>NC_135636.1:20287500-20912500 GCF_053574225.1 Canis aureus | reverse complement strand
TGTTCATCATATCATGTGCCCTCCTTAATACCCATCACCCAGTTACTTCATTCCCCCACCCACCTCCTCTTCAGCAACCCGCAGTTTGTTTACAAGATTTTATTCTAATGAGTGTCCTCATTCAATTCCTTGCCTGTGGACTACTTATATGCCTTAGGGACATGACTCTTCCCTGTGTACAAAATCCAGCATCTTAAGGAGGACACCAGGGCATCCTCACAGACCGTGTACTGACTCAGTAGATACCTTCAGCGGGTACTCAGGTTAAATGATTTTGAAAAGAGGAGACAAAAAGTTTTATTGTTTTTATAATCCCTTTGCCTTCTGAGAATATGGAAGAGGAGAGAGGGTTTCTGCAGCTGAAGAGGCAATTTGTTTATTGAGTTAGAGGTTAGTGACTATATTCAGTTTGAATATATAGGCAATTTCTTTGCAAATTGAATTGGGGGATAGTAAAAAGAGGAAGTTCCTGGAGCAGAAAACTAGCAGCCAGTAAGGCAGGGCAGGTCTATATCCTCAGTGTACTGAGTGCTCTGCAGTTTTCATATAGTGCTGGCTGGCTCTACTACAGAGCTCTCAAGGGGCTGATGAGCATTTCTCTAGGGAAACTCTATCTATATAACACAAATCCTTGGCCACTGCTAGAGAAAAAAAACGCCAAAAGTTTTTATCTGTGCATGGAAGGCACTACCCTCATAAATTACTCCTTCCCATGCATGTTTTTCCATTGAGGAAACAATTTCATAAAGTTTTCAGCAGATACTCCCAAGCTTCCAGGGCATTGCTGGATCTTGCCAGATTTGGGGGTTGCTGTTTTGGCCTGCTTCATCTATCTGGAGTCCATAAATTTACTTATAGGAAATATGCCACAATTATCTTCATGCACAATTATTCCCACTACCTTTGATTGGTCCATTCTCCACTCTGTGATCACCTTGACTTATTCAACATTTGTAGCCAGTTTGCTCTCTGATCCCCTAACTTACTAATATATATCCAATATCCACTGAGAAATATTTGGAAACACATTCCATATCACTGCTGGACTACAGGTCAGCCCCAGAATTACAGGTCAGTAATTCCTAGTAGGGTACTAGGTACCCTAGTACCTAGAGGTACTAGGATTTGTTAGGCACTTTGTCTGGTCCCCCATCTGAATAAGTGTCCCCACGCAGGCAGAATAACTAGACATTACTTCCCCTAATATCTACTAAACTAAAGTCTCAGAGAGGCTGTTTTTGTCCCACCCCACTTTCGCTAGCATAACATGAAGATTTCTTAAACCCTCAGCATTTGAACTGAAGAATTCTATCAAATCCCATATTCCGGGATCCCTGGGTGGCACAGCGGTTTAGCGCCTGCCTTTGGCCCAGGGCGTGATCCTGAAGACCCGGGATCGAGTCCCACATCGGGCTCACAGTGCATGGAGCCTGCTTCTCTCTCTGCCTGTATCTCTGCCTCTCTCTCTCTCTCTCTGTGTGACTATCATAAATAAATAAAAAAAAATTTTTTTTTTAAATCCCATATTCCTGTTGAAAGGACAGTGGTTATTTTGGTCTTTCCATGTAAAGTAATCGTTTAATATGAAACTTCTCAGCATAGCTCAGCACCAAGTCTGCCTTTCAGCATAGCTTTAAGTACCTCTGAATGAACTGCATGTGCATTGAGAATGGAGAAAGAACTAGATTAGTAGTGCTGTGGCCTTGGCATAACACCTCCAAATGGTTAATCATGCACTGACTAGTGTTCAGCTTGTCCCTCACCTGCAGAGGGACATAGCCTCAGATTAGTTTAGATATTCAGCCAGGCAGCAATTGGTATGGACCTAAGAAAAGCTACATTGTCTATACAGGAAATGACCCTCATTCAGAAGCATTTTATCACAAAGTGTGTATGGGTATTTGAAAAATTGCTCATTAACGCACATCCTCAAACTGTTTCCTCTTTTCTCTCTCTCTCTTTTTTCCTCTTTTCTCTTAAACACCTCTTCCCTACCCCAGATTGGAAAGGTGAATCTTTTAGCTGGTGAATGCCCACCACAATCTGAAGTAATTTACCATCACTAGACGATGTCAGTGGGCTGAGAAGTAGGCTGTAAATAGTAATGTGCTGATAGCAGGCTCTAGCTCTGCCTTTTTGGGACTGTTGATAACAGTTTGGGTATGAGTGGAGAATGAGTGAAGTCCTTTGTGTTGTTATTTGTTTTAATCCCACAGGGACTATTCTTCTCTTTTCTCGTGTTATTTAATCTGTAATTCTAATTACAGCTTCATTCATTCAGTCAGTCACCTGAGATATTGTAGAACTTTAGGCATGTACTAGATATTGCAATGATTTAAACTTCATTGAAGGATGATACTTCTAGTAAGAAAAATCACAGTGATACATGCTATTATCAAGGATAAGAGGCTTTTGGGAGCCCTAATTGGATCCCCATTTCATCCCTTGTATCTTAGTCTCCCTTAGTTATACATATTTTAATTCCCACCAGCCAAGTGATTCCCCATCTATCTTCCGTCAGTGACTTTCCACATGGCCAAGTTTATCTTCTTGAGGATGACTTTGCAGACTACTCTAAGCTCTTACCCCTGAATTGTAACCCTTGTTTGGTCATAATGTATTCTCATGGCAACTTGCCTTGCTATCTTTGTTGGAATTTGAATTTTGTGCCATTATTTATCATTTGATGGTTTTGCATTGTGTCCTCCCAGTTAGACTACAAGTTTCTTCAGGGCAAAGACTTATCTTGTACCTCTCAGAATTTATCATGGAAGAAGCACGGTTCTGGATTTTAGGAATCTAAATTCTAGTCTCAATTTTACAACTAACGGGCTTTGTGACTACAAGGCAGCAATTTAATGTCTTGAGTTGTAAAGATTCTAATATAAAAATGTGATGTTTGGGTTTGATCATTTTTATAGTCCCTTTGAGTTCTATAGTCCAGAGCACTACATAGCACTCAGTTCAGTATGCAGAACAGTGCCTTAAATGTATCAGGTACTCAATAAGCATCTGAAAAAAATTTGAAATATTGTTAATTATTGTCACAGACACTCAAATGTGATTGACTTTGGATGGGACATTACTTTTCAAAAGGAACCCTAAAATTTTGAGAATATACAGTTGACCCTTGAACAGCACAAGTTTGAACTTAGAATACGTGGGGTTTTTTTTTTTCGATAGATATGGTACAGAGTTACTATAAATGTATTTTCTCTTTCTTATGTTTTGTTAATAACATTTCTTTTCTCTAGCTTACTCTATTGTAATAATACAGTAGATAATACCTATAACATACAAAATATGTGCTAGTTGTTTGTTATAGGTAAAGCTTTTGGTCAACAGTGGACTATTAGTAGTTAAATTTGGGGAAAGTCAAAGTTTTACATGGTTTTTTGACTACATGAAGGGTTGGTAACCCAAACATCTATGTTGTTCAAGGCTCAACTGTACCTTATACTAAGGTATTTACTAATAAGAATCAGTGATTCTCCTTCCAGTGTTGAACTATGGAATCAAATCCCAGACCTGCGCCTAATTAGCTGTGTGACATTGAACAAATTATTTAATGTCTCTGACCCTTAGTTAATTCATATTCATTATTCATAAAATTATGACTACTGTTTGCCCTTTTGAATTGTTGTAAAGATAGATCTTAGCTGGTACCTTAAACTGATATAGAAATGAAAGTAAGGTGAATTAGGTTTACAATTTTTTAATTTTAACTTGAAGTTTGGGATAATTTAAGCAAGAGTCTTAAGGAAACTATGGCAGAAGTTTTATAGTAAGTTCTAAATTTTCCAGATGAGATATTTCAAGGTCCCAGAACTTCATTAAGACAACATGGCTGTCTTGGCTTTCTTTGGGTGGGCCTGTCACTCTTTACTAGCATCATAACTTTGTAGAGTAGATTGACAAATAGAAAAGCAGTGAAGTCTAATCAACCAGTATTATTTCTTAACAGAAAGCTTTTATGGTGATTTGGTGGGCAAAAACGTTGGAAATAATGGCTGTGCATCCCCTCACATAAAGATTGAAATATCTGGGAATGGAATGTTACTGCATTTGTACTGCACAATTAGTGGATTGGAATCTGATTTCATTGCCTGGAATTCTCCTGAGATCTTTTACTTTCTACTCCTCTATGGCCCCAATTCCCAAGCAATCATAATCAGAAAGGCCAATTTACTTGAAATGAATATATAACTTGTTTCAAAACTAAATGTAATTGGTTATTGGATTGTCAGTCTCTTCCATTTGTGTGGCTGCAATTTTCACTATTAAAAGTCTGCTATTAAAATAGCTTCTGTCCATTTATGTTAGAATGCAAGGTTCATGTTTAATAGTCTTCAGGGAGAATGCCTGGCACTTACTGAATTACCCAGTAGAACCATTTTGGGTACTTGGTGTCCTGGAGTCCTCAAACTGCCTTCTTGGGAAACAGCCAACCATCACCCAAATAATAGAGAAGCCAGATTCCAGGGTTAGTAGTAATAAATGTTTAAAAGAATGAAACACACTATATTTAAGGGGAAAAGCACCCTTTGGGCTTTTTCCCTGGAAACTTTAGAAGTAATGACCATATTAAAGCAACAGTTTTACAAACAAACAAATCTACCTCTGGAGATGTCATTTTAATCACAGTGTACTGAAGAGAACATGTAGACATTAGCCAAATACATGATTTCTCTTATAGCAAACTTTTTCCTTCTATTTAATAGTAGTCGCTAACACACAGCCCTGAAACCTGGAGTTTGTTTTGTTGAGGAATGTTTGGAACTAAATGGTTGCTTCATTATTTTCTTAAATTGCCATGAAGTGATTTTCAAAAGACTTGGAGACTCAATTATAATAAAATAGCATGTAGAGCTAAAATATTAATGGTCCTAGATGACTACATTCTCATCTTCTTCCTTCTATCCATGACTGTTCCTTGATCGCTTTTCTATGATACCTTTTCCTTTCCCATCTTCTGGCCAGCTTCATTTCTGACCTTTCTTGAGTCAATTAATTAAATGTCTATTGGCACAGTAGCATTTCAGTTGACAGAGGAAGACAAATATGAATACATCATTGGATCTGCCATTAACATTCTCCATCCTATTACTGATTGGGCTATGAAAGGAAGCACTACCCCACAAGTTCAAGGCATAATAACACTTGGATAAGTGGTCCATCAAGAATGTGAGGTACTTGGCCTTTTTTATGACTTATCTTTTGGTATAACTGTTAGCAATACTGTGAAAGGACTCTGAATAGCCTTCTACAGTTCTTGTACTTTCAACAAGAGATGAGCAGTGGAATAAAGAGAACAGGCACAGAGATGAGAAGACATCATTGGGAATCACAGTCTGTCTCCAACATAGTCAGATTGTCAGATGGCCTTTTAGTATGCCTTCTGTGCCACAGTGGAGATTTGGGCTTCATCCATACAATTCTGAGTGACAGAAAGGGAACATCCAGAGATGAGTTTAGTTAGAGACAGATCTTACTGATACGGTAGAAGGACTTAAGATCCTCAGAGGGTCCCTGATAGAGTCTTAGGGTTTACTAATTTTAGTGACTTAGTTTTCTAACCTAAGAGTTTAGTTTTTTGTTTAATCAACAGTAAGAAAGAATGTCTAACAGAAGTGGTTTCATGTTTACTTTTGATTTCAATACTAGAACTAAAAACATGGGCTAACAATTTCTGATCCATGTAGTAACCTATCCTATACCATCTGCAAATTGTTTTCTGGCTCTCTAACTAACTTTGTGGCATTATCAATGATGCAATCTTTTGAAATTACTTCTTTTTGTGAACTTTAGCATCTTCTGAGGTAATAAACCTGATATGTTTATGAATCACAGAATTTTTCTCCAATACTCTCCAATTTGACTTTTTAAAATGTTGAGGGTAAACTCTGTATTCTTGCTAGCCAAACACATTACAGTTTGAGACTCTGGTATATTCTCTTAAAGTCTTTGTCTTTCCAAACTGAGTAATACTATTTCTTAGTCTGTTCTCATAAAGAAGTTCCTTGTCCCATTTAATAGCTCTTCTCTGGTTGTCTCGATGCCAGTTCTTGGTTTTCTTGACCTATAATGACCAAATGATACTCATGACTCCAGGTGTGGGTAAACCATGTTTCCATGGATGAGATGGATTGAATTTTCTGCTCTGTTCCCAATACTCTTTCTGATGATGCTCAGTGTTCTGTAGCCTTCTCAGCCACAAGAGCACATTGTGCTGATTTCTTAAAGTCTGCAGTATGACTCTTTTCTGAGTCATAATTGTTCAGATTATTTTGAGAGTAAGGTACACTTCTGTCCTTTGTTTACCTAACTTCTGTTGCTGCTGAAACACTCAGTAATTACCAGGGATCTTTGAAATTACTGTAGGAAAACCTCAAGCTATTGATCCCAGATTTATTTTCGCCTGTACAATGTTCCTATTTTAATTGAATCATTTTTTCCATTACTAGCATTTGGTTTTCTAAAGGAGTGAGGTTTCACAGTAGGAAACACTTTATAGATGGCCTGGAAGTCAAAACTTTTTCAGAGTTCATATATTAAATGCACTTGTACCCCATTGTTATTTTGCTCTCCATAGCATCATATGTATAATGTGTCCATTAAGTATATACATACATAAATATTGCATGTTTAATGTTCCAGTGAAGACAGGAATGGGAGGCAGAAAAATGAGATTTTGTTCAAATGAAGTCTGATCAGGGCAACATTAAATTCTTTATAGCTGAAAACCTCAGCATCTCCATTCACAAGTCAAAGAAGGTAACTCTGTTGACAATGTGAAATTAAGAGCATGATACCTATGGGCTATTTGGAGATCTTTGAGAATAAGAAGCCATTTAGATTTGATTTATGACAATATCAAAGGAATGGGGCAGATGAAGTTTACATACTAGTTAAGGCACTATCATATACTAGTTAACAGAAAGGCTCCCTGGGTTCAGACTTAAGTTAAACTCTGACTCCACCGCATATAGGCATAATGACCTTGGGTTGAACTTTTAAAGTCTATTATCCATCTGTATTTTGGAGATAATGATAATACAGGCATACTTCATGTTATTGTGCTTCACTTTATTGTGCTTTTAAAAACTGCATTTTTTTACAAATTGAAGATTTGTTGCAGCCCTGGGTTGAGTCTGTTGGCACCATTTTCCCAACAGTATTTACTCACTTTGTGTCTTTGTGTCACATTTTGGCAATTCTCACAATATTTTCAGCCTTTTCAGTATTATATTTGCTATGGTGATCAGTGATCTTTGATGTTACTAGTATAATTGTTTTGGAGCACCACGAACTATGCCCATATAAGAGGGCAAACTTAACAAATGTGTGCTCTGACTGTCCTACTAGCCCGCTGTCCCCCCATCTCTCTCCCTGTTCTTAGGCCTTGCTATTCCCTGAAACATAATAGTATTGAAATTGGGCCAATTAACAACCCTACAATGGCCTCTAGTGCTCAAGTGAAAAGAAGAATTACATGTCTCTCATTTTAAATCAACAACTAGTGGGGAGCCTGGGTGGTTCAGTCAGTTAAGTCTCTGCCTTGGGCTCAGGTCTTGGGGCCTGGGATCAAGCCCCGCATAGGGCTCCCTGCTCAGTGGGGAGTCGAGTCTGCTTCTTGCTCTCCCTCTGGTGCTTCCCCTGCTTGTGTGTATTCTCAGTCCCTCTCTCTCAAATAAATAAATAAATAAAATCTTAAGAAAAATAAATCAACAATTAGAAATGATTGCACTTAGTGTGGAAGGCATGTCAAAAACTGAAAGATGGGCCTCTTGCACCAAGCAACCAAGTTGTGACTGCAAAGGTAAAGTTCTTGAGGGAAGTTAAAAGTGCTACTCCAGTGAACGCATGGATGATAAGAAAGCAAAAACAGCCTTATTTCTGATAAGAAAGTTTTAGTGGTGTGGATAAAAATCAAACCAGACGCAATGTTCCCTTAAGCCAAAGCTGAATCAGAGCAAAGCCCTGTCTCTCTTCAATTCTTTAAGGGAGGTGAGGAAGCTACAAGAAAAGTGTGAAGCTAGCAGAGGTTGATTCATACAGTTTATGGAAAGTAGCCTCCTCCATAGCATAGAAGTGGAAGGTAAACCAGCAAGTGCTACAACAAGTTCTCCAGATCTAGATAAGATAATTAATGAAGGTGGCTATACTAAATAACATATTTTCAATGTAGACTAAACAGCCTTATATTGGAAGAAGATGCCATCTAGGACTTTCATAGTTAGGGAGGAGAATTCCTGGCTTCAGAGCTTGAAAGGATGGCTGACTCTCTTGTTAGTGGCAAATGCAGCTGGTGACTTAAAGTTGAAGCCAGTGCTCATTGACCATTCTCAAAACCCTAGGGCCTTTGGGAATTATGCTAAATCTACTCTGCCTGTGCTCTATAAATAGAACAACAAAGCCTGGATGACAGGACATCTGTTTACAACATAGTATAGCTTGGTTTACTGAGTATTTTAAGCCCACTGTTGTGACCTACTGCTCAGAAAAACAAAAATTGTTTCAAAATATGACAGCTCATTGACAATGTACCTAGTCACCCAAGAGCTCTGATGGAGATGTATAATGAGATTCATATTGTTTTCATGCCTGCTGCCACAACATCTGTACTGCAGTCTATAGATGAAAGAGTAGTTTTGACTTTTAAGTCTTAATATTTAAGAAATACATACTGTAAGGTGATAGCTGCCATTGACAGTGATTCCTCTGATGGACCTGGGAAAAGTAAATATGATTAAGAGTTTGGAAGAAGCTAATTCCAACCCTCATGGATGATTTTGGTCGTGGGAGGTTCAAGATTTCAGTGGAGGACGTGACTGCAGATGTGGTGGAAACAGCAAGAGAATAGAATCAGAGATGGAGCCTGGAGATGTGGCTGAATCGCTGCAATCTCATGATATACCTTGAATGGATGAAGAGTTGCTTCTTATGGATGAGAAAAGGGATTTCCTGAAATGGAATCTATTCCCAGTGAAGATGCTGTGAAGGTTGTTGAAATGACAACAAAGGATTTAGAATCTTACATAAACTTAGTTGATAAAGCAACAGCAGAGTTTGGAGGATTGACTCCAGTTTTGAAAGAAGTTCTACTGTGGGTAGCTACTATAAATAGCATTGTATGCTACAGAGAAATCATTTATGAAAGGAAGAGAGGATTGATGCTGTGGACTTCATTGTTATTTTATTTTAAGAAATTGCTATAGCCACCCGAACCCCTACCACCCTAATCATTCAGCAGCCATCAACATGGAAGGAAGACCGTCCACCTGCAAAATGATTACAACTTACTGACAGTTCAGATGATGGTTAGCATTTTTTAGCCAAAAAAAGCATTTATTTATTTATTTTTTATTTATTTATTTATTTTTAAGTAGGCTCCACACCCAGTGTAGAGGCCACGTGGAGCTTGAACTTACCATCCTGAGATCAAGACCTGAGCTGAGATCAAGAGTCAGACGCTTAACCAGCTGAGCAACCCAAGCACCCCTAAAGTCGTTTTTAAAATTAAAGTATGTACATTGTTTTTTTTAGACATGACATGACTGAATACTTAATAGACTGCAATATAGTCTAAACATAACTTTTATATGCTCTAAGAAATAAATTCATTTGACTCACTTTATTGCAGTTTTTACTTTATTACTGTGATCTGAAAACAAACCTGCAATATCTCTAAGGTAGGCCTATACTTATCTCACAGGTTATCATGAGAGCAAAAAAAAAAAAAAAAAAAAAAAAAGGATATGTACAAAACACTTAGCATAGTAGCATAGTATCTGGAATATAATAAGTGCTAAATACACTAGCTATAATAATAATAGTCACTGTTACTCTGTTACTATTATTATAAATGTGGGACCTCAGGGTTTTCCAGTAGGAGTAATTATTTAAGTTTATCATCTAGAGTAGACTATATTAGGTAACTGAAATAAAGTTCAAATGCTTATAAATTGAGGAAAAATGTTTTCCAATTGCTATTTTATATACCAAAGTAAAATTATAATTAAACTTGTTAGAGGAGAGACAAATACATAAAATATTACTACAATATAAGGTCTATCTTAAAGGTATGAAAAATGGTGGGGATACCCAATAGTTATTGTGAATAGCTACTACTACTTAACTATGTCATGCTAATCAGAGCATTGTGTGTCCTGTTCACCTTTGTAATTATTTCAGAGGGACACAGCAGTATGAAAATCAGACAGAGAACTTGGTTTAAACTTCTGGGAGAGACTCTTTTTATTCTTCCCAGCCTGGAATTATGAGGATGGAAGCCTGGCATTACTGGCCTCCATATTGTCATAATAAGGAGCGATCCTTTTTGCCAATAGAAACAACACCAGAGGGCAGAAGATGGAGAGAACAGGTCAGGATGACCCTTAATTTCCAACTACTAATTCCTTTATGCTGAAGCTGGCATAAGTTGACTCCTGCCTGCAGTCAAGAATATTTAATTTTACTTGGACAATTAAGGAAAGTTCTATAAGAGTTGATTCTAATGTCATAGAAGAAGGTAGAAGAAATTCAGAAATGCACAGTTTCTGAATAGCAGAAATAGCAGGGTCAAGGCACAGATTGTGAAAAGGGATGTTTAAAGAAAATATCAGCATAGCCAAAACTTGTAACTCTCTGACAGTAATGCTTGGACCACCTGGTTTTCCTCTATCTGTAGGCATTTTGGCATGGTTTAAAGAAAATGAGCTTGAGAGAAGTTTAAATCCAAGATATCTCAATTATTAAGTGGGTGAGCTTAGGCAATTACCTAATTTCATTGAAACTCACTTTCTCATTCTTTGCTATGAGAATAAAAATACCTACAGTTTATAGTTTTTTGAAGAGTAAATTAAAATGAAATATGGAAAGCTTTTAAAACAATTCCTACCTGCCTAGAACATAGGTGTTCTATAAACATATGATCTATATTGACTTCTAATCATTGCTACTAGAGGAATGACATCTTCTGACTGACTTATATGGAATACTCTTTGTATTTTGACATTTTTTGCTGGAAATATTTATAGAGTATGTTGGTCCACTTTCTTGTCTTACAGTTGAGTATACTGAACACGGATATTTCTCTGATGGGTAAGGTTCTCTTCCTGTGCCCTGCATGATTCCTTTGAGCAGCAAATGTTAATTTTTGTAGTGTTGTAGATGTGGGTAATTGGGCAAAAGTCTCTAATGACTCCTATATTCCAAAACCATGGAATATTTTCAAACCAAAATTATCCTTGTGTCTTGCCTGCCTCTGATGAAAGCAAATAATCAAGTAGAAATCTTGTAGAGGGCCCAGAACCAGTTGGGTAGAGGTTTTACTATTATCAATTCAATTCTCTTTTTCATTCAAGACTAGGAATATCCAGAAAATGTTTCATGTCCGTGAAATACTAACCTGTGAAAGTCCAGAATTTTCCCCTAGTCTTTGCTTGGCTAGATTGCAACCCCCTACCCAACTTTGAATTCCTTTAATAAATATTTATTGAGCACATATTATGTGCCAGATCATGTTCTGAGACATTGACAATGTCAGAAATGGGTTGGATTTTTATTAGATAAAGACATCATCAATTATAAATGTGGGAAAGTATATCAGCTGTCATAGTATTGTTATATTGTGTAGGAGAAAATAAAAAGCTACTTAAATCAGTGATTTTTCACACTTTTGTGATTGTGATATAGAATAAAAAATGTTTTATGGGATGCCTGGGTGGCTTAGAAGGTTGGGCATCCAGCTCTTGATTTTGGCTCAAGTCATGATCTCAGGGTCTTAGGACTGAGCCTTGCAATGGGCTCCATGCTGGATGTGGAGCCTACTTGGGGTTCTCCCTCTTCCTCTGCCCCTCCTCTCTGTTTCTTACTCTCAAAAAAGGTATTATATATGTAGATATAGATATAGATATAGATACACACACTCATGTATGTGTATATATATGTATAAATAATGAATTATATAGTACAGTTTATATATACGTGTGTATAAATTGAAACAAAAGTTTCTTGAGTTAATGTTTTTTCTTACTCCTTGTCTGATGTTTTCTGTTCTAGTCAGTATTACTTCACTAAAAAATGCTGCAAATACTGGTTAGTAACTCTTTAAATTTATTTCAAAACCCACTAATAAGTGGCAATCTGATATAGACAAGCTAAAAATCATCACTCATGTAACAGTTGTATACAGAAAAGTGTTTTTTTTAATTAAAAAATTAAAAAAAAATATGTAAGGCTTGAATTCATGACCCTGAGATCAAGACTTGAACTGAGATCAAGAGTCAGATGCTTGGGATCCCTGGGTGGCGCAGCGGTTTAGCGCCTGCCTTTGGCCCAGGGCGCGATCCTGGAGACCCGGGATCGAATCCCACGTCGGGCTCCCGGTGCATGGAGCCTGCTTCTCCCTCTGCCTGTGTCTCTGCCTCTCTCTCTCTCTCTCTCTCTGACTATCATAAATAAATAAAAATTAAAAAAAAAAAAAAGAGTCAGATGCTTAACTGACTGAGTCACCCAGGTGCCCCAGAAGATTGTTCTTTCTTGATTGACTTTTATCATATTCAGGTAGGAAGGCTCTTCTTTGGATGAGAAATTAATCTAACAGATGTGGATCACTTTACATAGACTAAGAGAAATACTTGGACCCAGGTTTGACAAGTTGTATGTCAAGTGCAAACAGGGGTAAATTAACATAGCTGGATTAGTTAGTAAACCACAGGAACCAAGGTTTCTAATGTAACTACTGGGCACTTACCACTAATAAGGCGAATATGGGCATTGAAGGCACAACAGAAACCAGCAGAATTGAATATAGCACTCTTCAGAAATAGTGAAAAGAAGAAATTATGTGATCACTGAGAAAATGTTGGGACACAAGTCCTACAGTAAAGAGAAATAATCCATTGTTTTTTTTGTTTTTGTTTTTGTTTTTGTTTTTTTTTGTTTGTTTGTTTTTGTTTTTAGTGCTAACAGTTGGAAGTTTGGTGCTTTAGTTGCAATATGCTAACAATCCAGAAACTTCATGTTTAGTTAGATTATAAAATGTCCACAGAAGAATTCTGCTTCCCTATTAATACTGTTCTTCATAGCCTTCTCTTATGCAAGTACTCATGTTTTCCTATGCAGCCCCATGGCAGTCCTCTTCATTGCTGCTTTGATGAACTGGTGCTGAAGAGAAAGCATGTTGTACTTGAGCTCTTATTTCTTGCATGTGAAAAGCCAAGCAAATTACTGCGGTGTATTGCAATTATAATAGTGTGAGGATGCCATATCCCACTATCTAGAGGGGCTGTTTTGGCTTGGTTCTGGTCTGTTAAAACTGACTGCCTTGGCTAACAGTGGGTTACTGAGGTGAAAAATTGTGGTCCACAGAATGTCTACCTGATTAACATTTTCCTGGGTTTTAACAGCCAAATATCATAGGATGTACAAATCTTTCAACACAGCATTTTTCAGGTGACTGTTTATAGGATAAATTATATTTGCATTCCCAAAGCTCATTACAACATTAACAATACATTAGACAGGAAAGTTTTCAGGTCTATTCCAGATACATTTGGTGGAATGCCAGAAGCACATGTGGGCATTTTTTAAAAGTTTTTATTTAAATTCCAGTTAGGTAACATACAATGTAATATGTTTCAGGTGTGCAATATAGTGATTCAACACTTACATTCAACACGGTGCTTATCACAAGTGCACTCCTTAATCCCCCTCACTTATTTACCTGCCCCCACCCTAATCTCCCCTCTGGCAACCATTGGTTTGCTCTCTATAGAGGTTAAGAGTCTGTTTCTTGGTTTGCCTCGGTCTCTTTTTTTTCCTTTATGCTCATTTGTTTTTGTTTCTTTAATTCCACATATGAGTGAAATCATATGGTATTTATCTTTCTCTGACTGACTTATTTTGCTTAGCATATACTCTTTTTTAAACATTTTTTTACTAGAGTTCAGTTTGCCAACATTTAGCATAACACCCAGTGCTCATCCTGCCAAATGCCCCCCTCAGTGCCCATCACCCAGTCACCCCAACCTGCTTAGCATATACTCTGTAACTCCATCCACATCATTGCAAATGGCAAGATTTCATTCTTTTTTATGGCTGAGTAATATTCCAGTGTGTGTGTGTGTGTGTGTGTGTGTGTGTGTGTGTACCACATTTTCTTACCCATTCATCAGTTGATGTATGTTTGAGCAGTTTCTGTAATTTGGCTATTGTAGATAATGCTACTACAAACTATAAACATTGGGGTGCATATATCCCTTTGAATTAGTATTTCTTTATTCTTTGGGTAAATACCTAGTAGTGCAATTGCTGGATCTTAGGGTAGTTCTATTTTTAACTTTTTGAGGAACCTCTATGCTGTTTTTCAGAGAGACTGCACCAGTTTGCATTCCCACCAACAGTACAGGGGGTGTGCCCTTTCTCATATGTGAGCATTTTTGAAAGTGCACCAAATGTCAACAAAGAGTGGAAGTGTCAGAACTAGGATAAGCTATGATACTCCATTCATAGCAACTGTTTGTTAATGACTGCATTAATTGTTTTGAGATTGGGAAGTCATTTTTAAGGTATTTACATCCTAACATGATAGTTTGTTATGTATATACAAGCATTTTACTATGCTTGAGGGTTTCAGATTGACATTATGTAATTTTTACCATTTATTTGCACAGAGTACCTGAGTTTTGGAAACAGATCATTGATGTTATGCAGGAGATACCTTTGGTTATAAGATAAAAGTAAATAAATTAACAGAAACTAAAACTGAAGTTTGAGTTTTGAGATAAATCAATATACCTAGAGTTTTCATTTATGCTGAGCCTGTGCTCTTTTGAGTCTCTCTGAAATTTATTTTGGTATATAAATATGACATTTGATGTCATTAAATTTATTGATATATAAACATTTAATATTTGTTTGTATAAAGATCGTTAAGCTCTAACTGTCCCTAATATCTTTGTTGAAGAGGCCATTAATATTTCATAGATTTGTACTATTTCTTGGTCATGTATTCAGTTACTACATATTTTCTCAATGTTGCCATTATTGACATTTTGGGCTGGATTATTGAATAATATAGGAGGTTAGCAGCTATCATGGGCTCCACTCACTGGATGCTAATAGCGTCTCCCAAGTTGTATAATCAAAAATGTCTCCAGACATTGCCAAATATCCTGAGACTTCAGTTAAGAACCACTAAGTCATTGTATTAGGGTCCTCATAGAAAGAAGATAATCTACCTCAGTGGGGTAAATGAAGGAGAGTATAATGACTCTACAAAGGTATAGACAGGCATAAGGGAATTCAGTAAGGCGTGATGGCACATGGGCTAATAAGAATGAGGAAGAGTACTGTAATTTGGACCTTAAAGAGCAACGGTGGGAGTAGGTACAGCACACAGAGCATACGAGAGAATCCCCGGACAGGAATTGTGCTTCTGTAAGGGGACAGACCAATTGGCCACTCACAGTCTGGTAGGGAGATAGCTGGAAGAATAAATGAATCTCCAAGTGGTTGCTCCCATTGTTTGAAGTTAATCAGAAACCAGAGGAAAAAGGAGCCATTGTTGCAATGGTTAAAATCAGCCTTTTGCGGCCCCAAGCAAGGTGGAGAAAGATGAAGAATAGATCTGAAAGGGCACAGAGACTATCCAATACATTTCAGTATTCAATATTATGTGCATTATGGCATTCAGTATAATGTTGATTATTGCCTCTGCTCCAAAATGTTACCATTATTTATAGCTTTATAATACATTTTAAGATCTTATAGACAAGTTCCACCATCGTCAGTTTTCCTCCTCTGTTTCCTACTTTAGCTCCTTCAAATGTTGCCTCCTATTTATGAAAACATTGTTATATTGGTTTTCCTGGTATTTTTTAGAGTCTTTTCTTCTGGGTTTATTCCCTGTGTTCTATAGGATAGAAGACATGTTGGTAGTAAATATTCTATGTATCAGTTGAGATAGGTTAGGTAATGCTACAGTAAGAAAAACCCTGCATATTTCAATTGCTTAACACAAGGAACGTTTATTTTTTGCCTTGCAAAACCTGCTGTGAATCAGGTAACTCTTCATGGCTGCTGCTTCATGTGGAGGCATTTTTGAAAAGCAGCTTACTTGAAGGTAGTGCTAACGTGGTAGATATTTTGTCCCAGTAGTTTGAAGATAAATGTCTTCTGCTATGCATTTCTGTTGTTGCTGTTGAGAAACCAGATAAAAGTGTAATTCTCATTTCTTTGTTGTAGGTGATATCTTCCTGATGCACAATATGCCTACCTACCCCCAGTTACTTTTGAGATCTGTAATTTAATTTAATTTAATTTTTTAAAAGATTGATTTATTTATTCATGAGACAGAGAGATAGGGAGAGAGGCAGAGACACAGGCAGAGGGAGAAGCAGGCTCCTCCCAGGGTGCCCGATGAAGGACTTGATCAGATCCCGGGATCATGACCTGAGCCGAAGGCAGGTGCCCAGCCACTGAGCCACCTAGGCGTCCTGAGATCTTTAATTTTAGTGACCTGCAATTTAACTGATAGATCTGGCTATTTATTTCATTTAATTATTCTTTTTTGAGATACTTTCAGCTTCCTGAATCTGAGGAATATGTACTTCATTATTTTCAAAATATATCAGATTTTATTTCTTGAATATCACTTATTCCTTAGTCTTTCTAGAGCTTGGATCAAATACATGTTAGACTTCCTTATATATTCCCAGTGTCCTGGCAGTTGTTTCCATTTTCTGACCATTTCTCTCTCTATACTGCATTCTTGGTGTTTTTTAAAGAAATGCCTTTTAATTTATTTTCTATTCAGTCTATATGTTCATTGATTTTCTAATTTGAATGGTAATATTTTTTATTTTTACAACTTTTGTTTCTTTGTTAACTTTAACTGATCACTTGCTTCAGATAATAATTTTGATATGCCCATCCATTTCTCTGTTCTCTCTCTCTATTTTTTCTTGAATATTCTGACATTCTTCATCTTTTTTTTGGGCCAGATTGTGTGTGTATAAATTTTGTGTGTTTTCCTTGCTCATTCTCTGCCTGGGGTGACTTATTTATTTGTATGTTTTATTTTTGATTGTGAGCTCCTGGTACTTGAGATACTTGAGGCTCTATCTTTGGGAATTGTTGATCCCTTTTGGGATACCAGCTCCCTTCAGTACTTTTCATTTGACTTACCACATTGTGGAGGCCATGACTTTACCTTCTTCCCCAAATCCCACAAAACCAGAGAACTAAAGACCACTAAGGATTGGAAGATGTTACCAGCTTGTCTTTGGTTCATGCTTGCATGTACTATTCTTTCATTTTTTTCTGTGAGTTGGGTAGTTTTCAAATGAAAGTTGGGGAAAATACAATTAAATTAATTGAAAAAAAATAAAACCAAACAAACTAGGGGTGCCTGGGTGGCTCCAGTCAGTTCAGTGTCTGACTCTTGGTTTCCACTCAGGTCATGATCTCATGGGTCCTGGATTGATCCCCATCTGGCCACCCCACATTCAGTGCTGAATCTACTTGCAATTTTCTCCCTCTGCCCCTCCCCCAAATCATGCATGGTCTCTCTCTTTCAAATAAGTAAATAAATAAGGCTTGAAAAACCCAGAAAAATGATAATCAAGTTATTTCTAGGCATTCCTCAGCTAAAAATAAGAGTAGAGATGGCTGATTTATAGAATAGGAATAATCTTCTTTCTTTTTCAAGAAAAGGGGTTTTTGTAGATATTTTACTTCTCTTTCTTTAATCTGTTGATTTCTGCTTTTCTTTACTTTTTCCCCCTCTTTTTCTCTTGCTGTGTTAGAAGGGTTTTTTGTTCTTATAAATACTTGCTTTGAATTTATATTTCACTGATTTTCATTTTTAAAAGTATCTTAAAATAATTAATATTACACATCTTTCTTCAAATTTAACTTTAGCTGATCCTTATAAGTTTTAATAGTAGTATGATAATTTTCATCTTTTCTAAATAGTATTTTTTTGTAACTTTTTTTAAGTGATAAAGTTATAACAGTGTATGCATTTGGACACATTGGTATATGTAGCTAACTACAGAAAAGCACTTAGAATATTTGGCCTAAATATAAAAAATGAAAAATATGAAAATAAATATTATTCCGAAATTCCCTATACTTTGAGACCTACCATTGACATTCTCATGTATATCCTTCTAGTCTTTTATCCTTAAGGCACAAACTTAGATATTTGTTTTAAATAAAGTTGAGATCTCATTACATCTAAGATTTGTATCCTAACTTGCATCATGCGTGTTTTTGTATGTCATGTATTCTTTTAGAAAATAGTATTATTTGTGTTTTTTTTAATATTTTATTTATTTATTCATGAGAGACAGAGAGAGAGGCAGATACATAGGCAGGGGGAGAAGCAGGCTCCTCTCAAGGAGCGCTATGCGGAACTCGATCCTGGAACCCTGGGATCACACCGTGAACTGAAGGCAGATGCTCAACTGCTGGGCCACCCAGTCATCCCTAGAAAATAGTTTTAATAACTACATGTTAGTTCATCATGTGTATTTATTTTATTTAACCAGTCCCCTCTTCTTAGTTATCTAGCTTGTTTGAATTTTTGCTATTATAAGTTGCATAGTAATATATGTCCTTGTACCTATATCTTAGTGGAGATCTAGGATTATTACTTTAAAATTAATTTCCAAACACAAATGGTTAAGTACAAAATGGGATAAACATTTTTAAGTCTTTTGATGTATATTGTTATTGTACTGTGGAAATGTTGTCCAAACTGTGCAGCCACTGGCTGTCCAAGTCAGAATGTGCATTTCCTATTCAGGTGAATAGTTTAAATATAGTCTTTGCTGGCTTGGTTTGTGGTATGTGATACCACCTTGTCTTGATTTGAATTTGATTTCTAGTACTAATGAGTTTTAATAGATTTCTCATGTTTGTTGGTTGTTGCTGTTTGTTTGCTTTTACAGCTCATAAAAAAGAACATTAAAGCACTCTTGTCCAAAGTAAAATGAGGGATAAGAGCCCACACCTGCCACCTTGCTCTCCAACTACTCAATCAGGTCATCTGCTCTCCCACAGGCAGCACAGTAAGGATTCCCCTTAGCTAGCAATTTTTCATAATAATCTCTCTGTGGTCAGAGCACTAACTGATGTTTTTCCTTAAAACAAAAAAAAAGTAACTACTAACAACAAAAGAACTAATGAACATCTCAAAACAAAAAACAAAAAACAACCCAGAAAACTATCCCAGTATTATAGTCTCTTTTTATGTCTGCACCTATCTTTTATCTTTTTGGGGGACTTCATCTTTTTCTAGGTGGTTTACATGCTGTTTTATATATAAAGGATGTTAACTCTGTCATTATGTTGCAAGACATGTTCAAAAAGTTTAAAATTTATTTTATGATATACAGAAATTTTAAATCCTTATGTAATAAAAATATCCATTTTTAATGGTTTCTTTTTCTTTCCTGCTTAGAGAAATCTCCCCCAATTTGTGATGAGCTAAATATTCACTGATATTCTCCTTCATTTCTTTTATGATATCAATCTACATTTATTTAAACTTTTCATTATTCTGAGATAATTCTTAGTATATGTTATGAGGCAGTGGTCTAAATTTACATATTTCCAAAGTTAATCGATGTCCCCAAACCATTTACTTAATATATTAACTAACCCCACTGATTTAAAATGTCACTTTTATTATACTAAAAGTTATACTTTTGATTTCCTTCTTTCACTCAGATGTGTTTAGGAAGGTACTTTCGAATTTCCAACCTTTAATAAAAAAGATTGTTGCTTCCAGAGACTATGGCCTCTGCAGTTTCTATATTTCGTCATTTCTTGACATTTCCATTATAACCCAATATGAACTTAAGTTTACTCAATGTTCAATATATTCTTTTTTTAAAAAAATATTTGTTTATTTTAGAGAACAAGTGCATGGGCTAGAGGAGGAGCAGAGAGAGAGGGAGAGAGAAAATCTTGAGCAGACTCCCTACTGAGTACAGAGCCCGACATGGGGTTTGAGCTCATGAACCTGAGATCATGACCTGAGCCGAAATCAAGAGTCCATTGCTTAACTGACTGAGCCAACCAGGCCCTTCAATGTTCAATATATTATAATAAAGATATATACTATACCTACGTGATTTAAAAATATACAACTATTCAGTATTCAGTCCTACTTTTTTGTTTAACTGACCTATGGTAATAATTCTAATTCTTCCTTATTAAAAATGATTAAGTTTAATAAAATTTAAAATACTGCCTGGTAAGATTTTTATTTGGGGATAATATCCCAGGTTCTTTCTAGTGGAATGTATCTTATTAGCACTTGGCTAGTGTTAATGATACCCACTAATCAAATTGTCGTGAAATGTATGCAGTTCTTGTCTCACTGTGACTTCTCTGGGGGCAGAGTTCATGCCTTCCTTGACCTTATCCTGGCACATGATTTGTAGACAGTAAACACCTTTACAATGCTGTTGAATTTTACCCAAGTTAAACTCAGTGCAAACCTATAGGAGGAAATTCCTAGAGACAGTAAATCCCAGAAATAGTAAAGAAAATCACTGTGTTCTCAATGTCAGACTTAGGGTCATTGAGTGGAAGGTGACAGGCCTTCAGATATGGTTCAGATCACTGTTTCTCTCTCCCAAAACACACAGTTTGTCTACTCCTATAAGGCTGTCCTATGAAGAACTCAGTCTTGAAATCTTGAATTCTTGAATTCAACTCAGCAGATTGAATTTGGTGGGCCTGGAGTAGGGAATTTCTATTCCTAGAGAAATAGATGTCCATCAAATCAACTGTAGTAATATTGAAATACCCTTCTTCCCAGGAAGGAGATAGTACATTAATCCAGAAGTAGAGCTCAGAGCCCTCTCATCTCCAGGCTGTAAAGATCACTGTTGATGTCCTCATCTGCCTAAGCCCTCATGGGACTTGAAGGACACACATTTACTCCTCTGTGATAAATTTTTTAAAGATTTTATTTATTTATTTATTCATGAAAGACCCAGAGAGGGGGCAGAGACCTAGGCAGAGGGAGAAGCACGCTCCCCCACAGGGATCCCGATGGGAATTTGATCCCAGGACCTCAGGATCATGAGCTGAGGGCAGGTGCTCAACTACTGAGCCACCCAGGCATCCCCTCTGTGACAAATTAAAGTGTAGAATGCTTTACCCACTTTAGTAACCCCAGTATCCAGCTTCAGCCTTTTCTTTCTAGATAAGCAGCTATTCTTCTCTGAAATCTTCCCATGATGATCTCAGCATGTGTGGGTCATATGGGCTTCTCCCAGAACCACTGACTAGCCCCACTTTTCCCAGTCTGGGGAAGTCTTTCTTCCTCCACTCTTTTGGCTTCTCCCTTATTTAGAAACTTTCTTCTCTCCTCTCCCCTGTGTACTGAACATCTAGCATTATTACTTCAAGAGTTTAGGTTTTACAAGGATAATTAGAAAGATCATCTGGGAGAATTTCCCTTTTCAGCTGCCACATAAGCTTTAGCGTCCCTGAAGGCAAGAGCAAGAAAAGGCTTGGCCAGTGTGAGGGGTATATATCTGTCTGTGTTTATGTGCATTATGCCTGGGGTAGGAAGGGAGAATGGTAAACACAAATGAGTATTTTAATGAATTATCTCATTAAATGTGCTAGATTCTCTTGATTCTCTCTAGAGACAATCTGAGGTAGTTTTTTCAGGACCTATGAGGGTGACACAGTGAGCTTACTCTGACATCCCAGATAGTTTGCTCCCAGGGCAGAACAAGAGAAGCCTGGCTAAGACTGTGGAAGTTTGAGGGATCTATTGAGCTTTTCTTGGGCTGCTGACCAGATTCAGATTCAGACTCTCTTTTCTCTATTGAGAAGTCCCTGATTTCTTCTCTCCAAACCTTCCTGTCTTCATTCCTTGCCTGGGGAAGTTTGACCCTTTCTTATTCTTTGATCTTGACTCATTCTTTATTTTTCCCTCCCTTTATCCTAGGAATGCCAGAAGAAATAAAATGGTGTCCCATGTGTGAATCCAGTGTGTAGACATATTTGTTTGGCTTGCCCTACGGGGAAGTGTGTACAGTTTGTGTTTAATTTAAATTAGTGGCCAGTATTTAAATACTGGGAAATTTCATGTAAGAATCCAGATTCCCAACTTCTCTTATAATTTGGAAGATCTGGCCAAATTAGGTCCGTTATGTGGCAAAAATGAGTTGGAGTCCTTGAAAACATTATGCTAAGGGAAAGAAACCAGTCACACAAGACCACATATTTTTTGGTTCCATTTCTATGAAATGTCCAGAATAGGCAAATCTATAGACACAGAAAGTGGATTCGTGGTTGTCCAGGGCTAGGGGGAGTTGGAGGAAAATGAGGAGTGATTTTAAAGGGTACAGGGTTTCCTTGGCAGATGAAAATGTTCTAAAAGTTAATGGTGGTAATGGTTGCATAAATCTGTGATTATACTAAAAAATCACTGGCTTGTATCATTTGAATGCACAGTGTGTGAATTATAGCTCAATACAGGTATTAATAAATGAATTGGAGCTAAATAGCGTATATCTTCTTTAGGTTGGATACATGAATTCTCATTTATCCCTGTCCTCTTCTGTATTTATTCCGTATAGTGGGGTCCAACTGGCTTCTCTTACTTATGCTCTGTCACTGGCTTCTGTTGGCATTTGACTTTTTGGCCTCATTTAGCTCAACATTCATGAGCATTTTCCTCTTCTGGTATCTTTCTCAGAATTTCCCTTTTCTTGTCCTTTTCCTCATGAACTTTACCTTTAGCTGACTATCTCAGAGCACATCCTCTGTGGAATTTAATACCATAGAATAAAGAAAGGTATTTCCTTATCAGTAACATCACTGTCATATTAAACCCTATCAAACCAGACTTGGAAAAACATACAGTCTGAATTCTGGATTTCTTATACAAGTACTGTGCACTATGCCAACAGAAGAATAACAGGAAATGGTTTTTAATCCCAAGTCATCTAAGTATTCTCCCCTGAACAGCCCCGCAGGGTGACCATGCGGGAGAAGCTGCAAGGCTGGAGATGGAGCTGGAAGAGCTGGCATTTTTAAACAGCTTGTTGACGGACTGGCTTGTGAGAAAACCAACATTACATTGAAACTCTTAGGGATACTTTAAATTGGTGGATTATATGGTTGCTTGATTAGGTTTGGGTTATGTAAACAGTGGAGTGTTTAGATTTAGGCTTGGCTGTTGGAGTCCAGGCAGCTGTTTGTACTTAAGTCCAGCAAGAAGTCTTGTTAATCAAAGAAGTGACTGAATTTCTTTCTTGCTCCCACCCCCGCCCGCTGCTTTTTTTGTACCTGTGTTGTTTTTCCTCCTGTCCAAACCCTTTGGGCTCAGGACTGTCAGGAGGCGAGTCAGAGCATTTTGAATTCTCCTCTGAGGACCAGGAACTTATTTTTTTGATTACATGGATGTGCCCCACAGATTTCCCTCACTGTGAGGTAATCACTTCATTTATCCAAGCTCTACAAAGCCTTTATTATTCCGGTTAGTTCATATTTTTGAAGCTAAGTCATCAGTTTGATGCATTTGTTGTAAAATGTGGTTTAACAGCTTGTTAGCACATTTATTTTTTTTTAATGGAACCCAAAGATATTTCATGCTTGAGCAGCAGTGGATTTAAGAGCCGATGAAAAGCTGCGCAAGCTGTGTACATTCATCACAAAACAATGGCACGAGAAAGTTGCAGAGCAGTGCACGGGGCTGGCACCAGCGGTGATGCAGGCTTTCTTCATGGGCTTGGGTTGCTTTTTTTCTGACCATGTCTTATAAATAACCAGTGCTGCATGATGCTTGTTGGTTTCAGGTCGTCTGGGATGCGCTGGATCATTTGAGCAGTCTGAGTTCATGTGGTTTTTCTACCCTCTGCGATGATTCTATTTTATTTTGTCCACAGAGCAAAGGGGAAACTGGGACTGTTGTTCTCTGCCTTCCTCATGTGGCTTTGTAAAGTTGTCTCAGATCTAACGGGTTGGAACTGAGCACTGTTGTAGAGCCTGGAGAGTGTCAGAGAGCCTTTGAAAAGTAAAAGGGGGAAAGCCACAGGCTCTTTCCACAGCCTCATCACAAATACAAACTAGGTCATTTTCCTGGGAGGCAGCAAAAGTGAACATTCTGTGTTTGACCAAAGCCAACCTCTTGGTTGAGAATTTTTGATAGTTTGGGGATGAAGTAGAGGCACACGGTCTCCTTTGACTAAATCCAGAGTTATCTTTGTATGTATGGGGCTAGGTGTTTGTTGGATTATATGATGTGCAGCCCTCGGGGAGAAACCTCATAAGAGTAGAACTGATGAACATGGACTTTTTGATTTAGCTAAAACATATTAGCTTATCTGTTTCCCCTTTTGCATTTCTATGCTATCAAGTGCATAAACTGAGCAACAGGGATTTTTTTTTTTTTTTGAAACAGTGACATTTTTTCCCACTGTTAGTTCAGAGCTCATATTTCCTTTATTTTCAAGCAATTAGAGAGTAAAGAAACGTATTAAGAGAAAGGAGGCAAGTTTCTTAGAGTTAATTTTTACATAGAGTGTGAGGGTAAAGATTTTGATTCTTTGCATTCTTTTACATTTGGATATCGAGTTGTCTCAGGATTATTTGTTGAAGAGAATATTCTTTTCTTCATCGAATAGCTGTGTACCTTTGTAGAAAATTAATTGTCCATAGATGTATGGGTTTGTTTCTGCAAATTTCGTTCAATTTCATTGATCATTATCTACCCTTATGCCAGTACCTAGAAGTTCAATTATAAATTCCTCTTTATCTTAAGTTACTTAAAAACTATTTTGAAATTTTCAAATTGAAGTGTTTCATGAGTAATCTCTTTATTGTTAAACTATATTTTTCTTTCATTGATTCAAAGAATGTGGATGTTCATATGATCATTTTATTTTCCTTGAAGTTCAGTAACTGTACTACATATGACTGGTGTTGCTTTTATCAGTTTTTCTTGAATCATGACAAGTCTCTTTTATTTTTTTTTTTATTTTTATTTTTTTTTAATTTTTATTTATTTTATGATAGTCACAGAGAGAGAGAGAGAGAGGCAGAGACACAGGCAGAGGGAGAAGCAGGCTCCATGCACCGGGAGCCTGACGTGGGACTCGATCCCGGGTCTCCAGGATCGCGCCCTGGGCCAAAGGCAGGCGCTAAACCACTGCGCCACCCAGGGATCCCGACAAGTCTCTTTTAAACAGAAGATTCACATATACTTTATTTCAGGCAACTTTTCTTCTATTTCTGTTCATTTTTTTTGTTTGATTTTTATTCCTATTCTCTTCTTCAGAGAATTCAGTTATGTATATGTGATAGACCTCTATTATTTTTTAATCTTTCTTTTCATTCTGTATGATTTAATCAAGCTGTCCTATAGTTGTTTTTTTTTTTAATTATGAATTTTTGGGATTTTTTTTTAATTGCCTCAACTGTGGCTTTCAACATTGTAATGTATCTATATTTCTTTTCTTTTTTTTGAAACGTATTTATGGTAACTATTTTGAAGTCCTTGTCTGTTAAGTCAGACATCTGGCCCCTTTTGCATGCAGTTTCTACTGCCTGCTTTTTTTCCTCCCTGTGTATGGGGCACATAAAAAGAAAAATTACTTGTTTCTTTGAATGTTTCATGATTTTTTTTGGTTAAAAACTTGCATTTTCAATAATATATTTTAGCAACTCAGGATATTGGTCCCTGCTCTAGGGTCTGTTGTTGTTTGCTTGTTTATTTGTTTAGTGACTTGTCTGGACTGTGGTAGTGAAGTCTGTTCCCCTCATTCTCAGTGTGAAGCTTCTGGTGTTACTCCACAGAGGGCATACCCACCTGATAGCTCCTCTAGTTGGAGGGATTGCTGTTTTGTTTTCAACATTGCCCTGGTCATAGATTGCACTACAGCCTTCTCCAATTAGTTTTGGACCCCTTTTAGGGGGTAGTTTTATGCCAGTCTTCGAGGTTTGTTCTGGCCATAGGAGGGTTCTTCTTAGCTATCTCTTTCCCTGGTTCTCTCAGGTAATCTAGCTGACCTGTAGTTTAGGTTTTTGTTCTTATGGAGCTCTCAGCCTCCTCCTAATTGTTAACTACCAAAATCTCCACTGTTTTGAAGAGTGTTTGGAGAGGCTTGAGCTTCCCTTATGTTTTGTCTCAAATAACTTATGTTAGATTTTTTGAGTAGAGCTTAGAACCTCTCTATTCTTAATGGCCAACATCTCCCCTGGGCAGATAATGGGGACAGTTTTTTTTTTCTTAGGATGGCATTCCTGATTCATCAGCAGGATACTAGGTAGAAGCAGGAGCAGCTGGTCTCTTCAGCTTCTCCTGGTCTAGAACTTTCATGCTGTGAGGGAACTGGAATGAAGTTGATCAGGGCCGTAGTATTCTCAGGCACCTGCTATGTCTGTCCTATAATTTGGTAGCTAGGGGGAGATGAGGAGCCCCTGACTCTTTGGCTGAACTCGCAATTTAGGCTCTGCAGTGTGAAATTGGGAGAGATGAGAAATACTGATGGGCTAGTCCTAGTGGCAAGATACTATAGACCTTGACTGTGAGCTGGAGTGGAGTTTCTTGTCACGTTGAACTGGAGGTGGGTAGGGAAGTAGCAGGTGATGGCTCAAGTGCCACAAATTCTCACTGTTCTTACCAAGACTTAGATTTTCTTAAATAAATGTCTTGGATAATGTTCTCCATTTGCTGTATGCCCTTAGGATAATTTCCAAAAAAAATTTTTTTTTTTAAGTATCAGCTCCATTTTCTTTTCTCTTTATTTCTTCTTTATAAAAAATCTTTAAAAAAATTTCATTTCCTCCTATTATTTGAAGACCTGTATCTATATTTTGTGTCCTTCTTAATTTTTTAAAATTACATATATCATCTGCTTGAGTGTGGGGATTTGTCTGATTCCTTAAATAGTTTCTGTTAGGCTGTGTGTTTCATTTGTACTTATATTCCTTTACTTTTTGCTTTTGAGTTTCTTTTCATAAGTTCATAGCTAGTTCTTTTCTCATTATTACTTCCCTTTGAGACAGTGAGGCTATTTTCAAATGTGTTTTGAGAATGGGCAGGAAGGCTGAAACAGTGTTAAATTTCTGTTTGGATTTGTTTTCTTCAGTATCTCCTCACTGAATCTTGTAAAAAATTCTTTGATGGGGAACACATCCCTTTCAATCTCTGTGTGGCTTAAAGCAATGTCCATCTAGTTATACTCTGTTGCTGTGACCTGGGGATGACTTTCTCATCTCTTCCTCGGCAGTGCCTCATTTCCAGAAGGTCCCTCCAGGTTCCTAGGACAGGCCATACACAATTAGAAATGGCATGTCTATTTCATCTTCAGCTTCACCTCTCCTGCTGTTCTTTGGTTTCAGGTTGGGTCTCTTGAGGGACATTATCTGCCTTTTCCCATGCTCAGTACACAGACTTCAATTTCGTTACTAACAAAGAATCACGAGACAGGCCTTCCAATACTGTGCCTTATTAAGCAAGAATCCTGTTTCTTGATCAGTGTCTGAGGGGTTCTGGGTCCCCTTCGCCAAAGTTCTCCTTAAGACCCAAATATCACTGTTTAGGTGTATATCTTCTTTGTAGTTTTCATTTCTGGTAGTATCCTTTTTCTTATTACACTAAAGATGAAGTTGGTTTTTATTTTTTAAATTTTTTATTCATTTTTTTATTTTCTTAAAGATTTTATTTATTTATTTTTATTTATTTGAAAGAGAGAGAGAGAGAGAGAATGAACTGGGGGAGATGCAGAGGGAGGAGAAAGGGGGAGTGACAAGTAGACTCCCTATGGAACCCAACATGGTGTCCCATCCCAGGACCCCAAGATCATGACTTGAGCTGAAGTCAGGTGCTACCCAGGCACCTTGCTGATCTTTCTGACATCTTGTTAGCAGTTTTAAAATTTCTCCTTTCATGGTATTTCTGCCTTCATTTTTGTGTGTAATCTCTAACAGGATTGATACAATATTTTGTTTAATGTTTTGGATTTATATTATCTGTTTCTTTTGTCTTAGATACTACTCTTAAATTGCTTAACACTTTTCCTAATGTCTTAGTGTCAATCAGTATTAATTGCTCCTCTAAAGAGATCAAGCTCCTGATAGTCTTCTCTTATTAGTTCCCCCTCCTACCCCCAAGATCTTACCGTGCCTTCCATATTTTGTTGCACTCATCTTGTAGTTAGGATCTAGATCTGCCATGGAGCAGACTTCACAGACAGCTGTTCTGAGACTGGATTCTGCTACAAAAAATATGGTTCTTTAATTAATGCTCTCCTCCACCTGCACCAGGCTAAATACTCCTATTTTATTCGATTTTTGCATTAAAAATTGGAATACTTCAAAGAAGGTTGTGTTCATGAAATTTGAGTACTCAGATGCTTCTGGGTACTAAAGAGCAAGGAATTAAATCTCTGTGCATTCAAGGAATATTGATAGAAACCTTTGAGACATACTGCATTATATCTGGCTGCTTTTTCACAAAAGTTCACCTTATTGGTGGTACATGTTGAATAATTGAATAAAAAATAAGTGAATTGCATAGGACATTTACATCAGTAGAAATAAAGTGCTGACTTTCTATATTTCTCTGAGCTATAGGGTATAGCTTTAGGTCAATCGCACTTTTGGTTGGATGTTGATATATGGACCTTGAGGTTGTTTTCCTTAAACAACCTCAAAATTGATGACCATTTTCTATTTTAACTACTGGGCTTGAAGTAAGGCAGGTAAATGAGATGACAGTTGGATATAAATGTATATAATTTTCCATTGAAGACTGACTCTGAAAAGGAAAGTTTCCCTGTGGCAGGAAGGGTTACTGGAGGAGGTGACAGCATGGAAATAGCCCTGAAATCACAATCGGATGATTTGCATTTGTGTCTTAATTCTGTTATTTTCTAGTCTTTAGGCCTTGGATAAATTCTTTTATCATGTTAACTTTTAGTCTGTAAACTAATGAGAATACCTATTTCACAGAATTATTTTAAGGATTATTTGAAAGCCACTGAGTTAGAGACTGTCATTGAATGGTAATTGATCCTAAACCTACTAGAAAGTTCTCTCTCTCTCTCTCTATATATATATATATGCCTATATATATAGGCATAAATAATATATGCATATATTATATGCATATATAGGCATATTTATATAGGCATATATAATTTCAAAAACTATAACACAGAAAGGTATATTTGTATAATTAAATTTTGTGGCATATAATGATAGATAGACTACTAGCTGAAATGATCATTTCCCTTTCCTCTTTACTAATAGAAACCTAGAATTATTGAGGGTGGTAATGTACCAGCTAAACTCCTGTGTTTTACAAGCCTCCCTTCAGATACAGGTGATAAATAAAACACAAATGGTTACTAGGGATGGGACTTCTGAAAAACTGTTGAGTGAATGACACAGTTGACACTGGGTGAAACAGATAATACATGAAATAGATGATCACTTGAAGAGAAAATGGAAAGATGTCCTCGAAGATCTAAGAAAAGCTGTTGCTTTGCATAGAGGCTGCTGTAACTAATTCCATTATATGTGTGGAATATGTGGAGGCCGAGAAAAATCAAGGCCATTCCACCTCAAGTTCAGCGTTAGCACAAGTTCAGCCATCCCAGGCCCCTGTGAATAAGAGCTGAAATTTACATTACTTCAGTTACAGGAAGAAAACAGCTTACAGCTTAACGTCCTAGAAAGCCCCATATTAGAATAAGAACAGATAAATAAATAAAAATTAAAAAAAAAAAAAAAGCAAGCCAGGGATCCCTGGGTGGCGCAGCGGTTTGGCGCCTGCCTTTGGCCCAGGGCGCGATCCTGGACACCCGGGATCGAATCCCACGTCGGGCTCCCGGTGCTTCTCCCTCTGCCTCTCTCTCTCTCTGTGACTATCATAAATAAATAAAAATTAAAAAAAAAAAAAAAAAAAAAAAAGAACAGAGCCCAAGCCAAGTGCAGGAAGCCCCATATTAGAATAAGAACAGAGCTCAATGCCCTTGAAAGCCCCATATCAAAATGTAAACAGAACTTGAGAAATTCCTCCACCCCTTCTGAAAATCCCCTACCTAGACCAGCCTATAAAAAACCCAGCTGTAACCCACTTCGGGGTCCAAGTCCCTGCTCCGCTCTGTCGGGTACACTTGGACCCAAGCTCGAGCTTGTAAATAAACCCTCGTGTGTTTGCATCGGTGTCGGCTCCTTGGTGGTTTCTCGGATTCGCAATCTTGGGCACAACAGAATATAATTCAGGTGTGACAGCAAATACATTTTCACATATTCAAGATCTCAGAACTTGCATAATGATTAGGTCACTTGAAGGAGAATATTTTTCTTTTTAAAGGTTTTATTTATTTATTTTTTAACATGATCTCTACACCCAACATGGGGCTCAAACTCACAGTCTTGAAATCAAGAGTCGCATGCCCCACTGACTAAGCCAGCCAGGTGCCCCGAGAATATTTTTAACATCAAGATCAAATGTATATTATTTCCTTTAATTAATGAAAATCCCCCACTTAAAGTTTTTTTTCTTAGTATTGTGATAATTATTTTGTTGAGTGTTTTGTTTTTCTTAAAGTTTCTAAATTCCTTTATTTTTCCAGAACATGTTTTTGTAGGTCTAAATTAATGCAAGCTTTTGATTATACAGGATATCCGAATATTACAGGGTTTCTGTCTTTCTCATTTAGTCTCTCCTCCCTCCCTTATCTCCTTTTTCATTTCCTCTTTTTTTCAACTTTTAAATTTTTAAATTTTTAAATTTTCTACTATGGCTTCTCATATTTCATCATGTTGCCTCCCCTCTCTCCTCTCCAGGATTGCCCCAGAGTTTCTTGGATCCTATATTCTCTTTTCTGGGTTTTCTGGCTCCTACCCAATTTCCCGGAAAAGAACCTTGGAAGCTATTTTCTTTCTTATATGTTTTGTATGCATTAAAATGTCTTTGTTCTGCTCTCACACTCAACTGATAACAAGATTGGCTGTTAAATTCCCCGTTCAAAAGTCATTTAGCCTTGGGGCTTGAAGGCACTGCCCCAGTGTTTTTTATTATTCAGGATGTTTATTTACATTGTGTGTGATCTGGGTATTTTTACATACAGGATTCTTTTAGAATCTTTTTTTTTTTTTTTCCCATTGATGTGCTGAAATTTCTTGAAGATATATCTAAATGAGGGCTTTTTTGGGGGTGTAGGGTTGGCTCATTTATTTTCCTGGGGGCTCATTGGCATTTCTCATTCTAATTTTTCTTCAATCCAAGGGAATTTCCATTGCTTATTTGAAAATTTCCTTTTACCTCTTTCTCTTCTTATATTTATGAGACTTATTTGTTGGCCATTGGATCTCTATAGTTCATTTCTTTTCACTGATAATTTCCACTTTTATTTTGCTTTACATTCTTTGACATTTCCTCAAGTTCTTCTATTATTTCTATTTTATAAAATCACAATTTTATTCCTAAATATTCTTTCTTGTTCTTTGATGGAGTGATTGCCAGTGGGTATGGGGTTTCTTATTTGTAGTGATGAAGTATTCTAAAATTAGATTGTGCTGATATTTGCACAACTCTGCAAATGTACTAAAAACATTTAATTGTATACTTTCAACGGATGATTTTTATGGTATGTGAAATATATTTTAAAGTTGTTAAAAAGAAAAATACAGACTGTAGAGGGATGGGATAAGATCCAGATAACAGAGGATTTATTCTTGGTTAAGAGTTTCACTGTAATCAGATAAAAGACATTTCTCAGGTTAATTTTGCATTACTCTTTTTTTCCTATAAAGACCATCATTGCTGTTGATCTTAACTGGATTTCATTTGTACAAAAATATACTGTGAATCCTATGCTATGTAATTTTCCCTTTGTCCCCATTCTCCTGACTGATAACTTCTGCTGGTGGTCATCAGCATTTTGAACGTGAAGTTTTAAGCCCCATCTTCTAGATGACAACAGTCTCTCCTAGTCTGCAAACAGATCCCAGCATCGACTTCGTTATCTTTTCCATCCTCCCTTTCTGCCTGAAATAATTTTGAGTCATTCCTGCCCACAGACTAGGATGTCCAGCTGTGTGGACTCCTACGTGGAACTCTTTTCCTTAGAGCTGTACACACATTGTTCCCATCACTTAGCACCTGGAAGTCAAAATGAGCTATACCTGGGTCTAGAGGCACAGCCACTACATCTTCTCAAGTTATGAACCTGTTGTATAATTACCTCCTATCAGTGAGCAAGTAAGAAAAAAACAAAACAAAACAAAGAAAAAAACAACTTGAGAAATGCTAGGCCACTCATTGCATAATCCTTGTTTATTTAAAGAAGGTATTTAAAATATTTCCCAGTCTTTCTTGTTAATACCTACTTTCTGTTTTATTTAGAAGTTTGGGATAGAATACTATGGAAGAGAGAGATTATTATTTTTTTAATTTAAATAAAATTAAATTAAGAGGAGGGAATGGACTACATACTCTTCCAGAAATATGCAACCTAAAACCAGGCAGAATCAGATGTTAAACACTTCAGACCTACAGATGCCTCTGCATTTATACTTCATTATAAAGGAGATGTCTCCAGTTTTCTGCAGGAAGATCCATTTACAACAAAGCAGTTAATCCATAGCAAATATTCCTTATTAGATACTTCAGATACTAACTAATCAGGTAATCACAGGGCAGAAGGGTCCCCTCTCAGAAAACAAAGTGAAAAGAACCAATTCCAAAGATAAAAGTCTAAATTTTATCTTTATGATTTTGGGTAGCTTTTTGTGGTACTGGTTATCATGCACTGGTTTTCCCTAACTCATACTGGGCTTTCACATCTGTGTGCTGATTTTTTACATTTTACTTTCTTTGGGCTAAAATATTTTTAATATATAGGGTTGAAAACTGTAAATGACAGTAAAAAGGATCTTCGGTAGCTTTCATAGTGACCAGCACTTTTATAGTAATTTTCTGCCTCCAAGAAATTCTGCCTATAATTGAACTTCATGGAAGCTCTCCATCCTGGTGGAGGATACCTGCACTGTTGAGTTCCCAACAAGGCTGAAATCTTGGTCTTAGGCAATGAGGCAATTGCTAGTAGCTATACTATCCCTCTCCACAAAAAGGATTCCCTCATTTCTGTCTTTTTTTTTTCCTTTTTTCCTTTTTTCTTCTTTCTGTTCTGATTGGATTGGTTGATTGATTGAAGTCCTCAGTTTTCTCCCAGCAGACCAAGCCAGTCATACCTAGAGATATTAGATATCAATAGCTTTTGCCTCTCAGGGGACACATTTTTGGGGTAAAAGTGGCCAGTGACAGGTCTATATTTTTATCAGGAAGCCAAGATTTATGGCATATATTCAGTGTCTACTATTTGGCACAGAGTTGTAAGGAGAGACATTCAAGACATATGAAACAAGATTTCTCTGCTCTATATCCAAAGGAGACACACATCCATGACACAATTTGAAAGCAACAGAAAAGAAAGAGAATTCAGTGCCAAATTGTGTGGTAAAGGTTACAAAGAGCTGTGGTTCGCCGTATGTAAAATATTTATCTTGATCTGACCCTTGGGCCTACCCTTTGACCACTAACGTTGTTTTAATCCTTTATGTTTAATTGCAGGCCTGTCAGGCCCAAATATTTATAGGAATCAGACAGGCACTAGATAACTAACTAAGGGACCTTAGAGATGTTCATTTTCACCACAAGGTTTTTAAACTCAAAAGGATTTATGTCCATGAACAACCAATCACAGTGGTAGCATACTAAGCCAAAAGAGAAAAATGACATACAAAGGGACGCTGAAGAAATTCCTATTTATTTCATTTTAACTGACTTATTTCACATCTACACGAAAGAGAAATGTTACCATAGGTTAGCGTTAATAATGATTTAGGAACTATATGTATTCTTGCTGGCAGACTTGGGGCTTTGTCCTCTAAGAAAGCAACCGAAAAACAGACATAATAAGAATGGTATTAAGCAGAGCTGATGCCAGTTGGGATGGTGACTTTTAGATATAACCTAAATAAATGTATTACATATCCTATGGTTATGAGACAATGGAAAAACAGGCAGTACTTTTTCCTGATAATTTTTGTTATTAGATTATAAGCACAAAGCTAAGAATTCAGTTCAAAGTACAATGGAAAATGATTCTCTTACTACTGCCAATCCCAAAGAAGGCCCTTTTCTTTATTTTTAAAAAGACTTATTTATTTATTTTAGTGGAGGGAGAGCAGAGGGGAGTTATAAGCAGACTCTGCAGAGTGTGAGGCCTTATGGGGGACTTGATCCCATGACCCTGAGATCATGACCCAGGCTGAAATCAAGAGTTGGACGCTTAACCACTGTGCCACCCAGGTGCCTCAGAAAGTCCCTTTCTATACGTTCTTGCATATATCCTTTTAAAATTTTGTCTGCTTATACATGTATCAGTGTATATATATATATATATATATATATATATATATATATATATTCTTCTAAAATATTTTTTAGCATAAATAGTTACATATATACTGTGCTGATCCTTCTTTTTATTTAACAAAATAGCTTGGAGATTATTCCATGTTATATGTATGATTATGCCTCTTAGATTTTAACTATGCTTTGGCTTTTGGCCAAGATGGAGTAACAAAAATTGCATTGATCCTTCCAACTGAAGCAACCCTCCTCTTCTTCCACTCCACCTCCCCTCCCCACTACACACACACACACACACACACACACACACACACGATTTGAGACAACACTTTTCAAAGACATTGGGCATCAGGCATCAAAAGACAGTGATCTTTGAGAGATGAGAAAACAAAAGAGGTAAACCCTGCTCTTGACCCAGTTGACTGCCTTGGCTTTCCAAGACATCACACAGCAGGAAGAACCCAGCAAAACCTGGCTGACTCTCTGAGGTGAAGAGACAGAGCTAAATGAAAGAAGCACCGCAGAGATCTGCATAGGGTCCACCTGGAGTATGCAGCAGTGCCGTGTAGTACTGAGCTTAGCACTGATGAATGTGTCTGAAAGGATGGGAGGCAACAGTGCCTGGCACTCATATAGGACAGGAAATGGTGCCTGTTTTCATCAGCCACACAGAGTATTGGAGTAAATTACTCAGAAAGGTCTGACTTAATAGTGGGAGAATAATTAGCCAAGGACTAAGCATGGCTCTGGTTCCAGCTAATGAATCTTAAACAAGACCTAACAGGATCAAACTCTAAGAAATTTAACTGCATTGTAAACCAAAACTAAAAAAATATTTGCAGAAACACAACAATATCCAACATCTAAAAAAGTAGCATTCATAGTCTCTGGCATCCATGCCAATGATTACAAGCATACAAAAAGCAAGAAAATATGACCCATAATGAGAAAAATTAATCCATGGAAATCAATGCAGACAATAGAAGTCATGGACAAAGACCTTGAAAGCGTTACTGTAACTTTTAATATAAAAATTGAAGAAGTTAAATAGAGACATGGCAGGCATAAAGAAAAATTCCCAAGCCAAACTATTAGAGATGAAACTACAACATGTGAGGTGAAAAATACACTGGATTGGGTTTGTGACAGACTAGATATCTCAGAAGAAAAGAGTAGTAAACTTGAAAACATAATAATAATAATACTTTCTGAAAGGAAAGTATTTTTTTAAAGGGAAAAAGTGTCAGGAAACTATAGGACAACTTCAGATGTACATGTAATTGGAGCCATAAAGGACAGTAGAAAGAATTGGAACAGAAAAAAGCAGTTGAATAAATAACGGTCTACATTTTCTTAATTTTATGAAAACTACAAACCTGCAAATCCAAGATTAACAAACTCCAAGTACAGGCAATTTGAAGAAAACACCAAAGCACATCATAATCTAATTGCTCAAATCTAGTGGTAAAAAGAAAATCTGAAAACTTCAACCAAGGATAAAAGCTCACTAATTATGTGCAGGGTAAGAAAGATAAAGATGACATATTTCTCATCAGAAGCAATGCAAATAAGAAGGCAGTGGTGAAGCACTTTAAAGTACTTAAGAGAAAAAAAAATAAATTGTTAATCCAGAATACTAAATCTATTGAAAACACCTTCTAAAATGAATGTGAAATAGACTTTTCAGACATATAAAAGCTTAAATAATTCATCACAGCAGACTTATTATAAGAAATGGTAAAATCCTTCAGTGAGAAGGAAAATTATACCAGATAGAGGTCTGAATCTACTCAAAAAAATAAGAGTACCAGAAATAATGACTGCATAGGTATACATATGGCTTTTCTTTATTACAGTAGCCTTGTATACCATAACATCTGCCTGGTGATGAAATCACTATTTATGTGAAAAAAACACAAAAGAGGGACAACCTGGTACAGTGAACACTATGAAATGGTGATCACCTTCTAAAATGAAACTACATTCACTGCAATGAAATATCAAATAGTTATCTTACAAGTTCAATTTGAAGTAATCCTTTCTGTTGAAGTATTACAGAAAAAGCACACAAATAAAAATTTAAAAAATTCAGCTTATTGAATTCACAGAGTACACTTGTGTAACACCCAGTGTAGGACCCAGATCAAGAAACAGAGTATTACTAACATTCCAGAAACTCATCTTGCACTTCCTTCCAACAGCTATCTCCTCTCAAAGGGCACCCTAACTTCTAACACTATAAATTAGCCTTGCCTGTTTTGTAATTTTATACAATTACAATCAAAGTATTTACTTAAAAAAATCTGACTTCTCTCATTCAAACTTATGTTTAGAAGATTCACCCATGCTGTCCTGTGTAGCATTGTTTAGTTTCATTGCTGTGTAGTGTTCCATGGGGTGATATGCAATTTACCTATTCTACTCTGATGGATATTGGGTTTTTATCATATTTTGGCTATTACGAATGGCACTGTTGTAAATATTTTGTGTGTCTTCAGATGAACATATGTAGACATTTCTGTTGAATGCATACCTTGCAGTGGAGTTGCTAGGTAATAGATACATAGTTCAGCCTCCCCAAATAGCTGTATCATGAACTATACTAGCACTATATGAGCATTTTAGTTGCAGCTGTTCAACATCAACACATAGTATTTTCCATCTTTTTCTTTTTAGCTGTTCTAATGGGTGTATCGTGGAGGTTTAATTTTAATTTTCCTGATGGTTAATAAAATTGAACTACTTTTCATGTGCTTTTTGACTATTTTGATATCTTGGGTGAAGTGTCTACCCATGTCCTTTGCCCACATCTCTACTGGGTAATTTATCTTTTTCTTATTGATTTGTAGGAGTATATGTACTCCTACATATATACACACACACACACATATATCTACATATAGGTATAGATCTCTCTCTCTCTATATTTATATATATATATCTGTGTGTGCATATATATGTGTGTGTATATGTATACACACACATATATACATAATTTACATAATGTAATATTTGTTTAACCCTATCTTGGCTCATTCTGTTATTTGCTTTTTCATTTTCTTATTAGAGTCTCTTGACAGATGTTTTAAATATTAATGAAGTATCATTTATTATTTTTTTTTACTTTTAAAATTTCTTGAGCTCAATAGAAGTAAATATTTTGATGTGGTTGTTAAAATAGCTAAAAATACTATTAATTTACAAAGTGAGTGACAGTCCCACTCCTCTGTATGATGTTCGTATCTTACAGAGAGGAATTAATTTCTTTTTCAGTGGTGCATCATATGCAAGGTTTGGAACAACTAGGGTATATTCAGGAAACAGCATCCTGGATGTTGAAAGATTTCCAAAGCTTAACCTCTGAGGAGGAGTTAAAGGATATGGAGACATTTAGACTGAAAACCTTACACAACAGGTGCGAGGAAATATTGCTTTGAAAGCAAAATTCAACTTATTGATTACTGCAGGAAGAAGAACAGGTTGTGAAGACGCAGAGTGACAGGGATATCAATTTCAACTTGTCAGGGGCATTCGGGTCTCTGTCATAGTGGTCCAAAGATAGATTGGTAAATGGAGTTGATTCCATGTAAGAGTAGTGTTAAAAAGGATTTTGACATTGAGTGGAAAATGGCCTGAAGAAAAGTATCCTTTTATGAGCCTGTATCATCTTAGTTCCTGTCACAGGCCAGGTTTCCCAGGAAGCAGACACTGCGATTAGGAGGGGAAGTTAAGAATAATGCAGACCCAGTGATGGCCTTGGTCAACCCTTCAGGGAACTCTGGAGCTAGAGAAACCATTCACAGTTATACTGTATTGGGTTGAGATGGCCAGGCCTTTATTCCTTCATATTGATCATTCATTGGATGTGGGCTGTCCTGGGGCAGGTAGTGACCTGATTCAGAGCAGTTCTTTGCAACTAAGGCAGTTCCTAAAAATGCTAAGAGCTGAAAGCCCTCTGTTGACCATATTTCCAGGAGCTGGACAATAAGTTCTTGCTCAAAGGAGAATCATGTTGTCTAGAGCAATATGTTATACAGCTTTGCATGGATTTTCTTTTTTATCTTTTTATTTATAATTTTTATTTCCTTTGTCATATATATTTGGTTTAACTTTATCCATCCAAGAGACACCTGGGTGGCTCAGCAGTTTAGTGCCCACCTTTGGCCAAGGGCCTGATCCTGGAGACCCCGGATCGAGGCTCATGTCAGGCTCCCTGCATGGATCCTGCTTCTCCCTCTGCTATGACTCTGCCTCTCTCTCTGTGTCTCTCATGAATAAATAAAATCTTTAAAATAAAAAAAAAACAACTTTATCCCTCCAAAATAACAACTGACCACCATTCCGAGAATAGCAGCAAGAACTCCAGAAGTCACCGGCTTTGGTCCTGGCCATTGCTCACCACTGTAGAAGCTCACCTGTGCTGGGGCTCGCTCATGTACAAAGAATTGGGGCTCTCTGTGCTTTTGTGTCCAGAAGCAATGTGCAGCTTGTAATATAATTGCATTTCACAAATGATAAGGCAATTTCATACCCACTGGGATACAATCTTCTAGGACCCCCAAGACTGCTCTCACCAAAACCCAAATTGCTATCTACAGAATTCAGCTCTGTTAGCTAGAACTGTGGTTCCCTATAGCAATAAGAGCCAGATGTTGAAAAGATTCACAGAAAATTAGGATGCTAGGTACTTAAGTAGAATTTTATTTCATATTTAAATCTCTGTTTCAAGTATCAGGAGAATTTGCTTGGATGTGACTACTTTTTTTTTTTTTTTTTTTTTTAATTTGTGAAAGGGAGTAGGGGAGCATGGGACATGTGTTCTGATGCTGAACTTCCAAACTGAACCTGATCAGTTGATAGCTCATTGACGGGAAAGACCAGTTGAGAGATGGTAGTGAAAAAACAGGATGTATATATTTTTTTATTACTGTTCATTTGACTATTTTGTTTATTTGAATATTAGTATTTTTTAGGAAGAGGCTTCCTCACAAGTAGTTTGTGCTTTGGTAACAGGTGTTTCATGAGGGCCCAGAAGCCTGGGGGCATGGTCAGGTTGTAGGATAGTACATTTTTTCCTTAGTATCTTCAGGTACTAAGCACTGCTAATCACTGCTACCAAGCCCACAACTAAAAAAAGGATGGCTCTATTCTGCTATAAATTCTGTTTACTTGGCTTGATCATATTGAACCTGATCAGTAGTCTTTGAGGATGAGTGTCTCTGTGATGTGGTCGCCTTAGAACAACCGTGGGGTGAAGACTGCAATATTTCTTAAAGATCCCCCTTCAGAAATGGAGAACTTAATCCCCAGCTGCTGGCATATTGCAGAAAAGGACCTAAGGTATTTTTCCCTGGAACAGATCCCCTTCTGAAGGAAGACTGCATCCTGTGATGGATCACTACTGGGATACCGGGAGTAAAAGGACCTAGACCTCTCTCACACCAACTAAAGGGCCACCTCAGTTCCTGAGTTCTCCAAAGGCTGAGACCTTTGTTAGAGCTTCACTGCAGCTCAATTTCTCCTATTCAGTCCTGTTTCCTTCCCCTCTTTTCTAGAGGTATGTATCCCAAGAGCTATCTAGAAGTTTCCTAGAGGTGGACACAAAACACTGATGCTTAATTTTAAAGAATTTGAAAACACCCCATCTGGTAGCCATAGTTTGTTCATGATGCCCTTGTGTCTGTAGGCTCTGAAGTCAAATCTGGATTCAAATTATAGTTCTCTCATCTGTTCACTATAGGACTTTGGACAGGGAATTTAATCTTCCCTAGGTGTCAGTTTACTTATTTGTAAAATGGGTATGATATTTGTGCCAACTTCATGGGTGTGTCCCAGACAGAGTTCCACAAGAAGTAGACTGACATTAAACTTTATTATTAGGACATTATTAGGAGGAAATTGACATCCAGGACACTTAAACTTTAATGGGTGGTGAGGGAGATAAAGAGAAAAAGATCCAGAGCATGACATGCTAAGAAAGACTGAGCCTTGTGACTTTTGAGCACAATGGAGAAAGTGTAACAAAGATAAGGTCACAAAAAAGATCAAAGGCACCAAAACAAAACAAAACACATGGGGAAAGTTAACAGATGGTTCTGTTCAATGGAGAAAAGCATGGATTATCATTCTTCATTATGCTCCATCTACATCCAAGAATGAGTGGATGTGGCTTATGAATTTGAGAATAATACATGACAATTTGTTTCTGAATGAAAAAAAATTACAAAGAGCAAAATCATAGATATTTCAGGTACCTGAAATGAAAAGCTCATTTATCTCATCTGATTAATGAAGTATACCACTTTCTGGGGAAAAAAAAAAAAAAAAAGGGGGGGCGGCACTTGGGTGGCTCAGTTGGTTAAGCAACTGACTCTTAATTTTGGCTCAAGACATGATCTCAGTCCTGAGATCATGCCCCACATCGGGTTCTGTGCTAAGTGGGAGCCTGCTTGAAATTCTCTCTCTCCCTCTGCTTCTCTTCCAACTCTTTCTCTTTCTCTCTCTCAAAAACAAAAAACAAACAAACAAACAAAACTACCTTTTTTTCCTGGGATTTAATCTAAGGAGAATTTTTCATGTATGTTAGTTCAAGTCTTCAGTGTTACAAAATACCCACAGCAGAAATATTGTTTGGTTGGATATTTTTATTTACTCACCATTAAAACCAAGAGCATAACATTGCATATTTATTCTCTGAAGGCATTTTTATGTGAATCTTAGGAAATATGGTCCATTTACTTTGCTTAAGCTTACACTGCTAACATAACTAAGGGATAATGTTTAGAGAGTATAGAGCAGTGATTCTCAACCCTGGCTGTATATTAGAATCATCAGGGGAGCTTTAAAATTCCTGATGCCCATGCCACATCCTGGACCAATTAAATCAGGATCTCTGCTGGGAAATGAGACATTAAAAAAAAAAACAACAAAAAAAAAACTCCCTGGGTAATTCCAATGTTAAGTCAAGGTTGAGAACCACCGATAAAAAGGCCCAAGTAGTTACTGTGCTTATTAGTCTATCCTTTTTAAATATATTTTTTTCTTAGTGGCACTTTTGATAAGTGCTGAAATGCAATCAAATAATATACCAGTAAATATCTAAAGTGCTAGAACTATGGGAAATTGATTAAATTGATTAAATCACTAAAGTCAGCAAAGGGGGCCCAGGAGTGACTAAAACCAATAAGCTGTGTGGGACATCCAGTTATTATCTCTAGGTTTACAAAGGAGTCAACCAATCAATTGCTCATATTTTTCAGGGGTCAAAGCCCATGACCAGGTTACCTTCCTCAGTTGTTGGCCTCAGAACTCCAGGTTGGTGAAGGGTGAAAAAAATTCCATGGGGTCAATGGCCTTAAATATCTGGAAACACTAGCCTGATTCAGGAAATATTCTGGGTTCCAACAGTGCAGTTCCTCAAAGTGACTGAGTTGGAGTTGAAGTTCCCAGGAATTAACATGAAATGTGACTTCATGAATCGAAATGTGTTTGTAAATGACTTACAAATAATACTTTCATTCTTCACCAGTGTAAGGTGGTGGCCTTGCGTCTTATCGTAAGATCTAAGACCCAAATGGAATTGCAGATCTTTCCAAGAGCTTTCATTCTTTTCACTTTGGAGAGAGCTCTGACAGGCTTGTAACTCCGTGCCTTTAATCCCAGGCCTTTCTGAGTCACTTTAGGTCTGACAGTTCACCTTGGCTATAAGCCATTACTCTTTCCATTCCTGTGCTATTTGGGGTGATGTTTCAGAAAGCTCAGCTGAGAGACAGACCAATGTTTGGACCCACAAGCTTGTTTTTAGCTCTGACACTCTAAGCAGGTTGATTTCTCTGAACCCATTTCCTAATGTTTATTGTAGGTTAATAGTCTGTTGCTAAAATGCTTAATAAGATGCTATATATTCAAGATGTTATATACAAAAAAAATTTGATAAAATGTTCAGTAAGCACAATTAAGGGAAAGAGAGTGATGGTACCAAATAGGATAATACTGTTTTTCTAAGTCTGTGTTCCACTAAAAATTTGTTAATGTTTAGTAAAATATGCACAGACAGAGGCCTTTAGCAGACCAACTAACTAGAGCAGAAAAAGATGCTTATTTATCAGCTCTGTGCAATTTGTAAGTCATCCTATGACTTATAGAATGTTCTATGCAATATAGAAGTCATTCTATGACTTCTACAATGTTCTGTGAAATATGGAAGTGACTCTTTACTTGAAATGTAGGCTGAATCAGGATGTGCTGCGGATAGACACAGACTGGCTTTCAAAGAGTGTGAAAATAAGAACGTAAACTATCTTATTAATAATTTTATATTGATTACATGATTTATTTTGGATGTATAGAATTAAATGAACTATATTGTGAAAATTAATATTACTTCTCTCTCTTTACTTTTTTGAAACAAAGTGGGGCTAATAAAAAACTTAAACTTGCATACCTATTTCAGATTGTGCCTTGTGTATATTTTTAACAGTGCTGTTCTAGAGCTTCATTGTGGACCAATACAATTTAATAGGAAAAAAATTAAGCCTTATAATGATTACATTTTTTTTCCTGGAAATCACTCTTTATTTTTTAATACATTTGCTCTGGTGACACCATAATGTGAAATCCTGCTCTTGACTCCTGTCTTAAAACCATGTTTGTTTGGGGCTTTAGAAATTAAACATTCTTGAATAAAGACTGTCAAGATTTTTAATCTTTCATAAAATTAAACTCCTCTTTACTGTGAACAATATCACTGCCAGTGTTTTACAAGGTAGATTCTTTTCTTCAATTTTTTTCCTTTTGCTGATGACACTTTTTAAAGATTCTTGATTGCTCTCTGGATCACTTGAGGTATTACCTGTAATTTCTGTCTTCTCTTGCTATTTGTTGGATATTTGAGGAAGGGGGAGGAATTCCATGTCTGTGTGGGATTCAAGTGACTGCAACTAGGATGGCGACAGTCTGATTTTACTAGGCGAAAAAATGGCAGAGAGTAGAGAGAGTACAAGTAGCTTTTTGAAATGGAAGTCTGAAGTTCATCTGCATCTCACTGACATTGTTTTCTGGTGATAGCTCCAAAGTCACAAGCTCCTCAAGGCTACAGAATAAGGGCAGGTATCAGAGGGGGACATGGTACACAGCCTACTTACACATACTTGGTGGAAATGGCTGTGAAATTGCTAAAGTTTAGTAGTTGAGGCAAAGATTGAACCATGCTCATAGATAAGTGTACCTAAAAAGATTGTGTATTAGCTATGCTCAAATCTATAGAATTGCTATTTTGTGGGGATAGCTTTGAGGATCATTAGCTGTATGTAAACTGTTTGTCCCCATCTGCAATGTTCTGTGATATACTTAAACAATAGTCATGGTACATGGTCACGTTGTCCAGAGAGGAACTCAAAAGACCCATGAGTGTACTTACAACCTCTTCTCCCACATTTCGCATTTCCTTGTGGAACAGCATTGTCATTAGAAATACACAAGCCATATGTAATTTTAAATTTTCTCATAGCCACATTGAGAAAAGGGAAAAGAAGAAAGTGAAATTAATTTTAATCATATGTTTTATCTAAATTTTATTTTAACTAGTAATATTTTTTTGTATTGAATCTTAAAATCTGATGTGCATTTTCCACTTACAGCACATCTCAGTTTAGTTACATTTCAAGTGGGCAAAGATGACATGTAGCTAATGGCTACTGTACCGGATAGACCTAGAAGCATTCATGTGGGGGCATCTGGATGGTTCAGTTGGTTAAGCATCCAACTCTTGATTTCGGCTCTGGTCATCATCTTGGGGTTGTGAGATTGAGCCCCCTATCTGGCTCCCCATTCAGCATGGAGTCTGTTTCTCTCCCTCTGCCCCTTCCCCAGCTTGTGCATGCATGTGTGTGTATATGCATGCATGCTCTCTCTCTCTCTCTCTCAAATAAATCTTTTTTTTTTTTTAAAGAAGTATTCATTTGTTCATAGGTGATCTGTCTACCTTAACATTTTGGGAGGCCTCAGGGTGCCTGCTGTTGATGGTAGCAGGTGGACCAGTGAGAGGGGCTGAGTCTTGATAATGGGCTTTAGGCTAAGATGGTCATTCTTAAGGCAGGACTTAGGATGGCCCCAGGAGCATCTGTCTAGGGGCTTTTATAGAGACCCCTAGGCTTCTGGAGAACTGTTTCTAAACAATTCTGGAGAATGGGGTCCAGAAGAAGGTATATGCCTTGGAGCCAGGGAGAGGATGTGGCATCCTGTACACTAAAGCATTAACTTTAGGCAATCCAGGCGTGGATTACCCAAAACCTGCATATTCCAGATGTGTTCATTATTGGCCCTTGACAAGCTGGTGAGATAACCTTGAGTCCCTGGAATATCTTGCCTGATAATAATGTCTGTTTGTGTCTAAGGCTTTAATCCATGCCAAATAGTTTATGCTAATGATGTGATTTATACTGAATGGTTTTTATATTCTTAGAGCTATGGGCCATACTGCATCTGTTGGGAGCTGGAGATTGGAACAGCTAAGATCAACTCCATGCCTATGTAACTGACCCCAGTAAAAACCATGAACACCAAGGCTTGGGTAAGGTTCTCTGGTTGTCATTGCTTCTCACATGTTGCCATACATCAGTGCTGGGAAAATTAAGTACATTATTGGCAAAGGACAACTGGAAGCTAGTTCCTGATTGCTTCTGGACTCTGTCCCATGTACTTTTCTCCTGTGCTGATTTTAACCTGTGTTCTTTCACCATAATAAACCATAATCACAAATATGACAGCTTTTCTGAGTTCTGTGAATCCTTTTAGTGAATCATCAAACTTGAAATTGGTCATGGGGAACCCTGAGGTGCATTATCTATTATACATCAACAGCCTTACTGAGAAGGAAGGTGGGCATAGAAACAGGATTGGGAGAATAAGGACAGGGCCCTAAAGACTGTGGTGGGGTTTATTATAAGCTAGGCACTATTCCAGATACTTTTCATGCAATTATTACCTGATTTAATGCTTGTAATGCCTCTCTCATACCTGTCCTATAGAAGAAGAAATAGACATTCAGTTTCCAGTCCCCAAAGGTCAAACTAGTAAAGTATGGCCCCAAGCACCAGGCATACAAAAATCCTTTGCAATAAATGAATGATAGAACAAGATTCAAGCTGGGTTCTCCTAGAGCCCAAGCCCTGGTTCTGGCATACCACAGCACAGATTTAGCCACATTCCGTGGGACACACTGGCCTTGACATGTGGAACAGAGTCTATGGTTTCCCTGCCTACCTCCCTTCAACCTCGACTGGAGTTCACTTCAAAGAGTTCCTAGACATATCTTCCTCATTTATCTGTCTGATAGCTCCTTCTGGCAGCGGGGCATATTCAGTTTGCACAGGGCCTGGTAAGGCTCCAGAAGTGGCCCTCAAACAATGAGGGAAAGTTGTTGTGAATAAATACCTGCCTTTCCTGGCCCCTCAGTGGAGACATGTTTCACACAGCCTCTCAAATGATCGCCACTGGGATTGAGCCCCAGCTGCCCACAGCTGTGTCCCTCTCCATAACCACACCCTTTATGGGCATTCTTACTTACCCATCTCACTTCTCATTCCTTCACTGTATGACCTGTGATCCCCTCCTGAATAAGCTGCTAGAATCGGAATTCTTAAACTGAGCATCTGTTTTTGGTGGGGACCCAGAATAAGAAGAGAGAGAGGATCACATCCGAATGGGTATATACAAAGCAAAAAGCAAAATGTTTGAAGGATAGTGACACTGGTTACACCCTGTATCCTGTATTTTTAAGTGTCATATTCATAGCACATATATTGTTCTTTGTCCCATATTTGAATTAATTTGAATCACTGTGTTCAATTGTAGCGTGAAATATGTACGTGCTGCAAGTTGCCATGCATGGTTGCATATTATAATTCATTCTTTGTACTTTAGTTTACCTGGCTAATTCTTCTTGTTTTCCACCCTTAATACCATTAAAATATGTGCCTAAATGAACCATCACTTGTAAAGCTGAAAGCTGATATTTACCTAATCAAAATTAGACTTCCTAATACCTATTAAAGGGAAAACCTGTTGGGGGTGGGGGGTAGAAAAGAAGATAATGCTCATATTATTTTTCAGACAATAAACAACCTTGTATAATCCTATTATGAACATTAGCATACATTTCACAGCCCATCTGGCAAACAATAAAGGTCATGACTCTATGTATTTGAAATGCTATCCAGGGCATTGTAGTAAGGAAAAGGGTAAAACCTACAGCTCTGTCAATGGGTCAGAAAGCGGTCATAGGACATTTCTCAGACACCATGGATTACTCAAAGAGACTTTTATGAAGACAAGCTGTGTGTTAGGAAACATGTTTTTCAAAGCTAAACAGGTCTGAAAGAATAGTTATGTGGTAAACAGTGGAAGTGGGGTTGTGGTGGGGGATATTACCTGCTTTTAGTGATTCATGGTTAAAACTGTTACAAAACTCCAGTTGTCTTATGAAATGCAGATAGTTATTATGGTGTCCTTTATGGGACAGAGAAATTATAGTATCTGCTTCTAGTTAAAAATTCTTATTCCAGAACTTCAAAAGAAGTCACTCTAATGAGTTTTACTGAGAATTTCTAACGTGGAAAAAAGATTGGATTTTTCCCCCTAGCTCATATTTGATAATGGTAACTTATTTTATTGGTAAACTTTAGAACCCAATAGAAATATTAAGAATAATGTAGGTGTTAGAGATCCATTGGGCCTAGGTTTCATGTGCACACTGCCCGTTCCTGCTACATGGATTGTTTTTTTTTTTTTTTTTTTCTGCTACATGGATTGACCTTTATTTCCTCTCTCTGTTTCTGTTTCTTTCTGGATGAAATACAAAATTTACATGAGGATTAAATATAATATATGAACTTGTATCTCCAAGGATTGTGATATCAGTGCTACACAATGTATTCTACTCCATTTCTGTCTGAGCAAAACCTTTAAAGTAGATGGACCTGCATTAAACATTGTTTTATTAGAGTGAGCATATGTCGCAAGCATAGTATACTATTTAAAGTTAATAGTTACAGATACATTGACATTATCATTTAATTACAAGCTTTATAAATGTGAAAGATTTGTTGTTCTAAACTATTTCTAATTATTTTTCATGCATGCAGTTCACTTAGCTTGTACCCGAGTCTGAAAGCAACCTTGTTTGTCACATTCCTTTCTCTGACAATAGGATGAAATCACTATTAATTTGAAAGAAACTTTAAAACTCAAGTCTGGCTGAATGATAGTATTCATTGCATGCCAACATAGTGTAACATTAAGTGTGAAGTTGATAAACAGTCAAACCCCTTAGCTACTCCTTTCCCTGAAAGTGTCATGGACCTATTGCATCTCTCTCACTGAGCATGCATTTTTATCAGGATCCACAAATGGTAAGTAGCATTTCTTGCCAAAACGCTGGAGGTTAAACCCTCCCTCCTCAGGCCAGTCCATCAATATCCTCTCCTTATTCAAAAGAACTTGGAGTCGGAGTCGGAATGTAGAAGCCTCCATCTTGATATTACAAAACATTATAGGTCTTCCCAAAAAGAGAGATGCATGCCTGGCTAAGCCCAAGATTGACAACAGGAATTTGTAGGGTACCAGAAAAAGTAAAGCCTTCTTCACATGCCATAGACAAAGTCACTCTTTTTTTTTTTTTTTTAAGTCACTCTTTTTATTGTAAAATTTGAATAACAGTAGATGGGAAATAGAATTTCCTATGACTTAAAATATGTCCTAGTATAGGGAAGTGACCAGCCCATGGCAAAACTTTATGAAATACACAGAAGAAAGTGAGCAAAATCTAAGATACTACTAGAAAAAAAAATACTGCATCAGAAGAGAGGCTATTTTCTAGTTTCATCAGGCAAAAGGATTTTTGTTAATTTCTTAATAGTGAAGAATATTGGTTAAGATACTGGTGCGACAAATGGAAGCTTTAATTCAATGGAATGTATAATGGCTCATATCTGTGGTTCTAATTAGCAGATGTTTCTTCTCAACACAGAAAATGGGGAGCCAGGCTCCCTCTACTTTACAGCTCTGCCATCCCATAGGCAGTTGATGGAAATGGCAAAGAGACTGTAGAAGGGGCACATCTGTTCTCACTGACTCGGCCTCGAAATGTCACTCATCACTGCCACTCATTTTTCATTGATGAGAAATCCCAGAGCGAGACCCAGCTGCAAGAAGAGTAAGGAATGTGACCTATGGTTGGGCAACCACCTCCTGGTTACAACTGTGTTCTATGGAAAAGGAGAAAAGATAGAAATGGGCACCTAGCCACTGCCATAGGAAGAATTGGGAATGCCAGAATTTCATGAGTAATATCTGTAGTGTTTACTGTCTAATATCGAAAGAACATGGAAGAAACTTTCCAAATAGATCTCTGCTTATGGTGGTTTTATTTATCCTTCAAGATTCAGTCTTAAGTGCTACTTTTTCCATAGAGCCTCCATTGCCCCGTAAAGCACATCCCATCCTGTCTAGCCAAGAATAATACATGCATGGATGCTTCAGTTGATTCCCCACTTAGATCACCTTCACCAGGCTAGTGTACCTGTCTATAAGTTGTTCTGTATGTTGGCGGCTAAAGGCTCATTGTTGCTCTCCTCTCTGGAAGATTGCCCTTAGCCAAATTGAAGACATTTTGCTTTGGAGGTTAAATGACCTTTCTCCTTCCATGGGAGCAGATAACAGCCAATAATTGACTGACATATGTGTAAAAGAGGCCATTCCCAAAATGGGATCAAGTCTGTGGTTAGTTCTCACTCCTGAGTTTCCCTATGGATGAGGCTAAACTTTAGCTGAACCCCTTCCTTGCCCCATCCTGCTTCTCTCCTTCTCCTTCTCTTAAGAGTATCCTCCCCACACTTGCAATAAACCATGTGCACTGGAATCCCAAGAGAACCAGGCCTAAGACAACAGGGTACCTTGCTTTCTAGAATTGAGAGACAACATAATTTTCACATATTCCCTTCTGCTTAATTCTTTCAGAGGTGAGGCAAACATTTGAAAAATAGGGCCGTAAGTGCAATTTGATAAAAAATAAAAAATCAAATTCCAGAATTTTCCCCACATAAATGAATGTTCTCTTTAATTTCTAATCTTCTACATTTCAGGACTTTGTACTGAGAATGACCTAGGGGCCTTTTGTGATCCACTACTGTAATGGCAGGTTTTCTCTTCCATGTAATAAGCAGGAAGATGGGGACAAAAATTTTATGTTTTTAACCATCAGGAAGTTTTCTTTAACCAAAAAATACAAGTGAACCATAGCATTTCATCCAGGAGCAGTTAGCATAGGTAAGCTGGAGCTCAAATAATATATTAATTGGTGTACTAGCGTAGCATAGTATCTGTGACATGGCAAAATAGTCATGACTGTTGACTCTCGTTCTCCTTACTTGCATTCCAAAGCATTCCATGAGCTAGGAAGGGAAAGCTAGAATTGGCCATATTTCTCAGAAGTACGATTTAAAATATCAGAGTCAGCTTCAGACCCTGATTCTCCACAGCAGCAATTTGAGATGTTATTGATTTGGTTTGAATGTTCCCAAAATTTGCTACAGGAACCACAAGGGAACCTCTATTTGGTTTTTATAATGTTCATGCTTTGAACATTTGTCATTTGTCATTGTCTTATGACAATAATAACAGGTGCTGGAAAGAATTAATGCTTCTTAAATATATTTAATAAGAATCAGGCATGGCATCATTGGTGTGTTCTAATTCCTGTGGATATCATCTGTATGGAAATATTTCTTGAGGGGAAATATTTAGAAACACATTTTAGGACTTCCCCAATGGTGAAGGATAATGAGTCTTTTGCCTCTACTGCCGAGCAAATTATCATAATTTTCTAGATTAATGCATAAATGTGGGAGCTCAGCTTTTTATGCAGACATCCAAGCATCCCTATAATCTTCTCATTAGAAGGCTAATGGGTTTCTGTCTCCTAATCAAATTATACTATTTTTTGCCTAATTTTATTTAAACTGTTTCTTCTCTTGAAATAACTTGACTTCTCTATTTTGCAGATACACATCCTTTTCTGTCTTTTGAGCCAAACATTTACCATGAAAACTTTTCTGAAAATTCTAGGCTACAATTATATTATTATTTTCTGACTACCCAAAGTGCAACTTGGTTATGCAGTTATTGGATTATATTCAAGTTATTACTTAATTTCTTTAATTGACAAACTTGTCTAGATCATACCCTTTCTCTGACAGCATGCTGCATTATTAAATCATATCATACACTGCAATTGAATCCTCATTGTGCTTAGCACACAGCTGAGCATACAGTTGGTGCTCAATATATGCTTGAATGGGTGATGGAATGCACATCTCATATTTCTTGATGCCATCATTACTGGGTCTCTGAGATGAAAGGGGTCAGGAATGTCACATGTTTCCTCAGCTCACTTCCTTGACCCAGTGTGACCCAAGGGTGTTCTACAGCCAAGTGTAGAAAGGAATTCACTCCCTTGCCCTCCTCTCCCAACACATCCTGCCTAGAGACAGCTTTAGACATTGTTGGCAAGAGAATGTCTATAATCAGGTCAGACGAAAAGGTCATTTCTACATTAGAAAAGGTCTGTGATATCTTTCCCTCAACAAGGAGCAAGACCTCATTAAGTGTCAATTGAAGCACAGATAACACATGAGTATGAAAGAATATATACATAAACAAGTCTGCATGTTGTTGAGTATGGGAAAATGTGTATATGTGATATATTTATCTTGTTATTTTCTAAGGAGGCAATTATAACGTATATACACAACATGTTATAAAGTGGTTTATTTCTAAGGTGGTTAATCTATGTCACTGTGGATGTTTGACAGATATTTGGAGTTCAGGCAGCATAGCAATGAGAACTAGGAGAGAGATGTCTGCTGCTTTATGCTGAGCTGTAGAGTGCTATGAATTGTGTTGCATAGGCTCACATACTGCTCTAGAAAAGTGCTTCATTTGTCTATACTTTATGTGTCACCCTATTTGGGAGGACAACCTTGACATTCAGCTTTTCAGTGCAGGGGAAAGTGAAGAGGCTTAAAGAACATGGGCCTTGATGTTAATCTCTTGCTTTCGCTAGCTGAGTGAATTTTGGAATGTTATTTGATTTTTCAGCTATTGTTTCCCTTTCGGCACAATGAAGATAATAGTATTTACATATCCAAACTATTTTGAGCATTAAATGTCATGTGTATAATCCACCTTGCACTGTGTTCAGGAAAAAAAAAAATCTAGCCATTTAGTCATTTATCCATTCACGTAACAAATGTTTATCGTGTACCTTCTATGGGTCAGGTTATATTCTAGCAGAGTTTTGGGGAGAGGATGGGAAATCCTGGAATGGAAATTTTTGTACAGGCCTCACTGTTAATGTAAATACAATAAAAGATCTGAAGGGGGCAAGGGAGTTAGCCATGCACAAAGATGGAGGAGAGGAGTAGAAGAAACATCAACTGCAAAGGCCTTGGGATTTAAGTGTGTTTAATGAGTTTGAAGAATACCCTGAAGGTCAGCCTGGTTGAAGAGGGTTTGCCACGGAGGAGAAGAGAAAATAAATGAGCAAGGCAATGGGGAGCTTGATCAAGTAGAGTCCTGTGGTCATTGAAATAGCTTTTACTCTGATGAGATGGGAAACCACGGGAACATTTTGAACAGTCAACTGACTTATGTTTTAAAGCATCACTCTGGCTGGTGGATGAGATTAAAATGAAAGGCAAGAACCCAGTTTTCAAGTTACCACAATACAGAAGAGGATGCTAGCTAAAACTGGGGTGGTGCCACTGACATTAGTGACAGTAATTAGATTTTGGGTAATAATAAGTAATTAATTACAGTTTGAAAAAAATATAAAATATGTAAATCATAATTTTTGATAACAGTGTCTACTTGATACAGTGGAAGTTTTTGGTATTATAGCAGTGCTTTGGGAATTAATAGTGCTTAAATTGCTTCCTCCATACCAAAAATGCCACAAGAAACACCATGGATTTGAATATTCTGCATGTGGAATGCCTTAAAGGCTTTGGCAAGATATTTTTATCCTTTCTAATGTTTCTAAAACTGAGCTAAATCCTTAAGTTTTTTCAATTTTTAATTTGAAGACTTTGATTTTTTCCAAGTAGTTTTAGGTTCATAGCAAAATGAGAGGAAGTTACAGAGATACCCCAAACACCACTGCCCTCCCCTGCACATAGCCTTGAGCTTTTTCATTTTCTACCTGGCTTTTTTTTTTTTTTTTTTAGGATTTAAAAAATTAATTAATTTATAGAGTGCAAATGGGGCAAGGGGGAAGGGGAGAGGGAGAGAGGGAATCTTAAGCAGACTCCAGCACAGAGCCCAATGTGAGGCTCAGTCTCATGACCCTGAGACCCGAGCCAAAATCAAGAATTGGATGTTTAACTGATTGAGTCACCCAGGCACCCCTCTACCTGGCTATTTTAATGGCTTGTGACAAAGTCACAAGTCTCAAATGTACAGTAGGTAGAGATGGGAGTTTCAGGGTGGTAGTATCCAATTCCAGACAAGGTGCATTTCTCATTAGCAACAAATGATAATAAGGTAATTCAAAGTGTGAAAGAAAATTAACTGTTAACCTTGGATTATACTTGGACTATTACTTTCACTCAAGATGTAGGTGAAACAGAGACTGACATTAATAAAAAATCCATAGCCCTTGCAGAACAAACTGCATGGATGTGTTTTGGTAAGAAAGAAAAGATTCTATAGGAAGGAAACAGAATGCAAGGCATAGTTATAAGCACAGGCATTGTGGAATATTTTGGTAAATCCCTTGCAATTGTGAGTATCAATGATAATAGTAATAGCTGATTTTGTTTGCACTTAAAACCAAGTGAAACTAAAATATTATGCATTTTAAACATGGAAGACAAAGGAGGGGTGTTAGTGGTCTCTAGAGCTCAGTCAAAATGTTTTGTTATTGAGCAGTATTTGATATCAACATGGATATCAACATGTATATAACATATGCATATGTCAGTATATATGCATTTTTAAAAAGATTTATTTATTTGAGAGCAAGTGAGTATGTGCAGGATGGGGAGAGGGGTGGAGGGAAAGAATCTCAAGCAGACTCCCTGCTGAGTGCAGAGACCAACACAGGAATTGATCTCACAACCCTGAGATCATGATGGGAGCTGACACCAAGAGTCGGACTGCACCACCTACATGCCCCAATATGCATGCGTTCCTGATACATATACATGTACATTTCTGATCTTGTTGGGAGAAGGATAGAACTGCTGATTAACCATAGAATTTGTTAAAAAATATGTAAAGCTAACCACATATGTTAATAAACAGATTAGTTATATAACATTTATCTTCCAAACTAACACAGGGAAAACTAAAAGTCAAACTGAAGACAAGGGAACAAAATAGGTAGACAAATCTTAGTAAGTATATAGTATAAAATAGTTTAAGTCTATCATTAATTAAAATAAATATAAACAGATTAAATTCACTTCTTAAAAGACTCTAGGTTTTATGAAGAGTATTTGTAAAATCCAAGGTATATAAGAGACACATTCAAAATACCGCCCAGAAAATTTGAAAAAGGTAAGGTTTATATGTTAACAAGACATAATAATTTTTTAAATTCTAAAAAATTAAGTAATTAAGTACTAATACAATTAGAATTATTTCTTTGCTCCCTGATCTCACTTGAACTGAATTCTATAGAATGACTCCAACTTCAAATAATACTCTCTATGTATTCGTGTTTTTATATTTTACATATACTTATTATTTTTAGTTTTGTTTTTCATAATATATTCACATCTTTCATGTTATGTTACTCTTCAAATCTTCCTAGAAAGTAGAAGGGAAGAAACTATCTTCAATCTTATCTCTTCTTATTCCTGACACATACAATCAATTAATATTATAAAAATATAACCTCACAAGAAAATCTAATTCTCTCCTACTTAAAGCCCTTCAGTGGTTTTCCATTGATTTTTAGAATTACTCTGTGTCCTGTTTAACTTATTGACTTCTTTGCACCTTGTTTTCTATTTCACTCTCTAATCGCCAGCTATATGCATTGATTTTCAGTTTGGGGGCATAGCAAATGCTTTTTAACTTAAGGTTTTTGTACACATTGTTTTGTCTTTTGTCTTCTGGGTTACTCTTTTGTGTAGAGTTTGCATGATTGAGCTTTTTTTTAGGCTGGTGATGGCTAATTTTATGTGTCAACTTGGCTGGGCCAGAGGTGCTCAGATAGTAAACATTATTGCTGAATATACATGCGAAGTGTTTCTGGATGAGATTTATATTTGTGGTAGTAGACTGAAGAAAACAGATTGTCCTTCCCAATGTGAGTGGACCTCATCCAATCTGTTAAAGGCATGAATCAAATAATCAAACAATAAGGTTAAGGAATGGGGAGTTTGCTCTCTCTGCTTGACTATCTTCAAACTGGAACATTGGTCTTCTCCTGTTTTTGGACTTGGACTGGAACTGGATCCTCAGCTTTCCTGGGTCTCTAGCTTGCCAACTGAAGGATTTGGGATTTCTTAGCTGCCATATTTTATGTGAGCCAATTCCTTACAATAAATCTTTTCAGTTATGTTTTTTTCCTATTGGTTCTGTTTCTCTGGAGAACCCAGACTAATACAAGCCTCAATTTAAATGTTACCTTCTTTGAGAAGGCTTCCTTTCTTTATTCTCTGTTTCAATCATCTCTTTCCTTTATAATACATATAATAATAGAGATGGTCTCATTTGTCTGGTTTCTTATGTTTTATCTTCCCATTTATGATGTGCCTCCTGAAGGCAGAGACCAAATCAGACCTATTAATTCCCTAAACTGTGCCCAAAGCCTGATGCAAACTAGGTTCTCAATAAATATAAATAAATGAATAAGAAGAATAAATGAGTGGATCAGTAAATGAATGCTTGAGTGATTGGCTGTTTTGCCCAGGTAATTGTACTTTTTTTCTCATGGGTTGAAATACTGTCTCTATATTTCTGACTTTTAAAACATAATCTTTATCTTGAACTTTCATCACTAGAACTTAAGATTCAGATTTCCAAGATTTCTCATGTATACCTCAAAGCTAAACTCAATTTCTTTTACCCTCCAAATTGTCCTATTATTAGACACCTATTTTGGTTAATGGTCCAAGCAACCACCAAGTCACCCATGCCTAAGACCTAGAAGTCATCATTCATTCATTCATTTATAGAGCAACTTTTATGTGGCCCATACTGTATGAAGCACAACATACATAACATGTATAATGGAAAACAAACATAATTCATGTTCTCATGGAGTTTATTCTGCCATCATTCTCATGACTCTAATTATGTTGACTGCTAAGATTTGCTTAATCTACTTTAAGAATATGTTTTGGGCACTTCGGTGGCTCAGTTGGTTAAGCATCTGCTTTCCGCTCACATCATGATTCTAGGGTCCTGGGATCGAGTCCCCCCATTCCCTGCTCTGCAGGGAGTTTGCATCTCTCTCTACCTCTCCCCCTGGTTTGTGATCTCTCTCTCTCTCATGCTCTCTTTCTCAAAAAAAAAAAAAAATCTTAAAAAAATATATTTCGGACCAGCACCTCTCTCTCCCTCCCCACAGCCTTCCTCATATATACATATACCTTTTCTAGATCAAGCCAACATTGTATCTTATCTGAACCTTGGTAACAGTTTTATAATTGGTTTCTTTGCCTTCAGTCTTATCTCCCTTGAATTCATTTGTCACACTACAGTTTCAACTTAAACACAAATTTAACTACCTCATGGCCCTATAAAAACCTCCATGTTTCACTGTCACTTGCAGGGGAAGTTCAAACTCTTTAGCACGGTATGCCATGTACCTTATCATTCAATTCTATTACATGGAATTCAGATCTAAGCATATGACCTTATGTCTTTGCATATGTGGTTCCCTTACTCTGGAATCTCCCCTCTCTGCCTCACTGTATCAGCCTGGAAAATTCCTTTAATCTTCTCCTATTGTGTTGGAGCTCTCCTGATCCTATGCCATCCAGGCAGAAACAAGAGCTGGGGAACCATATTTTTACAACTTATAGGGATTTGTGCCTTCTGACTTAGTAATGAATGTCAAACATGTTCACATGTCTGAATTCCTCACTGGACCATGGGCAACTTACAAGCAGAAGTTATGGCTTATATAAACATCCATCTGTACAGAGCCTGAAACATTAGAGACTTTACTGAATCTTTGCTCAGATAATGAATATTGACTCAATGAAGAACATAGGTTCAGTCATTTGCCTAAACTGACCCAAGTGGCAGAACTAACCCAAATTTCCAAATTCCTACTTTACTGGTTTTCACTAGACCAGAGCACCTTAGTTATTTATCCAGTGATTTTTCAATTGACCCAGGGGATAAGAAAGCTATAGGGCATGCTCTGGATCAAGGAGTTGGTTCAGAATCACCTTGGGTCTTTTTGAATCTGTATGTGCTTTGCTTAGAAATTCTGAAATGCACTCCCTGAAAAAGATCACCATTGGGTGATTTATGTCCAAATATAGATATAAATATATAGATATATTTTATATATATATAATAAATATATAAGGCACCTGAGTAGCTCAGTCTGTTAAATCACTGACTCTTAATTTCCGCTCAGGCCATCATCTTAGGGTCATGAGATCAAGCTCCTTGTCAGACTCTTCACTCAGCATGGAGTCTGCTTGAGATTCCCTCTCCCCCTCTCCCTGCTTGCTTGCTCTCTCTCTAGAAATAAATAAATAAAATCTTAAAAAAATATGTGTTTATATATATGTATATGTGTGTATGTATATATCAGCATATAGCTATATATGTCTATATATCTCCTTGCTAGTTGGGGAAGAATGGGTTTGAAGTCAGGCTGCTATGGTTTTGAACATGTTTCTTCCTTGAGCACCCTTGTTTACAGGTGAAGAAATTGAGGCACAGACTTTACATCACCTAACTACTCTGTGCCTCAGTTTCCTCACCCGAAAACATGGCACCATACCATTGAAGTTGTTATGGGGATTATATCCAATGACTGACCCTTGATAAAGAACTAGAATATTGCCTGGCACACACTGGGTGTTATAAAATTTAGTTGCCGTTTCCCAGTTTTTACCCTCAGACTTTAATAAAAATTCTGAAGATACCAAAATGATTTTTCCATTTGTGCGGGGAGAAGATTATTGCTATGCTGATGAATTGTCTGCATTTCACACACACTTTAACAGCTCCAGGGTGTCTTCAAATTAGAGCTCCTTATCACTCATTAGCACCACGGCAGGAAAGCTGATAAACCTCACCTCTCTCTCAGTCCTCTAACATAACTGGGGAAGCCTCCGTTCTTTTTTATCATCTGAATTCTGACCTAAAAGGCTTCACTCTAACCCGAGGGCTTAATTTATCTTCTGTTAAAAGCAGCCGTTTGCCCTTACATGGAAACTGCCATGCCCTGAGTGTGCATGGTGCAACCAAGAAACAGTTCTGCCTGTTTCATCTCAGACGCAAAGGAAGGTCTCTTCCACCCTCCCCGTCCACTGCGGGGCGATGGGGCTTTGATTAAGGGCAGCGTATTAAAGCTTTAGGCTGCTGTTGTACAGTTCGTACTGTAAAGTTTTAAAAGTTGATAGAATGCCATGAATGCCATTGTGTGAACTCAACCTCGTGTTTGTTTTACTTACTGTACATCACAGTATACTTCCTGATAGCCGAGAGTTTGTGTTGTTTTGACTAAACCTGGACAAATATGCATAAAATGTGTACTTAACAGATATTTCACCTAAAAACAAAGAAAGGTTTGTGTCTTTAGATTGCCCCAGAACCTGAGGGCTACTGAGAATTATAAATAAATTTGGCTTCACAGGCCTGCAGTCATAAATGACATTTTTTTAAATGATGGAAGGAGGGAGATTTCAGTCATACAAGAACCTTCCGTTTAACTCCCCTCCTCTCAAATATGTCCAAAATTTAAAGGGAGCTCCTCTAAATATAACTCTCAGTTGAAAAGGAGCTTTTGATTCCTAGTTATTGGGGAAAGACCTGTTTAACTATTTATACCTCTGCTTTGTTTTCTTAAAATCGATGCAGAAGGAACATGGGGTCCAGCCCCTTTAAAAATCCTATGTTTTATCACTCTCTGGCTGATGGGCGCAATCCAGCATGAGGAAATTAGAAACAGCTGGAGTAGACACAATAACTTCTTTTTTAAAAACTGTTCACAATTACTTAAGAAAAATAGAGATGGCACTAGAATCTCAGAATGTGGTTTCTGGACCAGCCGCACTCGCATCACCTGGGAACTTGTTTAAAATTCTTATTATTGGGCTCACTTGACCTATGGAATTAGATTCTGGGGGACGGGGCCCAACAATCTGTGTTTTACATCCACCGATTGCCAGATTCTGATATACAAAAGGGGCTAATCAGGAGACCTAGACCATGGGAAAGAGTAGAAAACAAGAGGAACCATGAAAGACCAGAGGCTAAAAGGAGTGGTTTGGGGACAGTTAATGATCAATAACAACCACGAAAGGTGCTAATCAGGTGTTTAACATCTATACTCCAACATGTATCTGTTTCTAAATCTGAAATTACAGAACAGACTATCAACAGTTTTTCTGAAGACAGTGGAAAATACAATCCAAACAAGCTAGAGTTAGGAAAGATGTGGTTACAGAGTAACACTAACAGGAATATCACTTGTACTTAGATTTTTTTTCTGGTAATACTTAGTCTATATAGTGATTTTCACATTAATAAACAAGACACAGAATTAAATGCATATATGTAAATTATTAAAATGTATAAAGAATGTACTTTTGCTTCCTGTATGAGGGAGGAACTTGTGGCAGACAAATGTCCTGCTGAGAAAAACTATAAAAGCTGAATAAAATATGAAAATCATGTGTGAGGGCCTTCAAGAGCTGTCTGAGCAGTCAGATCCTGAAAAGAAGGGAGCTCACTGAGGGAAGGCTACCTTTGGCATCCAAGTTTCTCCTGAAGGCGTGTCCTAGCAATATCATCCCTACATCCATACCCAACAGAAATACAGACATAAGTATAGAAAAAGACGTGCACAAGAAGTTCCATAAATCTACTATGTGTTGTAGCCCCAACCTAAAAACTACCCAAAAGTTAATGAACCACAGAGCAGATGAATGAATTCTAGCATATTGACACATGAGACAATGAGCATGAACTAATTATAGCTGTATGCAGCAATATGGGTGATTCTCACACATGCAGTGCAATATATTCCACTTACATAAAGTTCAAAATCATGTGGAGATAATCTGTGATGTAAGAAGCCAAGATACTGGTTACCTGTGAAGATGTTGGAAAATGGAAGGGGTGATGTTCCAGGTTCTGGTCATGTCCTCATGGTGGAAGCCTTGCACTGTGTGTTTGCTTTGTGGAAATTCAGCTACCTGGACATCCATGATTTGGGCAGTTTTCCTTATGTACCTTTATAAAAACTTTTATACCTTTCTAAAAACTCTTTAAAAATGTATTAAAAAGACTTCTTTTATTGTTTCTCTGTCATCTTTGAAGACCATCAAATATGTCTCTGCCATCCTGTGACGGAAACATGCATTCTCTGGAAGTAACTGGGGACAGGAGAATGTGGTCATTAAGAATCTTAGATCGGGAAACAGACAGACCTGGGGTGCACTGCTGTAACTTTGGGAAGCTCTTTAATCCAAGTCATGTTTTTCTCATTTCAGAAGTGAGGGAGATCATTCCAGTAGCAGCTAATTTGTAGAACTGAGTGAGGATTACATGAGGAACTCTACCTAAAGTGCTTAGCTATTAACTGAGGGTCTGGAGGGAAGTGAGTGGCCTGATGGCCAAGAATGAAGGTTGTGTATCTAAGATCAACTGAAAATAGCCTAAGACCCCTGTCTTCGTGACTATACTTCTTTCAAGTAACAAATATCATGCTTACTCACTTGGCAGAGTAGATACTTATAAGAAACCAAATGAGATTTTTTTCAAGGGTGTCCAGAGAGAGAATTGATTGAAGAAGAAAGCGTGTCACCATGACTAGGAACTGTCTAATGGATGGCCATGGGAACTTGATTAAAATATCATCTGTTCAGGATAAGCCAAATGTGCTGAGAAATTAAAGTTCTCTAGGAAAATCCTTCAGCCAATAACTAATGGCAGTTGGTGGATACTTCCTTGCCCCTTGAGCAAGGTAACACTGCTGCGTACATTTCACATCATCTCCCAGAGATGCCCAGTGGAACTGAGCTCCAATTGCACACAATGGTGATTTGCTTGGCAGAGCACACGAATTGACTACCTTCCTTTCCCCGTCTCACTTTTCCCTTCCTATAGCAGTGTTTTCTGACATCACCTTCCAAATAAATTACTCTTATTCAAAACTTTGTCTCATTACCAGTTTCTGTGGGAATCTGAACTCAGTTTTAGCCCTTATACATCTAATAGTACATTCTTAGTTGTTTTTTTTTTTTCTAGAGACTTCTGTCAGCCAGCACACCATGGCTGCCTCCTTTGAACACTGTAATTACTACCATGCTGTTAAGGATACTGCAGTGTGCCTCCACTGCTCTTCAGAAGACTTGTCTTGGCCACTGCCCTAAGCCCACTGTGCAGCCCTTTCCCCTTCACTACACCAGGAATCAGGAGAGGGATAGTTAGTTGTCCGTACATTACCTAGACTGTGGCCACTTCACTTTACTTCTTTTCTTTTTATCATGAAGATCCAGTAAGTCCAGAAATAATCTTGTCTTCCAGGGACTAAGGCCTCTGGCTATTTCTTTCTATATTTCTTTGTTTGGCAAATAAACCTCCTATCCACTTTGTAGTAGCTAAAGTCTTCTGTCACTATCACCTCCTCTAAGAAGTTTTGCTTCTTCCCTTCTCCCTCCTGAGGTTGTACTTCCTCACAGTATATCTGCATCTTCTTATTGCTCCTTCTTCACCAGAATCTCTATCTTGATCTACAAGATTAGCCTTTCTGCTTTGGATCCTAGGCCATGCCTAGAATCAGAGAGTTCCATAAGAATCCTCTCATGAAAACATTGGGATATTTTGATACATGTTATTATGCCAAATCTACAATAATCTCTCCAAAAGAAAGACTCTTCTGTGTTATGGAGTTTTCAGGGTTTAATTTCCTTTCTCCTTGTGCAACATCTTAACACAAACTAGATTGAAGATGGCTTATAATCATCCACAGTCTTAAATAGAAAGAATGATCTAAATGTACTAATTAGTCTAATTGGAACTCATGAAAATGCTCCAAATCTTACTTTATCAGCTTCTACTTCCAATCATAGAATTTATCAGGGTGCCTTTTCAGTAGCAACACAATGAGTCACTAGTCTCACTTCCTCTCTCTAGGCATGCTAAACCAATACAGAGACACTGATAAAGATGGACAGTTGGGTAAAGAAGACTAGGACAGCACTAGCCTGGCATCTGAGCCTTGGAAGAAACCTCGAGGGCATGTGGTATGACCTGTATTTCCTTGGTGTAAAGCATTTTGTCTCCCAAAAGACAGGGAAACTTTGCCTGTGGTGGCGTGGGCTGCCAATTCTCTGAGGATGCTTCTAAGAATCACATTATTAAAATAGCTTCTGAGCAAAAGGCTGCGATTCCCAAAGCCACTTTGAACACATGTAATAGGCAGAGATGAGGTCATCTCCCTAAAGGTCAGCTGCATCCCCAGATGTGTTCTTACCTCAGCCTTCACCCGCAGAGAGCCAAAGAATGGCTCATCTCGGGGAAAGTGCGGGAACGCATGCCCACATGTCTGCAACAGAACCAGCACCTGGCCAGGCCTGGCAGCCAGGAGTAGCCCCACCCCTTGTTCTTTGCCAAACATTGTTCCTTGTACCTGGCCAGTGTCCGGGTTTTGCAGCCTCAGACACTTAACCACCTTTTCCGAAAGGACCTCACCCACTTTACCTCAGCCCCACCCCATCCCATCCCTTGGCCAGACCTGTAATTACCGGACCTGAAAAGCAGCCTCAGAGATACCACACAGGGGCAGGGCAGCCCCCAGCAAGCAGCCAAGCTGTAAGATTTTCTTTCTACACCATCCTTTTACTGTGGCCATCCTGTGTCATCCACTTACCTCCCACCAGTGGCCTTGCCAGCCAGGCCTGCCCCTCACACTTTGAGCCCAGAGCAAGAGTAAAATGAAGCCCCCCCAGTCTGTGGCCTAGCTTCTTGTCTTTCTACTTTCTGGCTCTGTCCTCATGCAACGGCCTACACTTGTGTATACACACCCTATCCTATCTTTCTATCCCCCACCCCCCAGGTCCCCCAAATAGCAGCCTCTTTTTAACCCTTGGGCCTATACCTGTACACACCAGTCACTCTTAGGGAGACAGAACCTAGAAAGAGACACCTCTAGGTCCTGAGTGCAGGTGCAGATCTCTTTGGTCAGGGAATTTTCACGTCCCACAATGCCTAGGGTGTGGTTCAAAAAGAAGGGGTAGGCTTCTAGAGGGTATATCCACTTGGCTCTGCAGATTCTTTGCCCTGCGCAGAGGGGTTCAGCCACAGAAAGGCCAGGGTCGAGCTCGCTAAAAGGAAGTATCCAGGGCAGAGGCCTCCATTTCCTCATCTAGGCTTGGTATTGCCACCAACTTACCAAGGGGTTTCCTGGCTTCTTTTGTCTTCCTTCTTCCTACTGGCATTGTTTGTACTAGATTCAATTGAGGCTGTTTATGGCTCCCATTGTCCTCTGGAGTAAACACAGCTCCTCTGCCAGGTCATCTACAATCTGAACCCAATCTGACTTCGGAAGTCCTTTCCTTCCTATGCCCGAACATTCTGTGACGGCAAACAGGATCTTAGAAGAACCAGAATGCAAGGGACATGAATGAAGTGGCTGCTATGTCTTCTGAGAATGAGGAAGTCACCTGCCATCCCTTATGGCCTTCAGCTTTCCTGGTTTTTCTTCACTTAGTGAGTGGAATTTGGACAGAAGGAGTTTATGTGGCAAATCAAAGTCATGTGTCTTATCTGCCTTGCTGGAGATAATATTTTGTCTTTCCTGACACTCGTGGTGTTTATCCAATTTCTGCCTTCCTCCCACAGGCACTTTAGCCATGTGGAAGTACAGACAATGCCTTTGAGGACTTGCTCTCTCCATACTGATACTTCCCCTAAGAGCTTTGGCCCTGAGGTAGTTCCTCCAGGACAGTGGGCCAATACCCATTTCATTTACACCATCAAAACAGCTGCCTTGCCTCAGTTTTCTAAGGTCATTTCAGAGGTTCCTCTTCCCCTCCATTTTCTCTGAGGAGGGCATTGTTTCTGCCCATAGTTTTCTTCCCAGATCAATTACTATTTCTTAACCCCTCCCAGCCCACCCAGGCTGCAGAGCTCTCCTTATACATGCTCTGCCCCTCCTGGAGTTTTTTTGTGTCCAAAAATGTCTCAAAATGGCGAAACCCAGACCCTTTCTCCTTTCCCTCACTCATCCGTTTCTTAGCTGATAGCCTGAGTTACATGCTCAGTGAGAAGAGGCTGGAGGTGGAGACTGCCTCTTCCATCTCTTTCGCCAACTTGAAGAATCCCCCTTGAACTTGGTAAAACATCTGTGTTTTCCCTTTGGGTGGTCTTCACACACCTCAACCATTGTCATGTCTAGGCTACTTTAGGGGAGCCATAGTTATCTCTCACCATGCTGTCAGCAGAGATCAGAAAGTTCTTTTTGTCCTTCTGTTTTCTACAGGCAGGGAGAGCCCTCAGGGAACCTCATAGCCTGGCTCTCACCCAGGTTCCAGCAGCACTGGCCTCAGTTTCCTTCTTCAATAAAGGTCTCTGCCCAAAGGCTTTCCCTTGCCCTTCTCACTTTCCTGGCAACACTAGCTCCTGGCTTCTCTGATACATAGGGCTCTAGCTGAATTCCAAGTACTCCTTTAGTAAAGGCCTCTTGGTCATGGATCGCATTGAAATGCTAACTTTCATTATGATTAGAAAGTAAAGTCTTTTTTATTTATTTATTTTTTAATCTGATCTAAGGAGAAGGGGTGAGATGCAGAAGAATGTTTCAGAAGCTTTGCCACTAACCTGTAGAACTGAGGCCAGCTGACTCCAGGAGTAACAGCCTGCACTCATGCTGGCCCCACCACTCAATATCTAGGTGAATAACTGCTGTGTATCTTGGTCTTTTCATCTGTGGAATGGGAACAATAAAAGTTAGATATCCAAGGACATGAAAAGGCAATGAGATAATGTAAGAGTCATAGCCAAGGGCCCGATACACAGTAAGTGTTCAATATATGCTAGATGTCTTATTGTCTTTTTCAATTATTTAAATTATTATTGTTGGAAGAGAAAACTGCCCTTCCTGAAGGAGAATCATGGATCCTCATATGAGCTCACTTTGCCTTATGGAGAATTATGAGGGGAAGTCTTCACTGGGAATATATGATTGTGCCTATGATGCAGAAAACTTGTAATTTAGAAGGATCCACTGAATCAGCCAGAAGATGAGGGAACCAGTGCTGAAATGGGTTGCCATTTAAAAAAAATAATAATGGCTGCATTTATTGAGAACTTAGCAATGATCAAGTGCTCTCATAAGCGCTTGACATTAATTTGTTTAATCTATGAACCAGCAACTCTATGAGGGTGGTACCATTATTATTCCCACTGAAGAATGTAGAACCACAGAAGGATTAAGCAGCTTGCTCAAGGTCACACAGCAGTAAAATTCAAGGGCAGGACTCACACCCAGGAAGTCTGACACAAGAGACATCACTTTTAATACTGTTCTAGGCTGCAGATCATAGCTTAAAAGCCAGAGGCTAGATGAACGGAGTCTACATGTCTTCACATGAAGGCTTTCTTTTGTTGTGGGCAGCATCTGACCAATTCCATTACATTTAGGGAAATGTTTTTCTTTCTTAATGTAGATTTAACTTTAGCATTCTGAGATATTGGTTTGGCAGATATTTGGTCTTATCCCTGAATGACCAGGAGGAATTCTTATTTCTCTTCTCTAATTGGTGAAGAGATTGTTTGGCATGGAATACCAGTACCCACCTTGGACTATCAGTCTCCAGCCTCACCAACTCCTCCACCTTGTCCCTAACTTGAATAACTGAGATTTTGAGGGAATGTCCTTTTGAAGATTATCATATGACCTGAGGTGAGAAGATAGTGAACTCAACCTAGAGCAGCCCTGTTAGTTAAGGTTTAAATTCTTTTGTTTTGAAGAAAGAAGCACTTTCTCTGAAGGGGCAGATGAGTATTTGGGGGAGCAATACTCAGCACTCTTGGGGTTTTTTGTTTTTTGATTTTTTTGGACTATCAGAATATTATATAAAGCAGACAGTTTGAACTTTTCTGAATATCCACCAACCAAAGTTTGCTACTTACTGATTTTGGTCTATATCATGGAGGAACCAAAAGCAAAATGTATGATTTTTACTGTCGTAAGTGGACAGCATTGCTGAAGAGACAAGAAAAATGGATGGAAGAACATGTGGTGTTGGGTCAGAAGACATTTCACCAAATCCTAGTCCTTCCATCTTCCTGATCCTCTTTTTCTTCCCCACAAAATGAAAGGATTCTATTAAATGACTTCTTAGGTAGTTTCATTCTTAGGAGAATGGTATGGATGGTAATCATTTGCAACTTTATCTTTGATACAAGTATCATTGTGGTATTTCATTTATTCGTTCAACAAAAATCGATTGATGGCCTAATACATGCCAGACACCTCAGGGAACAGAAGACACAGTAGCCAAAAAAGAGGTAAAGAGCCCTCCCCTCAAGAATTGAACATTATAACCAGGAGAGACAGATAATGAACAATAAGCAGATGACAATGAATACTTATATATTTGAATGTGCCATAAAAATCTGTAAGAACAGTAACAAATTAGGAGTTTGCAATTTTAAGTGTCGGTAGGCTTTGTTGAGAAAATGACATTTGAACAAATGACTGAAGGAAGTGAGGAAGTTGTCTGTGGATATCTGGGGGAAGAGTCTTTCAAACAGAGGGAGCAGCCAGTGGAAACTCCCTGAAGTGAGGGCTTATTTGATTAGAGGAAGAGCAGGGAAGTCAGTATACCTGGAACTGAATAAGTAATGGGGAAAGGATAGGGATGGCATGGTACCCATATGGTCTGAGGCTTTGCAGAACATTGTAAGGGCTTTAACTTTCACTCATTGATGAGTGAGATGGAGGCAAGGGGCTTTGGCAGGTCATAAACCCAGTAGTTGTAACAGGATGATTCTGGTCGCCGTTGCTGACAATAGCCAAGATTAGAAACAAGAAGACTAGTTGGGAGGCTACTGCAGTGATCCAGGCAGAGGATGGTAGTGGCACAGGCCAGAGTGGTAACAGTGTAGGGGGAAAGAAGTGGCCATAGTCTGGATATATTGTGAACATAGGTTTAATGAGATTTTCTGACTTTCTCCATTTGAGGGATAACGTAGTCATTCTGGGGTTAGTCCAAGTCACTAGTACTCATCCAAGAACAAAAAATAATTAGTGGAAACTGCTTCCTTCAGAGAATGCTATTGATAAGAGGTTAGTGTGAGGCATAGTTCTTTATCTTCCTTCACCTCCCAGTTCTGCAACACCTTTCGGTCTCAAGACTTAAGCTCTCTATATGCCCACTTCCTCTCCTTACGTCTCATCTGTAAATGATTTTGGTACCACTCCTCACCTTCTTCTCACTTAGCCATTGTGAACACTTTCTGCAACAAAGTAGAAAGTGAGTAATTATGTGTGCTCCTAGATTGATAGATGCATAATTCTCAAGTAACCAAAAATGTATGTATAATGGTCTCTACATTTGTTTATGTGTTGGCTCAGATGGAGTGTGATATAAAACAGTGCACCAGAATTGGCCAAAGGGTATAGTTCTGGTGTTATTACTTAGTAGTTGAGTAACCACAAGTAAGTTATTCAAATCTCTTGGACTTCTACTTTCTACCCTGCAAAATGGAACAAGTGGGAAAGTTGCCCCCTAAGGACCATTTGGGTTTATCCATCACACTTGGCTTCCACAATGCCACCCATGCCTTTGTTATTTCCTTTCATTTCTCTAGCCCTGTCCCCATTAGTAGCTTAGCTTAAGCAATATCTTTTGTCACTTCTGATTTCTTCTCATCTTTACTGGTGCCAGAAGCTTTTTCCACTGTGTGCCTTTTTCTCCCAGTAGATGGCAGTATTCAGTTTTGTTTCCCAGTGGTAATTCCACTGCTTTGAGGGACTTGTCCAGCTGCCCTTTTGCAAAGCTTGTGTTCTTTTTTCCCTTGAGGTGATCACAAAAGAAGGAATCAAGGGAGGAATTGATGGCTGATCAGAGGCCCCCTCAAAAAAAAATTGGGGAGAGGCCATGGAGCCTCGCCTTGCTTCTGAAGAAGGTTTATTTTATTTAGCTGCCAGGTTAGAAATAAAACAACAGCAACTGTCTTCCATATTTCAGAGTTATTCTAACTCATTTGATCTCTTAACTCTATGAGAGAGATAATACAGATCTCACTTTTTTTAGATCTTGAGGCCAAAAGTTGTAACAGGATGACTTTGGCTGCCATTGTTGAGAATGGTTAGGGTTGGAAACAGACTAGTCAGGAGGCTGTCTGCAGTAGTCTAGGCAGGTGATGATGGTAGCTACAGGCCAGTAAGAGTAGCAGTGGGGAGAAGTAGTGTGGAGATGGAGAATGGTAGAACGAGCTCTAGGCTTGTTACCTGGAGAACCAGAGTCTCCTCCAGCACTGCTATGTACCAACCTCAGGCAAAACTTAATTTCTCTGGGCCTCTGAAGTCCTTCCCTGCTCTAGGATTCTATGGAACCATGAAAAAAAAAATTGATCTACATGTAGCTTTCAAAGCACTTGAAAAGGAACACACCATTAGTTGGTAGAGTGAGAACGAGAAGACCAGGTCTTTAGTGGGTGCTTCACCTCGCCACTGACTGAAGATTGTGAGAGGATGTGTATTTCGGTAGTCAAGTTTCTTTTCTTCCCAGAAGAAATTTTGAAGAGGCAAACGAATACATATAACAAATCAAAGCAACTTGCTCTGGTTGAAGATGAGTAGACTCTTCAGCCCTCTTAGGCCCCAAGACCACAAGAAGCAGAGTAGAAACCCCCAAGATAGAAAAAGGAACAAGCCTACTAATGGGCCTTCAAACTGCAGATGTTATATGCTGACCTATGTTAATTGAAGAATTCAGTAATCTTCTTTCTTCCACTACCTTGGGAAGATTTTTCAAGGAGGAGAATATAATGGAGATGTGGAGAAATTTTGTCTGGGGTAGCAAAAGCTGTCTGGGTGTGGGTTATGTTGGAGGGGGTGGTATCACAGTCCAGTTCAAAACCCTTTTATGGTTCTTAATTGCCTTTAGGTCAAGTTCAGTCTTGTTAGCATAGAGAAGAGATCTTCAATAATATATCCCCCTCTGACCTCTCCAATTCTGGAGGGCACACAGTGCTCCTGGCATATCATTGAAGATGTCATGCGCCCCCAGTACTCCTACTCATTCTGGAACATCTGGCTCCCAGACTTTTCTTAAGCAATACTCCTGCAAGCATTTATAGCATTCTGTACATAATTCTGTTATAGCCCATATCACACTGTTTGTCTTCTTACTAGCTTCCTACCTTGTCTGTGACTTACTTAAGAGCAGAGATCATGTCTTACCCATCTTCAGCATCAAGCATAGCACATGATCCAAAAGCAGGTCTTACTATGATGTATCAGTGAATAACAGAAGATGTTTTAGAATGAGTTATACTGTGAGGAGGTGAGAGAATGCCATAAATGAAGAAGCTGGGAGATGATTTAGAAGTTTAGTACAGACAATGTAGTCAAATAGAGCCACTGTTGCCTCACAAAGAAGTAGACACATATACAGTTAACCAAAATATTGACTGTCTGCGGGCTTCGTAACAGAGATTTTTGGTTTGTTGTTGTTTGTAAATGACCTTGTCAGAGTTCTTTTACAATCCAGTGGGCAATAGGACTTCAGAATAGTCAAGAATACTAGAACCCATGAGTTCGGCATACTTGATATAGCAATAAACCAGGCCCATTTGATGTTACCACCCTTTTTGGGGAAAAAATAATCATGTTCAAATTAATTGTGAAAACAGGATTATAGTAGAAACTGTGACCTACTTAAAGAAAATTAACTACATTATTGCACACTAACAACACTAGTTTGTATGCACATAAAAATAAGCTTTATTCACATATTTACATTTAATCTCTCATTTGTCTATTCAAAGGTAATGCAATATTTTATATTGGAGCTTTTTATTATTGTTACAACTGCTCCAGTTAAATTTATCTTATGATTAAGGCTAATATTGAGGAAATGACCTCCTGGCTAATGTTATTGCAACTGCTATATTTTATATCCTTTAGAATTTAGATTTTTTTAAAAATTAGATATTTAAAACAATTCATATTTGAAAATATGCTCTGCATTATATGAAAATATATACCAATTTAATCCTAAGTAGCATATCTTTAGGTGAGCAGTTTTTAAAGTTTTCTATGGTCTTAAGTTTGATGATATTTTATGAACAAAAGAAGTGAAGTGTGGACTTTAGAGCACAGACTCCAGGACCTTGACTAGATTCAAATTTCATCTCTGCCCTGTCTCTGCGTGTCTCTGAACAGGTCACTTTGCCATTTTGTGCTTCATTTTCATCACCTGTAAAGCAGTGGAAATGACTACACCAACCTCCTGGAGTTATTGGGAGCATTAAATGAGTTGAGATATATAAAGGTTATAGCTAGAAAAGGCAAGGAAGTGAGGCCACTGGAGTCTCACAAAGGAATCAACTGGCCACTGGGATTCTGGACCACAGAATTAGGAGAATAAACTTAGGTTTTTTAAGCCAGTGCATTTGTGGTAATTTTTTACAGAAGCTATAGGAAACTAATTACTCTGTAAGAATAGATCTCCAATATTACTATAAAAACCAGTAGAAAGATACAATTTCATTTACAAAAATTGCATTTGAAGCCTATTTTAAAAAATCCTTTCAGGGGTGCCTGGGTGGCTCAGTTGATTAAGCATCTGACTCTCATAGTCATGAGATCATGAGATTGAGCTCCATGTCAGGCTCCCTCCTCTACAGGGAGTCTGCTTGAGATTCTCTTCCTCTCCCTCTTTTTCTCTCCCCTCCTCATTCACTCTCTCCCCCTCTCTCTCTAAAATAAAGATAAATAAAGATAAATAAATCTTTTTAAAAATCCTATCAGTTTCTGGTGAGTAGAAATTAAGTAATATGTATTTTGAAGTTGACTTTCTTTACATTGAAGACATAAGTATAAGATTCCCATATCTTCTGATTACAATAGGATATTCCATTAGGAAGATAATGAAATCTCCCAGTTTAGTTCAAAAATAAAATACAATCTTTGAAATTCTTTATCATCACAGGATTTGGTCTGATGCTTTTGGAAGACTGAATGGCCCTTTACTTTGGGGCATTATTACAGACCATGTTCTGGTCACTTTTATTTTCCACTGAAAAGAATTCACTACCTTGGAAAGTGAATCAAATGAAAGTAAGGAAAGAGGGAAGAAAGAAAGGGAGGGAGAGGGAAAGAAAGAGGGGAAAAAGAAAAGGAACCCTGTTTACAAGTAAGAACAAACTTTACAACCATCACCAACAATTTACAACTCTACCCCAAAATACACACAGACTTATAATCTTCTTCGATTAAGTTGATAGAAGTTTAAAACACTACAAAGGATTGGAAACCTTAAAAAAAAAAAAAGCCCTCAAAGTGTATGCACACACATGCACATTCTCCAAGTACACACATGCCCATAACCACTGCCACCATTAAATAATACTCATTCAAACACTACCCCAGGGGGCATGTGGAATTTATCACCCATCTCCTTTAACTAATTTCCTTTTCTTCATACTTTCTACTGCCTGTACATAACCTTGGTTCATAATCTATGTCTAAAAGGGATTTGAATCTCTCTCTCTCTTTTTATTGCCGAGATACAAAAAATAACCTTTCTGGTCTCAAATATATACAAACTACCAAATACATGTCAAGGCATCTCAAACTACTTGCAAATAGTTTTCAGTAATGATTTTAAGGAATAATGTTGAGCTGGCAACATTTGTAACTAACTCATTGACATTTTCTAATTATCACCTTTTTTTTTTTTTTTTTGCCTGTATAAATCATGCTTATAGTATTTGACTAGAGTTGATATCAACAGTCTGATTAATGCTAGACAGGCCTCCTTGGGGGAGGGATTCTGGAAAACAGCTGATTCTTTTCTCATTTCCCAAGCCCCATCTATTTCAGCAAAGTAGAGCATTATTTACAAGGATTGAGGAAAATATTATATATAAATCAACACAGGAGCTAAAAGCATAATTTTAAATTTATATCCCAGCTCTAGGCAAGCTTATAAACTCTTTTTGAGTTCAGCTTTACCATGTGTAAAATTAGGAAAATAATTTTCATTAGTTCTTCTTAAAGAAGTAATGAAAATTAAAGGAGCTAATGTATCTATGATCAGTTTTCTCCACTGCCAAGAAAAACAACCACCAGTAGCAATAACACTCAATGCACAAGCCAGAACTGTCTGAACAGTGCTGCATTCCTTATCTGTGCAGAGACAGATAATTCAGATGGTGTGGGGGTGAAGAGGGCGGATGCTGGTATCTACAGATAAAGCAATTTTCCATATAGATAATAAGCACAAAATGGAGTAAAATATTTCTTATGAAACTATTGGAAGCTATCAGTTATACAGAATCCATTGACTCTTTTATATACATATTCTTCATCAAAAGTGCATCATTAAGTTTCCATGGTCTGAAAAGTGGCCACAATAGAGAGCCTGACTGTTGGACATGAGCTATCTGTCCACTCAGGTCTCAACTCTCACTTTTAAGCTATTTAGGTAGGTCTGTTTCAATAACATTATTTGCTCATTTTTGAGACTATATATATTCATTTGTACTGCTTTCCATTTTAGTGTGCATTTTCCCCCCTCCACTTACCAAATTCCTTCCTGTTCCCCAAGAGTCTACCTCCCACCCCTGGCTCTCATAAAGAACTTCCTGGTATTGCCCTACATGTTGATAATCCCTTTCTCTGAACTGCTTCTCAGTCTGGCATTTGATCAGAGTTTGAATGATGTAGATGTAAACTTTCCAGAGAACCACTGATCTGAAAGGGGCATTACAGAGCATCTGGTCCAATCTTTTTGTTTTATAGATAAAGAAACCATACTCCAGAGAGTGAGGGCATCTCACCAAAGATCATTCAGAGAGAGTAGCCAAGCTAGAACAAGGGTCCTGGCTTCTTGACTCCCAATCTACACCTCTTAGAACTTTGCCAGTCAGATATTATGTTGTTGTCACTGTTTCATATTTCTTATGGGTCTCTTCTCTTGGTTCTAAAACCTATTTATAATGTTTTGATCCTGTCCTTTTCACTGGGGAGTACAGTGGAATATAGCTGCTTTTTGATTATTTGCATGTAAATATGTGTCACACTCACCTCAGTATAGGAGTTTTAATTCCTGGTCTTCCTCAATTTGTCTCCCTAGAGGCAAGGATGTAGGGAATAGGCTGTCAAACTGCATTGTTTCCAGAACTATTTGTTAGTCTCTCTCTTCTTCACATAATAACATAATATCTTACAAGTGCATGCCTACTTTTACAAACTAGATGTTCAGTTGATAATCAAAATATACACAAAGACTATACCTATAACTTCGTGCAATATGCACACAGTGAGGAGGATCCCTGGGTGGCTCAGCGGTTTAGCGCCCGCCTTTGGCTCTCTTGTACTAGTCATAAATAATGAGGCGTGTAAAGCTTCAAGAGCTACAGGCTCCATATTGGAACCATAGGAGAAGCAGAACTCATTTGCATATGGGTTGGTAGGAATTTTAATTTTTAAAAACTCTTCATTTTAGCCTATTTGCATTATCATATTTATTCTTTTTGTCTCTCTTTTCCTGTCTTTAATATCTATCTATTTCTCTATCTCTATCCATCCATCCTATTTGAGAGTAAGCAATAGACATGATGCCCCTTTACCCTAAAACTTTCATCATGTATCTAAGAAAAAGGACATTCTTTTCTTTCCATATATAACTGTCCAAATTATATCTTTTAGAGATACTTCATTTTTCCTATTAATGGAACTCACTGTGTGCATATTTTATTTTTTATTTATTTATTTATTTATTTATTTATTTATTTATTTATTTATTTATATTTATTCATGAAAGATACAGAGAGAGAGAGAGAGAGGCAGAGACACAGGCAGACGGAGAAGCAGGCTCCATGCAGGGAGACCGATGTAGGACTCAATCCAGGGACTCTGGGATCACGCCCTGAGCCGAAGCCGAAGGCAGACGCTCAACCGCTGAGCCACTCCAGCATCCCAACTATGGGATTTTAGATCGTCTTTTTACTTTTCTGAGCTTATGAGCACAGAAGTGCCCCTATTTTTATCACATGGATGTTATTATAAAAAGAAAAAAAATCACTTTTGGGAAAGTCAACATGTATGAAGCTTTGATTTATAACCCATAGGTATAAAAATATTTCATGAATTTTGTTCAGATACTCAGGAAAATTCTGATTCTGAAATTTACTTTGCATACTCTAGCCCATTCTTTAGAATGAGTTGAAAGATTCAGATTTTTGGGCTCTATCTAGATTTCTACTAAATTAGCACATCTGGAAGTATGGCCAGGAAACCTGTATCTTTAAATGATCTTTAGATGATTCTGAACAGCCAGATTTGATCTAACCTAGTGGTAGAACTGGCACTTGGCATGGAAATCAGAAACCCCAAATTCTACTCTTGGCTCTGCCATTTATTACATAAAATTGGAAAATTGCTGAGTAATTTGGACCCTAATTTCTTCTATAAAATGAAGAACTAAGGTAGGATCATTTCTAAGTTTCTTCCAGTAATAATGTTTATGAATTTATGAATGATCCTTTTGGTTATTTCAAAACAAGTTGTGAATTAGAGAATGAGTTGGAGGCATTGATAATAAGAGGTTCTGAGTTAAGAATATGCTCCCAAGGCTGCAAACTCTGATACGAAATGTCTCAGAGTTACTCTATCTGTATTCATCAGCTGAGGCTCTGTGACCACAGCCCAGCAGATCTCTTGTCAGAGGCTGCCTGCCAATGTTTGTGTTTCTGATCCAGTACAAAGAAGGACCATATAAATATTCAGGGCTCCCACCTCTGACCTGTGCTCAGGGAATTTTCATGGGAAACTCCCATACCTACAAATTAGGTTAATGTGTGAAAACCCCACTGTGTTAATGGGGTACAGTCAGTGGAATGGAATGCCAAAAGAGATGAACCAAACTGGTTGACTGGCATATGTGGGGCATGAATTCTGCTCCAAATATAGGAACCTACTTCCCTTCTCCTACCTTCTCTGCTTTACTTTACCATGGCAAAGACTATTTAGATAAGACACGTTTCCCAGAGCTTATTAACCAGTTGGTATTAATGACTCCAGCCAGTTGGTTGCCTGTATCCTCAAGAAATCCTAGTCCTTGGGAAGTGATCTTCAGCTCTGAACATCATGCCAGTTACCTTGTTTGGGTCCACTGACATGGGATGATTGAGTTAAAAGAGTAAGGGGGATGGAGGAATTCATAAGCTGGGGCTCTTGCCCTTGTCTGCACTATTGAGTCATCACCATAATGTGCCAAATTACTCAAATAAGTCTGGTCATGTTCACATTCAGCAGTAAGGAGGATACTCTGTATGACTTGCATGAGGACATGAAATGCCAGCGGGATCCATATAATCAACATCCTGACTTGTGCCAAGAAGGGTGGGTGGAGTCGTGTGCCACATGCAAGGGATTCCTAAATGTTTACTCTAATTTGCTGCCTGGTTATATTTGACTTCTGTGGGTTGGCACGGCAACCATTCTATTTAATTCTGGCTCTTCTAATTGTAGGAGGAACAGTCAGGGGCTTTTAAACTAATGTTTAAAAAAAAAAAAACAGTTGTTTTGGGTCATTGTTCCTTCTCCTTTAGAGTAATTGTTGAACATAGTGTTGTGGTTAATAGCCCCGTTTCCAGAGAAAGATGGGTTTGGATTTCAGTTCTGGGTCATACTTCTAAGCTGTGTCTGACTTTCTATGCCTCTGCCTCCTTCATTTCCATAATGGGGATAATTAACAGCACCTGCTTCATGAGTTTGTAGGGAAGATTAAATAAATTAATATGTGTTGAGTACTTAGCATGGTGCCTGCTTGGCCCACAGTAAGCACTCAGTATATGTGATTGGATTATAAGCACCCATAATTCATTATTTTGAGTTATGTACGTGTGGATATTTTTGGATGGCTTAGTTTTCAAACACTTTCAAGTAGAAATGAACTTCACTATCCAACAGTCAATAGATGCCAAAATTCATGGAGTCCTTTCTATGCTATTAACCAAGGAAGCCATTTGACCTTGAAAGTTAATTTCTGGCCCTGACCAGAAGTTTTATTGAAAAGTCTTATGGCAAAATACTTTTGACTATATGCTGCTATATACCTGAACTATAAAAAGACCTACAAAAATTGATTTTACTGCTGTACTCTATAAACCATGCTCAGTGCTCTCTCTCTTAGGCTGGGATCCCTCAGACTCTAATGTGGACAAAAATCATGTGGGGAGCTTGTTAAAATACAGATCCTGATACAGTAGGTCTGGGTGGAGTTTGAGATTTTTTATTTCCAACAAGCTACTCTCTGGGGGATGCAAACTTCATTCCAGGAACCACACTTGGAATAATGAGATTTTGGCTGCTAGGCTGGATATGATGCAACCTTACCACATTGTCCTAGGGGAGGCTAGAGGCACTGATGGAGTGGCACTAGACCAATGTCCATTTTATCAGTAATTTTATGTGTTTATGGTAGGGCTCGAGATGAGAAATGTAAAATCAAGGACAATGATTCTCAACCCCAGATACATACCAATATCATTTGGTGAGCTTAAAAAAAAGTACTTAAAAAAGTACTTCAGAATCCACACTAACCTAATTGAATAAAATAATCTAGGGGGGTAGTTCAAGCATTAAAAAAAAAAAAAAAACCAGATGATTATAATGTGCAGCCAAAGATGAGTACCACTGTCTTAGAGCAGTGGTTTTCCAACTTTAGCATGCCTCAGAATCACAGGACAATCTGCTAAAATAAAGAGTGTTGGGCCCTACCCCCTGAATTTCTGATTCAGTAGATATTCAGGAGGTCCTAAGAATTTACAGCTGTAAGTACCAAAGTGAAACTTATACTGTTGGTCTGTACACCATACTTCGGGAACCTCTAGGATGTAGAAGGTATTTCACTCATTCATTCATCTATTCATTCAGCAGATATTTGCAGAGCCCTTATTATGTAACATACAGCATTCTAGATACTGGGAATATAACACTGAATAAGAGGGTAGCTTAGAAAGGGAGTTTACAGTGAGCAAGCAGTTCAGGCACATTCAAAAATACATAGTAGAGGCACTGATTTCAGGAAGTGATGTTCAAGTGAATTAGAATTAACCACAGGGTAAGTTCATGTTGGGCGAGAGGGACAAGACAGGAAAGACTGTAACAAGTGGCAGACTCTGTGTGTGTGTGTGTGTGTGTGTGTGTGTGTGTGTGTGTGTGTGTGTTTGTGTGTTGAAGGCAGGTCAGAGTGCATCTGAACTTACTAGTGGAGAATCGGGTACTCGGAAGGGTGGGAAGTGTTTGAGAGACAAGGCTGGGAAGATAAACAGAAGCCAGATCATAAAGAACTTTATATGCCATACAGACTTTATTTCAGGGTCAGCAGCGTGCCAATGAAGGATTTTAAATAGGAGAGTGACAGCACTGCTTCTTGAAAATACCTTTTTGGCCTCACAGTGGAGGATGGAATAAAGTGGAAGTAAGGAGATTGGTTGGTAGAAGAAAAGCAAGGCTCTTGTTATTCTAAGATGTTTACTTGTACATTGTCTTAGTGGCCTTTTTCCTAGACAACTAGATGTCACCCTGGTCCTTTCAGTGTATGAAGTCTGGAATGGGCATAGAAGAGTAAAAGGAGAAGAATGTAGCTTCTGAAAGGATAGGGGAAAGGGATGGGAGTAGAACATCTACATGAGGCACTTGCATTTAAGCCAGAGTAGAAGTGAACAGAAAAGAGAAAATTTATTTTCAATTCAGTGTTTATCTGGGACTTATTTTGAGGAATTACTACGCACTTTATCAAACATTTAGCAATAAACTCAGTCCAGTTCTGTATGATTCGCAGGTTCTTTTGAGCTTGAAAACAAATGGTTGCAGGGATGTGTGTTGTAGCTACTTAGGAATGCAGCCAAGGGAACATGGAAGGTGTCATCTGGGTAGCTGGGCAGTGGTTCACCCCAATGCCTATCTCACCCCATGGTCAGAGCTAGTGTTCTTTCTGAAACTCCTCCAAATGTAATTAAGGAACATAGTGCTGAAGGGATAATGGAGATCAACTTGTTTTCTTTCCTTGTTCCACAAAGAAACAAAAGTAGTATACACTTCTAAGTGTGGAAAATGCAATGGCCCTTGGTCTTCCTGATGTTTCTATGGATTCACAAACTCTTGAAGCACCATATTATTTTGAAATTAGAGATTTCTGAACAGATGGAGGATTCAGAGCTCTTACAGCTAAATGCTAAGGAAATATTTATTGATGTCAGGATACTTTAAATTATGGCTTTCTCTCTCCCAAAATATGTCCTAGCTGTCAAATTAGCCACTGAAGGAAATCCTTCAGTATTTTTAATGCTTGCTCTACTCATAGTAGCAATAGGCTTAATAGGATTTCAAGCTGCTCTGGAGATAAAGATGTTCTACTTATTTCCACATTTGGAAGGACAGATGCATTTATTGGTTTATTTAACTTATTATTTAATTTGTGTACACACTTGATCTATCCATTAGCTTACTTAGGACTCAGAGAAGTGCTGTGAAATAGGTTTTTATCGTTCCAGCTTTATAGAAAAGAAAATGAAATTTGTAGAAGGGAAGTGTGACATGTCCACAATGACATGGTTGTTATGCCAGAGCACTGGGTTCAGGTCTGTCTGATAGCAAACCTTCTCAGAGAGTTTACTTCGAGGTGGGAAGGTCACTCAACTTGGAGAAAACTAAAATTAAATTCAGCCATCCCCCCAGGCCCTTCAATTGAGAGTGAAGTGAAACTTGGGTTATGTGAGGAGCTACAACTTGCCACAAGTTTGGATCTGTTAAGACAGGACTTTTTGTGCTTTGAATCTCATTGATTTGATCTTTATTTTAGTCACATGGAATGGTGCCTTAAAAGGTTACACCCCAGTAGGGATGTCCCCTTAAATGGACCTGTAATGCCTCCTGAACTTTAAAGTCACTCTGGAGCGGAGCTTAGCAAAGAGGAAATAATCACTATTCCTTTTAAAATTTGAATTGAATACAGTTAGTAAGAAAATTCTCTTCCTCTGTCTTCTTACCTTGGAGATACACACCTTTCTTGCTCTGATTCCTCCGTTTCGTTGGGACTATGGAGATTAAAGCTATAGTGTATTGTTCATCGCAACACTGAGTGGTAGGTGTTTGAATAACCACCCACTTAATTGTTTCCTATGTGTTTATTCACACTGCATCCGACCTGATGTCACTGGGCAAGCACATAAGATGCGTTGTTGGATAACTTTTGAAGCCAAAGCTCACATGAGTGGAAACACAGCTATCTTGACTTTAGTCAGATTCCCAAAGGATTTTTTAGGTCTTTGCTACTCAAAATGTGGCCCAAGGACCAAAAGCAGTAGCATTACCTGGGAGTTTACCAGAAGTATAGAAATACAGACTCGCAGCCTCCACCACTATGTATATAGTCAGGATATGCATTTCACAAGGTCCCCACATAATTTAGGCACACAGAAATGGAGAGGTCTAGAGAAGTTTTCGCTAAGGGAAGAGGGTCTCTCATCCTCTCCAGGATACACAGGCAACAAGAAAGAGCCTTGGCCAGAACCTCTGAAAATGCATTCCTTTCAGAGCTTGTTTCCTGTTTGATAACTCACCAAATCTTTATAACTGGAATGTGAAGTGAGGGTTCAGCCAAGGAACTGGGTGAGAGTTAATGGATCAATCTGCTCTCCCCCATCAGTGCTTTTACTGCTGACTTCTGGAATGTGTTTGATGAAAAGAGAGCGACTTCTTCAGACAGAAGATACTAATGTGGACTGCTGAGGTTAGGACCTGCAGGAACAATACACCAATGTTATCAGGACTTTGCTTGCCTCCAACTCCATTCCAAAACTGACAACAGGAGAGAAAGCATTTTTTTAAAGCCTTTGCTGTCAGTTGTCTGTATTATAAATAGCCATATGCTCTGCTTATCCCTGGGGAGGGGGTGTATAGACATCATTGTTTCATTTTTATTTGGATTAGGAGTTTCTTTTCAGTAGGTTTTCAGAGCTGGATCTGAAAAATGGAACTAGTAGCAAAGTAACATTGCTTCCATTTATCTTTCCAAAACCTTGGGTAAGTTCAATGTCAAAATCAGAGAAGGAAGTTCTTACTTTTTTTCTGTCACCAGGTTTGGTTGCTCTTTATGAGTGGATAATTAAAAAAAAAAAGAAACTCTATCTAATGCTGTGTTCACCACCAGAATTTCAGTAAAATAAGTGAGGTGAAAAAGTAAGGAAGTCAAAAGATTCCTAAATCACTGATAATCTCCATCAGTCCTACCTCTAGGTTGGTCTGGTGACCTCTAACACCAGCTGATTTTCCAAATGAAACATTTTTTGTCTTTCTCATTATGGCTAAGTGGGGTTATTAATAAAAACAATTAACTTGAGTCTAGGTTTCAGAATGTGACTCTAAGGGTCAAGACTGACCAATGATTTGTGGGTATATTACAGTAAAATAAGATTTGTTGGCTCCATCTGAAATGGGCTATTTTTAGAGAAAAGAAGGTCTAGCATCTGTAATGGCAGATGTAAGTGAGATGTTTGATTATAAAGAGGCACTCATGACCCATTCACAAAATAGGATTTACCTTTCAAGTTATATATCTGGAAGTGAAAAAGTATTTGGGTCTATTGACCTGTTTCTATCAGATTCCCTCTTTTGTTAGTTTGGCAAGCATTACAAGGCAACTGGAATCAGTCAGTTAGTAAACCTACTTGAGGATTATAGAGACACCTTTTACTTCATTAGCACTAATGAAACCAAGTCAGTCAACAGCTAAGGTCAGTGAGTTTGTCCATCTGGCTTGGAAGGGTGAGACGATCAGAATTAACCAGAACTGAAGTATATAAATGACTGTCCTGAAGCCATGGGACAGCTAGTGTGAAATTGGCATGTTAGGGCCCAAAGCAAAAACCACCTGAAAGAGTCTAGCTCACCAAGGGACCCTGTTGGCTTTAAGAAGGAATTTCAAACTTTCCCACTAGCTAAACCTATTAATGTCAAGAGCTTTATTAGATTAGCTGGCCTCTGGTAGAATTTTCAAGGCTCAGGTTCCACAGCCTTCACTGTCAACAAAAGTTCCGTTATGAAATGGTCTATTTCTGTGTTTCCTCAACTGTAAAGGTAAATGTGGTTCTCAGAAGGGCGGAGGCTGTTGTGAAGGAATTGACAGCACCCTGGTGTTGGGTCTTCCATTGTGTGACTCTTCCTGAGTACAGTTGGGAAGCAGAGACATGCCTTTATGCAAACAAAATAGTTCCCTTGGAAGCACACCTGATCACACTCAACCTGAATTCAAAGAGCCATGCACCATGTCAAAGGAAAATCTAGCATAAATCTAGCATAAATCTCCAGAAACGGAAAAGGTCAAAGTCACTCTTGGTAATTAGCCTGCTGAAATACAGTGGTTCTGCTTTTTGTTTAACCTTTAAAGAAAAGGGCTATACTCCCACACGTCTCAACAAGCAGCTTTTTATTAGGCACATCCTTAACACCCCTGCCCCTCTTCTTAACCCCTTCCTGACCTGCAACTCTGATAGAACATGTTTTTATTTTGTTGCTTAAATTCCTTAACTTTGGGTGGATGAGTGTTCCCTTCCTAGTACACTCTATGCATTCCTAACTACTTTAAGTTACTTTAGTATAGGCCATAAAGAAGAGCCATCATTTTAAATATCCAGAAAAATCTTCAGGCATATGCCAACAGTTAAAAGAAAATCTTGGCCACACAGGTTAGCAGCAGTATGTATGTTAATATTAGTTAATGTATAGAACTGCTCTGTCCAATACAATAGCCATTAGTTATGTGAGCCCTGGAGCGCTAGTCTGAACTCAGATATGCTGGAAGTATAAAATGTGCACTAGATTTTGAGGATTTAATATGTAGAAAAGAAGGTAAAGTCTCTCATTAGTAATTTTAATGTTTATTACATGTTGAAATAATATTTCAAGGGAGACAGAACATAAAGACTCCTAACTCTGGGAAACGAACTAGGGGTGGTGGAAGGGGAGGAGGGCGGGGGGTGGGGGTGAATGGGTGACGGGCACTGAGGGGGGCACTTGATGGGATGAACACTGGGTGTTATTCTGTATGTTGGCAAATTGAACACCAATAAAAAATAAATTTATTATTAAAAAAGAAATAATATTTCAGATATATTGGGTTATATAAAAGATACAAGTAAATTTGATTTCAATGTGATAAAGTTTGATTTGTGTGTCATATGATTTTGCACATAATTTTGCCCTACTTTATATTATTTTTGTAGTTTTCCCTTAAAAAGTTTTAAAATTTTTTTCTTGGTTCATATTCCAGTTATATTGGAACCTTTTAGAAAACAGATAAAATGTTTTAAACTATTCTGTGACCCATGTTACATGTAGCACAGTGCTGGGCACATGGTAGGGATTTAATCAGTGCTTGTGAGTAGAGTACCATTCAATTGTAGGAAATTCTTTAGATGGATAGATTTCTTTTGGGGCTAGTCTAAGGGTCACAGTGCAGTTTTGGCATTAGATTAGAGACTGTTCCTGTTAGCTTGGGTCCCTAGCTGACCTGAAATAGACGTGTAGCCTGTACAACAAATAATTCCTTATTATTTATAGTCATCGAGGCTCAAGGATTCTTTGTCATGGCAATACAACATGCTGCTGATTTGCCCTTGGTTTGGCATGAATCCTTGCCCCTGCTGACTGAGAGAGTATGGCTATTTGACTTTAGGTTGGTTTTCAAGCTAATGCTCAAGCTTTGTATACCTTATATTTTACTAATGTTTATTCTTGATAGCCAAAAAGAAAGAGGGTCAGTATTATATTCATCTCTTGAATTAATGTGATCTTTAGTTTTAATGGAGTCAGAGTATCTGCTATTAAAACATTTGTTGAATCTTTAATAATAGTAATAAGTTAAGAATGCCAATCAAACTGCTCCAGGTAGCTTCCCCTTTGAGCAAAGGTGGCAACTGAGAATGAAGCAACACATTTTAAAGGACATTGTGCAATTCTCCGTGGCTGGCACCGATTGATGTTTGTTGGATCATTTGGTTTTCTGTTTTTGAGAACTAATTGTGTCTCCTGCTTTACCACACCAAACTCATTTAACAAGGTTGTAGCACTGCCACAGGGGTGTCTTGGGTGAAGAGGTATGATTGAAGGATTCTTGAAGAGGGAAGAAGTGGAGGAGAAAGATGATAATCCCAGGGAGGTGTCCCCAGGCAAAAAGTGAAAAACTTTAAGCTAATATCATCACTTGGTTGACAAGACAAGTCCTGAATTTTGAGATGACATCTCTTACTTGCAGAGAAACTCCAGTCTGCTATTCCCAAACATGGCCTGTTACTGTCTTCCTTCTAAATAAAATACATGTTGTCTCTAAGTATTTCAATTCTTGTGTCTCATCTCAACTTGAGAAGAGTTTCCATCCAGGGCACTAATTAATAAAGCAGAGATGAATGAATCATTTTACTCTAAACTGGATGGGGCAGTGTGGCTAATGGGCTGTATGTTTAGTCCTGGGATTCCTCACTCTGGAGGCATCATCTAAAATCTAGACTCAGTGAATGATCACTGTGTCACCAAACAGAAGTGCAAACCCTCCTTTGGACCTAAGCACGCAACTAGTATGATAGTATATTAAGGGATGAATTTCAGACTCTGTAGGTCTTTTCCTGGCTGAAACATTAGAGAGAGGAAAAGAGAAAAAGAGTCTCCTTCAGGTCAGTTATTAAGTAAGCCACAAATTTAGTTGCTGCTCTTCTCAGTCACTGTCCTGCTTGTTTTTGGTTGCTTTCCTAAAAGCAGAGTTTAAGGCAAATTCAGCTACATATGATTTATTGAAGGAGTACTCTAAAAAAGAAAGAAAAATAAGGGAAGCAGGATGGTGCAGTGATAGGAAATAAGCAAAGAAGTGATGTAGCTATCTATAATCCAGCCTCAGCCTGATCCATGGGAAGCACAGGATTATGAGTTATACCACAGAAATGGTCCCACCTTAATGTAAGGAAGGACATTCTTTTATATTCCTGTCTCAATCAGTCATTAGCTCTGGGCTGCCCTAGATGGGGTCATAATCTCCTGGGCAGGGTGGCTCCTGTGGTTCATGGCAATTTTCTAGAGAAGGTGGAGTGAAGGGAAGAGGGTAAGCCATTAGCAGCCAACTCTTACAGTAGCTGGGTGATATGTGCACCTGCCCAGTAAAAGGGCAGGCCACCCATAACACCCACTGCCCTGCTCCAGTTATTCCTCGGGTCATCCCCCTAAGTGTTCAGGCCACTAGATCCCATGCCTCTGTGTCTCTGGCTTTCTAATTTCACAGTTCACTAATCTAAAACTCAAGCTCCAGCTACTTTGCCTCAAAAATGAGAGGTTGGACTCACTGTTCTCTAAAGCTCCTTCCAACTTTGTGAATCTACTCTGTTTTCTTAGTAGGTCAAAGGCTAGCGAAAAGCTTATCCTTTCCTGATAACAAGTGGCCTTTTGTAGAAAGAATGTCACCCCCAATGAACAATTCTCAAGGTGGAGATTTCAGGGCATCTGACCAATTAGGTCAAAGAGAGCTGGGTATGGAACCTGGTCAGTGCTGCTCAGACACATCTTGTGAATTGCCACCTATGCTGGTTTGCTAGAGGGCTGACATTATCAGGCACCTGCACACCATCTGCTCTCTTCTTGGTGTTGCTGCTCTGAGTCCAGAAATTAAGGAAACCTGGTATTCTTGGAGGAAGTTGTGGTAGAGGGAAAGGATGTCTGAGGATGATGTCAGGAGATGGAGCCACTTCTGTTCTGCTGTCCTTGACATATGTAGTAGCAAGAACCATATCTGCTTCTATCAGACTGCGTCAGTACCTCGGGTAATTCTTTTCTGCTTCCTTTTGACCTGTTACTTTTGTCTTTCCATTTCTTCCTTCTACTTCCTTTTTCTTCAAAGGAATGCAGTACCACAATGATTAAAACCCACTGTGTCTTTTCTCTGGACAGTGACTTACAAACGGTGAGGGACTATCTATATACTCAGTGCCTGCCAAATGCAGACATCCTTAGAGTAAACTGTGTATAGGCAGTGACTAATTGGCTTAGAGAGGAAATATCCAGCACAGTTCTTCAGGACAAGCTGTACTATAGTGACTGAGGGTTGGGTTCTGGAATCAGACATCAGGATTTGAATCCAGATCCTACCATTGATTAGCTATGTGATTGTGACAAGTTACTTAACATGTGTGCATCTTCAGTTTCCTGAACGTTTTCCTAAGACTTGAACTTCAGATGTAATGGGTATGTGTTGTCCAAAACAAAAATGGTATAATAATCAACACTAAGGTAAATCCTAGTGAAGTTATTAAAACACAAATGTAAGTAAAGACTTTCATAAGTATCTAGACAGAAAAAACAATCACTAACTGGAGAGATGTCAGATTATCTGAAAAGATCTATACAGAACATAATGTTGCAAGACATAATAGAACAAAGTCCACAGAATTCTGAGGGAGAAAATGTGAGCTGGGAATTATAGATCCTTCAAGGATAAGGTCAACACATGAACATTTTCAAATATGAAATAATTCATATACTAGAACACTCAAGAGCACCTCTTGGGAAAAAAAAGGGTCAAACTGCTGAATTATTTAATATTGTTAATAGATCAAAGAAAATATTTAAAAGTCAGAAATGAAGCAACCACCATAAAAAATTGGTGATGAGCACTGGCACTATTAACATACAGAAATAAAAAGGATCAACTATTGGAATTGCTGTCCCAGAACAAAATGTAACTATTCTAAAACTCCACTGTTAAAAAGAATATACATAATAAAATTAGGAATGCTATTTTCCACGTTTTTCACAAAAGAGAGTCATTAGATACTAACGAACACAATGTTTTTCACATTGTTTCTTTTAGAGAAAGAATTTAGGAAGCCTTCGTTTTTGTGAAACAGTGTACTTTTCTGAAGTTGAATAGTCCTTTGGCTTTCTTTTTCTTTTTCTTTTTCTTTATTTTTTAGAGCTGTCGAGGAACAGAGGGAGGAGAGGGGAGAAGCAGAGGGAGAGGGAGAATCTTAAGCACGCTCCATGCCCAGCACAGAGCCCAACATGGGGCTTGATCTCTCAACCCTGAGATCATGACCTGAGCTGAAATCAAGAGTCAGATGCTTAACCCACTGAGCCGCTCAGGCACCGTTTGTTGTTGTTGTTGTTGTTGTTGTCGTTTTTTCATTTTTAGATTCAAGGAAAATTATAATTAAAGCTTTTGTTTCAAACTGCTATTATAACATAATCCCATTTTCCTATCTGTATATCTACAAATTGATTTATCAACCTGTTGACCTCCCTCCCTGACTGCACTGCCTCCCCTCCTTTTTTCTTTCTCCCCTTCCATCTCTCTTCCCTCCTTCCCTCTTTCTGCCCGTGTATATACATAGAAAGATATCTGTGGTGAAGATCTTCAAATGTTAGTAACCACTGCTTCTGGATGAAATGATTTTAAGTAATTTGAGATTTTTATTATCTTTTTTGATTACTTGAGTGATTTACTATCAATGTGTATCTCTTTTTTGGCTTTTAAACAACAGAAATTTATTTCTCACACTTTTGGAAGGATGTGCATCATTTTTACAAATCAGTAAAGATAACTTTCAGAGAGGAGGATGAAAAAATATATATGCTAATATTATTAAGTAAATATGAGCACGCTATAGCCCCATATACGTAAGACAATGGATATAAGTGTATGTAGATGACTAGATATTTTCTAGAAGGATTCACAATTAACAGATCTAACAGTAGTTGCTTAAGAAGAGGAGACAGGGTGGTGATACTGTAATGAGAAGGGAACTTTTTTCTTTTTTCCCCAAACTTTCTATAACATATTGGTATTGTAATAATTATGGAAAAGAAATACTAAGGGAATAAAACAAAACTGCTAAAGGTTATCTTTGGACTGGTATAAGAAGACTGTTGAGAAGTCTACAAGTTTATTTCCTTGCATAGTCTTCAAATCTTCGCAGCTGTAGATACTGCTTTCCCTATTCCAGAGAATAACAAGAAGGCCAATGGTCAAGTAATAGCAGTGTTCTCAGACAATTTCCTCTCTTTGTCTACCTTATAAAATCTCTTTAAATTTAAAAATCAAGTTCTTGTTTATAGTAACTCTTCATACAGGGCATAGCTTTTTTCTTAAAATATTCCAGGTCAGTAGCATGTAGAAAAGTCTAAGACTAAAGAAAGTTTAGAAACAGGGCCCTAACAGAGCAAGTGCAGTGATACATATCAATGGATTCCCTTGATGCTGGGGAACAGGGGGCATTGTGATGGACTGGAGGCACATACTGTTGAGTGAGGGCAATCCCACTCAGCTGTGACCATTTGTTGCCATGTTGCAATGTGGCATAGGATGGTAAGAGCCTCTGGAAAAACTAGAAATTAGATTTCTAAGTGAAATTTTCCAGTTTTAAACGTTGTTCAACAAATTCAGATTTTAAAAAAGGTACTGTAAAGACCACTCAACATATCCATGCAGGCTGGATTTGGACTGTGAGTTGCCAGTTTTTGACTTCTGCTATAGCTTTTGAAAGGTATACATTTGGGCTCCAACGGAAATTGTTGCAGGCACACCAGCTCATCATAGATAGATGTGCCTCATGGCTGGGTAGGCATTAAATTATGTGGCCCTAGGGACACCTGGGTGGCTCAGCAGTTGAGCATCTGCCTTTGACTCTAGGTGTGATCCCGAGGTCCGGGATCGAGTCCTGCATTGGGCTCCTTGTGAGGAGCCTGCTTCTCCCTCGGCCTATATCTTTGCCTCTCTCTGTGTTGCTCATGAATAAATAAATAAAATCTTGTTTTAAAAAACTATGTGGCTCTAGAGACTGATGTTTATACTCTTCCTCCTCCTAGCATTTTCCTTAGGAAAATGGAGGGCAAACCAGTGGCCACAGAGATGACACCTGGTGTCACCCATGGGTCAGGATCACAGAATTTCTCATGCTCCTTGGGTGGAAGCAGCACTGAGCTTAAGTTGCAGGAAACAACCTTCAACAAAAGAAACTCAGTCCATTCTTCCTTTCTGGGCATCTAAAACATCCCAAGGGCAAATGTGGCACTCTGAACTGAATTTGACTTTGAAATCTGGACTTGCCAGCTCAAAGCAGAAAAGGCATGAGGAGGTAGAGTGAGAGGTGAGATGGAAAAGGAATGATACCTTTGGGCTGTACAAAATAAAGAGGCCCATGTCGGGATCCCTGGGTGGCGCAGAGGTTTAGCGCCTGCCTTTGGCCCAGGGCGCGATCTTGGAGACCCGGGATCGAATCCCATATCGGGCTCCTGGTGCATGGAGCCTGCTTCTCCCTCTGCCTGTGTCTCTGCGCCTCTCTCTCTCTCTCTCTCTCTGTGACTATCATAAATAAATAAAAATTAAAAAAAAAAAAAAGAGGCCCATGTCTGCTGCAGGATATGCAAGTAAATGAGGGACTGACATCAAGCACTGATTCAAAGGAAGTGATCAGACTGTGAAGTGCAGAATCAGCCAACAGCAAACCTGTCTCCTGAATGTCCTGGCTTTGCAACTTCATGGTTCTGTTTTCTCTTAGGTGTTATGGGCACTGTTGTGAATTGACTAGAACTAGGACTATTTTTTCTTTCCTTTCTTATCCAAATGCCTTCACTTTGTGTCCTGCTAGGCCAGCCTTCCACAGGGGAATCAACTCTTCACCCTCTCCTATTTAGTTCCTTCCAGAGAGATAAGAACCCTTGCTATGAAAATGTGGGTGGCATAGTTTTGCATATTAGTTGGCACTTTAACTTCTCCTGGCCATGTATACCACCTAAGGTGCAGCTTCAGTAGCTGCTCTGATTTATTGCATCCACTTTCATAAAAATGGACATAGCAAGCAAGGTGTCAGCATGCAGGGCAACATGCATTTTGCCAAGATCTTAGGATCCTATTACAAGATAAGGCCCAGGATGCCTCTTGCTTTAAGGATGTTCTGTAAAATGGCCCAGCATGCTAACAGCAACTTGATTAATAATCCCATTTGTTTCACTCCTTGAATTTATTTCCAGGGAATATGTGCCTTTGATCACTAGGTGCTGACGAGGATATAACCTGACCTGAGGTGTTTCCCTGGAGTGAAATATGCAGCACTTCTCAACTCCCAATTCCATTTAATTTATTGTTTGTTTTTGCTCAAGAAGAGGCTGTTTTTATAGCTGAGCAGATTTGGAAGCTGGTTTGGGGTGTTTCATTTCCTTACATAAAGAGTTATAATGCAGGGGATGGTAACCAGCTGTTTCTACCTTCACAAAACACAAAGCAAACAGGAATGAGCCCCTATTGCAGCAAAAGAGATTTAGGTTAGTTGTAAGAAGCAACTGCCTGAGAGAGTACAAAGGGATGCTAGCTGGGACTCTTCCCTGGCGACTTTTAAAGGAGTAGTCTGTTGTTTCTCTCTGAGATGGATTATATGAGACTGAGATTAATAGCATTAGACTCTGTTAAACGACCTGGCTCTGTTCCTTCCAGTATCACATCTCTGTAAATGATAACTATGAATCAGGGCTGTGCTTTTGTGGATAGTTGAGTGATTGGGAGTAAGAATATTTTGGGGGTTTCTTATGAGTCTTGGAAGAGACGTTATTCCTTTACACGTGATTTTTAAATAAATGTTGTAATAGTGACATGCTTGCAGTAGCTCCCAAGAGAGTCAACTGTTGAATGTTTAGGAGTTTTTTTTTTGGGGGGGGGAGTAGCAAGTCACTTGTTAAACATAGCTATTATTAAAAATTAAATTATGCAAATGTACAGTTAAATTGTATTAAAAGAATAAATACATATAACTTGCTATTTTCTATTTATTTTATTTTCATATATGCTTTTGAGGGTATTTAGATTTATTGTATCTGTATGGTAGAAGTAGTATATAATAGTGTAATACTGCACATTTCTTCCCAACTTCTGTGACATTGGGGGGGTACTTTAAAGTCTGTAATGGAGGGAGTATTTACACCATAGGAATTGGCAGACTCTATAAATCCGGTTTTTCCCAGAGCTACACCTACATGGATGAGAGAGGGAGAGAGAAGGGTGAAAGGAAGGGAGAGATAGAAAGGAAGGAAAAAAAGAAAAGAATAAAAGAAAAATATTGTCATGGTGACTTTTATACTTTTTCAGTATTTTATATTTTCTTAATATTGTCCCAAATCTTTTTAGAGGTGTGTATGACAACACTGATTTGAAAAAGAAAATGCTCAGAATTTCTTATTTCCAGAAATGCTCTTTTCTTTACCTTGAACTAAATTAGCATGAGTAAATCTATCTGTGATGATAACATTTACACATCAGACCCTCCTCTGCTTCACCACTCACCCTCTAAGTCAGTACCACCCAACAAAAATATAATGTGGGCCATGTATGCAATTTTAAATTTTCTACTAACTAAATTAAAAATAAAGTCAAAAGAGGGATCCCTGGGTGGCGCAGCGGTTTGGCGCCTGCCTTTGGCCCAGGGCGCGATCCTGGAGACCCGGGATCGAATCCCACATCGGGCTCCCGGTGCATGGAGCCTGCTTCTCCCTCTGCCTGTGTCTCTGCCTCTCTCTCTCTCTCTGTGACTATCATAAATAAATAAAAATTAAAAATATTAAAAAAAAAAGTCAAAAGAAATAGGAAATATTCATTTTAGTAATATATTTTATTTAAACCAATTTTTAAAAAATTACCATTTCAGCATATAATCAATATAAAAATATTAGGCATTTTAGCTTTTATTTGGTAATATGTCTTTGAAATCTAATGTAGTTTCTTACAGCACATCTCAATCAGACTAACCACATTTCAGTACTCAATAGCACATGTGGCTGGTGGCTACCATGTTGGACAGTTCAAGTCTGTATTCTCAAGGATGCAAAGGCAGAGAAGTGGCTATTGCCAGTGTACATTCTCATGCTTTTAGTGTGCACAGAGAGTATATAGAGGTTTATCTTGCATTAGTGCTAGATGAACTCTGGAGTTCCCACTCTCAATTTGTAGATACAGGGATGACTGAATTTCAGGGATGTTATTGACTTGTCCTGATATGCTCTGCTCTTTGAACTGGATCTCAGACCTTGGGTTCTGAATTGCAGTGCTTATGGACCTGATTCATGAATCATACTCCCAACTGTTATATCCCTGAGACTCCATCAGCTACCAGCTGAGTGACATTGGGCTAATTACTCAACCTCTTTGTGCCTCAATTTCCTCATATGAGGAATGAGAAAAATGATTGTATCTTCCTCACCAGGGTGTTCATAGATATGTTCATTAAAAATACATTTTAGTATAGAATACTTAGACTAAAGCTTGGTGCCTAATAAGTATATAATCACTGTTTGTTCATATTATGATAATATTATAAAACTAACATTTTAATGGCTTGAATAAAGAGAATTCGGGTGCTGGGAATAGAGGAAACACTATTGGACAGTTCTTAATCTGGAAAAGCTAGCTTGCTTTATAATTCTTTGTGTAGTATATTTGTGCAAGAATGTACAAGTTATGGATTTGATGGTTATTTCTTGAATATTTCGATAGTTCTGATTTTTTTGTTTAAAAGACAAGTATTACCTTCTGCTTAAATTCACTTAGAAGTGAATTTATATAATTTTTTTTTAATTTTTATTTATTTATGATAGTCACAGAGGGAGAGAGAGAGAGAGGCAGAGACACAGGCAGAGGGAGAAGCAGGCTCCATGCACCGGGAGCCCGATGTGGGATTCGATCCTGGGTCTCCAGGATCGCGCCCTAGGCCGAAGGCAGGCGCCAAACCGCTGCGCCACCTAGGGATCCCGAATTTATATAATTTTTAAATGAGACTTAATGGTGATACATAATCATGCCGGTTTAATATTTTTTGGAGTTTGAAATTCCAAAACATTTAAAAGGAAGCTGTCATCTATTCTCAACATTCCACCTCCTAGGTTCTCTTGAAACACATGTATAAAAACAGAGAATTTCCACTTTACATTGAAAACTTCACAGGAAAGTTTGAAGAGGAAATTGATAGGCAAACCAAAATGTGAATATACAGCTTCATAACATTTATTCACCTTCATCAAAGGTGAAGTTGACCAAAGGTAACTGACGTGGATTTCTCAGTAGAATTTTAATGCTGCTTTGGTCCATGTGGGCCACTATTTGATCAACATAAGCTTCAGTGTGTTTTAAAGGCACGATAATTAATATAGCTATGCTGGAGTTACTTTAGAAGTGGGAATGGCATTTTCATTACACAGAAAGGTGTTGTAATTGATGAGAACAAATGCCACTGGAATAAAAATTGTGATGAGTCTACTACTTTAGGATGCCATTGATATTTTAATATCAATGTAATTTTTCTGCTAAAGCATATTTCATGTTTGGCCAGGAAATTATGGAAAACATTTAATTCAGTCGAAAAAAATCAAATTCCCACAATATATTCAGCACTGTTGCAATTAGGGGATACTGTAGAAAGTGTATATAATGTCTTTCCATTAAGTATCTTTAAATGTTATTAGATAAGGCTGGACATGCGAGAGTTGGGTAACAATATAAAATAATAAGTGAAAAAAAATAGAATAATAAGTGAATATGTCCTCAAATGAGTATAGAAAGTGAATTCTGTTTGGGCCTGAGGATGGGGAAATTAGATAATACACACATCAGTTATAGTTTTTAAAGGGATTATGCCTTGGAAGAGAAGTGTATTCGTCCCACATGCTGGTAATAATGAATTAAAGCCAATTTGATAAAAAAAATAATGCCATTTGAGAGTTGAGACCTTGGAGTTAAAGTCTTTCAAGAGCTCATCTATTGACTCCAATCCCATATGTCCAAACCAATGGGAGTAAATCCATGAATCACACTACTAAGTAGAAATCCAACTTGTTATCCCATTTCTGCATGAAACTTAGGGGATATCAGATTTAGCAATTGCATTGAAGTTAGAGTAATCAATTGTTCTTTTCTTTTTTAGAAAATATTTAATTAATTAATTAATTAATTAATTTATTTATTTATTGACAGAAAGATAGAGCCAGAGAGCACAAGTGGAAGGAGGGGCAGAAAGAGAGGGAGAAACAGACTCCTTGCTGACCAGAGAGCCCAATGCTAAGCAGGGCTTGATCCCAGGACTCTGGGATCATGATCCATGCCAAAGGACAACACTTAACCAACTAAGCCACCCAGATGTCTCAATTGTTTTTTTCTGAAGTAACTAAAATATTACTGAATTCATGTCAGAAGCTGGTCTTTAAAAAATATGAGGACTTTAGTCTCATTGGACAAACTAAAGATGTTGGAGGGCAGATGACTATTTTTTATAGAGGGATGAGAAAAAAGTACATATTGCATAATATTTCTTAATAGTCAATCAAATTTTATAGTTAGTTTTTGTTCTTATTTTATATGGGAGCATATCTTATCTGTCAGTGTATTCTTAGAGATCTATTATGAACTTTCTACCCCAAGGTAAACAAAAATACAAAACAGAAGTGTTAAAGTATTGTATATTATAAATTGAAGAACCTTTTAAACAATTGTTTTGAGAAATCAGTTGCCTTTTATTGCATTGGCATTAGCACAGGACAAAATTATATTCTTTCTCTTTATTTCTCATAATGAGATATATATTCTTTAGAAAACTTTAAGTAATATCAGTGTGTCTTTTTTACCACCAAAGTTCCTTTAAAACTTTCCATAATTATAAAATAGTCTTGGCATTGTTGGTTTTCTGGGATCACAGAGGGGCATTTATCTATGCCTTCATTATATTTATGGCATGTATCCTTTTCATGTAAAGCAGATGCCTGAAGTACCGTCTGTCTCCAAAAGATAAAGGAGTCTTCGTTAGCTTTCCGTTCCCTTAATATCGGAAAGAACAAACCTGAAGCTCTAGGAATCTCCATTGTCTCATTTTGTTTTCCCCACAAGTAAAGTTTAGAGTGCAAATAATATATTTGGAGGGTGATCCTGGGAAATACTGGTCAGGGGAAGGAAGATAATAAAGAATACATTATCAAGCAAATCACACTGTGGACAACTAGAAATTAAAATCCTGGGGAATGCTGGGAAACAATGTAGAACATGTACCTCAGAATTCTCCTTTGAAGGAGATAAGATATTTACCTACCAACATTCATTAGTCACTGATAGAGGGGTGCTTCTGGGGGGCACTGATTACCTACGAATTCTGGCCTTCCCTATACATGGGCAGAACAGGTTTTGGAGGTAAAAGTGGGCTTAAAGCAGAGTTGCCAGTACTGACAGCTGGAAGTTAGGCTGTTATGCTCAGAAATACTAAATTCCAAGGAGATAGAAGGGGAGGGGGACAAGTAAGGAACTTATGCACAGTGTTATAGAAGAGACTATATCCACACAGATCCACATGTAAACACACATTCAGTAAATACTTATGAGGACCTTCATACACCTTGTACTATATGTTAAAGAAATATCCAGTCCTTAAGCTCATAGATGTGTCACTCTAACTGACATACGTTTATTGAATTTTATATACAGTATTCTCAGAAGACCTAAAAACTCTCAGGAATTGCCTAAGGAGAAAAATCTCAAATATTTTTCACAGGCATATTTCCATCTCCACATTAATTTTTCTGTCCTGTTAGTTTTTGCTGCATAATAAATAACTCCAAATGTAGTGACTTCAAATAACAACATTTTTTAGTTCATGAGTCTGAGTGTCACTAATTTGCTATGGATTCAATGAGGTGGTTCTATTGATCTGGATGAGGTTTTACTGGTTTGGGCTGGGCTTAGGTACATATCAACTGCCTTGTTGATTAGGGGTACTTCAATTCTTCTCCACATGGATGATCATTCTCCAGCAGGTTGGCCAAGTCTTGTTTCCATGGTAGAAGGGTTCCCAAGACAATCTAGAGCCTTAAATGTGTAAGTGCTTGCATCATGATTGCCACTATTTCATTGGCCAAACCAAGTCAAGAGGCCAGGCCAGTTTCATGGCTGAAGAAAGGCTCCAAATCTTGATGGAAGGAGCCACAAAGTCATGTTGCAAAAGATAGGGACATAGAACAGGGAGGAATCTGTGGCTGTTTCTATAGTTTACCACAAAGACAACATACATAGCCCTCCATGTACAGAAAACAACATATCAGGGAACTATTTAAAGAGAGAACATACGGTGCCATGAGCACTTGCCTTGGAGAATTCACCATTGCATTAGCTATTATGGTCTGTGTGTCCTGGCAGCATTTCACAGTTCTTCATTAGAAAATTGTGCTTCCTGAATTTCTGGGGTTTGTAAATCCCAAGCATATTTGAGAATCAAATCAAATCAAATCATATGATCAAACCAAATCAATATGTGAGAGTGTATCAGCACTCTATATTAACAATGGCAGGCAGTTTCCAGTGCCTTCCCAGGAGTCATCAAAACTATTGTCTATTCTACAATAGAATGAGCCTGTAAGATAGCAAATTATGTTTATCTTGCTTTATTGTTAGAGGAAGTGGTACTAACTGATCAGCTATATATTCGTAGAATACGGCTTAGAATAATGCTGGTTTATCTACATTTTTCGATTGCTCTTATAATCACCACTACACTTGTCATCTTTATGAATAGGAATTCCCCATTCACTGATTTCCCTATTCTGGACATGCGTAAGAAATTTGTATTAGCGAGCAATAATTTAGTGGTCCTGAAAATGTCTTAACCGATGGAAACGTGTTGAATAGTCAATGTTTTTCTGGATTCTAAAGGTCTGATTTAAATAGCCTAGGTATGCAAAAGTGTTGTACAGATTTCAAATGTTAAAAAGTAGTCAAAAATCCTAAGTATCTGGATTTCTTACTTCAGACCACATCACCTAAAGCAGCCTCTCCAAATATTCTAAAATATTTCCATGACCAAAAAATCCAAAATCTTACTTACCAAAAACTATATTTTTTAAGCTGACAGACAACTCATCATTACAATCTTGATTTACTTAAACTGGGCTAAAGTGAGAGACGAATAATACCCACCTCCATCCTCAATCAGACTTACAGACTTAGAGCACTCCTTCCTCCTGTTCCCCCTTCCATTCCCCCCTACACTTTGGTGACAGATTTACAAGCACTGTGGGAAAGAAAGCATGGATCCTGCTGGCAGATGAGGTGAGGTGGTGGTGGTGGCAAGTGAAGAGTGGTCCATCCCAAAGCTTTCAGGCTCTTTTCTGATACGTGTTTCCTAATCTACTGTCTAAAATCATTAGAAGGGGCATAAGCTAGGGCCTGTCCTAGCCCCTCCCCTTGGCATACACTATTGATATTCTCCAGGGAAATAGATCACAGAAGAGATGGTATATATGTGTTTATTTATATTTATATTGAAATAGAAATATCAAGATGTATATGTATGTATATAGAGAGACTACATATGTGAAAAAGAGAAGCAGAAAAACAAAACTCACTGACTGGCTTACAGCGAACAAAATAGAATTAATGTATTAGAACAAGAATTTAAAATGAGTTAAGTGAATATACTTAAAGTGATATGACCAAGCTTGATAACAAGGAACAGAAACAGGCAGTTATAAGGAAAAATCAAAGTATAAAATAGTGAGTATAAAAGATAGAAGAGTTGTGGAAAACAGTGGCTCCTAAAATGTGATCCCCAGACCAACAATAGCATCAACATCAAAAAACTTGTTAGAAATACAGATTCTTTTATCCCCTTGAGAACTGATGAATCAAAAACTCTGGGAGTGGGACTCAGGCATCTGTCTGTTAAGATACACTCCCAAGTAATTATGAGGCAGTCAAGTTTAAGAACCACTACTGTAAGGCACCAAATTTTTCAATGGGGTTGACCCACGGAATGGTTAGAGCCAAAGAATTCTTAATTGAGCCAGAAGATGAAGTTGAAGAACTCCAGACTGTATCAGGATTTCCATCTCCATCAAGGAGATGGAAATATGTATGTAAATGTTGATAGTCATTAAAAAAATGTTAACAATCTAATGGATAGAAATAGAAGGGCAACATCCATAAAAAAAAAAAAGAATAGAGAGAAGGAATAGTCTAAGACCTGTTGACCAACAAGATTCCAGAATTAAATAAAGATCAGTCTATATCACATAAAAGTCCAGATTTTCATCCTTTTGTTGATAAATTGGAAGGTCCAGAAACACTGACTCACATTTTTTATATATCAGCACATCCAAGGTGACTAGCAATTGTTCTTTTTAAATGAGGCATTCATAGGGGTTCTTGTCATAGACAGGCTGGGATTCTAGTCTAGCTCCACCATTTACTAACAGTGTGACTTAAGACAACCTTTTGAATCTCAGTTTCCTCATCTATACAGTAGAGATAGTAAGATACTCTCCTCATAGTTGTTTTGAAGATTAAATGAGTTCATATATGCAAAGACTCAATACAGTGCTTGGTACTTAGTGTTTCAAAAGTGGCAGCTGTTAATTTTGCTGGTCATAGCCCTTACCCACCTCTAGTTGCTCAGATTTTGATACCCAATTTGGTTGCTTCCATTTGTCCAGTTACCTGCTTGCTCCCTTTCGGAAACCCAGTTTGTGATATCTGTCCTATCCCTTAATAACCCTGATACTGGTTGGTTTGGTAACCTCTCTGAACCTCAATTTCCTCTTCAGTAAAATGGAATAATGATAAAATAGAATAATGACCTGCTTTGACCTCATATATATATCAAGTGAAGTAATATTTGTGGACATGATTTCCATAGAATGGGCACTTAGTAATGTTTGAATATTTCTTTAGTCATTCATCTTCATATCTTGTACAGTAACTAGCACAGGATGGTGTGCTGCAGCCAGCCCCTCATAGCTCAAGAGAGCCAGTTGCTAAATTTTCAGGAATTTTGAGAGCTATTAAACACAGCCATTATTAAAAACTAAATCATATAAACTTACAATTCATTATATTAAAAACTAAGGTAACAAATTTTCAAAAATCCAGTTCTTGTTAATTTTTTACTATGTTTTACCATAATCTAGACTATTGAGGTGAATTAAGTCTATTGTGCCTTTACACTAGAAATACTAAAGAATGGTGTTCTGTGCATTTCTTCCTAAGTGCTGCTTCAAGTGACATCATATTGGTAGTTTGAAACTGGCCATGATTGCAGTATTTATCCCATGGAATTTAGCAAAGCTTCAAATCAATGCTGTATTTCTCCTCAAAGAGTCCATTGTAAAATATTTACCAGGGCATCAGTAAGATCTTTAAAATCAATTTGGAAAACAAAAGAAGTATAACATTATGTTTATTACCACAGAACCTTAAAACATTGTGAAGTACTCACAATGACCATAAAAAAGACACCTTTATTATATTACAAATTTGCCCTAAAATTTACAAGCTAGGTATTACATTAGACATTCAATATATTTATCTTTAAAAGCTTAAAGTGCCAAATGTCCTAGAATTCTAAGAGAGCTGCTACTCAAAGATATTTTGTTTTTTTTCCCTCCTGTAATTTAACTGCTACAAACAGCATCCTCTTTATCATGCAAGAAGGTTTGTTTTCATAGTAATAATACTATGATGCAAAAATCACAGTAGGTTCTTTATATACATGGACAGTTCTCACAATGACCTTCTGAGACAAACACTATTCTTTCCCCTATTTAAGAGATGAGAAAACTGAGCCTCAGAGAAGATAAAGTGTCTTGAATATAAAACCTTGGAAGTAGCAGGCCAGGAGTCTCTGCTCCTGAGACCCTGTGACCCCAGAGGACACACTCTCCATGGTCCCTCCCATTACCTGCCTGGGTTCGGGCATTGATATTGAAGTCTTGATGAAGACAATTTTCTCCAAAGAGAATCATAAAAATCAAGCAAGCTCAATTATTTTTTCTTTTTCTCTGTAGTTTCTTCTGAGGTCTTCAAGTAAAGCTTTCTAGATTTTAGAGTATAGACTCCAATAATATTTTTTTAATCTGTGAATTTTCCTTTTTTTCTTTTTGGTCTTTTTTGGCTCTTAGGTCTGTAGCCTTTCAACAGATCTATCTTGATCAATCTCTCTAGAAAGAGGCTTTTTATATTATGCAAAATGGCCTATCATATTTTTTTGAAAATATATTCAAGTTTAAAGAAAATGATAAAACATAGACACGCATAAGCATGTACACATACTATAGAGACCCTTATTACATTTAGCTGAACTTCCCTCCTGTTTTATTTCTACATACATATGGTATAGTATTTGTTTCTGGATTTTTTCACTTACCATTACATCATTATAATTACTTCTTGCTATTCATATTATTAGACAATGTGACTTTCAACTACATGATTAAATATAAAAGGTTAATGAAGAAACGGATGTTAATTTTATAGGCCCAGATGAATAATGGAACAGTGAAACTTACAATCATGAAAAATATGGCTCACCTATAAGTGGTCTGACTAAAGATTTCACTTTTCAGTAAGATAGTTGATGATTTAACAATTAAATTAGTATTTCAACTGAAAATATTAATGACTATTAACAAAAGGAACTTCCTTGCTAGAACTATGGCTACAGTGAATTTTATAAAAGAGTTTCATGCCTCTGGTTCTTTACTTTGTGACTTGGACCCAAGATGGCACAAGATATAATCTATTCTAGAATTTCCCTTACTCCCCACTTAAACCATTTTCTTTCTAGCACACTTTTACCTTTAAGGCACTTACTGCTAAATTGAGCCTTATTGCCTTCCTATGGAAGAGGAGCTTCAGGGAGATTATAAATCACATAAGAACTCAGTGATACAGAGAGAAGCTGCATTTGTGGGTAATCTTTTGCATTTGTGGGTATTTTACATTTTGCATTATATAAAAGATTATATAACAAGTCCTCAGTGTTAGACTGCAACAATTTTCATTACAGAATTCCATTGTTCCTGACACCTTTACAGGTAGGTGCACTAGAATAGGGAGGATTGCTATTTTGTTTATGAAGTCCAGAGAAAAATAAAATGGGTTGAGATTATGGCATTAAGAATTTGGTTTTAATTCATTTGAGGCTGTATTGTGTGTGCATTTATGTGTACCTGGATTTGCACTGGAAGTTTGGATAAATGTAGATAGAGTGGAGTAGGCTTTCCATGAACAGTTCTTTGTGCTACATGGAGAAATGAGGGTATTTGTTCCCTGGAATTCTCTAAAAGGAGAGAGTGCTATTTATGTAAAGGGTTTAGATTTTGATCTAATTATAAAGAAGATGGTGTATCCAGGATCTTTCTAGTCCTTTGAATTCATAAACCAAGTCTATCTGGCTGTCTTTCATTCTGAAACTTAATGAGATGATGCAGAAACCTGAATAGCTTCTAAATTCTCATAAATCTATTTTTCTTAGCAATACTTGCCCTAAATTTGCAAGTCATTGCTGTTTATCATCAGGAATCTATCCCTAATATCAAAATGCCTTTTTAAAAGAATGTGTATCTATCCAACTGCCCAAGGACAACATAAGGGTGTCTATCACCTCATGTCCACACAGAGGTGAAATAAGGGCACAGACAGGGAAGTAGTAGTGCATCTTGGCGATTTCAGTTCAACTGGAATTTTACTATGAGTGAGTGCTTCCTGTGCACAGACATGTTGCTGATTGCCTTTGTCCAGGGCTGTGGTTGACTCAGATTTCATCCCAAGGCACATAGTTGAGTTGTCCTCAAATGCAGTGAGTCCCAGAAATATACACTCTCCTAGAAACATAATTTTACTTCCTTATCTGAGCCTAAAAATATGCACAAATCTAAAATAATATGGCAGAAAGAAATGAAAGACATTACCAAAAATTTTTAAATTTATGACTAAATGTTCTTAGTGATATTACCTTTAAAAAAGACAATGGACTGAGATAGTTACCTATTAGTATGTGAAACAAACCACTCCGATTTGGTAGTTTAAAAATCAACATGTATTATTTCTCACAGTTCTGGGCATTGGCTGAGCTCCTCCCCTTGTGGTTCTTATGGTCCATGTGGTGGTATCTAGGATCACTCACGCAGATAAATTCAAGTATGAGCTTGGCGTGCACTAGAACATTCAAGATGGTTTCACTGACAAGTCTGAAGGTGGCTTCACTCAGCATGAGTGGCCAGAACAATAAGGGGCTGATTAGATGTTTCTTTCTCCACAACTTCTCTCCAAGTTTCTTTACATGACAGCTGTAATGTAATGTTGCCAAAAGGATGAAAAAGAATGAGAAAGGAAACTTAACATGATTCTTAAGTCACAGACTATTAGCTCATCACATTCACTTGGTCAAAGCACATCACAAGGCCAGCCTTGATTCAGTAGGAGGGAAAGTAGAGAGAAGTGATAATCACATACAAGAAATTGTTTGTAGCCATATTTGTAGACATCTACCACATTATCTATCATCTATTTCTACATTTTTCTCCTTAGTAGCAGAATTCTGATTTTGCTAAGGTATCTGCCCTTCTACTGTGATCAAGGGCTTCAGGTAAACCCAAGAGATTCAGGTGACTCTCTGACCCTAGGAACGTGGACCTAGATTGTCATAAGCCACATACAGTGGTCACATTTTTAGTGCAAATTTAGGCATAGACAAGTGATAAAATTCCGACCAGTGAAATTTGAAAGAAGCATATTGGGAAGTTTCTGGGAAAGGTTTTGTAGCTCTTAAAAAGAAATATAAAAAATACCTAGTCTTTTCCATCTCTGGATATTGCTGTGTCTATTTGATAATCAGTTCTGCTAAACTGATTATCTGCTAAACTGATTATTAGGATAAAGCTAACACATAGGAGAGAATAGAGTCAAAAGACCTACAAGGATTGTCTGTATTGATGCAATTCCTTTATTTTCAAAATTGGGTATTCTGTTACCTTTAGTTGAAACCTCCTTAATGTTGAAGACCATGTGGAGGGACACATGGGTGGCTCAACGGTTGAGCATCTGCTTTTGGCTCAGAGCATGATCCCAGGGTCCCGGGATCAAGTTCCCCATTGGGCTCCCTGCATGTAGGCGGCTTCTCCCTCTGCCTGTGTCTCTGCCTCTCTCTCTGTGTCTCAAATAAATAAATAAATAAATAAATAAATAAATAAATAAATTCTTTAAAAAAAGAAGACCATGTGGAAAGATAGAACAGTAGAAATGTAAGTAAGAAAAGTGCTTATATCAGCTATGTGTGATGCATACTTTACATTAGACATGAGAAGACAAGCTATCTGCTAAAAATCCTCAGAGGGTGGTATTTGCTTTCTTGGTGAAAATACCACAGTCTTGTGTCTAGCACTCAACTTGGCAAACTAATAAACTTGAACTTGTTAATTCACCAAGAATAGTTGCATCTTTGAGAACCAAACTTATGTTATCCCAGCTTATAAGATGGATGCATAAAACTTTTATGTCACTTTATGAGTTATCCAAATTAATCAGATGGCATAAAACTAAAATGCCAATTATAATTTATAATAAGACATATAAGCATTGAGGAATGAGAAACTTTGAGGTCATCATGACCTGCACATTCCGGAATCAGAACAAGAGGAACTAGACAAATTAAATGTTTAAGGGTAGCTAAGATAGCCTGAATCATCTACTTTATAGTGAGACTATTTTTGTCAACAGGATCAAAACATCAAAAGTCCGATGGCTAGCCACTCTATGCATCCATTTTCATGTTAAGAGTATTCTTTCCAGTGGGATGGGAAATAGCCAAACATGATTGACTGACCTTCTCTTCCTCGGGTGATACTGAGGTAGACATAACCAATGATGGCCTCTGTTTTTCCTTTAGTCCATGTTTCCATGACTGGCCACGCTCTTGAAAAATCCCTATGTCATCTTAGGGTGATGATTTTCAAATGGTTCTCTGAACAAAGATTGATCCTTGATAAAGTTATAAATGGTGTATGACAAGATAAGAAGAATAAGAACACATTTATGCAAACTCCAACAGATATATCCTACTCTGATTATTTGTATATAGCCACAGCATACATCAACTTCTTATTTTCAAGAGCCACCTTTCATTTGAATATCTGTCCTAAGATATCCATCGTCAGTTACTCCTTAGTGCCTTGTACAGCTCCCATTTCCATGTGGACCATGATGTGGGTGGATCATGGAGGATCAACCTCACCGGGCTGCTTCTCTTTTTGCACAGACCACATTTCCCTCTCCTCCTTGATCTGTTCCTTTTTTCTCTATCCCATCATGACACTAGGTTGTAGCTATATATCTGTGTATTTGTTCAGGTGGGCTAGCTGCCAATACCCATCTTAAGTATTAGCAACTTAATACAATAAAAATTTCTCACTCTCATAAAGTCCAGGGCAACTCTACTAATTAGATCTTTTTCATGAGGTACCTCAGGGGCTCAGGCTTCTTCCTTAGTGTTCTTTGCCATCTTCAGCACATGGCTTTGAGGTTGCCATAGAAGGGGAAGATGAGGAAGAGTCATAAATAACAGATGCTTTATTAGCCTGTCCTGGAAAGGGCTTACCTCACTTCACCAACATTCCATTGGTATGAGCTCAATCATGTGACCTTCACCTGACTACAAGGGGCTTATAATTAAGTTGTGTGCCAAGAAGAGGAGAAAAATGGATCTTAGTGAGCTTCATTTGAGCCTACCTAAGGATTTGAGATTTTTTAAAAATAATAACATAAAACTCCCATAAAATTGCCCACTAGACATGATTATCTGTAGAGCTCAAGGGAAAAGCTTATTGGTAAATTATTTGTGTGGTCTCTTATAGACATATATATTACTTAATATTACTGCCCTGATTTCAAATGGAGGCCTTTCTTCAAAATGCTACTCTTTCTAAATTCTATTTTTTATGGTTTCTTTTCCATTGTGCATTATGCACTTTAATCAATTTAGAATGCTATCCTGAGGTAAGTGCTATAGTAAAGTGCTCAGAGGAAAGTCCAATCAAATGATTTACACATACATCCACTTATTCTTCTGATTGGCCAGTCAGACTGGTAGTGTATGTCTTCACATACATCAAAGATATATAACGAAAAAAAAAAAGATATATAACGTCTTCCAAGATCAAATATTAATTATAGAGAACACTATAATATAGATCAGAGATTTGGTAAATTACAACCCTGGGGCCAAATTTTTGTATATAAAGTTTATTGGAACACAATCACACTTATTTATTCACTTATTGCTATGGCTGCTTTCATGCTACGATGCCAAAGTTGAGTATTTACAACATAGACCATGTAGCCCATAAAGTTTAATATATTTATTATGTGGCCCTTCACAGATGTAGTTTATCAATCCCTACTGTAACCTAGGAGTAGAAGTGTCATACGCCTCTTGGGCCAAATAGGCGATGTTGATGAATAAAGTGAATCAGCTATAATACACAAAGAAATGTAATTTTTGTTGAGCTGAAAAGTACACTCATACCTGTCTGAAAGTATTAATTTTTTTTAAGTTTTATTTAAGTAATCTCAACACCCAACATGGGGCTCAAACTCATGACACTGACTGAGATCAGGAGTCACATGCTCTTCTGACTATGTCAGCCAGGCACCCTTGAAAGTATTCAATTTTTAAAATAATATGTGGTCCAACAGAATGCATTTTCACACCAGGTTAGACCTATCATCAACCAGTTTACAACATATGAACTAAGTCCATTAGGACAAAGAAAAGTATTTTTCTACAGCTCATAATGAGCAAGGCTGCCTCTCTACAACAAGCTTGGTTACTAGATGTTCCTTTATTATGTGAAATAGGGTCACTTCATTTACCTCACCAGCACCTGAACCTCCTGTCCACACCCATCTTCAAATTGTGACTGCTTGGATTTTCTTAAATAAGCAGCTGGTCATACTCAGCTATATCCCGTAATTGCTCTTCCAGCGACACAAAGACGAGGCAGAAATCTGACAGAACAGCTTGTTAGGATTTGATTAAATGCTTAGCAGGGGCCATTTTACCCCTTGATCCCTGGAGAAAGGGATTTCATCCTTCATGATATTTTATTATTTGTTGTTCTAATGTCCTTCCTTGGCAAATTTATAATCTGGCAACCCTGGATTTTATTTCATTTTGAAATTGTAACTTGTCTATGAATTCCCAATGTATGGGAACCATTGACCCAAGTGACATTATAGCATTATAAGAAGGCTTTGCTTACTTCCATTCTCATCCATCATTAGTAGATTTATATAGTGTAGACTCTCAATGGCAAGCTTTTCCTCTTATGTCCAAGTTTTTAGGGAACTCCTCGCTGAAATCAGAACTCATTACTAAGAGCAATACCAAGAATATAGTGCTTGTTTCTGGCTTAAGCTTAAGCAGAGGAAACCTGAATCCTAGAATGTCTTAGGTCTTGAAGGAAATGTCAAACACAGAGAAAGGCCTTCAGAACTATATATTCAGCAAGGACAAGAAAGCAGAAATTACAAGTGTCCTGCTTTCAGGACAGGAGGATAGAAAATCACCTTTAGTCAATTTCTACCATGTGTAGTTCCTTTAATAAAATGTAAAAAATAGAGTTTGCTATCTCTAATTCATGGATTAATAATTTGAACCCTCCCATGATTAAACCAACATATTCAAGATTAAGCAAGTAACAAGTAAGTGATAAATTTGGTGCGACTGAAGCAAAAATTTTTATTTCAGATTAGAGAAACAGCTAACATTTTTTTCTTTTCTTTCTCTTTTTTCTTGACACAAGTAATAACCTCTAAAGTGTAAAGGGCTTAGAAAACTGTCCTGTCAGTTGAAGCTAAATTTGAGACGAATTTAGGGAAAAAATATAGAATCTCTCTTTTTTAAAATATTTTATCTATTCATGAGAGATACATTGAGAGAGAGAGAGAGAGAGAGAGAGAGAGAGGCAAAGACACAGGCAGAGGGAGAAGCAGGCTCCATGCAGGGAGCCTGAAGCGGGACTCGATCCTGGGACTCCAGGATCACGCCCTGGGCTGAAGGCAGCGCTAAACTATTGAGCTACCCAGGCTGCTCTAGAATTTCTTTACAACACACTCAAATCTTGAAGTGAAGTCCATCCAGGATATTGAGAAGCATGTGATGTACAGAATTTTCTCACCTGCTTTAAGGAAATCATGGATAGAAAAAGAGATTCCTACATGAGAGAGATTCCCTATAGGAAAGATAAAATGTCTATACATTTTCAAGGAGAGAAAAAGATGAATTAGAGCCACCAGTGAATTAAATAAATTCCTGGAAAAAAATTATAGGTTTTATCATTGAACAAAATGATCATTTGATCATTGGCAAGCTCTTAGAAAACCAGTAATCTTTCATGAATCAATTAGTTTATAGGCAACAGAAAGTTGGAGGCCTGTCTTATAGAAGGGAAAGCCTAGTCTGTGTTGTATAACTGAAAAGGGCAAACAACCATACCTTCATCTGAGTATAAACTGCTCAAAATTCAAAGTCTTAGGAGAGAAGCTATGATCAGCCAAGCTTAGTCATATCTCAGCCTCCTTGCCCTATAAAGGAGATAAAGGGAAGCTCTGGACCATTGAGTTATTAGGGGTAGGAAGCTAGGTTTGCCTGTTTGCCAAAGCTACGGACACAAGAGGGTGATAGTTCATTTTTTAAAAGAAAATCAGTATATTTTTTTGGAAAGAAAACAGGATTGTAAGTTACAAAAAAAAAATCAAAAAATAGATTGGATTCATGACATGCTTGCCTCTTTCATTTTTCAAAAGTGCTTTTGAACAAGTAGATATCATGTAGGTGATTCATTATCAAAGTCCTTGTGAGAGTCTTATGATATTCTTGGAACAAGTTAGAAAAATGCAAAGTGGCAGATGATATGTTCATAGCTAGCAGAATAATATGAAAAACAACATTGAATTGAATCTCAACAAAGACCAAACTCTTGAGAGAGAATGCTATAATCTTTTTTAGTTCAACATGATAAAGAAGCATTTGAGTAGGAAAAATAAAGAGGTAAAGTTATTTTAATTGCAAATGGCAGAAATCAACCAGAAAATTTCAGGAGTGAGGCTTCAAGCATATCTTGGATTATAAAAATTTAACTAACATGATAAAAATATTGTCTTTCTCACCATCTCTTGGCTCTGCTTCCTCTCTGCTGGTTTTGTTATATAAGCTCCTCCATTTGATGTTTTAAGATGACCCACATGATTCCATTCTTATATTCTAACAGGTTAGTAACATCAGAAGAGAATGAATCCCAGCAGAAGCGCAGAGATGAGTCCCATAGCCTGACTTAGTTATGTATTAATACTGAATCAATAATGATTGGCCAGGGTGATAGAGTATTCTGATTAGCCAGGCCAAAATCACATTTCCCTCCATGGAGTCAGGGCATTAGATTTGTAAAACAAAAAGCTCCATCAAAACTACTTGGATAGAGAATAAAGAAGAATCGTTCTCAAAAAAAATAATTGAGATTTTTTTTACAAAAGGGGGATTCTGAGCAGGCAAAAATAATGAACATCTTTTAAAACATAAATGTCTTTGAAAGCATAAAATTGAGAGAAATAATTAATATTGATAAGCTAGAGGTTCAAAAGATTTCAATAGGCTAGTGGAAAAGGCTTAAACTAACAAAATTAAATTTAATTAGGACAGATGGAAAATCCAACGTTGGCACCAAAATCTCAGTTACATAAGTAATTATGCAGTAATTTGCTTCAGTGGTAAATCATGAAAGTTTTAGTTGTCTACACATTCAAGTATTTCTTAATTCAATTATCTAAAAAGCTAATGCAATTCTAGGCTGCTTTATGAAAACTAAACTGCCCCAGCAAAGTTGTCTCATTGTATCATGCCCTGGTTGGATCATTTCTGGGTATCTCTCTAGTTTGGGGCATTGACATTGACAAACTACTTAACTAGAGGAAGAGACCCATAAGAAGAACAAACAATTTCTTGCCAAGGAAATTACTCAGGGAATATATTTGAAAGTCAAATACAAACATTTTCTCCATAATTCATATCCTGTTTATTACATATACTAGTAAACTGGCTGTATCACATCTAGAGAGTTACATACATTATCCAGTGATTTATCTAGTTTACTCTCAGACATCTGGTATAAGAGAAGTAATGTATACTTTAGCTAAATCTTTATTGTCTGGGGCAAAGCAATTTTTTATATACTCTACGAAGCACACACATCGAATTGCGTATTCTTTTGCATCAACGCCAAACGAATTTAGTCATTAAATGTCTTTTTTAACACAAACTCACATATTATATGTATGTGGATGAGTGTGGCTGTGAGTACATATACAGATATAAACTAATGCATGTACTGTACATTTGTTTGGCAAAACTATTAGGAAAGTATTTCTGCATAAAAATAACTAGTACAAAAGCACTGGGACTCTTCACCATGGGAAGGATGTCTTATCTTAGATATTCTCTTTCTGAACCTTCCTTTAGCGACACATTAACCTCTGTACTGTTGACTACAGCACAAACCAGTTTCCCTCACTTCCTGTTATCCTGTTCCTATTTCAGAGTAAGGCTCAGAGGGTGTCTGAGGGGAGGGAACATTTTGGTACAAAGGCAATTGGCAAACAGGAAAGGCAACCAGCTTGCTGGTTACAGGTTAATAAGGACAACAGAGAAGTTCCTTAGACTGTACTTGGCCTGGTCAGCTTCCCTTGAGGCCAAAATGTCTTAGGGAAGCTTTAATTGATTTTTAAAGACAAGGAAAAGTGTTTTTGGCTGGCTGTAAAACAAAAAGAACTTATGGGTGAATCAGGCAACAGTTTCAGAAATGTTCATGGTTTATCAAGATATGGTTGTGAGGCCTCCCTACACTTTGGGAGCCGTAAAGCTCTATAGAAATAATTTGTGATTGTTAGCCAAGGGAATTTCTAGGCAACTTCCATATACTGTATCCTTTTAAATATGGCTAAGCAGTTAAATTTTCAAGCATGGATGAAAATCAATCTAAAACATATTGCTTATTTTCTTGCCTTTGAAAATAAAATATGTTGAGTAAAATAGAAAATTTCTTAAATAATACAGTGTGATCATTATGAACATTATGTTTTGAAATAACAGGCCAATATACAGTAATTACCATTTGTTGAAAGCTTATTGTGTGCCAGCCACAGTGTTAAGCACTATGAAGAACTTAGATGATTTGGTATGTGAAACAACCTTGCAAAGTCAGTGTTATGCCCATTTACCCATTTTACATATATATAAACTAAGGTTGACAAAGTTTAAGTAACTCACATGAAGTTAACTACTAAATGGTACCCATAGAACTAGAATCCAGGTGAACCAAAATGCAAAATTCATGACTAAAATTTCCAGGGTTTACTTTACAGCAGTGTTCTCAGAGCAGTGCTCTGCTGGTAACCAGCTTTTACAAAAAAGTATACATACATCTGTTTATTATAGTTTTATTGACATAAATACTGATATCTTTTCTATAAGTTGGATGTAGCCACTTGACTATCATAGAATGCTTTTGATAATGTTTTTTTTTTTACCAAACTCATATAAACTTTCAGAAGAAAATATGGAAGAAAATCTTTGTGACATGGAGCAGAGTGGGCAACTGGGCAAAGAAGTTTTACAAAAGTACAATTCACAAATGAAAAAAAAAAAAAAAGAGAGATGCTCGGGTGGCTCAGCGGTTGAGCATCTGCCTTCGGCTCAGGGCATGATCCTGGGATCCACGATGGAGTCCCGCATCAGGCTTCTTGCAAGAAGCCTGCTTCTCCCTCTGCCTGTGTCTCTGCCTCTCTCTCTCTCTCTCTGTCTCTCATGAATAAATAAAATCTTTAAAAAAGGAAAAAAGAGGAAAACAGGACTTTAACAACGTCAAAAACATGTTTATTTCAAGAGATACCATTACAAAATGAGAAGGTAAGCCATGGATTGGGAAAATGGGTGCAGATCACATATTGGCAAAGAACTTATATCCAGAACATAGAAAGAATTCTCAAAACTCAACAGTAATAAAACAAGTACTGCATTAAAAAAAAAAGTAGACAAAAAACTTGACACTCTACCAGAGGATATAGGGATGACAATTAAGCACATGAAGACGTGTTCAACACTATTAGTCATTAGGGAAATGAAAATTAAAGCTATGATGAGATGAGATACTACTACACAGCTATGAGGCCAAAAATTTAAAAATACAGAAAATACAAGGTACTGACAAAGATCCAGAGCAACTGAAACTGTCATGGCTGGTGGGAATATAGCAGTTCTAGAAAATGGTTTGGCATTTCTTACATAATTAAACATACCTTTCTTACAAGAATAGCCATCTTACTCTTTGATGCTTATCCTAGAGAAGTGAAAACTTATGTTCACACAAAAATCTGTATATGAATATTTATAGTGGCTTTATTCATGATTGCCTGAAACTGTAAGAAACTCTAATATCCTTCAGCAAATGAATGGATAAACTGTAGTATATCTTTACAATGGACTACTACTCAGTAATAAAAACAAACAAACTAGCATATGTACAACAACATGGATGTATCTCAGAAGCACTTTGCTGAGGGAAAGAAACCAATCTAAAGAGATCACATATATGATTCTACTTATATGAAATTATCAAAAAGAATTGGAAGAACAGATCAGTGGCTGCTGGAAATTAGGGGTGAGTGGAGAAAGTATGACCACAAAGGGGTAGCATGACACTTTTTATGGACAATAGGATTTTTCTCAGTCCTGGTTGTGGTGGTAGTTCCAATAATCTACATGTGTTACAATTCTCTTAACTGTATACTAAAAGGGAAAAAAAGTCAATTTTATTGCATGTTGATTTTTAAAATTTAATTAAATTTTAAGTTTAAAGTAATTAAAATTAAATTAAAAGTCAATGCTTAATAATATTAAAATCTGACCTATTGAGCCATTGAGACCTATAGCTGCCTGAGTGTTCTGAGCCTTTAAATTCCACCATGCTCTTATAAAACAGAGTAGGAGACATAGTGAAATATTTGTTTTAAGGCAACTATTTGGAGTTCTCGGATATAGGAAGAAAAAGCACTAAAAGGTGAAATTTTTACTTGTTCTAAGGTTTTCAATTTTGAAGGACTGAAGGAAGAGCCATGCATTTGGTCTCAGGAAAGATGTATGAACCTTGCTTTTTGGATCTGGGATCAAGAGCTGTACTTGCCTGATACCCTTTAACTTATTGCAGTATTCTTTAGCCTGTGTGGCACCTGTATTGGGTTAGTGTATTAGAGTCGAACTAGGGGTGAGAAACCACTTGATTGTTTAAAACAGAAGGAATACAATGCAATAAATCAGTAACACAAGTGACAGAAGCTCAAAAACCCAAACAAGGAACAATGAGGCAACCCAAAAATGAGTACGGTTGGAATCCTCTACCATCCCTATGCTAGAAGGATAGAGAAAAGAGGTGGTTTTACTGGCAGCCAAAGACTAGGATCACGTGACAAAAGATGGAACTACAGCAGACCACATAGAAAGTGTGATCCCACCAGGAAGATAAAAGCCCTGGGAGGGATGCTGCCCCAGACAGAGAAGGAAAGGGAGAAATACCCTGGTTTTTCTCTTCCTGTTTTCCTCTAATCTTCCAGTAATGCCTCTCATTGGCCAAACCCATCCAAAAGCCAGCTGATGTAAGATACTAGGAAATTCAGCATGACGGAATCAGCCCCCTCCTTCCAAGATAAAGAGTAGATCAGAGGGGGGGATCCTAAGTGGCTCAGTCGATTAAGTGTCTACCATCTGCTCAGGGTCCTGGAATGGAGCCGCTTTGGGCTCCCTGCTCAACAGGGAGTCTGCTTCTTCCTCTCCCTCTGCCCTGCAACCCCAGCTTGTGCTCTCTCTCTCTTGCTCTTTCTGTTTCAAATAAATAAATGAAATCTAAATTAAAAAAAAAAAAAGCAAATCAGAGAGAGTATAAAGAATGGATCTGTGGTAAAGAACAGAACCGGCCCAGTTAGTCTAAGACTGACTACAAAACAAAGGGGTTACTGGTCCTGATTTTTGGACTCTCCCTCCTGATAATGGAAGATTTGTAATCAAGTTAGGAAGTCCTTTGTCATCTGCAACAGCTATGATGGCAACCATGAGGGGGACCTACATAGTTTAGGGGAGCTTTGTAACAGTACCTTCAGATTCTCCACTTTTCCCTATGGGCCACTTCAAGGAAAAGGCCCTCTGTGCTGTCTGTAATCTTCTTACTCCCCCCCATCCCCCCAGGTGAGACATTCTACTCTTACAACATTTGCCTAGTATGCTTCAGGTCACAGATCATTTTATTCCTTCCCTGCTCCCCTGATACACGCCATACAACACCATATGCTTTTGGTACCTAATAGTGTCCCCCACAGGTTGCTTGTTTTAGGATGTCTGGCCCTCTTCTTAATGTGGACAGCAGAATGCAAACTTCCTTGGACCTCTCATCAGCTTTTCTGTCATTTTTCCCAGTGCTCTCTGATGCCTCTCCCAGTACTCTCTAACTTCCTTTAAAAATATGAAAACAATGACAATGGAATTCTAAACCACCCTCCATGTCCCTCCTCCTCCAATAACTCTGGAGGGAAATTTTTGTGGGGGAATAGCCTGATAATGACATATGCTATAGCAGAAGAAGGGCTTTCTGGTTTTATCAGTCATGGTTCAGTCATGGGCACAGAGGCCATGCAAGGAACTCTAGTAGAAGGAATTCAATATGGGGAACTAGTTACAATTGTATTTTAAGAACTGAAAAAAACAAACTAAGGCCATTGAAACCATGACATGAAGCTGCCCCTAGTCCTAGTAGGGCCAGAAAAATAAAGTGAAGAATTGGGAGATATTTGACCCTCCCACTGGAGGTAAGTGATAGCAGAGGCTTCAGGATAGGAACAGGAATCAAGGAGGATATACAGCCCTTGCCAGAGACCCTGGCTGAAGCTCAGAGAAAAGAGAAGAAATACTCTGATTCCTCTGCCCCCTGTTTTCCAACCTCTCCAGTGCCTTTTATTGATTAAACCAAGACAGAAGCCAGTTGGCAGGAGAGTCTAGTAACTGAAATTTGCAGAGGAAGGACTGGGAAAAGATTTAAGAGCAAACAAATCACCAAGCATACTAGTTGTAATATTTATTCTTAACCTTTATACTTTCTGATAGCTCTGAGATTTCTGCTGTTACTCAAAACCTTTATTGTTCCTGAAGAGTCCACTTTTAATACCCCAGCCTCTTTCTGCTAGTGGTTTAATTAAAAGGCATGCAGATATAGAATGTCATAGGACTGGGTCTAGAGCATCGATTCAGTGCTTCATCTAATGTTAAGTCACAATTTAGCAATCTGTTGTGAACTCTATCCTCCAACCCTCACCCCTGGCCTGCTACTCCCTACCCATATATTGCTATGTATTTATGGCCATAATATGTGGGAGGGCATATTGGTACAAATGTTGCCAGTTAATAGAGGAGGCATGCAATTCTTAGCAAAGGTTGTGTAAGTTATTGATATACCTTTCACTTTCAGTTGCTGGTTGGTCCATTGAAGTACTTCTGTAGCTGGTAGAACCCCTCTTGTCTCCTTCCTTCCTCCTCCATGATCTCTTTATCTTTTCTATTGTTGACCTTCATGGAGTCTTTTATGCTTCCTTGCTGATTCTAACCATGTGAGAAGAGCAGGTATGATTATCGAAGTGATTTCTATTTTGTTTGTTTAAGTAGTCGCCACACCCAGCATGGAGCCCAGTGTGAGGCTTGAACTCACAACTCTGAGTTCAAGACCTGAGCTAAAATCAAGAGTCAGATGCTTGACTGAGCCACCAGGTGCCCTGGAAGTGATTCATGTTTATTGTGAAAGCTTATTAAATGTTTATGAATTAACATTCTTGCTAGAATCTTGAGCTATACTAATAAGTATCTCTCTCTCATTGAGCGTGTATCTTTAGCTTCCTTCAAATGGTATAACTCTCCTAAATTGAGTCTGTCTTACTTTAGAGGGCTTATTAAATTATGCTTGTTTTGCCTTTATTTGTGGTCCTTTTAGTGTTTGGTTTCCTCTAACTGAATTGTGAGTTTCTCTGAAGGCCCCCCCTGCCCCAGTACAGAGCACTGCATTTGGTGGACTGTAAGATGAAAGAGTTCTCAGATCTCCTGACTTGATTGATAAATGAGAGGAGGTGGACAGGAGGAGCAGGAGTTAGTGCTGACCCAAGGCTCTTTAGCCTAGGCTAGCAGGTCCTACCTGGCGCCACCCCCGCTTTCTACTTTTGCTCAGAAAGGAAACCTGAAGGTGCAACTCTTGCATTGCCTTCCAGGCCCATGACTTATTTTTCTGAGAACTGTCAGAACCATCAACTTGCTTCCATTTCTGTTGCTCCCACTCTGTCCAAGCCACTTGGACAACTGTAATGGTTTCCTCTTGGTGATAAAATCATTCGGTTATCACACTGTAGATTAGCTTTGCATTGTTATGTAAGTGGAATCACAAAGCATGAAAAATTCAATCTCTGGAATCTTTTGCTTAACATTATGCTTCTGGAATTTCCCATGTAGTTGTATATGATAATAGTTTATTCATTCTCTTTGCTGAATATTATTCCATTGCTTTGGCTTGTTTGAATGGATTTCTATTTCTTGCAGTCAAGCAAGCCATGACTAAGGAAGACAATGAAGCATGAAACTGACCTTTCCAGAGAAATCATAGGCACGGAATAAGAAGTCCCTGAGGAGGTCTTTCCCTCATCAAGCCGGGATATTCCTTTCATATCCAGTGAACTTCAGAGCAACACTGAGTTTTGCTGAGTAGGTAGAGTTCCATATGGCAGCTGTCTCAGGTTCTGGCACCAAGCCAAAAGATGACATTTTTCTCCTTCCATATTTCTTTACCATATGGTTGCTCATATCTGAAAATCTTACACTTTGCAATCTTCCCTCAGCTGAATGCTATGTAGTATTAATGCTTTGCATGCTGCAGTGTTGAACTTCAAAACTGCCATTTTCTTGCTGTACTCCCAAGTACTAGATCCATAAAGTTCGGAGAAAGGTAATATGTATTTTCATGTAATACAACAGATCATTCACTGGGTCTTTGCCAATATTTTCAGGATTGTGACTGCTTTGTAGAAGCAAAATGTCTTTTCTCTTTTTTTCATAATTAGCTGAGATAAAGGACCAGGTGAAGCCACTATGGTTTAGGCAAAGATTCTTCATGCATGTTTTTGTCAGATACACAATTCTGTTTGGTAAGAGTAGCCTAGTGTGTGTGATACATGCCTCTATTATGTAATTGCATTCTGTTTTCCCCAAGTGGAATAACATCTTAAAGAGTACAAGAAAGTAGGAAGAAACATTGCATAATTTTTTTAAATGACAGTAAATAAATTATTCTTAAGAAAATATCTGAGAGATGGTTGGCATTTCCAAAACCAGTAGAAACCAGGATAATGGCCCTGTTTTTCTTAATATTCTATAGAATCTTAGTTTTGAAGGCCTACTTGTTAGCCATCTTAATCTCCTTGATCCTCCTGCAGCTCTCCTCATAGGATGCCTTGTAATCCTACTGACTCTTGTCCAATAATGGGGACATTTTCTAACTCCCTTAATGTAGCAGTTGAAGGTACTCATCCTGAGAAAGTAAAAAAAAAAAAAAAAAAAAAAAAAAGGCTGCAGTAGTAGAGTAACTATTGGATTCTCCAGCCCATGGGCCAAACAAAATGGAAAATGAATTCACTGTCAGAATCCTTTTTTTTTTTGGTAGAGAAAATCAAAGGAAAAGAAGAAATGGGCATTTGTCTGCTGGGAGACAAGAGACCTACTCAAAGGTGAAGACATTTAAATTGGTTGATCCCATCAAGACTGACTCTTGTCCTTGTAGGATCTTTCTTCTTTCTTCCTTTTTTTTTTTTTAAGATTTTATTTATTTATCATGAAAGACACACAGAGAGAAGCAGAGACATAGGCAGAGGGAGGAGAAGCAGGCTCCACACAGGGAGCCCAATATGAGACTCCATCCTAGAACTCCAGGATCCCGCTCTGGGCTGAAGGCAGGTGCTTAACCGTGGAGCCACCCAGGCGTCCCTCTTTCTTCTTTCTATTTCTGTCTTTGTCCCTCCACCATTTCCCTCCTACCTTCTCTCTTTGCCTCTACCCAGGATATACGTACAGGTTTTATGGGGATGAAGTTTATATAATATTTTCTAGAGTAGAAAAAAAATGACAGAAATAACTATGAAGTAAACATTTATTTAGAATTGAAAACTAAATTATCAGAAATTACAAATTCAAAAAAACTGAAAATGTCTCAAATATCATACAATTACAAAAAAGTAACACAATGTTTTAAAAATTAACTGCTTTATATATTTTCCTATACTTTTCTACTTATTGTCTCTGTGTGTAGCAATGGATTTGGAATGTTTTTCTTGTAAAAAAAAAATAAAACCCAGAAAGATAATCTAGTCCTTAGCCTAGCATGCTTGATCAAAATTTATTTTTTATTATTGCTGAAATGTATAGAACATGCCACCTCATGCGTAAGTATACCCATTCCTTTCAGTATTGTGAAAAGTTTGCGTCATTCACACATTGGAATTCTGATAAATTTTTATTTCATTTGAAATAGAAGTGAAAAAGAAGAAAAGATTATATAGGTACATTTATCATTGTATATGTTGAGAAGCAGAGTATATATTCTGATAAAACTTGCATCTTGCATTTTTGACAGGTTCTCAATGAGAATGGAATCCTCCACTTACAACTTCACTAATCCACAGTATGTCTTCTGGCTGCCTACATTCAAGCCCTGTTATCCTCCAGTGTCAGGTGCCATACACCATAGGACCATAGGATTCTGTGACATGACCTAGATCTTGTACCTTATTATCATGGTACTAGACAAGATTACATAGTGGGCAGTGGGAATATTTCAAGGGCCCATTCCTATGCTGAGGAAAGAAATAATTTTACACTATTTAAGTGACTATGAACTGCTTAACTATTTCCCACTAAATGAGAATGGAATATATCCCTACTCACCTTTTCCATATGTAGACCCTCAGAACCTTCACTCGGTGTCACCTAACACAAAGGGAAGCATAAAACAGCAGAAGTTAGAGTAGGAAACAGGTATTAGTCTTTATTAAGATTACTATCTGTTTCTTTTAAAAATTTTGCAAAAATCAAAAGACAATGCAAATCACTTTTGAGGTCTGTTCCAGGGCTTGGAGGGGCCTATGGGAGTGAGGGCCCTAATACTTAAACTTACTGGAAAATCTTCCTCTAATCTCACTGTCAGCTCTAAGCTTTGTGCCTTGTTGACTGTTCTTCCATTTGCAGCAGTGTCAAGCTTTCAGTCACTGAGGAGGGAGGTCCAGGCGTTCTGTGGGATGATACCATGTGTCCTGGAGGCCAGATGCCCCAGGGCAGATAGGTCTGACCACACATGGAGATGGGCATTGCTCCTGGGCTTTCTAGGTAGGGGAGTTGTCACTGATGGCCAGTGAGGTTGGGCTTTGGACATTTGGTTCTTTCAGTGTTTGCAGCTGAGAGACCCTTGTCAATGAACTGATAAGAAGAATTGTACAATGCATTTAACTCCTCAAAGTGTTTTTCTTTTTTCTCATTTGATTGTCCTGGGAAACAGAACTAAAAATTTGGATCCTCGATTTTTGTTCTGAACTACCTATCATCACCCATGTGTCCTTAATACTTCTGAGCCTCTGTTTCATCATCTATAAAGAAAGTGAGTGAACTTGGTTCCCCTCCCTCGCTCACATTGGATTTTTCTAAGCCTTAATATTATGCCAGATTCATCTGTAATATTGTAATCTGTGAGGTTATGTTCTAACCACTAGATTATGTCCACTGAATATTAATAAATCAAAGCTATTAAGTATGTACTATGGGGGATCCCTGGGTGGCTCAGCAGTTTAGTGCCTGCCTTTGGCCCAGGGCGTCATCCCGGAATCCCGGGATCGAGTCCCACATCGGGCTCCCTGCATGGAGCCTGATTCTCCTTCTGCGTGTGTCTCTGCCTCTCTCTGTGTCTCTCATGAGTAAATAAATAAATACATTTTAAAAAGTATGTACTATGAACCTGGAACCACACCAAATGCTTGACATGTATAATTCCTGAATGGTTAATGTCTTAGGGGAAAATGTATTGATCACTTCAGATATCTCAGTTACTGCGATAAGTTCCTTTTACAAAGCCCATATCATGCCATTGGACATAAAATGTCATAAAACTGAACAAAGTGTATAATTAAGTCCTCTTAAGAGAGATGAGTGATATTATAGTCTTTCTTATTTTGGAGAAGAGGAAACTGAGGCACAGGAAGTTTGCTGATGTGTCAAAGTCATACAGCTAGTGCATGCCATGGTCATTGCCTCAGCTGACCCCTGTGTCACAGATGAGAGCAATTTAATGATTCCCCAAGATTACACCTCCTCTAGATGTCAGAGAGATCTCACTGCCTCTAGATACTGGGACAACTAAGAAAAACCAACTAATTTGAGATAATTTCTATTTACCACATAATTTTTCCAATTATTACCCAACAAAGCAAATTTTACCCTTGCTTTTGGATTTATCTGTTGTTAAAAGGGAAGATAAGAAGACCTACTCTATATAAAAAGCTAAGAAGTGAAAACAACCTTAAGTGGCAATCACTTAATCTTTGAATCTGGTTTTAATTAGTGATTTATTCAAAAATCAAGAACACTTATACAAAAAAATTGGATAAAACTGCTCTCCTGGCATCAGATATGAAAGAAATGGTCACTGCTACTTTCTACATCCTAGGTATCTTCCCTTTATTTAGGTAGGATTTATTGCAGCGCTCCACCAGGTGGTGCTCTAGTGAAGACATGGCTCTGAAGCTCTCCAACCCCAATGCTTACACTTGGAAGAATTTTGAGTAGGTTAAGTGGTTGCTCCTAAAAAGAGGCTGCTCAGTCCAAGGGATATAGTTGCCCATCTTGCCAATAGGACACAGCCTGTAGATAGGAGAAAGTCCACGAATAGGAATCATCAGACAAGGACAGTGGTTTTAGGAAAAGTCAGTCCCCAAACATCTTACAAGGACATGTTACAATAGTGGTCTTGGATAAGTACTGTGGAACTAGTATCAGAATTTTGAAGCTTGTGTCTCTGCTAGTAAATTGTGACTTCAAAGGATCTCATGCCTCTCTGGGCTGCAGTGTCCTATCTACAAAATGTGTGTGTGGGGGCGGCAGTTAGTCTATATTAGGCCCTCTCAAATTAAGGGGTCATGGACCCAGTCCATGGCATTTGTGATTCAACTTACAGACGTCTTGTGAAAATCTGTGTACACACATTTTTCTGGAAAGAAGATCCATTGCTTTCAACAGATTCTAATCAGAGGCAGTGAGTCCCAAAATGTAAACCATATCTGCATGAGGTAATTTGTAAGGTCCCTCTAGCTTCAGTATTCTACGAAGCTATAATTTTTCTGGAAAGGAATCTATGGCTGTCAAGTTAATTGGATTAAGTCCCTGGATAAGTTCCAGCTACATCCTTTCTTATGCTCTCTCTAATGGTTTTGTTGGGGCAGTCACACCTAGATCCAAGGAGTCCTGCAATACCCTGTCTGGTAGATTAGGTGGCATGTCATGTGACTGGCGTGGTTCATTAGGGAAAAGTGGCAAGATGAACCAGAGGAACTATAAGAGCAACATGCCAGATCCCACAGGAGTTCAGTGGTGGAAGCAGGTGCTAATTATCATCCTTTGGACGAACAGGATATGCATTTTTTGGGAGTGGGTAAGAATTTCTGGTTAGACAAGCTCTGAATTCTTTGGCCTACTTAGAAGGCACTGCCAATTCCATCAGCGAGGATGAGATTTTGTTTCCTGATGAATACCTGCTCAGCCAAGAAGGAAGGCCCAGCAAGGAAGTGGGAATATTATTTTCAAAGGCATTGTCATTCAAATAAATGCTCCTTCCAAAACCAGGCTATAACTGTGAGGGAGTGTCATGGTCCCCTCCTTTCTGGCTCAGGAAAAAATATCTCTTAAGTCTTTTTTACAGGAGTAGGTTTAGTAGCTGAGTAATATAATTATATAGATTACCAACAGAAACTGAGATTTCAGCCTGTCCTAGATATATAGTACTTGTGAAGGGAGGCGCTTGGAGAAGAAGAGCAGAGATATTGATTGGGGATGCAACCAGTGGAGAACCCCGTTATTAAACAGAAGACCCTGTCCATGCTTTGTATCCTCAAGAGAGCTTTGAAATATGGAGATGATGGGAGTCAAGATTAGTGCTTGAGGAAAGGAGACAGGAATTACTCCAGAATATCAGAATGTTGTCCATAATGTGGATGAGTATAAGAAAGGACTTCCTTCCTAGGAATTTGGAAGATCTAGACTGGTTACCTTTCAGAATGATCTGACATATTGCCTAAGCCAATGGTCTCAGTCCTCACCACACATTAAAATCACCTCTTAAAAAATTACTGTTGCCTTGGGCCCACCCAAGCTCAATAAATCAGAATTTCTGAGGGTGAAAAAAATTTCAGACTTTTATTTTTTAAAATCTCTCCTGGTCATTTTAATATGCTACCATGGCTGAGAACTACTGGCTTGACCAGTGGTAGATAATATGGGACATATATGCCATTAACCCCTTCCTAACCGCAGCGTGTTTAACAATTAAAGAAGTCTTTGTGCAATATCAGGATTGTGCACAATGCCTGGTACATAGTAGGTGCTCAACAAACATTCACTCAATTGAGTGATAGTGGGGGGAGGGGGCTGGTGATACCTTCCATCTTAGTGTCAATGTTTCAATTACTCTTTTTCATGAGAAGGCCAATGAAAAATTATGATTTCTACTAACTATTCTTCTGCTATTTAAATTTTTTCCTCTCTTTTTTGTTCTTCTCCCTTCTCCTGTTGTCTCCTTTCCTTGGTGTCCTATATGCTGACCCCAGGAGGTTGGTGTAGAAGCCAACCTCCTGAGAGGTTCTCCTGAGGCATGAGAGAAGAGCAAGAACACTGTCATGGTTTCCTTGACTATTTGTCTTGGGGAGCACAAATCTTTCTTCCCCACTGCCCTTCCAACCTCAAAGAGAGGGTGCGCTCTGTATGGCTCTTAAGAAAACCAGGCTGAACCAATGAAGTGAGTTGGCTTGCAGAGGTGGTAACACTTTCAGAGTGGTAAGTAAAGGGAATGAAAATAAAATTGGGCCATGAAAATATCTTTTTCTAAAAGGACCCCTCTCATATTCTCCCACCATGTTGTCAGTGATGGCTTGATTGTGGAAATTCATATTGGATTTAGGCAAAGGAACTATAGTCTGTGAAGAAGGGTAGGCTTACTCTGAAAAACTGTGTGGAGGTTCCTCAAAGAGTTAAAAATAGATCTGCCCTATGACCCAGCAATTGCACTGCTTTGGATTTACCCCAAAGATACAGATGCAATGAAATGCCGGGACACCTGCACCCCGATGTTCATAGCAGCAATGTCCACAATAGCCAAACTGTGGAAGCAGCCTCAGTGTCCTTCGATAGATGAATGGATAAAGAAGATGTGGTTTATGTATACAATGGAATATTCCTCAGCCATTAGAAACGACAAATACCCACCATTTGCTTCAACGTGGATGGACCTGGAGGGTATTATGCTGAGTGAAATAAGTCATTTGGAGAAAGACAAACATTACATGGTCTCATTCTTTGGGGAATATAAAAAAATAGTGAAAGGGAATAAGGGGAAAGGAGAAAAAAATGAGTGGGAAATATCAGAAAGGGAGACAGAACATGAGAGACTCCTAACTCTGGAAAACGAACTAGGGGTGGTGGAAGGGGAGGTGGGCAGGTGGTGGGGGTGACTGATGACGGGCACTGAGGGGGGCACTTGATGGGATGTTATTCTATATCCAGCTAAGGACACCTGCCTCCTCGGGGTTCTCTCTGGCTCCAAGGAGCACACCCCACCCAGGTGTCCTCCAGGAACCACAGGCACAGTGCTTCCCCCCAGAAGGCAGCACGGCTGGCCCCGGGGTGCGCCCAGACCCCTGCAGGGACGGGCCTCAGCCAGGGGTGGGAGCACGCCCTCCACCGGTGTGTCCTCCACGAGCCCTGTCCCCTGCCCGCATAGATACCCTCGTGCTTACCCCTGCTTGTGTGCAGCAAAAAAAAAAAAAAAACAAAAAAACAACACCTTCTATTCTATAGAAGTGTTATTCTATATGTTGGCAAATTGAACACTAATAAAAAATAAATTTATATTAAAAAAAAGAAGGGTAGGCTTACTCCAGACTTTAAGGAAAAGGGGCATTCCTCATGCCATGAGGGCATTTTCTTTGGAGAGTCAAGACTAGTGTTTGGAGGGAAGAGAAAGAGTAAACTTCTTAGATTACTTCTCATTTAAGTATTCAATTAAGAGGACAGAAGAAATCTTTTAATACTCACACAAGAGCCAGTTCAATTCTCGAGGGACTCAGAGAACTCCTAGAAATAGAATGTGCATTTTTCCTTTGTCCAGTAGATCCTTCAGGAAGGTTTTCCTTTGTGCACTTATCACACCTTATATGCATGGATTTATTTATTGTCTAGCTCCCTCATTACGCTTGTGATTCCATGAGAGTGGAACATCTGTTTACTACCAAGCCTTGTATATTGTCCTGTGGTAGCCATTCAAAATTATGTGTTGAATGAATGGAAAGCTGAATTAATGAGGTGAATCTATTGTGTCAGTCATCTGTTGGTCAGAGATTCAGGGATTTTTTTATTTGGCCACATCTAAATGAAAGACATAATTAACCATCTCTTTCTTCTTACCATGTCCTTTATTGTTTTATACCATTGCATAAACATTCTCACAGCATTTACTGTCCAAAGAGGCAGAGAATGAGTAGTAGAGCTATGATTATCCCATTTTGTTTGTTTTCCGTTTTAAATATCAATTCTTTGGCTTCCCCTCCTTAAGGTAATTTTCTTAATCTGATGAGGAATTTTTGAATCCTGCTGTATGTGTGATGGGAGAGGAGACAGAAGGCCCAAGCCAAGTCTTGGAGTCCTGTGAACCCTCCTGGAGCCCACAGTCTATGAGATGGGACAATTTTGAGAGTGTTGCTAGGTTTCAGGTACTCCAGGGACACTTAGAGAAATTCCTCACCTAGTTGGGAGTGGCTTCCAAGAGGATATTTGAGAGGATAATGAGGGCAAAAAATGCTTGGAAAACCAAGGGAAGGGTCAACTCCAAAAAGGAGAAATGCCTCTTCCCTGAGAGTGGGTAGGAATGGATTGGAAAGGAAACCGAAGATAGGGATGCAGGTTAGGTAACCATTGCTAAATAATTGGTAATAAAAATGAGGGCTTAAAATGTGGGAATTGGGAGGAGGGACAGATAAAGTTTAAAGCAGAGTGAAGGAAAGAGTATTTAAGACAGAAGCTAGTGATGAGACACATTGTTGGGATAACGGAGAAATAGGAGCCCATGGAGGAGAGACTGAAAAGGAGCATCTGTAGCACTGAGAAAACCAGGAAGAGAGGAACTAGGAAGTTAAATTAGCAAACTCTAAGAGGAGGGAGTGGTCAGCAGTGTCAGACATTGGTGACTGGCAGAAACAACAGCAACGGTGAAATGGGAACAGAAGAAAGATTATAGGTGAGAGAGGAGTAAAGTGCAGACAACTTTTTCTAGATGCTTCACTACGAAAAAAAAAAAGGAGACATATCATGGTAGGTAGAGGGATATGTAGAACCAAGTATGGATTTTAGAATAGAGAGTATTTTCCATTTGTAAAGGGTGAGGGGAAGTATAAAGAGAGAGATGGAAGACGGAGGAGAACAGAGAGGGTGTTTTATCCTTTTCACTTGGGTTCCATCTTTATTGTCATCTTTATTTTTTATTTATTTTCTTAAGAGATTTTATTTACTCATGAGAGACACACAGAGAGAGGCAGAGACATAGGCAGAGAGAGAAGCAGGCCCCCTGTGGGGAACTTGATGTGGGACTTGATCCTAGGACCACGGGATCACAACCTGAGCCGAAGGCAGCCGCTCAACCACTGAGCCACCCAGGTGCCCCTTGTTACCATCTTTAATGACTTCTCTCAGGCATTTTGAGTTTCCTGCTGCAATTAATCCTAAATTAGAACACAAGCATCAGATAGCATCTAATCAGATCTGATCTGTCATTTCCACTTAGCAGATTCTGATAGTTGGATTAATTTGTCCCTCGTTTCAAGGATTCTTAATCTGGTGTTCACAGATCCCTAAGGTATCCATAGATAGAATTATATTTTAATATAATTCATTTATTCATAATCATAAGTATTTTATTTTATGCTTTTGGAAAAAAATGAATCTGATCAAGAATATATTACTTGCTTCTTGGTCTGCCAAAAAAGTCCGTGGAACAAAGATAATTTGAGAGAAAGCCATGATAAGCCTTGTATCTAGGACTACCTTTCTTTGGCCTTCTTTTGATCACCCATTCACCTCCTTTGTTTCAGACTCACTGATGAATCAAGGAAGTTGATAGACCTGAAAAGCCTAATGCTAGCAGTTCTCCAACTATGGGTAAGATTTACTTTGAGAAGGAGACAAAAAAATTTCAAAAGCCCATATTTTGAAATCTCACCCTACGTGAGCCTGATTTAGTACATTTAAGAAGAAAATCAGGGAGCACCTGGGTGGATCAGTGGTTGAGTGTCTGCCTTCGGTTTAGATAGTGATCCCGAGGTCCTAGAATCGAGTCCCACATCAGGCTCCTCGCAGGGAGCCTGCTCTTCCCTCTGCCTATGTCGCTGCCTATCTCTGTGTGTCTCTCATGAAAAATAAATACAATCTTAATTTAAAAAAAGGAGATCAAGAATCCACATTTTAAAAACAAGCTCCTCCATTAGTTTTGTTGCATATGGAAATTTGAACACGAGGAAACATTGCACACTTTTCTCTGGATTTTTTTAATGTGTTCTAAATACTTTTCAATTTTATCAAACATTTTCAGAGACTTTGGAAGGGCCTAGTCCTCAAAATTAAACCTTTTCTAAATTTCTCAAAAGGAATACTGTCGTCTCTAGTATTTATGCATGTGGATGAAACAGTCTGCACGGGTATGTGTTAAGTATTCATCCATCACAGTCACAGAACAACATATAAATCACTGGAAATGGGGGAGGGGATGTGTGTATGGAGCCTTACAGGATGAGAGGAAATAGGAGGGTGTTCATTGAGAAGTATAGTTTTAACGTTTTGAAAATAAAAAGGATTGCAAAATAGAGGAAATGAGTTTAGGAGAAGATAAAGTAGGTAATGATGCAGCCAGGAAAAAAGCCTAAATAATGCAGTTGACAATTTTTTTTCCTGTGAAAGAGCCACAAAATAGACCATGAATCCTATAATACCAAATCACCAGGCAGATTTTCTAGGGGGTTGCTCCTCTTACAGGCTTAAAATTTCAGATGATCCCAAGGGACATGTTATGTAAAGATGTCCCACCCTGAGGAGAGTTGGTAATTGTAGCACTCTGACAATACTAGTTTGACCTTCAACTGATGGATGAATTTGCCAGATCTGTTTAATGATTCCAAGGAACAGTGTAATCACTAATCTTCTGTATCTGGGAAAACCTCAAGTGGGGCCTCATGTTCCTCTCTTTCTAAGTTGACGAAGAAATTCATCCTTCATCTCCAAGTCAATGTTACAAGCTGGCTTCTCTTTCCAGGTATGTCAAATTCCTGCCAACAAAGCTGAAATGGAATATTTCAGCACTTTGCAGCTAATTGAAGAATTTTTGCACTAGGTTTTGAAGTAGAGCTAACAGGACAGAGGAAGTAAAAGACATAAGATCTGTCTCTGGTATCTGCATTTAAATAAAAGTCTATATTCCAGTCATAACATGTGTTGAGTCTCTGCATCCTTTGACTTCTCGGTTCTCTTATACACTTATGAAGATACATCAGATGCTATACCTAATGTCAAGCAGTCTGTGATCCTCAAACAATGGTTCCCCAAACAATGTCCTTTCATTTATTTATTTATTTATTTATTTATTTATTTATTTATTTTTAAGATTTTGTTTATTTATTCATTAGAGACACAGAGAGAGACAGGCAGAGAGAGAAGCAGGCTCCATGCAGGGAGCCCAATGTGGGACTCCATCCTGGGACTCCAGGATCATGCCCTGAACTGGAAGGCAAATGCTTAACCATTGAGCCACCCAGGCATCCCAACAATGTCTTTTTAATAGTGCTCATTGAGTGTTTTGGTTGATTAGGTAGATACTTGAAAATGGCTTATACGTTTATTGGAAATAAAAGAATTGACAAGAGCATGGTATACTGCTTTTCCAGATCCAGCAACACCATTTTGCTATAATGACAGCCACTAACTGGCAGCAACCATCAGTTAAATAATGTCAACCTATGGATGGCAAGATGAAACAGGATACATTTCTGGCACACTGCTCTGACCTAATAGGAGTTCAGAATAACCTTTAAGGTCATCATGTTGATAGGGTTCTTTTTTTTTTAAAGATACTTTTTTTAAGTAATCTCTACAGTCAACATAGGGCTCAAACTGAACAACCCCAAGATCAAGAGTTGTATGTTCTACTGATTAAGCCAACAGGGAGTCCTGACAGGATTCTTTTTTTTTTTTTTTTTTTACCAGACATTGAATGTCATTATTCATGAAGAATTTTTGGATTCTCCTGCTTTTCTGCCTCTTTGGACTGGGAAAAGCTATATGCAGAACATGTTCTTCCCATGTTTTTATAGTACAGCAGGGCTCATATTTTAATTATATATTTAAAAAAATAGTGGTGAGTGAAAAATACAATCATAAGTGCCTCTGGAATACTCTTGATTGTTACCTAGTAGACATTTGTCTGCCCTTTCTTTTGCTCACAGGGCCCTCCCCTTATGATAGGTATGGAAAATGCCAGACACGAGTTTTCTAAGCCTTCCTTGTAGGTAGGCTAAGGGCATGTGGCTTATCCTGGCCAGTGGGAACTGAGGGAGAAGGTTCTTCAGTAGATCTCTGAGAATTTTCTTCCTTAATAAGAGACTGATGCTTAAGATGTGATCTCTTCCTTCTATATTTACTGGGTTTTTTAAACCCACTTTTGTGAGGATGTGTGCTTGTAATTGTGGCAGTCATTTTGTGGTGATGAGGGGAAAACCAAGAGACTGACAGTGAAGTAGACTCAGTGCCCTGACGTGATTGGACTACTCAATTAACTTACTTTGGAAATATCTGCCTCTGGACATCTTATGAAATTCAGTTGTATATTGTGTTACTTGCAGTCAAAACCTTCCTAACAATGCAATTATATTGTTTAGAAATTAAGAATAGTTTTCTTTTCTTCATTCATTCAATAAATGTTTTCTGAGTATCCACTAAAGGTTAGGCATGGGGCTACCCTGGTGACTGTAATAGACATTGTTTCTGCACTTCTGGGGATTCCATTCTAAGCAAGAGACAGAAACTGATGAGGGGCTATAATATATAATAGCTTGATTTTGTTGGGAGTTTATGGTTAGAGAAAGCTTCTCTGTGGAGGTACTGTTTGAGCTGCTATCTGAAGAATGAGTGGGAGCCAATCAGGTGACTAGGGGTTGTTCTCATTGTGCAATTAAAAAATAATCCTTAAGAAGCAGTGAAGTTAATGAATAGAACCACAAGAGAAAGAAAAGTAACCCACAGTGGTCACACTGTGTAGCTGACTATCTCTGTAATCAATGTTGATCATGCAGGATTTTTGTAGACCCTTGTCCCCATCCTCCTGCCCCAGACCCTCCACAAACCTTATTGTGATCATTTTTATAAATAGAAAACATCATAATGTTTGTGGTAGCTGGGTTCAGGGACACCAATTTTCATTTGCATTTTGTGCTCATTATAAATGATCTAATAAATTATCCCTTTTGGCTAAGAATTTCCATAATTGGTTTTAGTCCGAAGGCACTTTTTTGTTTGTTTTAAACATTCAGCCATTTTGATTTATGTGAATGTTAAAATATCTACTTTTTTCCTGCTTTTAATCCAATCTACAGAATATTATTTAGCACAAGGAAAACTCCAAAATAGCTGAACCTTTCCACTTATTTAGATTTCACCAAAGAGTCCCCAGGGTAGAATGAAAACATCTCTGAGCTAGGGTAATTTTACAAAAACTGCTTAGAGCTCAACAGCTATTTCTGTACTTTCGGAATTCTGTAAACATATGGGGGAAAATCTGTCCACAGTTATGCCGGAGCAGTGCCCGGGTCCTGAATTCTCCTATCGTTTCATTGTTGGGAAGGGCTAGAGCCCGGGGTTCAGTGTCTGTGGTGGAAAGGTCCTGGAGATTCTGTACCTTTATGCTTTTGCCCTATTAGACAAGGTCTTTTGTTCTTTCTTCCTTACAAAATGATTGTTTTCTTCTTCCTCTTTCCTTCCTTCCTCCCTCTCTGCCTGCTTGCATTTTTTCTCCCTTCCCTTCCCTTCCCTTCCCTTCCCTTCCCTTCCCTTCCCTTCCCTTCCCTTCCCTTCCCTTTCCCTTCCCTTCCCTTCCTTCAAGTTTTCCTCCATTCTCCTTCTCTCCCTCCTTTCCTTCCTTATCTCCAGATCCCCATCTGATTTCCCTCAGCCCTGGTATTACCTTTCTCCTCTGATTGGGAATCACCCTTAAATGTCATAGATCAAGCATATAGTTTTTTAGGTGGTAATAGAATACCACTATTTATATCAAAAGGGGTTGTTATGATTAATGCCAGGAAGGATTTTGGAAGGATTTTGGTTTATAGGTGAGGGGAGGGAATGCAGAGATGGAAGTTTGCCTTAACTTTTAAAGACAGGGAGCATTTCTGAAGTAAAATACCCCTTCTCATGTATGGCAGGGTCCTGGGTGGTGACAATTCCAGAATATCAGCCACTTTTCCCTTTTGACCAGGTCATGTTACTAGGCCTCTTCAATGTGACTTCACATTTATACTTTCCACATTCAAATTAGTTTATAAATAAGATATACATTTTTTTTTTACATTTTCTTTAAATGAAGTTGTATACACAAGTGTACTGTTATAGAGGTCAAAGATGAATCCATAGATGTCCATCCTGCAACATCAAACTTGTGTCCTTTTTGCTGAACCATACAATCTCTAAGGAACCTTAAAATAATATTATTTGTAAGTATATATGTTAATTTTATAACTATCACAATTATATTACATTGCATTTTAAAATTAAAAGTGTTACCACATTCAAGGTAAATATCTAAAATATTTTGCAATTTTTAAAATCAAGTGATAACATTTCTCCATTTTTTAATACTATAGGAACTTAAAGGATGTATCTTAAGCTTCCTTGACCTCTGGAAGACCTTGATCTTGCCTGTTTCACCCTGGGAAGTATTTTATTGTGAACATTGGCTTGCTAATTATCTTAAATCTAAAAGGATACTGTTAGTAAGGTTGTGTGAAAACCCCATTAAGTCAGGACTTTCCTATTTGAATTTTGAAAAATCTGGGCCTGTTGGGTATAATATTTATTGAAACAAAGTATTATTTATTATGAGAAAAAAGTAATATTTTTAAGACAAGTAATATTTCTTCCTCCATGTATTTTTTCAATCTTATTATTCTTGAAATCTCAACAACATAGCACAATGCTTAGTATATAGTAGGAACTCAGTAACTGTATTAATAAAAAAGTTTCAAGTAAGGGAAATATATCCTAGGATAGGCAGTTTTTTGGAACCAAGAAAGACTCAAGGGAAACAAAAGGAATTCTAACTATGTACCTCAAATTTCTAAGTCCATGAGTTCATTTTTAGTGTCGGTATAAGACATTTTGGTTAAAATACATCTTTTACTTTATAGGCCCTATGTGATATTAAATGTCTTTATATTGCTAAATAGAAATTACTTCTATCTACTTCACAATGTTCACTGAGCTTCAGAGAATAAAACTGAATTTTTTTTATAATTTCTTTTTTTTTTTTTAAGATTTATTTATTTATTCATGATAGACACAGAGAGAGAGAGAGAGAGGCAGAGACACAGGCAGAGGAAGAAGCAGGCTCCATGCCCAGAGCCTGACGCGGGATTAGATCCCGGGACTCCAGGATCACACCCTGGGCCAAAGGCAGGCGCCAAACCGCTGAGCCACCCAGGGATCCCTAAAACTGAATTTTTAAGTAATGTGACCTTTTCAGCAAGTCAGATACATTTATCAATATACTTCCAAATACTTGGTCTAGGAAGAAAAGGGGAAAAAAAAAACACATGAAGATATGTTGAATAAGGTTCTTTCTCAAAAGAAAAGGGATATTCTATACATAAATTTGAAAATTTGGCATTGCTTATCTATCCTTGATGGCTTCAAGACCTTCAACTTTACAACCAGACCCAAGTTGTATGATACAAAATCAACATACAAAAAAATCAGTGACATTTCTATATACAAACAATGAACTATCTGAAAAGGAAATTAAGAAGCCAATCCCAGGCAGCCCCGGTGGCAAAGCGGTTTAGTACTGCCTGCAGCCCAGGGCGTGATCCTGGAGACCCTGGATCGAGTCCCACGTCAGGCTCTCTGTATGATGCCTGCTTCTCCCTCTGCCTGTGTCTCTGCCTCTCTCTCTCTCTGTATCTATGAATAAATAAACAAAATCTTAAAAAAAAGGCAATCCCATTTATAATAGCAACAAAAGAATGAGACACTTAGGAATATACTTAGTCAAGTAAAAGATTTGCACACTGAAAATTATAAAACATAGATGAAGGAATTTAAAGGAGACACAGACAAATGGAAAGACATTCCATCTTCATGGATTGGAAGAATTAATGTTAAAATGTTTGTACAAGCCAAAGTGATTTACAGATTGAGTGTGACCCTATCAAAATCCTAGTAGCATTCTTTACAGAAATAGAAAAAGTAATCATGCAATTCATATGAAACCACCAATGACCCCAAATAGCCAAAACAGTCTTGAGCAAGAAGAACAAAGCTGGAGGCATCACACTTCCTGATTTCAAATGATTTTTCACAGAGCTAGAATGGGCAATCCTAAAATTTGTATGGAACCACACAAGACCCTGAGTAGCTAACACAATCTTGAAAAAGAAAAAACTTGGAGGTATCACAATTCTAGACTTCAAATTATATTACAAAGCTATAGTAATCAAAACAGGATGATACTGGCATAAAAACAGATACAGACCAATGGAACAGAATAAGGAGTACTGAATATAATTCACACATTTATGGTCAACTGATTTCCAACAGGGATGCCAAAAATACACAATGGGAAAGGAACAGTCTCTTCCATAAATGGTGCTTGGAAAACTGGATATCCACCTACAGAAGAATGAAATTGTACCCTTATTTCACACTACATACAAGTATTAACTCAAAATGGATTAAAGATTTAACCAGAAGACCTGAAACAGTAAGGAAAAACTTCTTGATATGGGTCTAGGCAGTGATTTTTTTTGGATAAAACCACAAAAGCATAGGCAACAAAAGCAAAAAAACAAAAACAAAACAAAACAAGTGGGATTTCATCAAAGTGAAAACTTTCTGCACATCAAAGGAAACAATCAACAAAGTGAAAGGCAAACTACTGAATGGGAGAAAATATTTGCAAACCATGTATCTGATAGTTAATTTTAAAAATATATAAGAAACTCAACAGCAAAAAAACCCCAACCTGATTAAAAAATGGGAAGGAATTAGATAGGCATTTCTCAAAAGAGGGCATATAGAAGTCCAACAGATGTATGGAAAGGTGCTCAACATCACTCATCATCAAGGAAATTAAAATCATAATGAGTTATCACATTATACCTGTTAGGATGACCATTATCAAAAAGGCAAAAGATAATAAGTGTTGGTAAGGATGGGAAAGGTAAAGGAAAAGGAATGTTTGTACACTATTGGTGGGAATATAAATATAAATTGGTGTATCTGGAATGGAAAACAGTATGGAAATTCCTCAAAAAATTTAAAAAATAGAAGTAGCATATGATTCAGCGATCCCTCTTCTGGGCATATATCATAAGGAATGAAATCAGTATTTCAAAGAGACATTTGCACTCCCATGTTCACTGCAGCATTATTCATGATATCTGGAAACAATGCAGGTGTCCACTGTGAAATAATGGGTAAGGAAAATGTGGAACATACATCGGCATATTATTCAGCCTTAAAAAAGAAGGAAATCCTGTTATTTGTGACAATGTAAATGAACACATTATGCTAAATGAAATAAGCCTGTCACAGAAAGACAAATGCTGCATGATCTCACTTATATGTGGAATCTAAAATAGTTGAACTCATGGTGCCTGGCTGGCTTAGTAGTGAGAGCATATGACTCTTGATCTGGGGGTCATAGGTTGAAACCACTCATTGAGCGTACAACTCACTAAAAAAAGATAAAATAAAATGACGAAATATTTGAACATAGAATTCATAGAAGCACAGAGTAGAATCATGGTTATCAGAGGTTGATGGGAGGGGGAAATGGCCAAAGGGTACAAAGTTTCAGTTATACAAGATGAAGAAGTTCTGGAGCTCTAATGCACAGCATAGTGACTGTATTATACACTTGAAATTTGCTAAAGGTGGATCTTAAATGTTCTTATTACCACCCATACACATAATACTATGTATGGTAATGAATATGTTAATTAACTTGATTGTGGTGATCATTTCACAGTGCTTATGTATATTAAAATATCAAGTTGTTCACCCTAAATATATACATTTTTTATTTGTCAATTATACATCAATAGAGTTAACAACAACAACAAAAAACTAGCCCCAAGGGTACTTGACCAGCTGACTCTTATATTGAATCCTAAAATATCAAAAATTACTATTTTTGTTTTATCTATGTATCTATTCACAGATGTTTATCCATCTCTCCTTGTCTGTCCCTTTATCTATTTTTCTACCTATTGTATGCATATCTGAAACCAATAACATTACCATATATGGAAGTCTAAAGCAAAAAGAAATCTTAAAAACAATTCTTTATACAAAAAGAACATAATCTAATACTGCTACATTGTTTCATGATGTTTGAATGCATTTGTCCTTTGCAGTAGTCCCTAAGATGTAAGCAATAACAGTGATAAATGCTACTGAGGCAGGAGTGTCAGGATGGCCCTCAGATGAAAGAGATTTTTAATGAAGTATTTTATAGGAGATTCTAATCAAGTATTTTATAGGAGTTTTTATGGAAAAACACTATACATTGAGCAAAATTGAAGGAAGTATGAAAGAACACAATATTTTCTAATAACACACTGAGAAAGAACTTTGGGTGACCTGAATGGAGGGTGATTTTAATGAAGAAAATGAGAGAAGATGCTGCCAAAATAGGTTCATGTAAGATTCTGAAGGATCTATGGGATATCCTAAAGAATTTGTAGTTTATTTTTTGGGTCACTCAAGTTATATGCTTCATATGTGGTGCTGAGTCCACCGTGACTATTATGGTGTATTGCATGTCATAGATGCTCAATAAATATAGTTGTTGACTGTATGAACAGACAGGTGTTTTAAAAAGTGAAGGGATGGGATCATATCTATGCTTTATTTAGTTAGACAAGAAGCAAAAATTTCAGAGAGCCTTTATGAGCATGTAGGAATGGCTCTCAAGCAATAATGGTGAAAATTGGAAAATAAATACCCCAACTTCCTCCCCCTCCTCAGCAGGAATGAGTTACTATAATACTTTATATTGGTTTTCTTCCTTTTCTGTTTCACTGTTTTACTTTCCCACGAGTGTTTCCTGTGTTAACCTTGCAAATAGACTGCCCAGACTTGAGTAATTATCTCAAGTTCTGGTTTTGGGAGAAACTACTTCAAGACAGAGTCAGATGGTTATTGTAATGACCTATATGACCTAATGATCTTAGAGCCTCAGCTAAAGTAGTGGACCATGGAAAACGGAGAAGGCAGGACTGGTCTCATAATCTCTCCAACACATGCCTTGGTATACACAGCCTTCTCCCAATATTCTGTCAAGCATTTATCTCAGTGCCACTGTAAAGGGGTTTTGCAGAGATAGTTAAGATCCCAAATTAGTTGACTTTAAGAAAAGGAGATTATCATGAGTGAGCTTGACCTAATGGGATGAGTCCTAAAAAGGGACTAGGATCTCCCTGGTGAGAGAGATTCAAACTGTGAGAAGAATTTAATATGAGGGACCTTTAAATACGGAAGGGCCATCAAGCTTGGTACATGGGCTTCCAAGAGCTGAAAGCAGTGCCCTCCTCCCACCTCCCACCAGTTTAATTACCAGTGGGGAAATGGGATTTCAGTTCTACAACCATAAGGTACTAGATTCTGTCAACAGCCTGAAAGAGCTTAGAAGCAGATATTTCTCCAGGGACTTCAGATCAGAAAGTAGCCAGTGAGATTCTGATCAGAGGACTCAGCCCACCAAGACTTCTTACCAAGGAAACCATAAGATAATAAATTGTGTTATTTTAAGCTGCTAATTTTTTTTTTTTGTAATCTGTTATGCAGCTATAAAAAACAATACCTAGGGCAGCCCAGGTGGCTCAGCAGTTTAGCGCACTCTTCAGCCCAGGGCCTGATTCTGGAGACCCCGGATCAAGTCCCATGTCAGGCTCCCTGCATGGAGCCTGCTTCTCCCTCTACCTCTCTCCCTCTCTCTCTCTCTCTCTCTCTCTCTGTGTCTCTCATGAATAAATAAATAAAATCTTTAAAAAAAAAGCAATACCTAAAGAAAAGATGTTAAGTTTAAGGCATAGATAGGTTTATAATTGCAAAGATTTTGAGGCTGATTGTATAGATTAGTGAAAGAAGACAAATGGCTTTAAGGGTCTACTCTAGATTCATAATGATGCCATTAATGGAATACAAAATGTGCAAAGAGGAATCTTTTTAGATTAAGAGATTGTTGTCATTTTTTGAGTTTTCCACATTTGAGATGAAGAGGTCTAATAAATGATAGAAAATATAATCCAGAGCTCAGGGAAGATTCTTGGTCTAAAGAATAAACGTTAGGAAGTCATTGGAATATGCTGAATGTTGAAGCCATGAGAGGAAAAAGAAAGAGCTTACCTATCTGGTATCAAGATGTTCTTCACTGGTCAGCCTCTCTAATGTTTGATAATAAGGCTTCTTGAGTGAGAAAAGATACAGAATACTTAGAATAATGGGAATATATCAGATAATGTGTTATCTAAATATTGTGTTTCATCTTTTTTACAGTAAAATAATTTTTAACATTCTGGTTGAGGAAGTAGAGTGTGGATACCAAATAGATGGCATTAGACCACCATTCCTCCAATTCTGAGGCTATGGCAGATATTATAATCAATGAGGTAATTTTTCCTCAGAACCAGTATCTTTTTCCATCCAGTGCTCCAAGCAGCAACCTATCGGTTAAAGTAAAACACACATTTACTATCCCAGGTTGGTTTCAAAACCATATTTTTTAGTATCAGATATATTGAATTGAAAAGAACTTGATTTTTAAAAAAGATTTTGTTTGTTTCTATTTTTCTTACAAATAGTGTTATCTGACTTCTGAATGATATTAGTTGGCTTCTGGTGAAAGTTGCTAAAATGGCAAAAAGTGGTGCTTGCAGCCTGTAGACTCTTTGGGGGACAACTTTTGCAAAGCTAAATTTAGGTGTTGGGGAAAAGAAGCATAATTAGGAATTGAATTCACTCAGTTCTTCAAATAAGGCTGAATGGTATTCAAATAAGTCATGAAGGTCAAATACTATGATTTCTAGCTCCTATCCTTAGAACAGTAAAACTAGGGGCGGTTCTTGCTGTTCTAAGAGTGATGGCATAGAGTTAAGAGCCAACATAAATGCAAAGGAATTGATCTCTTTTTAACAAAAAATGATTAAGAGTTGCACAAAGTCATGCATACTAATCATCCATTTGTTGTCCTAATCATGTCCTAATCTGCCACATCATCTTGGAAGACACTGAAAACTCTAGGACACTACCTGAGACACAATTTATATGACCCAGCCTAAAAAAGTTTAGGCAATTCCATTTCTGGATCACAGGGTGTTAACATATTAGTCAACCCATAAAAACTCCTACTGATTTGTATGCAGTTGTATCATTGCATCACAGGCGGAGGGGCCTAAATTGTTTTTGGAGAAATATAAGGCTTTGTCTTCAGGATCATGACCCATGAGTCACACACACCCAGGATTCCCAAAGACAAGGCCAGTGGGGACATGGAAGGACTTGGCTTAGACACAGGGATATGACTCATTAGAAAAGATGAACTGGTTTTGAAAAATAACAAGAACCACCTTCTATTCTCTGCATACCTACCTTCATTCCATAACCACCCCCTCCCCCCCACACACACAAAAGCAGCCTAGGATATTTGGAAGTATTTATGAGATATATAAACATATTATTATCATTATTTACTTTTAAAGTTCTTGGTCCATTTTGGTAGTAGAAGTGATGTTCAAAGTACCCTTTGAATAATAGGTTGACAAAATGACACTTGCTTTCCTTAAAAAAAAAAAAATCACTTGCCAAATCAATACACTAAGTTGAGTAAGTTGTGACAAACTCATATGACATGATATCCAGGCCCAACTTCCTAATCGTTTAAAGGACTCTGATTAGTAATTTATAAAGCTTATTAACAAAAATTCCAAGGTAATGGCTGACTATGGCTATAGATGCAGTGATAAGTGACCTGCAGGCGTAGAGTGGCACCTCAAAAATGGGCAGGGGTGGCCATCACATAAAGGAAACAGCCCTCTGATTTCAGGCCACCAGTCTCTTATTTTGCGATTTCCAAAAATTAGGTTGAAAATAGTTTTAATATTTTAATATTATTTTTGAAATTTCCTATTTAAAATTGATTCATTTCTATGATTGCTGAATTTTATTCTAAATGTTATCTGAATAACTCTAATACCAAATATGAAAAACTTGTCATTTCCTTCTTCAATTTTTGGATTTTTAGGCCTAGAAATGTCACAGCACAGAGAAAATGGAAAAATCCAGCCTATAGGAAAAGAGGAGAATGAGTAGAGATGTATATGACATTCTGGAAGCTAGTTCAATTCAACTCTTCTCTCCCTAGAATAAGCTGGGTGAGGAGCTGGTCTCAAGAACAGACTACCCACAACCACCTGTCTGCTGGCATGGGCCTTCCAGAGCTTAGAGTGCCTTCCTCCATTCCCACCTTGACCCCTGCAATACCCACCACATTTCCATTAACCACTCAGGGTGGAGGCATTTCCTTCCTCTCTCATTCCTTCACTTGGAGGTTCTGATTTCCTCTCCGGCAGTGCCTTTTCCTATGTATAGTTTTAAGCCCACCTCTCATTTTTTTCTGTCTCTACCTGAAATTCATGTGCTGAATTTCTGCCTAAGTGGTCTCCCTACTTCTACCATTTGCCACTACAGGCCATTCCATTCCCAGAAGCCAGAGCATACTTTAGAAAGCAAACATATCATGTTTGATAGTATCTTCCCTGTTTTAAACCCTAAATGACTTTACATTTAGCATAGCCTATCAGACCTTAGATAACCAGCCACGCCACCCACACTGGCCTTGGGATATACCCTCAGAACCTGATTCCCAGAGGAAGGCCTTAGTACCTACTGCTTTTTCTCTGAGCCTATAGACCAGTCATGTGCTCTGTACTCAGCTCTCACAGAGCCTACAGCACTTGCCACACGGTGGGTACATTGTTTTCTATCTGCCTTCACAGCTGGACTGGGAAATGCTGGGAGTAATGAGCTTGCCTGTGTTCCCAGGGCCTAGTCCAGAGTTTGCCACATAGTAGGAAATCAATAAATACTTGCTGAATGCTTCCTAGAAATGTGTCCATTGTTGTTTTCTAATTATTAGGTTTTCTTATTTGATCATTTCTAGAAAAGTGGTTGCAAATGCATTTAACTCAAAATTCCACTTGTTTCGTAAATCATCTCTTTCCTGCTTCATGGCCTTTGCACGCTGCCTCCTCCACCAGGACCAACACTGCTCTAGCTCTCTAGGCTAAGCAGTGAAGATGAATTTCAGGAATTGTATTTCCCCAGGGCTTCTATAGACTTTTGTATTTGCATAGGGGAATGCCCTTTGGGCTGCCAATAAATATTCATTGGATGGGTAGACGGAGGGATGGCAGACAGATATGCTGATAGATGGTACACTGCAATTGTGGACAATTTCCATAGCCTATTTATCTCCATCTGTTTTCCCCTGTCTGTGAGTGAATAGTTAACATCCCTTATTCTCCCGGGAAACTGTCAGGCAAAACATCTCCTAGTGCCTACAAAATAACTAAAACAAAAGGAAATGGCAAAGCAGTCTTCAGGAGGATGAATTACTTTGTGTTTCTAAATATTTAAGGGTCCTAGAGGAAAACCTGTATGAATAAAACTCAATGACCAGATGACCAGCTGACTCCTGGTTATTGTTGTATACAATTCTTTATAACTCACCTTTTTAATTGGTGTATTTTGAGCAAGATTGGCAAGAGATCTCACTCCCTGTTCTAATAATAATGAATCTTCTCCAAAAGATGCCCGTATCACTGGAGAGACTCTGAGAACCTCAATCTATTCTACTTGGGCTTTCCCTCTGTGATTTATGAGGAAACCTTACTGGTGAGTGAATCGTAAGCCTCCTCCCTTCCTCTCCTCTGGTTCCAAGGTAGTAGATCCTCGGCTCCCTTCAGACCTCAGACTCCCCCCAGTTTAGTCCCACTTGGCATTTCCTAGTTTCTAAGTGAGGTTACGGATACACATTGAGCCCAGAGCTCATTGCTTTTTTGGAAAGGGCAAAATAAGAGAGGGGATTTTCCATATTCACATTTTTCCACAGAAATGTATTCATAAGCTTTAAACTTGCCCAAGCTATGTTAATGTATGTGGTTGGCTTCTGTGCCAATTTTCATTGTGAATAAGATGCTAAATAAAAGGGTTCTTGTCTTTCCCTTCCCTCCTCCTCTCCCATAATTTTAAGTTCATAAGCCCATTTTGTAAGTGAATCAGGTCTTAGGAGAGAATCAGAAACGATGTTGTTCTTTTAGCTGCTTACAGTGTTTGCTTTCAACCCTTGATAGGAACATGGGGCTTGTGACAGCAGCGGCTGAGGTAAACAGATGACTTTATATATAATGCTTTTTACAAGGTGGTTCAGTTCATTTCTAACCTTGGTCTTGGCGTCATGGAATGAGCCAGGGAAATTCCACCTCTTAACCCTACCCTGCATCTCCTCCCCTGAAGGACAAGAAAATGTAGCTTCACAGCCCTTTCCCTGCAGGAAAGTTCACATGGTGTGGTACCCCCAAATACCAGAGAACCCCCAACAGTGTCAGCAGGTGGTGTCATTAGCAAGATTGTTTTAACCAAGTGACTGTGAATGTTCACAATGAGAGTTACAACGTTTATGAGCCATGAGCTGGCGTGTCCTGGCATGTCCTGGTTGTCAAGTTTCAGTGCGTTTTGGTTCAAATGTTCCCTTCCTGTGTTTATTCCTGGTCACACCACACCTCCTGGGATTCTCTTTGTGGCTTTTGCTTAGCTGCTGACTCAAGTTGCAGAAGACCTGGGGGGAGAGTAAGGGGAAGTCTGCAAAAAACTGCTCCAATGGCTCCGCTCTTCTGAGATGGTGAGACCTCCCACTCCCTTTCCCTGGAAGTTTCCATAATACCAATTAGCGGAGCATCTGTATGTCTAGAGGGGCATTAACATAAGTGGTACAATGAGGACCAGGAGCCCTGATACAAGGAAAAGAATGTGAACCTTCTGTCAGAAGCCTGGATTCAGATCTTCTAAGGAATAGCTAGTTCCTCTGTGGGACCTAGGACACGTTCTTCAGTCCCTGACTTCCTCATCTACAAAAGAACCATAATAATAGAAGGTTGTGCAAAGATTATATGAGGAAATGAGAGTAGAGTATGCCCTCTATGGTCTGGTACATGGCAAGATGCAATATACTTACTATTCTTATTACTATTGGCTATTTCGAATATTATTTGTAATTAATAATGATTATGATTCAAATACTACATGAAACAGTATGGAAGGTAAAATTAGAATCCACATTAATACTCATAATCCACAATTAGTTATTAATAACACTAATAATACATAATAGTAACAGATACTGACCTTGCCAAACCTCTTTTTCTTCATCTGGAAAGCAGAGATATTAACATGGATATTGGGAAAAAATCCCATCTCTGTAGGTTTTTTTGTGAAGATGAGTAAATGGCTTTGCACAGTGCTGGCCCATCAGCTTGGAATGAAGGATTGCTCTTTTTAATATGAGTTTTGCATGCCCTTCTCGGGTCCTCTATGAAGGAATTCATCTTTTGCTTGTCAGCAAGTGTGACTATCTCATTCCAGCCTATGGAAATGTGGTGCCTAAGAAGGACGGCTGGCCAAGTGACCAGAGGTGGGTTGCTGGCCTGGAGATATGCAGGTCTGAGGCTGGACACTTGGTCCAGTCTCCAGAAGATGGACCCTCAGCTCTCGCGTCCCAGTCTAGGCCTGGCCCTGTGGTTTCTGTCTGGCAGAGTGGTGGCCACAGGGTACAAGCTGCAGTCTATACCAGTAGACACCAAGGAGGAACGGGTTAAAAGCTCATTGCACCTGGAGGGTCCTTCTTTCCCTGTCACCTTTCTTAGCTTCCTCCTGCCTCATAGGTGGCAGCCTGGATCCTTCTGACAGACTTGTAAGGACCAGGCTGGCTTCTCCATAGTTTGCCTGTTTCTTTAATCCAGGGCTTCAGGTATCCAGATCTTTGGCAGTCTGGCAAAGCCTGTGGACTTTTTCCTGAGGAATGTATTAAATGCATAGAATATAGTGTTTGGATTACAAAGGAAACTAATGATGTACAATTTTTAAAAAATTTGCAATATTGTAATAGATGTGTTTCTGTAATAGTCTGTTAAATTGCAAAATCTAGCAAGGGACCTAAAACCTATCATAATTTTGAAACAGCGATGGGTGAAAATGGTACTATTAGATATCTCTACAATATAAAAACATGTGATTTTAATAAACATGTCATTAGTATAATGTCATGGGTCCTGATAACGCCACTTTGGTTTGTTGCCTATACACAGAATTAAAGGAAGTGCTTCACTCCATTCAGAGATTAGTAGAAACAAGTTGAAATCTCCTCCCTGTCCAGGTTCACAAACCCAATAATGGAGAGCCCTGCCTAGGTCTGCTTTCCTCAGCTGATCTCTTTGTCTCTGTGCAGTTGGAGGTCCTAACTTCTCATTGTCCCACCTCCTTTTCACCATGGACCCCCAGTACAACCTCCATATGCTCTCTGACTCTCAAGTAGTATCCCTGGATCCATCACCCTGGTCACACCAGATCTGTCTCTGTGATCCCAGGCTTTAATGACAGAAACTACCTTCTACTTTAGCCTCTTGAAAATGGTTGAATGTATTTCTAAAGCTGCACTCTGCACAAAAGTCATGTGAAATACTTGCTGAAGTCCAGATTGCTGTCCCAGGGCTCAGTCTGGTTGCTGAGAGCAAGTTGGGACCATATTTTCTATATTTTAAGGAACTCTCTAAATTTTTCTGAGGCAGGTGCTCCATGAACAAAAATGGTACTTTGCTAAGGAAAAAGCCTTTTCTGTTTTGAAAACTATCATTTTTGTTATTCTATATTCTGAATGGGGGATGAATGGACAGCCAATGTACAGTGCTATGATACACAAACAGGGATGCAGCTGCAGAAGTGTGGAGGAAGAAAGGAAGGAGAAAAGGAAGAAAAGAAGGAAGGGAGACAGGGAGGGAAAGAAAAAGGTATCTTAAGTGCCATGAAATCTATGGGAGGCTAAATGTTTATCAGCAGAATCCAGAAATAAATATAAAAATCACAAGAAGAAGGATGGGTTGATTTTGAAATTCAGCAAATATTTATTATGTGCCTATTATATTCTAGGGCAGGGGTTGTGCACTCAAAGCACCTACAGGAACCAGGCAAGAAGGTGCTGATATAAAAGATTCAGGCCCTCTGTCTTCTATTTACCTACTTTGAAGCATACAGTTCTGCCGCATAAGAAAAACAAGAGACTGTGTTTAACAATTCATGTCATCAAACCTTAGTTCATGGTGTCAGGGAGGACAGTTGTGCAAAAACTGGAGAGCACATGTCCCATTGCCTGTGATTCCATCTACTAGTCACTGGGTCTGCTACCTAGCTTCTTGCTTTGGAGGTGGAGGGAGTCCATCTATCATATCCTTCATTTTTCAAGAAGCCCTGAAATGGTATGGGACAGCTCTGTGAATAAATGTTGGAAACTGTTCTGGTTACTATTTCTGCATAAGGAATTAACTTAAAACATCCACTTACAAAACAAAACAAAACAAAAACCCAGTTTGTTATTCACATGGACTCTTTGGGCCAGCATTTGCAGGCAAAGTGGTGATGTCTCATTTTGGCTCCTCTATCTCTGAAAGATTGGAAGGCTGGGGGCTGGAATTTCTAAAGGCCCATCACTTACATGTATAGTTCTTGGGTTGGGAAGACCCAATGACTAGGACTGCCAATTGGAGCAACTACATGTGGCTTTCCCATGTGGCCCGATTTCCCCACATCATGAAAGCCTCAGGATAGTGGGACTTCTTTCATGGCAGCTCAGGGTTTCAAGTTCCAATGTCCCCACAAACAAGAAGGAAGCTTCATGGTCTTTTGTGACCAGTCTTAGAAATCATGCAATATCCTTCAGCCATACTATCTTGATCAAAGTAGTCATAAACCCACCAGATTCAAGGCTCTGCTTCCTGATGGAGTAGTGACAAGGTCACATTCGAGAAGAGCATATGGGCCAGGAGATAGTGTTACCATCATCTTTGAAAAAATGTACTCTGCTGCAGTAGCTATCTCAAAACTTTATTTTTTTTCAAAACTTTATTTGAAAAATAAGCACTGAGTATGTGACATCATATAAAGTAAGTCTGTAGGCTAGACATAGCAGGGGGCCACTCATTTTAGACGTCTGTTCTAGTGTATAAGAACTCAGAGATGATTAAGATTTGGCTCTTCTCTTTCAAAAAACATGACCTAGTTTTGTGGATTTTTATAATTTCTATGAATTATATATTCACACTTCATGTACCCTTCCTTGTTGGAGCTGGAGGGGTATCGGTGGGGGTATGTTGAAACTAGGTGGTACCGTATATGAGAATAACCTGGAAAATGGACCCCCCCCCATATCCAGCTCCAGGAGGTTTCTTCTATATCCAGAGGAGGAATACATGGCATCTTTAAAATGCTTCTGAGGTTCAGAAACATGAGCTACCTCTTGCTCCCTGTTGAGAAGCACTGTCCAAAACAGACTTCCACATTCTAATGGATACTTGTGAATTCAGAGGTCATTTCTATGTGCCGTTACCTAAATTCTTCATTTACTTGTAAATAACATGTAGCTCTAGACCCAGAATAGCTCATTCCTTGTTTCTCTCTGTCACTTACCTCTCGTTATCCTTCATAACCAGTCCCTTCTAAATATGTTTGGAAATTGCCTTGAGGATTAAAAAATAACTTAAAAAGTATTCAGTAGCCCAGATAAGGACATGTGCTTTATAAAGTTATATTATTGTTCTCTAGGCCCATTCATAGAAAGAGTGACCTTGGAAAAATTCTAGGGGGCCTCCTTCCCATCTCTTTCTCCCTAGCTACCATGTTTATGGAAGGATGGAGGTAAAAATATCTGTCCCTCTTGTCACTTCCTAGGGACTTTTCTGCACTGTTAAATACTGCTTCTTGCCATCTTATTTACAATCTGTTCCCCAACTCACATAATGTGCCTTGTGAGGTCTACTCATTCCATAAGGTGATTTAGGAGGTTATGCCTCAAGTATACCAGGAGTTCTGTGCCCTTCACCATGACCCTGTGTTCTAGGCATGTTGGGAAAGTTCAATTTCATTGTAAGAACGTTAATTATATAAACAAAGTGGCAGCCCAGTAGGCCGATCCCAGACCCCTCAGCATTGGCAGGCATCCAGGGAGGTGTGCGATTGCAGCCTCTGTCTGAGCTCACCTTTGCAGGTAATGGGGCAGGTATGTGGCATTAAAGAGCAGGAAGGCCAGCATGGGTTGGTAATTGTTTAACTCTTCCAGTGGCACACCTCTGAGTACATGGACCACACCTGCAGACCTGGCAGGACGTGCTGTGCATGACTGGACAGAGGTGCTTGGTACACTCGGAGCCAAGGAATGGGTTTAGGCGGGAGCCCAGGGCTGACAGGGAGCCCAGCCCCTGGCCTACTTGAAATCTTGGGACTCAAAATGTCTGTCTTGGGGGAGGCAGCTGCTCATTAGCTAGGTGAAATTAACCAGTCATGTCACTTTTTGGCACCTCAGTGTCCTCATCTCTATAGCAAGGGATTTGAGCATATGATCCCACAGATATCTTTCAGCTCTGGCATACTCTAGTGCAGTGATTCCCAAACTAGAGGAACTATCAGAATCACTTTTCAAGCTTGATAATACACAAGTTTATGGGCCTCACCCCCAGAATTATGGATTCAGGTCTGGGGTGGATCCCAAGAACTTATATTTCTAACAATTTCCCAAGTATGGTTAAGCTTGTGGTTTGGGACCATGCTTTGAGAACCACCATTCTAATTGAAGATGCCAGGCTATGCATTGAGGATCTTCCTGGGTCCCTCTATAGAGCTTCCAGAGGAGGACTCCTTTGTCACAGAATGAGTGAGACTTTGTTTTCTGAATTTTCCCAGACCTTTGCTATTACTTCTCCCACTGGATTGCCTATCTTTGGAACAAGAGTTTGAAATGAAAAATCAAATGAGGCATAGCTCATTTGGCCAGGCCAAGGGGGCTATATTTTATTCAGCCATGTGTCTTATTGGCTTGCCTAGTATTATTTCTTGAACATGAGAAACACTGGAGAAGTATTTGTTGAATGACAAATAAGCTTAGTGGAAGGGAGGAGATTAAAAGTAGTGTTCAAATGAAATTTATCTGCCAATTACAGTCATCAGTTTCAAGGGGTCCCTGAAGTAAAACTGGCAGGGACCAGACTGGCAATGTAACAGTGTGAATCTGCTGTATATAAGCAATAGGGAATGGTGAGTCTATGGTGCAAAAAAGAGGGAAAGTGTTTTAAGGAATGTCACATGTTTTCAGCATTTTATTGGCCAAATTGGAGCTCTTATGGGTTGCAATCTATAACTGTGCCTTTTCAGTGTACCCATTCCATAGAGACAAGAAGGAGAAAAGAGAACATTTATTGAGCTTATTAATTAATTTGCATTGCCTTTGTTCATATTGCTTATAATCTAATTTGAAATATTTGTGTAATGGACAATTTGACATATACTTGAGAGATAATTTTCATCTGTACTATAGGAGCTTAGTTGTTTTAAAAATAGCTCTCAGCAGTTCCCACCTACTTGTATTCACACCTTGTGTAAAGCCCTACTTTTTAATGTGGGCTAAATCCAGTGACTTGTTTCCCACAAAAGGAATATGGCAAAAGTGAAGGGATATTACTTCTGATATTAGATTACAAAACAGTATGATTTCAATCTTTACTCTCACTCTTGCTCTCATTGCCTTTTCTTCCATGTTGGATGTGATGATGGAGCAGGAGAAATCCCCATGGCAAGGAATTGTGGGCAGCCTCTAGCTAACTCCCAGCAAGAACTGAGGCCCACACCTTCTAGATTAAGCTTAGAATGGATCCCTCCCCAGTTCCAGTGAGACCATGAATGAGGCCAGTACATTGATCACAGCCTTCTAAGAGACCCCAAAGCAAAGGAATACCAGCTAAGTCATACCAATATTCCTGAGCCACAGAAACAGATAATAAATGTGTATTGTCTTCAACGGCTAAGTTTTGTGGTAATTCTTTATTCAACATTAGATAATGAACACAGAGCTATTTGTTAATGTTGAATGTTGCTTAGGGTAGTCAGCATTTGGAAAACTCAAATTATAAGACCACCCTTACTGGTGTCCAGGAGCTGGTTTGAATCAGCTCATGACAGCTGGTTATATCCATCTCTTTCTAGCTCTGCATTCAGGGATGTCATGTTAATGACTTAAAACCAGCATGATGGCAGTATTTATTCAATGAAAATCAGCAAACACTATCATTTTGAAATCTAGTCTACTATCATACCCTGTACTTCAAAAACTCCTATAAGCCCTGGAACTCCCTTTATTTTTTTGCAAATATCAGAAGCCTGGTAAATTAGTGTAATGGGTATCAGAGGTAGTTTTTCATTAGTAGAATTGGGGTTCCACTGGGCTCCAGCCATTTGTGGCTTGTGTGGGGATACTATACTGGGCTCCCCACCTTGCATGAACTGGGTGGATGAGTCCAAGAGTCTAAGCTTTTGCATAGCATCTTCAGCTTAGGAATATGAAATGGTTCTGACTCAAGCAGTCTCTAGAAAGATCTCTTGCCTGACTTTGGGCTCAGTTCTGCTACTGGCATATTTTTTTTTCATCTGTTTCAAGAGAATTTTCTGGGCAAGGCTCTGTATAAGTATTTAGCAGAATAAAAAGAAAGAAGTCAAGAATTTCTAGCACTTGGTACCCACTTGCAAATAAATATTTATGCTTGGGGCAAATTTCTCTCTGAAAATCGCTTTTATTGTTACATAGTACCTGGTGGAGTGATTAGGGGGAGATGGGCTCACGTACCTCTAATTATTAAGCTACCTACATTACCAAAAAAGGAAGAGTAGTATTTGTGAAAGATCAAATTGACTTAGGTCAACTTGACGTATCAATCATTAATAGCATTCATAACACACAGATATTACTATAAATCCTCATTTTGCACTTTAGGAATTTAGAACGTAGGCCTGGCAGTCATCTGAGTTTATGAGCTCACATATAATAAAGTTAAAGGGCTCCAAATCAGCTCTACCCCCAAAGTCATGTTTCTAACCTCTCTGATAGAACTTGCCCCTCCCCCCGTTTAGTATTATAATCTAAAAATCTTACAGGGGAAGTTCTGGGGAAGGAAACCCCACAGGCTCAAATTTCACAGCCTTCTCTGACAGGAAATCCTCAATAACCTTGAACTTCGGGGTCATCTGCTGTGGTTTAACATCCTTTTTTCATTTCCAGTTAAAAGAACAGCTCTGCTCACTGTCCTTTGCATGCACTGCCCTTAAAGATCTTCATTCCACGTTGTTGCTACCTGAAAATCTGATCTGCCAAATAACTCCTCCAAATTCAGATAACATTGATCTTCCTTAACCAATTGCTACGTTGACATTTCTAATACTAGAAAGTCTTCTTTTTAAAGAATATTTGGGCCAATGCCTTAGCCAATTGCCATCTCTGAGTGCCCTAGAAGTTATAATTGTGGCTGTGGCAGGATCCCTACACATAAATAACCAAACTAAAAGTATTATGCTCTGGGATCTACACACTGTTCCCAGGGGAAGTCATTATTTCAGGGCTTTTCACTGTGTATCTGTGTATCTCTCTATCAACCAGGCCTCTGAGGAGAAATGCACCTATTTCATGTATGAGACATGATAGCAAAGAGGTAGAAACAGTCAGTGTTCAAACTCTGGTTTTGTCTTTAACAACCTGGATAATCCTGGACAAATTACTTAACTGTTCTGTGCTTGTTTCTTGTCTGTGAAATGGAAGTATTAGTACTGCTCATCTCATAAGTCACTGTGAGGATTAAATGAGTTAAGACATACAAAGTGCTTGGAATGGTGCCTCATACACAGAAGTGCTCAGTTATTGTTACTTATTACAATAGGTGGTTCTGCTTTCCACTGATGCTTCCTGGAAGTGCCCATGCATATTGGAAAGGATGGTTTTTTGCTGTCCTGCTTGCAGTCAATATGTTTTTTAGTTCATTTGGCTTATCTTTCATATTCTAGGAGTATTGTGTTAGCTAGCTGTGACTGTGCAACAAACTTCCCCAAATTTAGCAGCTTAAAACACACACACACACACACACACACACACACACACACACACACACAGTTTATCTTAAGTTTTTGTAGGTTGGAAATCTAGGAATAGCTTAACTGCATGGTTATGATTTTTGGTCTGTCATGAGGTCATAGTCAATCTGTCCTTTTGATTGGACAATCTCACTTCAAGGCTTGGCTGGAACATGACCAGTTTCTAAGCTCACTCACATGCATGTTAGCAGGCCTCAGTTCCTAGCAATTTGAGCCAACCCACAGGCTGTCTGAATATCTTCCTGGCATGGTAGTTCTCTTGCCTCAGAGCAAGTGATAAGAAGAGAGAGAGACAGAATCCAACACAAAAGCATCAGTCTTTTTATAACCTAATATCGAAAGTGACATCCTATAGCTTCTGCCATATTCTGTTGACTAGAAGCATGTCTCTTAAGTCCAACCCATACTGAAGGGGTGAGAATTAGGCTCTATCTCTAGTGGGGACAAAAAAAAAAAAAGAGAACATATATTTAAATCCATCACTAGTATCTTTTACAATCCCAGAGACCTTGGAAATCTGAGACCTTAAGTGTACTTGGGAGATCCAGCTAGCATAGCTGCCTCAGTTGACAGATAAGGAAAGTGGAATTCAGTGACTTATCCAAAGTCACACAACCAGCTGACCACAGAGATGGGATCTAGTTCTCCTTCCGTTGCTATATGCAATAGTACGTTGTTCCCAAGTCATGTTGCTGGAGTTACTGCCTTGATACCCTAGGACAGTGAGAGATTAGAACTTATATGTGGTTTCTTTAGATCGCAGTACCAATAGCCACATGTGTGGTAAGCAGCATGGGGCATAAAATATGTACATCCTATTCCCAAGACTAGGTATGAATAAAAGAATGTAAACTAGTAAGTATTTCTATTTTGATTACATGTTGAAATGATATAATATTTTAAATAGAGTAAGTTAAGTAAAATATTAAAATTCACTTTCCCTGTTTCATTTTACTTTTTAAAAATGTGGTTACTAGAAAATTTGAAACTTCATATATGGCTTGCTTTGTGCTTCTATTGCACAGTGCTGCTCTAGACAAGCCAAACTAATATGCTCATTCTCTACCACTTTTGTCTGTCAGGGTCGTGCCTCTGCTTCCAGCCCTGATTTTGGCCATGGTGCTTGGGTCACTGAAACCTCTGTTGCTCACAGGCCTCTCTGCCCCAGCTGAAGTAACTGCAGAGTCTGCACTGTGACTGAAGAGTGTGTGCCTGTGATTTTATAAGTCTACACTTTTTGACCTTTCTGAAGCATGTTAATAACTCAAAGTATCCTGCGCAACCTGTGGCAAGGGTTTCTGATGTCTGCTATGGTCTGATGAGTCAAAACGTTCTCTGAGGATTGAACTTTCACCCAAAAGCTAGCTTCCAAAATTCTCCTTTCTCTTTTGAAAGACATGACAGGCTAAGTAACCCCAACTGGACCCATTACATACTGTTCTTCACTCCTTTCTTCCTGTTTCTTTTTTCTTTTCTTTTCTTTTTTTTTTTTTTTTTCAGCTGTGAGTCAGCCTAGAAAAATTCAAGCCCAGATTTGGTCTTGAAGACTATTGTAAATAAAATGACCCGTTGCATCTCCCTGGCTAAACTGAACGTTTGGAAGGTTGTCTAGTGAGAGATGTTGAAAGACAAACAATGCAGGGTCTTACCATTCGGTGAACAGATTTTCAGCCTCATCTTCTGTAGAGTCTTGTATTTAGAATCCTGCTTGCTCAGGATTCTTGGTTGTAATTTGTCCATTCTAGGGCAGATAAATCTCCCTTGCATGTTAATTCAAAGTGGTTAGTCTGCTTACTCTTTCCAAACAGCTTTCAGCTTTGACTCCTTTCCTCACATTGATCAATGAGTGAGCCATGAAGCCTCTAGCGGGCCTCTGCTCCCAATCACCCTTCTTGTTGACATTCCTAACTGTTAAGCTCACAAATGTACTGGGAGGACAGTAGCTCGAGGACACTTATTCCCTGAGAGAGAATCCTTGACTTTCACGGTATGTGACTTCGTTATTTTCCCATCCTTGTAAGGGCTTGACATTGTTTCAGAAAATAGTGTTGATTTGGGGAATGTCGTTTCCAGTTGCTCTCTCACTGACCCATACCATTCAATGTCTTCGTTCCCCTCAAAACCTTTTTTGGAATGAGGCACAATATTAAATAAATAAATAAATAAAACTGCCTCCAATGTAAAAGGAGGTTGGGTAGTTTGAGGATTTCTTTCCTCTCATACACTTGAAGGAAGATGAGGGCTGAAAAGAAAAAAAAAAGCTGCTATTTTTAAATATAAATGAGAATGCTGATTAGACAAGGACCATTGGGTAAATATGGTAAATTATGAGGGGATCAGTATTTGATAGCTTGTGATGGGATGAAGGCACAAATCAGTACTTCCAGGTCCCCCCCGCCCCCAACTGCCATTGGAAATTCCAGAACAGTTGTTAGGTATTACTGATGGTTGTGGCCACAAGGGTTGCTGAGATCTGCTAAGGAGGGCTAGGATCAAACCAGGATTTATGTGAGTACGAGTAAAAGGGGAGTGAAGTAAGGAAGAGGGCTTGGGTCAGAAAACACATCTCTTCCCCGCAGGAGAATTTTCCAGAAGGTGGCATTTTTGTAATCCAATTTGTTAAACCTTTTGGCTATAATGAACAGAACCATGTCTGTGTCAAGTAATGGAGGTTGCCCTTAAGTTACCATGGCAACAAGGCAGGCAGAAGTTAGTGCCATCCTTAGACCAGGTCAGCAGTTTTCAACTAGGGGACATTTTGCCCTGGGGGGTAATTGGCAATGTCTGGAGATATTTTTGATTGTCATACCTAGGGAAGATGCTGCTGATATCTAGTGAGTAGAGGCCAGGAATGCTGTTAAATCTCTTAACAATGCACAGGACAACTCTTGGCAACAAAGGATTATCTTGCCCAAAATGTTAATAGTGCTGAGGTTGTAGTGCTGTAAACTAGGGTGAGAAGTACCCCCCTTCTCAACTCTCCTTCCCTATGCCTATCCCCGGAGGACTTCTACATATCAAAGATTAAAAGACAAAGACAAAGAATGATGTTTTTCCAACATTCATATAAGAAAGTTCTTTATTGAGCAAAAGGCAATTTCAAGACAAGAGAAGCTAACAAGAAATAGCCAACAGTACTGTTAGCTATAACACTGTTGTTTAGGTTCAGAAAATAGACATTGGATTTTAATGGACTCTCACCTGGAAATGATCATGCAAAGGCAGTATTACTACACTGTAACTGAGAGGCACTGTAACTGAGAGACAAGGGCAGGAGTCCCTCATCCCTAAAGATCTAGTGTGGAGACCCAGCTGGCTGGAATGGTTAGGGGGACGTCGTCCAGGGTCAGTAGGCAGGACAGGAAGTCCTGGAGAGATATACTGCCTCTCCACTCCACTGGTGACTTCAGCTGCAGATTCAATGTTTCAGAACATTTTAGAAATGACTCAGTAACATTCTCTACAGAACAATAGTGATGTACCATTTAAAAACTTCTCAAAAACATTGCTTATAACATTATTGCTCACTATACTGTCTTTTTTTTAATTTAAGATTTTATTTATTTATTTATTCATGAGAGACACAGAGAGAGAGGCAGACACGTAGGCAGAAGGAGAAGCAGGCTCCTTGCGGAGAGCCCAATGTGGGACTTGATCCCAGGACCCCAGGATCATAACCTGAGCCAAAGGTAGATGCTCAACCACTGAGCCCCCCAGGTGCCCCTGCTTACCATACTGTCTTTACCATAGTTTCTCAATCTTTGTGTGTACCCCACTCCCTTAGAGATCTATCAGCCCTCCTTGTCTGCCCTGCTCTGTAACCCTGGAGGCTAACCTTTACTGACCAACTCATGGGCATCCTCTTGTTCTCCAGCTCCTACCTGGCTCAGCTGATATGAGGCTCTGGCAGGAGAACAACTGTTAGAAGGAGAAAGAGATCAGGATACTTCTTCCCTTGCTTCCACCTGGCCTTATCACCTCCCATGGCCATTGCTCCAGAAGTCCGTGATTATGACTCCTTCATGGTTTTAGTTCCCTGGGCTCTGCCAACTCTGCTTTCCCTCTTTTACCTTTCAGGATTAGTAGTGGTAACACCTTCCAGCTATTGCTAGTCTCAGAGTTCCTCAACACCTTTTGTTACTTCCATTAAAACCACCCATGTATTATAGAGCAATGGGAACCCTCATTCATTGTTGGTGGGGATACAAAAATGGTATAGCCATTTTAGAAGATAGGCAGTTTCTTACAAAGTATAATATTGATGTATGATTCAGCAATTGCGATCCTATATATTTACTCAAATGAGTTGAAAACTCATGTCCACACAAAAGCCTGCACATAGAGCAGCTTTATTCATAATTGTCCTAAGTAGGAAGCGCTCAAGATGTCCTTTATAGGTGAATGGATAAACTGTGATACTCTCAAAAATGGAAGATTATTCAGTTATTTTTTTTTTAAATGAACCATGAGGTCCTAGAAAAACATGTGGGAACTTGAATACATATTAGCTAAATGAAAGAAGGAAATCTGAAAACAGCTGCATACATTGTGATTCCAATTTCATGACATTCCAGAAAAGACAAAGCTAAACAGACAAGAAAAAGATCAGTGGTTGCTACAGGTAGGAGGGAGAGAGGAAGGGATAATAGGTGGAACACTGGTGAAATTTAAAGCAGTGAACTATTCTTTATTATACTGCAATGGTAGATACATGTCATTATGTACTTGTCAAAACCCATAGAATGTAAAACACAAAGGGTGAACCCTAATGTTAACTTTGGATTTTAACTAATAATGATGTATCAGTATTGATTCATCAGCTGTAACAAATGGACCATACGAATGCAAGATGTTAATGGGGAAATTGTGTAGGGCAGAGGAGGTAGATAAGAACTCTCTATTATTTTCACTTCAGTTTTTCTCTAAATCTAAAATTGCTCTAAAAAGTGAAGTGTATTAGTTAAAAGTATATTAATTGGATAAAAGAGTATATCTACACATATATAATAAAAAAGTGAATATATGCAAAGCAATATCTACATATGTGCATGTGTATATGTGTGTGTGTGTGTATATATATATACTATATATATAGTATAGTGGAAAGTGGGAAAGTATATATATATATATATATATATATATATATATATATATATATATAGTGGAAAGTGGGAAAAAAAAGCCCAAACTTTCCCTATATCTTTGTGCATAGTCCCATATTAATTTCTCTTCTGTTAAGTGCCTTCCAGAGAAATCCTGTTTCCCACCCAGTCACTGACCATTTTAACTTTCATCAAAAAGGCATTGTGAGGGGTACCTGGGTGACTCAGTCTATTAAACATCTGTATGCTGCTCAGGCCATGATCTTAGGATCCTGGGACCAACCCCACATCAGGCTCCTTGCTGAGCAGGGATCTGTTTTTCTCTCTCTCTCTGTCCAAACTGCCCCCCCCCCCAAACTGTGTGTGTACTCTGTGTCTCTCTTTCTTAAATAAATAAGTAAAATCTTTTTTTAAGGCATTGTGAAAATAGAGAAAACAGGTAAAACAAAGACACTAAAAATGTTGCTCATAAAATGCATATTAGAAGCCAAAATACTGGTGGATCTTTATTTTATCAATCCTGAAAATTTAATTAATAGGTATGTATCTCTTTGTTTCCTTAAAAATATCTGGGCTTTAGAAAATAAAGAATGACAAACATCCAGTTTGGGGACAATCCTGATTTGGGCCTATTTTCCTAGATGTAATTATTAACAGAATCCCATTTTACTCTCAAAAGTGTCCTGGTTTGGACAATAAATTACATTATCATTGTACTTCTAAGCCTTTTCTTGGGAGAGAAGAGGAGTTACAAAGTTCCATGAATGGAGTTTAGTCATATTTACCCCAGTTTGTCTGTTTGGACAATGTCTGGAACAGACTGACTAGACTGAGAACAAAGGTGTGTCTGCAAAGACTAAATGTTCCAAAAACAAATGGCGTTATCAGATGAAACTATAACCTAGATCTTACAATGATTGAATGCAATTTCTGTGGTGAAAAACCATGTTAATATAGTATAAGGATTTGTTAAAGTTGAACCTCAAGCCATGTGAGATTTTCAAGAACTTGAACCATGAGAGTGGTGCAGGGGGTGCTTTGAAGGTCATCTGTGTAGTACCTGGCCTATGGATGAGGCATGGAGCATAGAGGCCTTGTTCTATACCAGCAAGCTACCGGGCAGCCCCAGAAGCCAGTTTTCTCGCTTCCAGCACAGAGAATGTTTAATTACTTTTGATTATTTTTAAATTTTTATTTCTTAAAGATTTTATTTATTTATTAATGAGGGAGGTAGAGACACAGGCAGAGAGAGAAGCAGATTTCCTTTGGGGAGCCTGATGCGGAACTCGATCCCAGGATTCTGGGATCGTGACCTGACTCGAAGGCAGATGCTCAATCACTGAGCCACGCAGGCACTCCAATTACCCTTGATTATTACCCACTCATTTAATAAATACCTCCTTTAGCTAGAAAGCAAGAAAGAAAATTCCATTCCAGTAAGAGACAACCAGTAAATATGTCATCAAATCAGTGAAATAATTCATGTAATGGTGAATCCTATGAAAAGTATAGACAGAAAATCCTTGGGTAGAAGGGAGGAAGGGCTTCTCTCAAGAGATGATAGTTCATCTAATTCTGAAGAGGACAGGGAGACAGCCATGTGAGACCTTGGAGGTTCAGCCCATGGTCCCTCTAGAATTAGGGAAACTACTAAATAAAGTATTCTAGGACAAGATGTGATAAGTGTTTGATAATTTTTCTTGATCATAGAAAAGGAACTTAGCACTGCAAGTCATGTGTATGGGCACCCCAAGCTCTAGAAAAAAACTGCTCTCTTGTTAGCAGTCATTTGTTATTGATTATTGTCACTGTCATGATGCATCTCTAAAACTAAGCTAAATCATGTTGGCCCATTTCCCTACTCCAAGCATTCCCAGCTTGTTCCAGTCACCATGGCTTCATAACAAATTACCCTAAAATGTTGTTGCTTAAAACAATGCTACACTTATTTTGCTCATGATTCTAATACTGGGGCAGGGTTCCCTGGGAGCTCCACTTTGCTGCACTTGCTGTGAACCAGGGAAGCTGAAAAAAGGGGACCTGGAATCATCCAAAGGCTTTTCTGTTGTTACATGTCTGGCAGTTGGTAGTAGCTTTTAGCTGAGCTCTTAGCTAATGCTGTTGGCCAGAAAACCTGCAGGTAGCCTTTCTATGTGGCCTGGACTTTTTCACATGGAGGCTGCGAGGCATCCTGAGAGAGCGAACCAGGTGAAGCTATATTGATTTGATAATCTGGTTTCAGAAAACCAAAACCTATCACATCACTTCAGCAATATCTATCAGTCATAGCAGTAATAGATCCTGTCCAGATTCAGAGAAAGGGAACATAAATATCATCTCTCATTGGAAATCACAGTATAAGAGGAGAGTGTGGATGGAATATATTAAAGCAGTCATCTTTGGAAACTATAATCTTCTAGAAAGCTCCATCCTTTGTGCTTCTTACCCTTCTACTCTTGTACCTTTGTTCTTGTTCCTACATTTTAAAACCCCCAAAGAGCACATTGGGCAACTGCAGAGAGTAGAGAAATGGAAGAATTTGGGAAAATACAAAATCCTCACTGGTGACCAGACAGACAGGAAAGCCTAGAGACTCATTTATTTGTAATCTTGGTGATAGGTATTGAATTAAAATGAGTCAATTGTTAAAGAAGTTTAGAAAATCTTGGCTTAAAGAAAGCAAAGCAGTTTTCTCTATTTCCCATCTTCTTAGAAACCTTAACATGTGCATGTACATTCTCCAAGAGGGAGACCTAGTAGGAAATGTTTCCCCATCTTGTTTGCCTATGGAGGCCTTTTTGCATGCAATCCTTAAACAACTTGTGGAACCATTTCAGAAATTCCATTTAGCCAATTTGTCCTAAGAGAGGTTATAGTAGATCCACAGAGTGGGACATTTTGTGGGTTTATGAAGGGATGGAAAAATTTGTCTCTTCCAGGCTGAAGCTGTGAAAGGAATGTAATGTCTGCTTTTCAACTCTGGTTGGCAGAATATTGTACCCTATGGCACCTGAATGAAATAGCTGAGCTGAGTGTGTTCAGTAATATGTTGTTTCTGGTATGCCAGGATTCAAAACCAGAGCCCATTAGCATGAGTGTTTCAAGGGATTACCACTGATGTAACCTTTCAGGGGAAAGGCTGGTTCATCTACAAATGACTCAGGATGTGATCAATGGTAGGAAGCCAAGCCAGTGAGTAAGGAACCTACATATGCTGCTGACTGAGCTCAACTTCACTCTGCCTCATTTGACCAAGTTCATTACCTGAGAGTGATGAAATGAGGCAAAGGAGAATGTCCTCCAAGACCACAGAAACGTATATAAGTACTGTAGGTTAGAAATCTAGACCGACCTCAGAATGCCAAGATTCCACTTAGAGAAAAGGGAAATACATCTGTGAAAATTAATGAGAAACACAGATATTCCATGGGAGTTCAGAACCTGGAAATTAACGAGTCCAAGAAAAGATCTAGAGGGACATGACAGAAGGCAAATTTCATAGGAATTTGCAACATGATATTTGAGTGGAAAGGAGTTTGGTTTGCTTTCAGCAGGAGGAGGAAAGTCTCCATTTCACACACTACAAAAGGAACATTTTCACTTTTTGAGATCCTAGTGAGGCCTCACCTGGAATACCATCTTCATATTGGCGCCTTGTTACAGTAGGGAAGGAAGTAGATGACTCCGCTAAAATTTCAACAAGAGCCAGAGGAATGCCTTTGGGCCTGGGTACACTGATTAAATAAATCAAATCCTTTTGGCCTTCTGGGCATCTTAACTCCCAGTGATCACCTTAGATCACATTGAGAAAGACTATGAAAACCCTGGAAGATTCCAAGGGAAATGTTCCTGACCACAAGCATATGAAGATTGATACAGCCAAGGAAGGAAGGAGACTATTGCTCTTGGAGAATGTGGAATTCCAACCAGGGACCAGAGAAGACACTTCATCCTCAAGATACATTAAATTTCACATGAGGCCTCTCATGGACTGCTTGGACACATCCTACCTTTAGACACTTCCGATTAGCTCTAGTGCTAGAGTGTTTGATGATCTTTCAAAACTCATGAATCCTTCCTGACACTGGCAAAGAATCCTAGAAAAGAGGAGATGCCATATGTTATTTAATAGGAAGATTATTGTTAAGTGGCATTCTTTCTTCTTTCAGTTGGATTAAGAATAAAACGTGTTTAAAGAAGGAAATATATTAAACAAAAGCTATTTATGCTTAGCCAGAAGTCAGATTTGGGCAAATCTTCACTGCAATCAGGATTTTAATAATACCTGTAAAATTTGTGGCACTAATTAGAAAACCTACCCAAACACTGAAATAATAAGTCTGTTCATTTTTACCCTCTCTGGATCAGCTCTAAATGACTGATTTTCAACATCCTAGTCCCATATTGTTGGGACTGTTATCTATTTTCCTATTCCCTACTTGATTGGGGTTTTCCCCCCTCCTCTTGCCCTTCCTTTGTTTGCCTATATTTTCATCCCCTTCTTTCTTTACTTTCTTTCCCTCTGGAGACATTGTCCTCCTTTTTATTCACCCTTGTTTTTGCTTCTAGTTGTTTCTCTTTTTCTCACTTCCTTGGTTATAAACTACCCTTTCTATGCAAGAAACTTCTTCTTCAAAGGAATTTTCTGGCAGTTGTCTTCCCATTCTGAAAGGATCTTGTGTGAATGATGAAATTACCTTATGAATACATGTCTCTTCTCCATGAACTTGGTGAATTTGGTGTTCAGCCCAGATTCTGAAGAAGGAAATTGATGTCTATTAATCTGTTTATTTAAAAATTACAGATTGCAGTGTAAGTCCTGGAAAAAAATATAAAGATTGGTCTTCTTTTCTCAAATAAGCTTATAAGCTCATAGAATTCATTAAATTCAAATGCTGATAAAGTGATAATACGATAAGATGCCTTAAGGATGGGTAGAAATCACAGCTAGGATAGACCAGAAGTAAAGAGATAAGATTTGAAGTATCTTTTGGACAAAGGATCCAATGTAATATGGGACCTGTTTAGAAATTACTGAGCCAGAAGAGAAGGAGTCTTGGAAGGATGAATGGTCTTGGAAAGGTGGCTGGGGCCAAGCATAGGGCTTTAATTATAATAACAGTAATGTACATAAAAATACCAGCATATGCTTTGAAATCACACAGAATTGAATTTGAATCTAGACTTCACCACACATTGTCTAGTTTACCTGGTTGAACCTCAGCTTCTGATCTTTAAATTGAGATTCAATTAATTATCACCTGTATTTCACTGTTATAAGAACTAACATTTTCAAGGCATAAAAATTAAATTAGGTGACAAATGGAAAATTATTTGCATGATGTCTATACATGGTAAACTTCTAATACAGAGTGGCTATTATTATTATCACCCTGGAAACTAACACATTTATTATAGAGAAAAAAGAATGGGTTTTCAAATCATCTTTAGACAATATATAGATATTGTCTTTGGAAGGAAATGAAGTGATATCTGTATACATAAACATTCATAAATTGCATTGTTAGTCTCAATTCTCTACCTCTTTCTGTATCCAAGCTTTTCACCACTTATGCAATATCCTCCTATTGTGGGATGCATATAATTCTCCACACTTGAGATATACCATGGTCACTGGTTTGGTGGCAGTTATGACATAAGTAGAGTCTTGAAAAATGCTTTTACTCTTTCTCTTCTGCCATCTTCATGGGAAGAGCATGCCAGGACAGCCCACAGTTCCCAGGAAGAGGATGAGTCATGTGGTGCAGAGATATACTACATAAGCCAGTGGAGACTAGAAGAACTACCCAGCCAAATGAAGTGTATATCAGCCTGCAGACATGTTTTAATGAGTTTGAGTGTGACTTGTTATGTAGCATTTTTGTGACAATAGATAATTGATACAATATAAAATATGTATGTATACAATATATAATATGTAGATGTGTAAGCCTACTTTAATTACAGTATTTCATTAAACTTTTTAAAAATTTTCCCAAGATAGTAAACTGTGTGTTTATGGGATCCTTCCTGGTAGGTAGTAAACATTTATACCCCAATGATTTTTGAAGAGGTATTTGTTTGCCTTAGGAAGCTGGCTATTATTTACATCGCATATACAAAAACACTAATTCAAAGGGATACATGGACTCCTATATTTATTGCAGCATTATTTACAATAACTAAATTATGGAAGCACCCTAAGTGTTCATTGATAGATGAATGGATAAAGAAGGTATGATATATATATATATTGATATCTATCTATCTATCTATCTATCTATCTATCTATCTATCTATATCTCCACACATGAGATATACACACACACATATACACACACAATGGAATATTATTTGGCCAATAATGTCTTGCCATTTCAAAAACATGGGTGGAACTAGAGAGTATAATGCCAAGTGAAATAAGTCAGAGAAAAACAAGTACCATATAATTTCACTCATGTGAAATTTAAGACACAAAACAAATGAACAAGGGAAAAAAGAGAGAGAGAAAGACAAACCAAGAAACAGACTCTTAGCTTTAGAGAACAAACTGATGGTTATCACAGGGAAGGTGGTAGGAGGGATGGGGGAAACAGATGATGGGGATTAAAGAGTACACATATGATGAGCACTGAGAAATGTATAGAAGTATAGAATCACTATATCACACATTTGAAACTAATTTAACACTTTATGTTAACTATACTGGAATTAAAATAAAAAGCAATATTTAAAAATGGGCAGTGTCATGTCAGAAATGGTTCAGAAAGTAGTTAGGAAAGGAAAAATGTGAAGAATAGTTTGAAGCATCAGAGGAAAAGGTGTAAGATGGTAAAGAAGGAACTTTGTTAAACCAGGCAGTTTTGCAGCAGATCAAATGGGGGCACTGGATAATGCCTTACAAGTAGCCATTGGATAAGTCTGTACATGCATAGCACTCAGAATAGTACCTAGCATAGAGTAAGTGCTCAAAAAATGTTGAAATAAAAAAAATTAATTCCTTTAGAAGTTATCATTGAAAATAAGTGTTTTCCCCTTGTATTTTGACATTTGAAAGCCTTTAATAGCATGAAACATTACATATTAAACACAAATCCACAGCCACTACCTTTTAGCCAAGTGGTCCACAAACTGATGATGAAAATATGATATTTTTAACTACTTATTTTAGAGGCAGCAAGAGAATGAGCATGCATGAAAGCAGGGAGAGGGGCAGGGGGAGAAGGAGATAGAATTCTCAAGTGGACTCCATGCTCAGTGCGGAGCCCAACACTGTATTCCTCCCAGGACTGTAGGTCAGACCTGAGCTGAAATCAAGAGTCGATGCTCAATCAACTGAACCACCCAGGTGCCCCTACAATGAGATTTTCTATTCTCTCTTTTCTTCTTCTTCATGTTTAACATTTTGATAGTTGCTCTTTGTGGGAAACTCTGGCATGACCATGGAAGATGAGTAGATGTAAAGTTGTTCCCTGCCCTCATAGGGTTGAGACTCTGGTGCATGCTAACCAGACAGGCAAGAATGTCATAAAGGACAAACGAGTAACAGAGCAATCGTTTCTAAAAAAAAAAAAAGAGAAATTGTAAGAAATGGGAGGAGTGTTTCATTTTAAGTATGCTTTTTCATATACAATTAAATTTTAATTTGGGAGGTGTGGTGGACAGAAACCTGTTTGGGAGTTTATTACTTGCTTTCTAAGTAAGAATGTAATGGACTGAAGCATTATTCTTAGCCCTCTGTTAGAACTCCGCATTTCATCTATGTAAATTGATCTGATGATAGCTCAGAGGCATCTTGGATTTTGTGAACATCGTATTCTGCTTTGGCACTTTGGATACCCAGAACCATAACTGTGACCAAATTCAGCCATTGTTTAGATCTATTGTGTTTATTTTCAATTTTCTTGTGTTACATCTGTAAATTACCTTAAATCCTTATTTATGAGATGTAGACTGAATAACTAATGAGGACTATAAGGAAGTCATTTATCTTCCCCACTTCTCAGTTTTCTCAATTATAATATGGAAGGCTTGGATTAAGTTAAACTGAGCTTATTTCTTCCTGATGTTAGTGCTTACGATTACATGAATGAAGGCAAGACTTTCCAGGAATAAAGAATAGATTGATTGAGTCAATACTTAAAAGCACTTGACATGGAGACTTCCTATGTAAGAGCATAAATAACTTGATTTAAAACCATGAGCAAAGTCAGTACATTACAGGATCTCAATTGTAAACGCTTCCCACATGCTAGAAATCCTCCAAATAAGACATTTATTCAATTCTAAGGATGGTTAGAGCATATAAATGCATAAAGAAATGCATATAAATAAAAACATTTTAAAAAGTACATATAGTATCATCAAACTTATCATTAGTATTTATTATGGGACATCAAATTAATCATTTCAATTGGAGAAACTTTTTTAAAATACCCAGCAATTTTTAAGTTTTTTTTTTTAAAGATTTTATTTATTTATTCATGAGAAACAGAGTGAGGCAGAGACATAGGCAGAGGGAGAAGCAGGCTCCCTCTGGGGAGCCTGATGTGGCACTCAATCCCAGGACCCTGGGATCATCACCTGAGTCAAAGGCAGGTGCCACTGAGCCACCCAGGCATCCCAATTTTTAAGGTTTTATAGACTATATCAAACATATGTTCTTAGAGGAAAAAAAATAAAGAATGTGTGTTTCTTCCATACCTAAAACAGATAAACAAAACCGTAAGGATTGCGCCAGTCTTATATCGTTATCTATCACCATTCGATACCCAAAGCCAATAGGGAAAAATTCACAAAGAGAAGTATTTGGTTTTTCCTGGGGGTGGTTTTTTTGGGAGGGCAGGCGTGGGGGGAGGGAAATTGTGAGGTGAAGAGTATGGGGAGAAGAGATTTTACCTAATGGTTGTTAACAATAATAATAAATATTAGTAACCAATTATTAGGTACTGTAGAATTAGTAAGTTTCTGAGCTGTACTCATATCAGCCTTATTGTAGATTCTGGATGAAGTACATTTCTGGGCTTTTATCAATTTAATTCCGTTACATTTAGCCAGATGATCTATTATCTCTAAATATAAGACTAAACAAATCTTAAAGAATATTGGAGTCCAGATGCAGAATTGCTAAAAATAGGCAAAGATAGGCATAAATTAAAGGTAATTGGAAGTCAGGGAAAAAAAAGAGGCTTTACTCTAATATCTAACTCCAGCTTGATATTACTTTATGAATGATTTGGATAATCGTGTTCTTAGCACAAAATTAAATTCACATTGTAGTATAATCACAACTGAAATTTCAAATCAACAAAGGAAGATTGCTTCTGAGCAATGAGTATGGAATTTATTCCTCTAGGAATTAACTAATTTAATCACCGCAAATAAGATTATCAGGTGCTATTATGTCTCATGTTCCAAATGCTTCACTTCCATGAAACAAAAAGATAATAAAATGGTTGAGACAGAACAGAATCTATTAATTACTTTGGGCAGAAACTCTGACCTGAGGTTTTGGTAGATCAGTAAAAAGAATCATTTTTCTAGGTAGGAACATCACAGAGAACAACCCTTACCTTAACTGCATCAACATTTGTGTTCAAAGGGAGTTGTGTTTAGAGACTGTAATAGATGCTTCCATAGCTGTGGTTTTGGGGAATGAATGAAAACATTATTAAGCCATGTCAATGGGGACAAGAGCATTGAAGGTATTCGACAAGTGTAGTTATCTTTGGCTCTGAAATTTGTTGTACCCCCCACCCCAGTAAAATTGTCTTTAGTTCAGTCTAATACTTAAATTTGTTTGCAAGACTCAGTGAGTAGCAAGTGGATGATGCGTTTCCGAATTAAGTTGGGGGACAAAGTACAGGCAGCCTGGTATTGCTAGATAGCATATCCGTAAGTGACAACTAATTCAGTATGCTAGATTTCAACTGTACTGAGTATTAGAAACAACCTAAGCAAGAGGACATGTATGTGTTTTAAGATCAGAACTCCAGTTGGTCCTCATTTCATCTTCAGTGATACCACCAATCTAAAGAGAAATTCAGATTAGGAATTATTTACTTCCTCTGTGGCCAAAAGTCCATAATAAAAAAAATCCAGAGAAATAAGATCATTCTTCCTAAGACTCCCATTTTCTAGTAATCCCTCTGAAATGTTCTCTTTTAGACTGACGGAGATTCTGCTAAAATAAATCATTTGAACCACCTGTGGGTAAATGCGAGTGACAGCCAAGATGAGATACCTGTTTTCTAAACTAACCGTTCTTTCTAAGCCATAGCCCTTACACCTATTTCCTAGTGCCTGAAATATGAAGAGTTCATGTGAATGTCTCTTTACTACTAAGAAATCAGGGAGGTAGGAAGGGAGTCATACATTCTGACACTATTCTAGCAGGATGGAAACAAACCAGCACCCTAGTCCTAGTGGACCACCCAGAGCCACAGGGAAGGGAGGCTGCTTTGCTTGAAAAGAGTCACCATTTCCTGGAGGTTAAAGGGGGAATTTCTTCTAAAATTCCCTTGCTGGCCCAATAGCAAAGGCAATAGAAGTCAGTAGTGGTGCCTGGCTCTTTTTATTCTATCCCTTTGTTTACTTTTGATTAGCATTTTACATTCTTTTATTTATTTTGGATTGATTTTAAAAAGAAAATAGAACCATCAGCTCCCACCCTAGAAGCAGAGAGGGAAGTGGCAGGGGGGATTTTTGATTGGATATATCTTTGTTCAGGGATTGGCAAACTAACACATTCCTAGGGGGTTTTCAGAAAGGTCTTGTATCTTTTAAGTTAAAAATGGGTCACCCTCTCCTGTGACTAAGAGAATTAGAGGCTGCATAGATTTTAACTCATGTCTAGATTTTGAGGTAAAATGGAGACCATGGTCGTCACTTTGAAGGGCTCTTCAGGCTAGTGGACAGATTTCTTGTTTCCTTTGTTGCCCTGCTTCAATCTTATTTGCCATACAGAGATGCTTTTTGGCCCTGCCACTTTTCTGCTTTAACCTCCCCTATGTCTCTTCCATCCCATGGCTTCCCATCTGATGGGAAATAAAATCACCTGATGCCAGCCTTCCCGATTCTATTTGATTTGGCCCATGCCTGCATCTCTCACATATAGCCACCTTAAGGCCGTGGGCTTATAGTTCCTTTTGTTTGAGAGTATTCTTCACCCTGATCTTTTAAACCCACAGGCTCCAAGGTGATATCTCTGGAGACAATTTTTGTCCCCATGCCTCCTATCTAAACCATTCACATGATCACATCACCTATTCTATTTCCTTTCCAGAGTTTATACTGTCATTTTCTTATTTATTTACTTATCTGTTGTCTCCCTCAATGGGAAGACTATAAAGGTCAAGATGGCAGGAATATCTGATATAAATGGCTGTATCTTTTGGTACTTGAAACACTTCCTGGCACAAAGTCATCACTCAAAAAAGATTTGTTGAATGAAATAGCAAGTGAATTATTACTGTCATATCATTCACACAATGTAGCCAGAACAAGTGGCCTCAAATAACTTCTTTTTATCCCTACTTCTAACAATTCTGTTTTCTTTGCTTGTGGAGTTATCCCTTACCCCCTGCTATGCCCGCACACATGCGTACTTTGCCCACCTTGCCCTTCAAAACTCCATTTGCTTATCATCATCATCATCATCATCCCTCTTGGCCATTCAGAAAGGATGTAGTGCTTCCCCTACACTCTTTTTCAGGTTAGAGCACTAGTCACACTGGGTAATCATGACTCCTGGAGGCAGAGCCAATTCTGTTTCTTTCAGTGTGTAAGGTGTCCAGAGGAGGGCTTGCCTTCTCAGGACCTGTTCATTGGATACACAAATGTGTAATCAGAATGTCTTCAAATATATCAACTTTATTATCTTTCCATGTTGTGCATAAAATGATACCTATTTGTTGAATATGTGCATGCATAATGAGAATCGTAGAATGTTTTGACATATGTCAACTTTATTACTTTTCCACATTGTGTGTGAAATGCCTGTAATGTTCCACAGGAAAGGCAGAAGTCATCAGCCTGCTTCTTTTTTTATTTCCTTGTTTAACCCAGTAATTAACACCTTTAGAGTGTGTATGTTTTGTCAGGATACAACTGAGGCCTTTGCCTGTGTAATCTCCCTTATAACTGCTCCAGAAGGTAGGAGGTGTTGGAACCACTGCTATATACTCGATAAAACCAAAGGTGAATTGCCCAGCATCACAGTCAGTAAATGCTGGGGGCAGAATTTGAACCCAGCCAGTCACTAATAGTAGAGACCTCACTGTTAGCCATATAGCAAGTTTGATATAAATGCCACCAGCAACATTTTCTGCCCTTGCAGACTCAGTATAGTTGCCAGTATTTTATTTTAAAAATCTGATTATGTTATTTCTTTAAAAAAAAAAAAAAACTCTGCAATTCATGAAGACCATTATTCTCAGCCCCCTACTGTAGCTATCAGGTCCTTCTGCCCTGCACACTTTCCCCATCATTCCTCAATATAAGCAGTTCTCACAACCTTTTTCTGGTCACTAAACACACCTTGATTCTTTCTTTTATTGTTTATTCATCTTTTCCACTGGGTTCTGCTCATCCTTCTAGCACCAGCTCATATATCCTTTGTCAGCATCTTGGAGGACCTGGTTGTGCCCCCTTTGATGAGTCCACTGCGTTTGATAGTACCTTTATTATATCTCTAACCACTGTGAATTGCATATGCTGCTTTCTTTCTCTGTCTCTCTTATAGGACGAATTTCTAAGATCAAGGTCTGGCCTTTTGTGCCTGTCCCAGTGCTTAGGACATGCTTTGGAACATGCTATATTCTCAAAAACAGACAAACAAAAACTTACTAAAAATAAAAGTATTCACACGCCAGAACAGCTAAGGTGTAAAGGTGAAAAACACCAGTGTACAAGCTCTTTGGAGGACTGGCCATATTTACTCAACTGAACAACCCATGTGACTCAGCAATTCTACTCCTGAGTATATACACTAAAGAAATGGGTGTTTATGATCATCAAAGGACTTATTCAAGAAGATTTAAAATAGCATTATTTGTAATAGTCAAACACTGGAAATCACTCAAATACCCATTAAAAGTAGAATGCATAAATCGTGCTATATGTGTACAAAGGAATACTACTCAGCAATGAGAATAAAGGAACCAGAACTTGGATATCATGGCTGAGTGCCACGGACGGGTATTGCAAACACTGAGCAGCAACAAGAAGCCAGACACAAGAAGACATCTGCATAACTCCATTTATATAGAGCTTAACAACTGGCAAAATGATCTATGGAGTTAGAAGTCTAGAGAGTATTTACCATTCGTAGGAGTAGTGGTGGCTGGAAGGCGACACAAGAAGTCCCCTGGGGTGCTGGTAATTTTTTTTTCTTATCCTGGGATCTGGTTTTACAATTGTGTTTGATGTGTGAAAATTAGTCAAGCTGTCCTACTTTTTCTTTGTCCATTTTGTGCTCCAATAAAAAGTAGAGATAGTAGAAGAGGAAGGGAGGAGAGAGGAATGAAGGAAAGAAAGAGAGAAGGGAAATTTTATGAATAAATGAAGATGTCAATCAAATGAAATGAACTTTTTTAAAAGTTCTGCATTTTTATGAAATCCCAAGTCCCACAATTTACTTCAGCTTTTAATTCAATAGAATTGTAAGAACTGCATCTGAGTTGGCATAAAATCCTAGTTAGTTAGCTTGGGGAATTTTACCAAGCTTTATTTTAAATCTAAAATTATATCCAAGTGAATTCCCCATGTTTGTAAAGCCCAGCGCGGCACCCCTGAGAATGGATGTAATCCTTTTAACCATCCACATAGCCCTTAGGGAGCAGATGAGCGGTTCTAACCCATTCAGCTTACAACATACTTCTATTTAGCTTGTCAGTGGATTCCTGACTGTCAGTTGTACTTAAAGGAAGCAGGTATGATTAGGTATAGACATTTTTCCCTTCGCAGGTGGTAGAAATAATAGGTGCACACAGCTCCCACTAATTTACAGTGATTGGATTTTATTCACAAGTTCGTAGTTCAGTCTGACAGAGTTCACCCTGCAATGGCCACATCATTCAGACCTTTTCTTTGCTAAGTTGCAAGGTTCTGTTTCTTCCTCATGTCACAGAGGTGGGATTGATCTGTGTGTGTTGGCCCAGGGTAGACATGTGGAGATCAAACTTGAGCTTTGTCAAACAGATGGTAGTCCTCTGCTGCGGAAAATGACTTTCCCCTCCTTTTCCTTAAGGCAAGTAAGAATTTTAGGAGTTACCATAGTGTTGAATTTCAGATCAGGTAAACTGACAAAGAGCCCTGCTATGAATCAGTGTTTCATTTTGTACGTTTTGGCAGCTCCTCGAAAGCAGAAAGTAAGCCTCAGACTGTCAGCCGTTGTGGTTGTGATTCCTTGATGTTGATACTAGATATGAAAGAACATTGTGCATTTGATTTGAAAGGGGTGTGTGTGTATGTGTGTGTGTGTGGTCAGTACATTAGAAATAACTTGAGGACAAATAACCACTATAAGAATCACAGGTCATAAGTCAGCAAGTAAAAATATTTGAATGACATCGCCTAGCTGCTAACCTTTTCGAGAAAGGTACACACCTTTACTTTTATAGACAGCTGAAAGCAATTGTGTCTGTCCCATATGCTTCTAAAGTTTATAATTGTCTTTGGTGTGCATATGAGGCTATGTGTTCACATATAAATTCAATTGTCAGAGCCTCATCTGTGAGACGAAAACATTCAGCAGTGTTTTATTAGTGGAATGCTCAACAACTGACCTGATGCCTTTCCCTTATGACTGATTAAAATTCCCCTCTAAGGTATTTAGAAGGATTTGGATTCCCTCTAGATACAGGACCTATGTCTTCTGTTTTGTGCTTCAATACTACTTCAAGACAAAAATGCGCCAAGGAATTATCTGCCTTTAGTTGTTAGCAGTTAAATATTAAAGTGCATAAATTTCAGATTCCTTTCTATAGGTTGGTTATAACTGCAAGGGAGTGTAGCTATAGGCTTGTGGGAGGAGTGAACTGCAAGGAAGAAGGGAGAAGGAGATTTTCAAAGGAGTAAAACAATCTGTTAATATGTTGTTAATCATTGGAGAGGAGTCACAGTCTCCTTGTAGAATCTGAGTTAAGACGATAGATTCCTTAGGAAAAAAAAATACATGCATGTGTGTAAACAGCAAGTGTTATAACTGTATTAGTTTGGATTCCCCCAGAACTGAACCTAAGGGAAGGATTTGAGAGCAAGTAGTTTATTCTGACAGAATAAGGAAGGAACTGAGCTTAGGTGATAGGAGGGGTTGAGATGGGGAAGGGAACAGGCAGGTATTTAAGGATGTTATTATTAAGGTACTTTCCACAAAGATGAGTGAAACTTAAGTCCATGAAAAAACTCTGAAAAATGGTGCAAAACAGATAGCTTAGTATTTTCCTGCCCAAAAGAGCCCAACATTCATCAGTCCTTGGTTAGCGTGGCCCTTGGTAGGACATGAATTCGTAGGTGTGTCTCTTGGCAGTGTGTAGGGCAAAGGGGGTTCTCACAGCCCAAAGGTGGTTCTATGACAGAGATGCAGCTGTTAGCTGTGTGATATCAGGCTGGTCTGCACAGAAATGGTGAACAAGAATGAGGGGAGTGTAGAGAGATGTAAGTCTTCCTGGACCAGTTTCTTAATTCTGATTGTGAGGAAAGGGACACCTAACGGTAAGATGGCCAGTTGGGAGATGACTTTACCTATTCACATCTTTGAGAAGGGCCAAGTTATATGCTCAACAGTGTTTTTAAATTGTAAACTTATTCTAGAAGGAAGGGATTCAGTGAGTCAGTAGATACCTTTAAAAAGATTGTGAGGAGTCCAGGGGATGCTTTAAACTCCTCTGACTCACTGTGTCTCATAAGGGCAGTCACATGACCTTTCTTTATGAGAAAGTCTTCATCTAGGGAATGGTCTAACAATGGCCTTTATCATTCTGAAGACAAAGGGTGCCCAAGCCCATGATGCCATGAGACTAGTAGCTTCAACATCCCTCTGTGATGCTCTTCCTATATGTAATCTCCTTTACCCCAAGCAATGACTTGAGTCAACAGGGCAATCCTATCTCAGACTTTAGGAAACTGAGTCTGGAACATCAAGATGATGTACCAGAATCACCCAGTGAGTCACTGTCACAGTAGGAATTAGACACCAGAAGATCTATATTCTAGGGCATTCTTCAACTCTCCAGGCCTCACCATCTCCTCCTGGAAATGAGTGTTAATAATAGCCTTGGCCCTCCCATGAGCCAGAATGACTTATTCACAACCTGGGGACAGAGTCATCCAGGGGAGGTGAGTTAACTCTTTCAGGCCATCATTCTATGACAAAGGCCAGTCAAAAAGGCCTGGGAAATGGTGGTAGTACATACATGCATTATTCCTGTGTTCCTTGGTCCACTGTCCCCACTAAAAAAATAATTAGAAGAAATGGTAGATCCGTGTTAGGTCATGATGGTGGTGGTAACATAGGGGAGGGAATTACAAACAGAGGGGAAGTGTCCCAAGACCCAGGGAGAAATCTAAAGTAATATAATAATATGTCATGATCTCTCTCTCAGAGCCAAAACTGTGCTTGACCCATTCTGGCAATTATTATAACATTATATTTTCTCAAAAGCCAAGCCTCCTTCTCTTTCTCTCTTTTTCACACACACACACACACACACACACACTCACACTCACACACAGAGAATAACAAGCTTTGCAAAGTGCAAACATTTCCATTGCTGCCAAAGGTCAGGCTGAGGATGAAGCTCGAAACCTCGAATTTGTCCAGCTGTCATCTCCCAGTCTCCGTCAATACTGTGAATGTCCAGTTCTATCCCGAACATACCTACAAATACATCTACTTGGAAAATACTGGCACATAAATTTAGAGAGGTTTAAAGTGGGAATGAATACCTCAACCTACGGAGTGGAAAAAACCTGTGCCCTGCTCCTTGTGGGCAACCCAACCTGTTTGAACTGCTAAAAACACTCAGGGCAAAACAAGGAGAGCTGAAAAAAATAAGCTTTTAAGAAAACAGTTCTCTCAATATTCCTAAGTTTAATGGCTCAATATTTAGCATGTGTTTCATAACTCCAGCTTTTTTTGGGCGGAGGTAGGTAGGGGAAATGGGAATATAGTAAAGGGTTTTCAAAACACTTGCTATTTGTAAGGCTTCTTTTTTTATGTACCATAACGCACGCAGCCTTCTCAGGCTTGGGGTCAAGATGTTTCCTTGCAGTGGAATGGAACACGAATGAGGAAGAGTGGGAAACTAGGTTATAGGCTACCATGGAAAATATGAAGAATCCTGGAAAACGTGAGCCCAGAGTCTGACAGTGGTTCCAGGGTTATGGGAAGAACTCCTTTTCCCTCTTTCCTCTAAATACCTATCAGGATCCCTGGGCTGTGGTGTTAACAATGAATTATCAATGGGTCATTCACCCAAGGAGCTTACAATCCAGGGGGACAGATAAGACAGGCAGATGGAAAGACAGGGAGACCAAATGTCACAACAAAGTGAGAAGGGCTGCTGCCGAGACAGTTGACTGTAGCAGAGACAGACTGTGTCTCTGTTTATCTTTAGTTCTATTACTTGCTGGCTGTGTGGTTTTGGAAAGCTACTAAACCTCTCTGGCCTCAGATTCTTCATCTGCCAAGTGGAGATAATGGTACTACCCAAAAATGTGTTTGAGGTTTCATGAGAAATTTATGCAAAACACTTTGAACAGGGCCTAACACGTAGTAATTGGTCATAAGTGTTAGCCATGACAGTGATTTCATAGGAAGGGATGGGGCTGGGTGGAGGCTTTATAGCAGCAGGAGTGTTTCAGCTGAGTCTTCAAGAAAAAGTAGGCACAATCCAGATAGACACAGAGTACCTGCTTGTTGGGCTAAAAGGATGATTCAAACAGGGGAAGAAGAATATGAAAAGGATTGTAGGTGGAAAAACCCAAAGATGTTCAGGGTAAGAGGAAGACCTTTGGGGGAAGGTAAAGAGTGGTGGGGCCACAGTGTGTAGCCCTTCCCAGACATAATGTGGTATCAGTCAGTGTTAAGGAATAATGCAAGTATGAGCCGAATTTTGGGTTGACCTTTAACAACTGGATTCGATGCTTTATTTGAAATGTTAAACCTCAAATTTCTTCAAAAGATAGTTGCTTTTATTGTTTCTGAGAGGGCTGAATCTCCCTGTAGGGTCATCCAGGGACCTCATTATTAGCTATAGATGGAATGGTTGTGGATTTGGGAAGATGAAAATTGAAATGCAGACAAATTTCACAATTTCACAAAATTGTGAAGAGTGGCCCTTTGGAAGCTTTGAAAGAAGTGGGCAGGGAACATTTGGCAAAAACTTTCATGTTGATTGAGTGACATGTACAGGGAACTTCTGGTGGAAGGAGTTTCAGTGGCAATTCCCATTGGGAATGGGGTATTGGTGGGAGAGCAAAACTGCCTGAGCAGCCTTTTACAAATACACAATAACCTTTGGCTCTTAGGATGACAGAGTTGGGGGTGGGTTGGGAGATCCAGTGAGGAGCTAGAATGAAAAGAATCCTGAGAAAGAGATTGTTAGGAGTCTATTAAAATACCACCTTGTTAACCTCCTTATTTCCCTCTACTCACATTTCTGGCAGGTCTAATTTCACCCTGTTCCACTAATCCATATAATACAATGAATTTCAGAATGCGTACAAGTATTCTCCATGGCTGTTTTACCCTTATCAACTCATACATACCTTCTCTGATCTAAAACCAGAAGCTAATCTGCTTTTCATTCTGTGTGAAGTCCACAATTGACGGAATATCCAGGTGAGGGAGAGACTTTCCATTCTTCACATACATCTAGTGCTGTGGGGCCTTCATGCCAGCCTTCTGGTCCCATACGTGCTTGGTAGGAATGCTGCAATCTCCTGTTAGTCCAAGGTCAGATCTCTGCTTATTTTCGATATCTAGAATTTCGACTTCGGTTTTCACCTCATATTTGTTTACTAAATCAGACATGTACCCACTCTTGAGTGTGCGCATACACACACACGCGCACACACACACACACACACACACACACACATACTTACCAAACAGGAGTGATATCTGATTCAAAGGAGCGTAGCCTCCCAGAGATTTCAGGTCTAGGTAAAGCTAACAGCAACATACTGTATCTGTGATTTGGCATGATGGTTGTTACTATTCCTTTATGCTGTGAAGCAATACTATTGTGTCATGTTTAATGATTTTCTTTTTTCTTTTTTTTTTTTTTTGTTTAATGATTTTCAATTGCACAACTTTGGATTTTTTTTAATGGAATTTTGATTTAATCGGTGATTTTTTTTTCAAGAGCTAGAAGCATATTTTTGGTACCCTCAGAATTTGATCCAAGACCTGCTTCAGATACAGATATCCTGTCACATTCTATGACAACTCTCTTTGAAATTCATGTAACTTTTGTTTCCTGAACTTTCATTTGCTTTGTGTTAATTTTAGGGGGGTTTTAATAGCTTGCCTCACTTTGGAAGCTTCTTTTTAACTCAGAAAAACACAAGAGAATAGTATAACAGAGACTCATAGAGTAAGATTGCAAAATTAACATATGTTAACATTTTATCATATTTTCTCAAGATAAATGATGTATATGTCAACATAAACAAACATTGCTGATAGAATTAAAATTCCTTTCACTTCCTTTGTTTTTATAGGTGGGTTGCAATTTCAGTTTTTTGAGAGAAAAATTAAGACTTAACGTGACTTCGAAAAACATCTCTAAGTTTATGTGACTTTTTAGGCAAGTTACTCTTCCTAGGCCTCTGTTTCTTCATCTGTAAAATGGGAATAAAAATCGCATCTATCTCGTAAGATTGTTGTGGGGCTCAACTCAACTCATACACATGTCTGATGTCTAGTAAGATCTAAATAAATGCTAGCTTTTTTGTTGTTGTTGTTTTTAATTAACATACTTCCTCACCGGTTCACAGTCCAGTGCAGAAGCAAACAAATCTTTACAACACAGTGATAAGTGTTGCAGTAGAAGTTAATGCAAAGAAATGTAGATAAGAGAGTGAACAGAGAGGTGAGGAAGGCTTCACAGAGGAGGGCTGAACTTTGATCCATTTCCTGGAGAAGAAATCTGGTTTCATCAAGTGAAGAGAGAAGTCATGCAGGCAGAGGGAGGAGCCAGTGCAAAAGACAACTACATAGAAACGGGCTTTTGATGGTGAGCTTGCAGGCTCCACTGTGTGGTGGGTAGAAGGGAAGGAAAGAGAGGTGGGCCAGGCGGTGTGTTGGGGCATGAAAGTTTCCATAGATAGCATTGCTGACCACAGAAGGTACATTTCCATGTGTTTGTGGATATATGAGCCTGTTTCTTTCTGGGAACTTAGATTTCAAAGTTGGAGATTATTACATTATTTTTGAAAAGACTTATCCTTATTACTGTCCTTTCACCCTGATATGTTCATTCCTGTAACCTTGGTAACTCACTGATATGCCTCCAGGGGGAGGACCCTCAAATGCAGTCAGGCTACTGTGAGTTGTAATGCCATTAACATTGACAATCAGGGCCACTGGGCATTGGACATGAATTAAGGGCTCTGCAATCTGCAATGGCCCTAATATAGTCTAGAAGATACAATATTGCTTCTTGTGCATCTATTACCCAGCTCGACCTAGTGAGAAGGTGCAAGGTCTCTGACTCAGAGAGTGCTATGATATCATCCTGGCTCTGCTCTGCTGATTTCTTGCCATTTGGTCCCCAGGACCATTCTCTCTTCTTTTCTACCCTGCTCTTGCATCAGGAGACTGATGCCTGGGGGCTGTACGCCAGTCCCCTTGACCCTCTGGCTTTTGTTAGGTTCAGGCTACCAGAGGGTCTCACAGGAAGTAGGAAGGCAAGAAGAGACAGAGAGGTTGGGATATTTATTCCTCTTCCTTCTTCCAAGCTTCTCTCTAGTTCTGGTGGTGGCTGTGCTCCTTGGTGGCTAGAGCTCCTGCCAGGTGGCCCCTCTTGTCTGCTTCTGCCCTCACCAGGCTCCAGTGACATCCTTTTCTGCCATTGCCCCCTTAACTCTCCACTGTTGCCACTTCCAATGCTTGGCCATACCCTGGCTGTTCCTTTAGCTCTGCCCACATGTCCATAAAAAGCACCTTTATTAAATTTTTCTCAGTGACTCTTTTGAACATGTCCCCTCTTTCCTACTGAGACCTTGACCAAACCAACTGTATACTAGTTGTGCGGGACTTTCACTCTTGGGCTGACTCCCCAAATGCAAAATCAGGATAGTGTCGTTCTCTGCCTCCTAAAGTTGTTTATAGGTAATGAGGAGATTCTATGTTTTGATAATATTTTTGTAAAGATTTTATTTATTCATCATAGACATATATATAGAGAGAGGCAGAGACACAGGCAGAGGGAGAAGCAGGCTCCATGCCGGAGCCCGACGTGGGACTCAATCCCGGGTCTCCAGGATCACACCCTGGGCGAAAGGCAGGCGCCAAACCACTGAGCCACCCAGGGATCCCCTGTTTTGATAATATTTTTAAAGCCTCTAGCACAGTGCCTGACACACAGAAGGCCTTTTATGAATATCATATACAATTGTCATCACAGTTATTACTAAGATTGCTTTAATTATTTTTCATTTAGAATCAAAGGATGTCAGATCTAGAAAATACCTGGGACATTGCCAAGGACAATCCCAACATTTTATATTTGAGGAAACTGAGGCCCAGAATGCTTGGGTAAATTCACATAGCTAATTAGTGGTAGAACTAAGGATAGTATCAGCCTACATTGAAAGAAGGCCAGATGTGTTTACATCAATTCTGTTTAACATCTTTAATGAAGGTGTTGATTCCTTCAGTGACGTCGCCCACTTGTTTTAGAAATGAGTTACATAAGCCCAACTCCCACCACTAACACTTTATTTGCTCCCTCTGAGAAGAGCATCATACTGTCCCAAAATAAGCAAGAATTCAAGAGAAAACCCCTGTTTCATTTGCTCCTGCTCCCCGCTGCTGACTCATTCACTCCTGGACCTCTGAGCTCCAGCACATCAATCATCCATCCTCAGAAGAGCGCTGGTCAGTCTCACAAGCTCCAGCTCTGCTGGAGCTCAGCAATGCTGCCCTTGGGGCTCTGCTGCACCACAGGGGAGGACACTTTCAGGTTCTCTTCTGCACAGATGGTGGTACCCAGCTGATAATCCTAGCCAGCAACTGCCCTTTTGCGTTTTAGAATCCATGGTAGGCCATCCTGGTGGAGACAGAGCCCAAGCAGATATGTCTTTTGACCACACACTTTTGAAACAATTAGATAAACAGTGAACCTTGGCTTCGTCATCCTATTACTAGGCATTCAGGTCTTTCCAAGTTTTAAACAAACAATGCAAATTGCCATACATTTCAGGATGATGATGTCTACTTCTGGGGCAAGTAAAGAATTCCCTTCCAAAGCTCAAATAATAAGTGCTTAATTGCCCCCCCCAAAAAAAAAAAACAGTAATAAACTTTATTATTTTTTTTTGTAATAAACTTTAAATTACTTTCTTCTCATTACTCCCCAAACATGCTTTTGCCCAGTCTGTGTGTGTCTGTCAGGGCCGAGCTGACATTACCTGATCCTATTGCACAGAAAGCCTGTGTTTGTGAGATGCCCAAATAAGTGGTTGATTCAGGGAAAAAAAATATTAGTCAAACCATTTGTTTCACTGAATTAATGAATCAGTTCAGGTAAAGTAGGCGAGCTTGTAGCCCAGAGTAGGCAAAGCTGCGTGTCCCAGGATGATCTCTCCTGCCTGCATTACAGGGAAGGCTGGGCTCTTGGGGCAAACTTGAAGGAACTGCTTTGGGCTCAGGGCAACATTCTCTCTCAGCAGCTTGTTCTTCACCATTTCTAGCAGACGTTTGAACTCCCTTCCCACACCACCTTCAACCCAGCTGCTAGAACTTCTCACCCTACAGTGCTTGAATGTCGAAAGAGAAAGCTAAGCCCTGAAGACTCTCTTGTTTCTTTCCTGATTTGAATCATGTAATCTTTTAAAACAAACTCACCCAAAAAGTAGGGAGACATTTGCTGTGGTATCTAAATGGCAGGGATGAGAAAAAATAAATGAATGAGTGAGTGAATGAATGAATGAATGAATAAATAAATAAATAAATAAATAAATAAATAAATAAATAAATAAAATAAAATAAATGGCAGGGATGAAGAGAAAGCTAAAAAGTAATAAAGGAATATTGAGAAAACCAGTATGAAAATTTCAAAAGTAGAGGAAGGAAACTACTCCATGTAACACACCTACTATGTGTCAAACATGTTCACATGCATTATCTTATTGAATTCTTACAGTAACCCCGTGAGATCTGTGGGACCAGAGCACTTGCATGCAGTGGTTGTTGTTCACTGCACAACAGGTACCAGGAAGGGTATGGGGCCTTGGAACCTAGCCTACGCTCTGCCCAACATGCTGTGGATCAGCCTGGAGAATGGTATATCTTTTTCTAATTTGTACAAAGGCATGATATTAGTTTGGCTTCTTCAAAAGCAGGCCTCGAGCAGGGATTTAGATGCCGGCAGTTAATTGGGAAGTAATTCCTGAAAGCACAGTGGGGAAGTGAGGTGAGAAAGGGAAGGAAGGCCAAAAAAGGGTGAGCTGATGAGTGGTTATCCTTATGAGCAACTGAGGGTTAATTTCACCTTGGACCTTCTGAGACACCATGTGGAGCATGCCTCAGAATTTTCCTAGTTGGGGGCAAAGAACCTAGGATACTTCTTTTTCCACTCCCATCCCTCTTAAGGTAAGGGTTGCTCCTGGGGCATTAATGCCTTGGCACATGGGTCAAGCACAATCCTGATACCAGAGACCAACCTCAGGGAGAAACACATACAGGAGGCCATCTGTGTGTTTGGAAACTGCCTGCAGGTGACCTCTGCTCGGCCAAAGGGCTCTAGTTGGGCTTAACAAGCCAGAATACTCAGAGAAGCAGGTAATCTGCATGCAGACATGTTTTGGTCCATTGGACATCTGTCAAATGTTACTTAGAGTAACTTAGTTACCCTAAGTTACTCTTAGGGTAACTAAAATGATCATAAAAATATCAATTGTCCTGAATGGCTAAAGATTAAATGTCAGAAGGCTGGGTATCTGGCCACATTCCAGATATGGGGTCATCATTTTTATCACTTACATGAATTCTCAATAATGAATAATACCATTTTAGAATATAAATAGACTGAATTTCCCCGGCATGTAAAAGTTTTACTTACATTTTTCCACCTCCCTGAATTTGTTCACTGGGAATAGGTTGCCTAGTGGGTAAATGAAGATAACTTAAAGAGCTTCTGGCACATCTCAAAAGCTTCCTTGCTGCCCCTGTATGTTGTGTAGTATTTATGAATCACAACATGGCACACACTGAACACTCTAAAGGAATGTGTCCAGAAATGTTGTGCAGATTTAGTGTGTGGTGGTGTGCGTGTGTATGTGTGCGTGTGTATACACAGATGTCTGTATTTATACATTTGGATCCTTCCACCATCTGCCCACTAGGACTGTGTGAATTGTCACCCCTGTCAACCCTTTGGAAGCCCCTAAGCTCTGCATTGAACACTGGGGCCAGGGCTGTGCTGCCCATGGTGGAATCCGCAGCCATGCAATAGCTCCTGCTGGGACTCTGAGCAACTAGGAACTCTCCATGTTCCGAATGGTGACTTAGAGCTTTCACACTGTGGTGCTGTTTTTGTTGTTTCATGTTAATATGCCCCAAGCATTTCATATTCAAAGAGGGAGAAGAAGACAGGAAAGAAATCAAGTCCAGTTTCATGCAGCAAGGCACAGTGTGAGCAGCATCACACTATGATACTAAGGCTAAGAATTTTAAGTATTTGAGTGACAGTTGTCTTAGGATTGTGTCAACTGTCCCATTTTAGGGTGAGGAAAACAAGGCCCAGGCAACTGATGTGGCTCATTCAAGGCCACAGAGATGGGTCTCTTCTATGCTGGGAGGCCCGGGTTCTCTCAGGCCCTGTCAGCAGAAATTTAACCTGTGAGCTTGGGAGCCACTTGATGTGTTGGTTTTTCTCTATGTATCTCCTCAGATGCATCCTCTGCCCTTGCTTGCCTGGCTCTGTGTCCAGGAAGCTGGACCACCCCCTCTACCACCTAGCTACCAGCTGATGCCAGAGAAAGGTTGGGGTATTTAGTCTCTGTGTTCTTTCTTTGGTTTTTGTGGTGGCTATGCTCCTCAGGAATGGCTATGACTCCAGTCAGGTGGCCTTCCTTCTAAGGCTGCGGTTCTTATGGGATTGCAATCATAATTCCTCCTCCATTTTGCTGTAGATGTGAGAGTGGCAAAGGCACCCCACTGTTGTTACCCCATGGATGGCTCACCCAGCTCTGTTCCTTCATCCTTCCTATATATCTGTATGCATTCCCTTCGTTAAAATCTTTATAAGAAAACTGTCCGAGCAGGCTGGGAGCTTCCTGGCCAGAGGATATACTTAGGGAAGAGTTTTTCCTTTGACAAATGGGGATTAAAAACTGTCACTTAGGATGAAATAGGTAAAGAAGGTTAAGAGGTACAAGTTTCCAGTTAGAAGTAAAACATGGAGGTGAAAAGCAAAGCATAAGCAATATACTCAATGTGCTGCAATAACATTATATGGTGAGAGATGGTGCCAGAATTATCATGGTGGGCAGTGAGTACTATACAGACTGTCAAATCACTATGTTGTATATTTAAAATCAATATAACTTTGTATGGATACTATACTTCAATACTAAATTTTAGAAAAACTGTCCACTTAGGTTTTGGTGAGGGTCAAATAAGGTCATGTATGTAAGCATGCTGTGTATAGCCCAAATGCATGCTTGTTTTAACCAGAGATTTTTCACCCAGCCAGTTTATGCCTTAATTAGTTTTCATATCAGCATACAACAGTAGCACCTCAACTGTCCTTCTCCATCTCTCAGGTCACTCAAATTGATGTCTCATGGCAGAGTCTTCCAGTTTTCATTTTGAAGGCAATGAAACTGCACACCAAACCTTGATCTTGTTGCAAAACAGTGAGACATCCTGCATTTTGGTGTTATACCAGACAGCTGTGCACACTGATCTGCAAAGGATGCCCTGCATCTCCTGCCTCCACTTTTCACCTGAAAGCCAAACCAGAGTGACTCACTGATGCAAGAAGGGAAACAAGTTTTCAGTTAGTGGGGTGTCTCCAACAATATTCCACTTAAGAGTTCTGAGGGGCACCCGGGTGGCTCAGCAATTTAGCGCCTGCCTTCAGCCCAGGATGTGACTCTGGAGTCCCAGGATCGAGTCCCACATCAGGCCCCCTGCAGGGAGCCTGCTTCTCCCGTGCCTGTGTCTCTGCCTCTCTCCCTGGGTCTCTCATGAATAAATAAATAAAATCTTAAAAAAAAAAAAAAAGAGTTCTGAGAACAAGATCCAGGACCAGCCTCGGGAAGAAGACAGACAGGGGATGTCTGTCCTAAGGGACCCCTATTCCATAGACCTCACCCCACTCTGCCAATTTTCACTCTCTCCCTGGTCCCTACTCCCACTTACCTCATCTCCAGGATACTGACTCCCAGTTCTGAGGAATTCACAGAAGATTAACCCATGTTCCTTCTATTCTAGTCAGGAAAATTTCACTAACAGCTGGGAATACCCAAAGCATGCAGGTACTTTCTTAGGTATAGGGAAGGCAAAAATGATCAAGACATGTTATTTCATCTTTGCCAACAAATACCATTGTGACTATCTGTGAAATTACCTAATTAATTAAGATAAAAATTCCAAGCAACCTGCTAATCAGAGGGGGCCCTTCTGGTTGATTCTGGCTATGCTTTGTGGTGGTTAAGGGTAATGATTTGAGAGCCAGTCTGCCCTCTTCCAAATTCTGCTCTACCATGTACTTGCCCTGTGACTTTGAGGGGGTAACTTAACTTCTCTGTCTAGAGAAGTGTGCAGGAGCCAACTTGAGAAAACCAGTTGTGCAGACTTCTTTCCAACCCTGCATTCACTGACATCACATTGGTAGTTTAAAATCTTTTGTGACATAATGCAGGTTTAGCCAACATTTAGTGGTGAAAGTGACACACTGGGGCCCTTTCTGCCTGGAGAGTCAGTGGTTAATGTTTCCCAGCACACCACTGCCTCTTTCCTTATATTTCTTTGTCTCTTAGAATGGAATGAAACAGTATCTACTTCATTGGATTGCTGTGAAGATTAAGTGATATCGAAGACATACACACTGCGTGGTGCTTGCTAAATATATATGCCCTGCTATTGTGACTATTTTCATAGTCAATGGAGTTTCTCCTTGGGACTCTTTTGGCTAATGATGCCAAGACCAGATATACTAGAAGTTACAGGCTCTGCTGGCCAAAGGGTTGACGTGCCTTCTAAATCCCTATCTAGACTACTCTAAGACTCAGTTTTCCAAAACAAAGCAAAATACATACATACACACACACACACATACATACATACATACATACATACAAAGCAAAATAGAAAAGTAACTCCTTGCTTGAGAATGACTCAGCTCCCTTTTAGGGGAACATGACTCCACTTCTCAGGAATCAACAGTGATTAGTGATAGAAGGAATAACCCCCTTGACCCTGTGTGATCATCAGACCGCTGGGGAAGGAAGGAGCTTTATGATTAAGTGCTGACCTGCAAAAACCACCAGCACAGGTGTCCAGCAATTTCACCCTTGAGAAGCTGGAGTTGAGTTTCTGGGGTTGCTTGGGAGGCTCAGGACATACTGCAGGGTAATAGGAAGGACATGGGGTGAGAAAAAGGTTCCTGCCAAGTTACTAGGAGACACATGATAGCTCAACTGGGAACGGAGAGTCAGGTTTAATATTGTTTCTGTTCCACACTTAATAATTGAGGTCAATGGTTTATCAAGTCGTCACTGAGAGCCACCGGGAGGCCAGGCTTCTAAGTGCAGAGAGGCAGCAGGGAAGGCTGAGGCTGTGAGAAATATAATCAGAGCTTACAGCACTAACCCTTCACCTGTTGATGTGATTGGGAGACATTCAAAAGACCTTTGGCCCTTGACTTCTCTCTATGTCCAAATTCCCACTATTATGTTAGGTCTTGAAGAACCTTTGGAAACTAGTGCTTCCTCCCCTCCTCCGTGAAGTTAAAGTTGCCTTAAAGACAAGTATCATATCCTTGCACATATGCTCCTATCTGATCAGTTACCATCTGGGATCCCATATCTGGAAGCAGGATCTAGAAACTGCACACTGGATAGTCACACTCTCTTTAGATGAGATGTGTGAGTGATGAAAAGTGGAAAAAGACTTGATTTAAGGGATGATTGTGGTCTAATGGACAACTACATAAGACTGTGGGAAGCCCAAGGGTATATCTTCTCTTGGAGAATAGGGTTCTGGGTACAAGGAGGGCTGAATGAGGCAGAGAGACTGGCTAATGTGCAAGATGGGAGCTTGAGGTCAGGGGTAGGGGCCCACAGGAAGCACAAGGGACGCAGCTGTTTGCTGGACTTTTCTCTTGTGCTAACTGGTGGGTTAGAAGGCTCAACAGGAAAGAAACTTTTGATAGCAAGCAGGGTCAAAAACGGGAAGGGCACTCAGAGGGCAGTAGCCATGGTGGGGCTCCATGGCCTTGTTGGCAGAAGGGAGAGTATATTTTTGAACTGTGGATCTCGTGAGCAGACAGAAATCAGGAAAGGGAAGCTGAGCATTAATCCTACATAGATCATAAGCTAATGGCACTTATTTAGTGCTTGTAAATGAAAAGTTGTCAAGGCTTTTTGATGGCCTTGAAACCACAGGCATTAGTAGATGGCCTGAACCCAGTAGAAGGCACATCCATTACCCAACTCTGCTTTAGCATGCTCCCAAATCATTAATACTCCAAAGTTAAGCAAAATATTCATAATAGTGCTCTAATTTAGCCTATATGCAACCCCCCCCCCCACACACACTTCTCTCTCTTTTTCTCCCTCTCCCTTGCACCACCCTCTCTTTTGTCCAGAGAGGCATCTGCCGTTAAGAGCAGAGGTTTTGAATCTTTCAGAAATCACTTGAACATGCAGAAGAGAGGCAATCTTTCCTCTATCCAGTCAATAAATTATGAACACCCTAAATGCCAGACATATGCCTCACACTGGGATGTAATAGTGAGGAGTGAGGCCCAGAGGAATTCCTCATCCTTCTTTCTGTACTATCATTTGGCCTGATTTTTAGGAGGCTTCAGAGCTGGTCATCTCAACTCTCTGGATTCCCATCTTCTGTTTTTTGTTTTGTTTTGTTTTGTTTTTTGTTTTTTTTTTGCTTGCGCTATGGGAAGCAAAGTAAATTCAAATCCAAATTCAAATCCAAGGTGCTGAGTGTAGGAGTTTCCTTTCTAAGGATTCAAACTTTTATTTTTGGTTTCTAAATTTGGCCTATCACCCACTCCACTTTGAATCAACACACAGGAAACATTATCTGTAAAATGATGAAAACACTGGGCATGAACCATGTGAGGAATTCATGAAACAACGGCTGTAAGGTACTCATACAGTGCCTGACATTTAGTGTTGTTATTGGTGTCAGTATTATTTAAAATTGACCAAAACCATACTGGTTATTGGCCCACGGACTATGTATTAACATAGTCGGGGACTGAGTTGATCTGTATATTATTGAAAGTCTGGAGAAAGGCAAACCCTTTATGGGAAGATTTGCTTATTCCTGGTAGATAGGCTTATTCATGCTTCAGACTAGATTTGTGATACACTTCTGCGAATATTTAGTTCTCAGTTTTATCATAAATCTATCATACATGCATGTATTAGGTGAAGATGGTACAGGATTTTGCTTTGAGATAAGGAAGGAAAGAGTAAGAATGTACAAGTAAATGGATTTACTTTGGTGAGTGGCATTTTCTCTTGGCCTTACGATATGTGGCAAGGTTTTTATGGTTGACCTTTGAACTATACAGAGGTTGGGGCACTGATCCCACACAGCCAATAATCCGAGTATAACTTTTAATTTCCCAGAAGCTTACCTACTAATAGCCTGCTATTGACCAGAAGCCTTACCAATGACATAAACCATCAATAACATGCATTTTGTATATTGTGTATATAATATATCATATTCTACAATAAAGGAAACTAGAGAAAAGAAAATCTTATTGAGAAAATCATAAGGGGAAGAAAACACATTTACACTACTGTACTATATTTACTGGAAATAATCCTCATATACATGGAGCCACTCAGTTCAAGTCCATCTTGTTAAAGGGTCAATTTTGTTTTAGAATTTTCAGTTGTTTTTTTCTTTTTTAAAGTGCACCTTCTGAGGAAACAAATCTTTCTATTGACATTGAAAATGAGTCATAAAAGAAGTGTTGGTGCTTTCCTTTTGAGGGATTTTTTTTTTAGTTTTTTTTTTTCCATTAAGTTTCAGCAACAGGAAAATATGGACTTTCAGCATCCACAGGGATATGATAAAATGGAAACATACGTCCCTTGCTTGTGCATTACTACAAACCATGAGAAAACTCACAAGTCACTCATAGACTTTCTAGAAAGGCTGATTGTCAAATAGCCTTCTGCTCCCTTTATTTTTCTAAAACCAAATGGGTATTAGTGTTTCAAAAAACCTAAGTTGATAAAAAGCAGTTGATGGAAGTCCCAGATCGCCTGGGGGTCAGTTATTTTTATTGTGGGAACACCAGAGAGTGGATGAGAGGTGAAGCCATATGCATGGAAGCCTGCCTGCACCTGCACGCACTTCTTGATCTTATTGCCAAGGAGTGATTGAAAACCCCTCCTTGCCTTTTCCTCAACCGTGGCCACATTTGGGCAAATTGGAAATGAAGGAATGGGGCATAGGCAATAACATATGAGTTAAAGATATTTCTCAAAGCTTTGGAAAAGTAGGAGGCTTGCCCAACATTACTGAGGACGCTCCATAGAGACTCATTTGTGGAATCCTGCAGTCTTTCCTTCAACTTTGTAAAATAGAAAGGGCATATCTAAACCTCTGGACATATTTTGACAAAACCAGATATTCCTTCCTGCATCTTCAGTGCCTGTAAGAAGGGACATAGTAAACACTTGTGGGCTGGATAGACTCCATCAGCAACAGAGGCACCCAATTAATTTTTTAATGAACCTGATTAAGTTGTTCAAACATCATGGCCAAGATGCCTGCTTTCAGTTAAAGTACTTGTATTCCAAGGAAGTGAAATAATTTGGCCTCCTTGGCCCTCCATTTCCCCCTCTGCAAACAAAGGGATTGGACTTTATCTGGTTATTTCTAGGTTAATAAAGGAAAGAGGTCAAATTCACTATAGTCAAGGGATTTCATTTGTACCTGGTTTTTAGGTTCCTTTCCCTTCTTTTTAATTTTTCTCTTGTTCTTTCTACTTTCTGCTTCTTCCTCCTGCTTCCCCAATATTTTCTCCTTATGATCATCTACCAGGAAATGTGCAAAGACCTTATCATAGAAACTGTTAGGATGCTGTGTTCCCTGTGAGTTTCTATTTTTATTATCCTCTCTGACCTATATTTTCTTGTTTATTGCACCTTTGGCTATAATTTCTATCCTGGATAAGATGAAGAATAATACTGATACATGTTCTTGTATTTAGCAAAAACCACTTCATTTTCCTTGAGACATCTTGGTCCAGCCACCTTGCAGTATGGCTATTTTAAATACTTCATGTGATGATTAATCATGTGCCTAAAGTAAATAGATAAACCTTGAGATACAGTTCAGCTCAGCAAATGTTTATTCATCATCTCCCATGTGCCTGGCTCAGGAGTTGGGTGTATAGTGGGTACTAAGATGAGTGTGTTCAAGCCGATGATGAAGGAGGCAAGAGAAGCTGAGTGAGAATTTGCTCATGTGTAAGTTTACTTATGTATCATAAGAAAGACCCAAAGTGCTTAGAGGTTTAAAGCAAGGAAGAGATTACGTATGTTTGGGTGGGGTAGGATGTGTTTGGCAAAATCTTTGGGGTTTCACAGGGTGCTCAGGTATGGAATTCAAACCTTCCTCTCTTGGCAGTGGGGTATTGTGGAAGCCCTTTACACCAGGGAATCATGATTCCACTGGTGCTTTGGGAAGATAAATCTGGCAGGAGTGTTTGGAGTAGTTGGGGGATGGGGGGTGGGGGGTTCTGGAAGGAGGCTTCTCTGTGTCTTGCTCCTGGTTATAATACTTCTATGCCAATCCCACTCCAGTGGTTGGAGCAGCTCACAGCTATAAAAATGTGTTGACCCAGGAGGTTTAATATTAACCAAAGTTATAGTCAAAGTCAATTTGGAGGATTCAAGAAAAAATCTGATGCTAATAGAGAAATAGAAGTCAATATTTGTAATGTGAGTCACAGGCTCAAAATAGAAAAGTAAAACACATCACTGCTACAGCTCCCAGAGGGCTGTGGGTTACACAGTGCAGTAGATCTGTGAACCAGGCCTGACCACCCTCTAGGGCTATTTTAAAATTTCCTCTGGCCCCTTCCTCTAATTCCTAAATTCCAGAGCATGATATTCTAGTGGAACTTACCAGATATCCAGGCCTGATGAAGTCATGGCTTGTTTTGAGTGGGCAATGGAAAAAAAAAAGATTGTTTTTTTTCTCTCAGTTGTGTGTAAGCTTTCTAGTGACGTGACATGGAACTAACTTATCATGATTTTATTTTGTAATGCACACTTCTTTCCATGGTGGCTATCACTGTTTAGGTCCTGATCTCTTACCTGTTGCCTATTTTGGAGAAGGCAAGGAAGTGCTATAGGAAATAGAAATGTCCAGGATGACATGAATTTTTTGTTTCATCTGGGGTTTGTTATATTAATACCAGAAATGGGGATGTTGTCCACTTAGGGGCTTTGACAGGTTAGGGAGTGTCTGGAATTTTCCTAGGTAAGACGGTCCATGTGAGCATTGGTCGTGGCTTTGTTCTGGCTCTGATGTTAATTCTGGACTGAAGCTTGACTACGTTTTACTGAGAAAGTTTGGGGAACTGGAGAATTAATGAGGATAAAGGAGAAAACAAATGGCAAAGTGTAGGAAGCACAATCTCTGAATGGATGTTACTTTCTTGACGCGGTGCCTTATTCAGTAGTGGTGTGGAATGTGCAACAATAAAGCCTTAAATTAGCTTCACTTTATCCAATGTATTGGAACATCGTGGAGTCAGATAACATCTTATCATTAATGCCCACAGGAAGAACAACTCATTCAAAACAGAGTCTTCCAGGGCTCCCATGGGTTTGATTCCTATCTGGTGCTTACAGTTCAGACTGTCCTTATATTGAATCCTCTGGAAGGCCTGAGAAATGGGTTATACTCAGTTTCTCCTTGATTCCTTTTTATTTGGTTTGCAGGCATCCCAGCTTCTATAGCTCAGCTTGGACAATTCCTGCTTCAGTGGAGTGCTCATAATACCTAGTGATGAGGACTAGAGATGACCAGACGAAGAAACAGAGTAGTGATGAGGGATGGAGCCAGGGCAGGCTTGACTGGCAAGTGATGGGCAAAGTTGGGCAAATAGCTTATGCTCTATCTTAGAGTTGGCCATTTTTCCATCTTCCTAATCTAGACCTGCTCAAGATTGGGTGGTTTATCATAAGTCACCGATCCCTGACCCAGCATCTGCTTCCTCATCAGCACAATGGTTATAACCACATCTCCCTCCCAGCCTGTTTGGAGAAGTAATTAATGCTTATGAGTGTTTTGAGATCACTGATAAAAGACACTCTACCTGCCCAGGGTGTCATTACATTATTTTATATTCTTCTTTATAGACAGGATCAAGCCAGTGACAATTTAGAAATGGGACAAATTTGTAAAATGTGTGGAGTGAACACCACCTTAACAACTGGATTTGTATTAAACTGGACATTGCACTTGAACTATATACATAAGAAGAGGTGCTAAGCTATGCTTGGGAAATCTCAATTGCTTTCAGATTCGACTGTCAGGTGACATTTAATGACTCTACTTAGACTTCCTCAGAAATGATAAATTATTAAGAGCAAAGCATCAGTACATATTACCCTCATCAAAACAGACTTAGTACCTGGCTTCAGAAATGCCCAAACCACACATGACCTTTTGCAGATTTGTTTCTGTTCCTCTAGAAGATTGTGTATCTCTTTGGACAATAGACAGGATGTATAGTAACTGGTAATTTCAGTTTATTATGCTCATGTGAAAATTGGATAGTCACCAAACCCTTCAGGATAGGATCCTCCTCTTACAAAACTCAGAACTATGATGCATGTGAGGCACAGATTAAGAGGGCTTTTTTTTTTTTCTCCTCAAGGAAGGGGCACTGGCCTGAAAGCTTGCATGGTTATTACAGGATACTTCCATCAGATCTTTCGAAAGAAAGGTGGAGATGACCAAAGGGCAGGAGGTCACCTACGTAATAAGATCCACGTGAGACATTAATTAAAATGGAATGCTGAAGGAGGATACCTGTGTCCTGAACACATAATTCCCAATAAAATTATTCTAAGTTGATATTCATTTCCCTTGAGATTTTTCCAAAAGGCCACATCCCATTACATTTTATTTACCAGAATCTCATGGATAATAAAACTAGAGGATTGGCAAATGTATTGAAATAAATGCAAATATTTTCCACTTGTGCATTTTTTTTCTAGGAGGATAATTTATCCACATTTTATATTATTTTTAACGTGGTCTGTGATCCTTAGGAATTGCTATGCCATGTGAACTAGTACAGAGGAATCATGTATTTGAGCAAAAACGTGGGTGAAGTTTACAAGCAGGATAGATTTGTCTCTGCATGCAGATTAGGCACATTATACTTAGACAATATTTAATTGTATTTTCATTGATGCCACATCCTGATTTTTTATTGTCTTGCAATCCTTATCCAATCATAGCTGCTCAACCAAAGTCTGAAGTTGCATACAAAGTATGTAACCTTTTATCCACTCGAATGTACAAAAAAGCATCCTAGGGGTGTGTCAATCACAGCCTTTCTCAATAGAGAGTAAAGATCATCTCTTGGAATTTGACCTACGGTTGAAGAGGGAGGGGTGGGACAAAGGGTCAGTGTCAAGGTGGGGCTGAACCCATACATTCTAATCAGTTTCTATTTCCCTTTCTCTGCCCCATGCAATGCAACACATAGGTATTTTAACCAAGAGACAGACTTCAGGGAAAGGACAGGTACGGGCTAACTGTAGATCTTGGAACAGGACAGGCACAGAGGAGGAAAAAGGGATATTAAACTCTGAATTGAAAGATGAAGCTTAGAGAATACCCCATGGCCCATGTAATTCAAATGTCTACAGGGTTACCTAGACAGAAGATCAGGGCTGGAAGGTAGGGAGAGAGAAAGAGGATCATTCTATAACACATTTTGTTTTTTTTTAACGTCTTTGAATGGCTGAAGCTTTTAGCTCCCCTTCTACCACATGAACAGTAAATGTGCCATATACACACGGGGCATGCCCCAGCTCCTGTCTTGAGTGGGCCAGGGCTAGCTAGGCCATATTAGGTACCTGGTCTGGTGAAGAGTGAAATTGAATTTGTCCAGAATTTAGGAGCTACTTGACATATCAGCCTGGCTACAGAGAGCAGAGGTTACCTACCAACAGTCTAAACCACATGGTTTATGATAGATTGCTTACAGAGATGACATCCCATAACCTCCAAAGTCTGTACATGTACGCTGCTCCTCTCATCAAGAGGGAGAATCTGTTTCTTTACCTCCTGAATATGGGCTGACCTAGGCATTTGCTTTGACCACTTGAATATTCAGGAAGGGGATGTTCTAGAATTTCCAAACTCAGGACTTAAGACCTATAACTTACTATTTTTTTTAAAGATTTTATTTATTTATTCATGAGAGACACACACAGAGAGAAGCAGAGACAGAGGCAGAAGAGAAAGCAGGCTCCTTGCAGGGAGCCTGAGTGGGACTTGACCCTGGACTCTGGGATCACACCCTGAGCCGAAGGCAGACACTCAACCGTTGAGCCACCCAGACGTCCCAAGACCTTATAACTTCTGCTTTAATCCTTATAACTCTGCAACACCACATGAACAAGCCTAGGCCATCTTGCTGGAGAGAAAGGCCCTGGAGGATGAGAGACCATTTGGTGGTCTCTTGAGGAAAGGCCATGAAGAGGAGAACCAGTGTGTTTCAGCAGACAGCCAGCACAGAGGCCACCTTGAATCCTCCAGCTCAGCCTAAACCATCTGATAGTTGAATGAAGCCACATGAATAAATCCCACCAACCCCAGGTGAAACAGAGACAAGCGGTACCACTCAGCCCCGCCCAAATTCCTGACCCAAAGACTGATGAGAAGTAAAAAGATGGTTCTTTTAAGTCACTATGTACCAAGGTGATATGTAACACACAACTATAGATAATTGCAATAGTGTCTAAATGGTTCTGGGAAACTCAGGCAAGATTCAAGATTGGCTCCTCACAGATATGATAAGTGAAGTTTGGAAGTAGGAGATTTAGGCAGAAAATTGCCAGTGTTGTGATATTTCTAGTTTAGAATGAAACTCCAGAGTTTCCACAGCATAACTCTCTGGGGAAAAGAGTGGTGAGGTTAAGAGCATAAAGGCAGAAGCCCTCAATGCAGACTGCATAGTGCTCCAGGAGGCCAATTTATTCATTCCGCTTCCACTCTGCTGCTCCTGAGACTTCTAATAAGCTATCTGTCTTGGTTGGAACTGGTGTGGGTGGCTCTGTATACTCAGTATGTTCTGGGGTTACCTCAACCAGCTGATCCTGCTCTTACCACCAGCTCGTGTGCCCACTGCCTAGTGGAAAGCAGAAGAGGAGACCATCCCTGCCAACCAGACACTAAGCGATGTTTTGTGTCAACATTTGGTTCTCACCTTAAAAGAGACAAGTTAAATAAAACATAGTTTCTATTTGCAAAAATATCTCCATCTTGGGTTGTACTTTATTATTTGTCTTTCTTTCAAATCTGCCCTTGGTATTAATTTTAATCGGATCTCCCCTAGTCAAAGCATGCTGGGGAGATAGAAATCTCCTAGTAGAGCAATCTCTGCTGGTTTCTGGGAAGGAACCCAAGCCTGAGTATAGACTCTACAGCTCTGCTTCTCAGCATAAGAGGGCACAAAACTGCATGGTTTTATATTTAATTCTGATATCTATAGATTTTTTTTTACAAGCAGATTTATTCCCAGGGACTCAATGGATATGGAAATAATTAAACATTCAGCAAGAGAGTCTTGAGTCTATTTTATATGAGCTACAAGCTGAGCCAAATAGAGAAATCTTCTTGACATATTTGCCTAGGCACAGCATGGTAGTTCTTCATTTGCTGTTGCTGGTGTTTGTGCTATTATCTCAAAGGTTTTGGTATCTTTGTGTTTTGTATTGAATTCCTCAGAAGTATGGAGAAGTTGAGGCAAGGGTTAAAATTTGTATCGTCAGTTCAATCCCTCAAATACAGGAGTTTTGTAAGAGAGATGAAGAAAGGAGGGTGGTGGGGGGGAATAGATTATCTACAAGCTAATCCCTCCTGCTGCTCTTCACCTGAAACCATGAAGAATAAACTCAAGCTTAATGCACTTTCAAGTCCTGTCATGTGTATTTGTCCTCATGAGTTATAAAGGTGTTGGAATTGCATGCACCATTGTTCCTTTAGAGTCCTAGTGCAATTCTGTTAGGTCCCAATTTAGCCCAGCAAACAATGCCATAGCTGCAGAACAATTTGCTTGCCTGATCTAACTGGGACAGACTTTACTTAGATTAAAAAGGGTTAAAGTTCTGAAGGAATCGCTAACTCTCTTTTGTTGGGAAAAATCCTCCTAATCTGACATTTCCTCACATTCCAGCCATACCTTATGCTGGAGGAACTAGATTTCCGGGTCCGTGGTATATGATTTAATGATTTGTAGAAGGTAAGAATGTTAACTTAGTTGATTACTCAAAACTGGCTGATAAGGTATCAGACAGGTTAATTTGCTACTTTTCTAACCTCTCCCCAGAGAACTTGAACTGAAGCCTCCTTTTCCATTGATCATCCTTATTGCACTTCACCTGAAAGGCTAAGAATTTATGAAGGAAATAAGCATTTTGTTCCTTATGCTTCCATTTGCTCCATCATTTCATTCCAGGGCAATAAGACTTTATTTGTGATAAACTAATGTTTAATCTTTTCCTCAACAATCAATGGGGACGTCACAATTGGAATATTTTTACTTCAGATAAAAAAAGCACACTGGCAGATAGACCCTGTTTACATTGAGGATAGGATTTAGCAATAGGGGTAAAGAGGTATTCTAGATTTAATTCAAACATCGAGTGTTATCAGAGTGTTATCCCAGAGACAAACATCCAGGGATCCTGTGATCTAAGCAGTTGCTTTTCCCTTGTGTCCCCATTCCTTGCAACCATCACCTCCATTGAATCCTAGAGCCCCAGATCTAGAGGTAACTTCCAGAGCAGCTAGCTGGACCTATCCTTTGCCTGCAGAAGTTTATGAATTCTTTGCTTGGCATAGTCTGAGGAGCATTTTTATATGTATTCTTGAGCAGGTGATAACTATCTGAAATGAGCTAATAAAGGAGTTGTTGCTTTATACACCTTTATCTCAGGAAATGAGAAGGTTAAAGTCAAAAGGTTTAAAAGTGAATTATAAATTGAGATTATCTCAACTGCATCCTAGAAGTACTTGGCATTTAACAAACCAGAGGATGTTTCTAAATGATAAAATAGCCCTTTGGCGGGGTGCCTAGGTGGCTCAGTCGGTTAAGTGCCCGCCTTTGGCTTAGGTCATGATCTCGGGGTCCTGGGATCCAAGCCCTGATGTCAGACTCCCTGCTCAGTGGAGAGTCTGCTTTACCCTCTCCCCCTGCCCCTCTCCCTGCCCACTTGTGCCCCCACTTGTGCTCTTTGCTCTCTCTTGTGCTCACTCTTTCTCAAATAAATACATAAAATATTTTTAAAAATAGCCCTGTCAGAGTTCACATACAATTCCATGAAATGATTCAATCTCAGAGATTGAAGAAAAAATTCTATCAATAATGAAATGTAAATATTTATGATAGTACATACAGAAGATACATTCAAGAGTAATTTAACCTAGATCTCCAGTAGATATTCAGACATTTCCAAAATAATCTATACTTCATCTGCTAATGTTTTGTCACTATTAAATCACATTTGGACATGCATGCTTTTACTTATTTATTAAGTACACAGATTTTTTTCCAATTTTAATGTATAATATACTTATGAGGAGTATGGGCTTCATATGTGGGTTGAGTGGGAAGTAAAGTTCAGATTTAAGTATTATCATCTGAAGCATTATGTTGTTAACATTGCAACAGGCACAATAATGCCTCAACTTTGCAGACCAAGAAAGGACAGAGTTTGGAGAGTGTGGTGGTCCTAAAAAAGGAAATGTTAAATATTTGGCATCAAGTCATATGAACTCTAGTAAGAATTGTATTGTAATTCTGTGCATTAAGCAAATGCCACTCAATTTAACAGGGAGAAGAATGATGAGGTAATTCCTTGATTAAGTTCTTTCAACCCAATTGAGGTTAAATCCTCCTAGTTTCAGAATCTAGAGGCAGGCTATATGTAAGACAATATCTGTCGATATATGGATAAAGTAAGCCGTCCGCTTGTCACCAGTAAAGAAGACTTTCATTCCCCTTGCCTTATACATGCATGGAGGACTTTCCAACAGGGTTATATATGTGGGGCTTCTGACCCCATGGGATTCTAATCAGCCCTAGCCTTGGGTTTTCATTCATTCTCTGTTAAAAGTGGATATGCAGGGGCAGCCTGGGTGGCTCAGCAGTTTAGTGCCTGCTTTCAGCCCGGGGTGTGATCCTGGAGACCCAGAATCTAGTCCCATGTCAGGCTCCCTGCATGGAGCCTGCTTCTGGCTCTGCGTCTCTCTCTCTCTCTCTCTCTCTCTCTCTCTCTCTCTCTCTCTGTCTCTCATGAATAAATAAATAAAATCTTTTTTAAAAAAGTGGATATGCAGAATTTATTCTGCACTAGAATGTTGCTAATGACAAAAGAAGAAGAGCAATGACCAGTTTAAGTTCAAAGTTCCAACTATCCCAAACTGCATTATAGTGAAAACAACGCACAGAATGCCTCACTCCTAATAATCTGAGGTAAATAGTGTTAAATAGCATTTATTGCTTAATGATTATTAAGAAATGGGGATACCTGGGTGGCTTAGAAGTTAAGCTCCTGCCTTTGACCCAGGGTGTGATCCTGGAGTCCGGGGATCGAGTCCCACATCGGGCTCCTTGCATGGAGCCTGCCTCTCTCTCTGCCTCTCTCTGTGCGTCTCTCATGAATAAATAAACAAAATTAAAAAAAAGAAATGAATTTTCTCAACCCTTGGGCTTCTTTGAAGCAATTATTACATATGTGGATCAGATGGATGGCTGTAGAACAGAACGTCCCAGATATCACAGTCTTGGTGCTAGGAGTTGGGTGGAGGGTGGAGGGTGCTCAAATAGCAGAGGCAAATCAGGCCAAGGAAAAGCAATGCATGCATGCGACAAGGGAAGAAGAGAGACCGGGGACAAAGAAAGGGCAGCCAGGGGCTAGAAGGGAGGTAATATGTGTTTAGGGCATGAGTCTTTGTGCCAGCCCGGCCAAGTTTCATAAACTAGCTCTGCAACCTCCTGGTTATGTGACATTGGGTATGTTACTTAACCTCTCTGATTCTCTGCTCCTCACCTCTAGAATTATGCTAATAGTACTACCTTCAGAGTGCAGTCATAAGGATTTAATGACATAATGAATATGAATCATTTAACATAGTTCCTAAAACAAAACACACAGTTGGTGTTGTGTCAAAAATTGTCTTCTTCTTATTATTATTTTTATTATTCTTAGTGTGAGTTTTAAAAGTTCCTGCCATAAAATGCATATATGTCCAAAAAAGATCTATGAAATGAAGCCATTTAGAACTAAGGTAACATTGTATACTAATTAATATACTTACTTTATGAGAAATTCCTATTCATTAATCACTCATATAACCATATTGATCAGCCACATTATTCCAGGAACTGCTTTAGTCATTTAGGATACAAAAATGAATAAAATAAGAGTTCTTGCCCTCAAGATCACCTAGTCTGCAAGGGTGACAGCCGCATAAATAATTATGATAAAATATAGGAAGTAAAATAAGGTTGCTATGATAACTTTAAGGTATGAATGGCAACCTGGAAACCAGGTGACTACTCAGATTGGAAAGTCATGATAGCCTGCTTGGAGGCAGTACCCAATTTGAGTCTTATGAGTAGAAGTTTCCTAGATTGCAAAATAGCGAAAGAATATTCCAGTTAATGGGACAGTTTCAGCAAAATTATCAAGGCATGAAACAACATAGTGTGTCAAAGAGAGAAATCATTAGAATGTGTGGGGCAGGGAATTGTGGGAGATGAAGCTGTAGAATTACATAAGAGAATTTCATATAACAAGTTGCAGAGATGGGAAAGGAAGCAGAATGGAGGCAGAGTTTGAAGATGAAGATACTGGTGGGAATAAGCAATGCAAGTCTGAAAAAATAGGATGAGACATCAGGAGTGGTCAATACAGAGGTGATTCTGGTCTGTCCTAAGCAGAAGGAGAGACACCTCATCATCTGAGAATGTGAACGAAGAAGGAAGTAAAGATGGGTGTGGGTGAAGATAAGTTTATAGATAGTGGAAGATAGCAGTTTACCTAGAAGAGCTTCTCTAATGTAACAGAAGCAAGGCTGCTCATTGAGATTAGAAACATGGGCTTGGGCTGATTGGAGATTTGAGGAAGGGGAGAAAGACTGAAAGAGTGGCTCAAGAAACTAACCAATGTGAATGTATGAATCATCGAGTTGTGCAAGGGCCCAGTGGAGGCTAAGACAATGTGTTTGTGTGGCACCAGTTGGCATACAGGGTTATTTTCTCTAGTCATGGTCAGTTTCTCATGTTTAGGAAAAATAAGAGCAAATGATGGAATTGCTCTAAATGGAGCATTAAAAAAAATAAAAGAACTCGGCAGCCCCAGTGGCTCAGTGGTTTGGCGTCTGCCTTCGACCCGGGGTGTGATCCTAGAGACCCAGGATGGAGTCCTATGCCAGGCTCCCTGCATGGAGACTCCTTCTCCCTTTGCCTGTGTCTCTGCCTCTCTCTCTCTCTCTCTCTGTCATTAATAAATAAATCTTTAAAAATAAATAAAGATTTAAAAAAATAAAAGAACTCAAGGAAATAGAGTGTGCTTATTAGAAGAGTATGATCACACAGAGGATGATCAAATAGAAGACCCAGATAACATAGACAAGGACAAGAGGTCAGGCAATAGTCATGATAGCAAGGATGAAAGCACTGAAAGATCCAAGGTCACTACAGGAAGAGCAAAAGACACCTGGAAGGATGGGAGGTCAGAGAGTGGGATATCAAGGTTTAAATTCTCTGATACATAGTAGTTCTGGAAAGTGGCCAAGTCTAGAGAGTGGCTTTTAGAATGGATAGCAGCAATGGAGTGGAGGTAAAGTTAACTTTAAAAAAATACATAAGGAGGGGTGCCCCGGTGGTTCAGCTGGTTGAGCATCTGCCTTCGGCTTACGTCATGATCCCAGGGCCCTGAGATTGAGCCCCTTGTAGGGTTTCCTGCTCAGCGGGAGCCTGCTTCTCCCTCTCTTCCCTGCTTGTGCTGTCCCTCTCGGTATCTCTGTCACTGTCTTTCAAATAAATAAATAAATAAAATCTTTAAAAAATAAAAATAAATAAGGAAATTGGAAGTACAAGTATTGGATGGGCTAGCTATATGGATATTGTAGACTGATCATAAGAGGTAGACTGGAGATGATGGTTATGGTTCTTCAAGGGCCAGCCACCAAAAGATGGGATAAATCAGATCACAGATGACAATGACAAAGGCAGGGAGGAAGTGATACAAGCATGGGGCTTGAACTTCAAAGAGGGGTGAGCTTTGTGATGCAAGGGCAAAAAAGAAATTTTGGAACCATGAAAAGGCTACCTACCCATCACAACTGACACAGTAAAGGGGATCTAAGACAATGGAACACAGGATCATTAAGTTTTGATGGAGAATGGAGAGAAGAGAAGCACTAGCCAGAGAACACAGTCCAGATGTGGTAGGGAAGGAAGCACTGGAGGACTAGAGAGTTTTTGAACACCTGGCTACTCAAAGTGTGGTCTAAGACCAGCAGTATTGGCACTACCTGGGAGCTTGTTAGAAACACAGGATCTCAGGCTCTAGCCCAGACCCGTGGAATCAAGATCAGCATGTTAACAAGATCCCTAGGTGATTTGTGTATCAATTAAAATCCTCTAAACATAAGCAGGATGATTACTGATGGGAAAGGTAAGAGTGAAAATAAATTGTTTCTGATGACCCTAGCTTTCTGTGTCTGCTCACATGAGAAATTAAACTTCTCCGAGGAATAATAAAATGGTACTCTCAACTCAGAATGTCGAAGCACATTAAAATATCAGTTTTAATTCCTTGTAGGCTCAGTGAATCAGTTCCTGTCTTACATTCATTGATGTGAGGCGAAAGAGTCTCAGTGACCAGTAGGTCTCTTCCCTTGACTTCAGAGAGAGGAAGGGAGACAGAACAGCAAAAAGAGTTTCCTATGGGGTACTTTGCTTTTAGACCGGTATTGGTGGGGGAGCCAAGAGACAGAGCCAGGGCTCAGACTTCTCCACCACTGTGTGTGCTAAGCATCGAACCACACTTCCTCCTCAGCCAGTCAGTCCCTCCTGGCCAAAGAGCCAAGAAGAAACGATGCCAGGGAACCGGTAATTGTATAGCTTTTCCAGTGTACTGCTCCAGATCCACATAACGGACATGTCAAAGCCTACTCTCCCCTCTGAACATTCAGCAGTGACCAAATGGGCTGGAGGAAGTGGGAAAAATACCGTGAAAAATCCTGGGCTGCACCTCAGAGACTAATAAATAATTACTAATGGGAAAGAAAACAGAGGAAAGAGAAAAAGCAAAGTAGCAGGCAAGACAGGAAGAATGGATTCTGGCCCACAGAAGGGGAACAGACTGGGGGTTAAGTGCAATCAAAAAAATCTAACACACCAAGAGCAGTGACCCAAAGACAGCAGAAGACAGAGGAGTAAAGCTAGTTGGGGAAACTTACTGTTCTCACATTTGATCCCTCTGTTCACAACATTTCACTGACTTATTGAAGCTTGGAATTGGACTGTTAAATCATTCAGCATATGAGATTTGTCCCAAGTTAAATGGATCACTTCCCCTTGTAGGTTTTTGGATACTGGCTTGTTTTTAGGAAGAGAATTGGAGGGACTCTGCTAAATTATTGATGCGAGGGAGACTTGAACCCAGGCAGCAGAAATGACCGAATGGAGAAGCATGGGCAGGTGCCATATTGTAATTTGTCCATCTCTTAAATTATGTAGCATATGTATCACAATATATTGAATTTAAAACCTGAAGTATGACATTCAGTGAATAATTCATACTGGCTTTTTCATTAAGTGTGAGCTGAGGCTTAGGATAATGATATCAGATTTTAGCTAGTGCCTCATTTAAATACAGATGTGGAAAAGGGTATTTCTTTACCATTGCTATAGACAAGGTATTCGTGGCTATGTAGAGAACTGGAACTGAATCACACATACACACCTTCCCCAGGAACAGCCCAGAATAAAAATAGATAATGCATTACTTTTTAAAAAACAGATTTCATTCATCCTTCCCTTGATTAACAGTTTCTTTAAAATGTATAATTTAGGGATGCCTGGGTGGCTCAGCGGTTGAGCGCCTGCCTTCGGCCCAGGGCATGATCCTGGAGCCCTGGGATCGAGTCCCACATCAGGGTCCCTGCATGGAGTCTGCTTCTCTCTCTGTCTGTGTCTCTGCCTCTCTTTCTCTCTGTGTCTCTCATGAATCAATCAATGAGAAAAAATAAAATATATAATTTAAATGTGATTATCTCTCTAGGAATTTTATTTTCTTCTCTCAGAAGATCCTCATCCTGAGAAACATGCCTGGGATTTTAGGGATGACTAAAATCCCATATGATTCATAGAGCATGTGTCCATAAAACACCTCCTCCAAGTCTTCCTTCTCTGGATCTTACAGGGAACCCACAGCCCAGAGATAAATCTCTAGTGATCTAGTTCTGGGAGACTATGCATACACATTTGAAAACTGAACTACCATGCACAATAACTGCACGCAACATTTCAAGATATGTGCAGCTTGGCTTCCAGTGACTGGTACTACTAAAATGTGTTCTCTGATTTTGTAGAAAGGAAGGAAGTTTGGGCTGATGTGGTTATAAGCATCTGAACTGGAGAACTTAGGTGGAAGTTAATGTCTCTTCACTTACTCCTTCTTATATCTGCTTACATTTGCTATCATATTGCTTTTTTCTCACATCTTTTCTTCATAGGCTGACCAGACATGGTTCTAACATAATACTTTAAAATTTTTATGGAACTTTTGGAGAATATGCTCAAGGGACATGATTCCCTTCTCCCCATCCCTCCTATATCATTTTGAGATAAAGATAAAGCAAGGTCAACTGATGTATGTTTCAACAAGATTGAATAGAGAAAAGATGGCCATCTGTCTGTAAATCCCAAAGGAAGCTGTTTTTAAGTTTAGTGCACCCAAAGACATGATTTTTTTTTACCTTGATCTTCATTAATGTATTCATTTAGTACATATTTGTATATACAGAGAATATGAAATGGGCACAAAGTTTCAGTCTTGTAATAGGAAATGAATCCCTCAGGTAAAAAAACCATTGTGCATGAACCTGTGCAAGGTGAGGTGTCAACTTTATACAATAATAGAGGTTGAAAGACAGGAAAGGCCACTTTTGGCTGAAGTAATTAGAAAAAGTTTATGGAAGAAGGGTGGTTTTTTTTCTGAGTCTTAAGGCAATTATTAATTAGACATCAGAAGCAGAAGATGATGTGTACAAAGACACAAAAGCATAGACAAGGAACATATGGGAATGTGAAATTAGAATCTGGGCCTTGCATGGAGCAGTGGAGGGAAAAAAAGACTAGAAATGTAGAGGCTTCATTTGAGAGGACTTTGAAGCCATATTGTGGAGGTGAAAGGTATTGGGTGAGTAGTGGAAAGCCTCGGAAAGGTATGAAGTCGAGAAAGATATAATCAGAATGCACATTATTCCAACATGGAGTGTAGCATTTGTTGGGGTAGGGAGGGGCAGTGATTAGGTGAGTCTGTTAAGCTACTGCCATGCGTTTCAGGTACAAGATAAGAGTACCTGAAGTAACATGATGATAAGGGGAGATTGCCATCTCCACCTTGCCTCTAAGTCAGTTCTCAACCTATTGTCATCTGGCTTCCTCTACTCATCATACCCCAAATGCAGCTTATTGTCTTCTTTACAAACATACTCTTCCCTTAGAGTTCACCTCTCACTTATGATACCCCCTACAGTGCCAACCAAACCAGAAACTTTCAGATTAAGTCTGAAGCCTTCCTCTGCTGAGTCTTCCTTCATCCAGTCAACCTTAAGTCCTCCTTATCTAAACACATATACATTTCCTAAATCTAACCCTTGTGACAACCACATTATCCCTACCTGCTCATCTAACATCTTTTAGTCACCTTCAATTTGGTCTCTCCACATCCAGCCATATGAAATAATATAGGGGTTCAATATTTGAACTTTGATGCCAAATTGTCTGGGCTTTCATATTTGTTAGCTGTATGGCCAGGAACAAGTTTCTTCATTTCTTCCTTGCTTCATATATAAACTGGTAGATAGCAGTAATTCATATCTACTAAGGCTTAGAAGAACTAAATGAGCACTTAGAGTGGCATCTGGCATGTAATAGGCTCTATACAATGTCATCTGTTTTAATTGACGTAAAAAATAATCCACCCTCTATGCTAGGGAGGTAAGATCTAACCATATGCTTCTCTACACAAGCTCTGTAGGATCAACTCTAGGTTGTGTGACATGGTGTACAAACTTTTCCATAGCCTAGACCTTGCCTAATGCTCTCATCTCACCTCTTACCACACCTAACCTTATAATTTAAACCCAGATATTGAACCACATGTAGCTCTCCCAATCCACCCTACTCAGTCATGTCTTCCTGGTTCTTCGAATCGTCTGTCTGCTTGCCTTGTGCCCATCCCCCTTTCCTTGATACTGCTTACTCATTCCTGAAATGCCAGCTTAGGCATCATTTCCCCCAGGCTTCTGTGAATGCCCAGGTTGGGCTAAATGCCTCTCTTCTCCACCTACAAGATAATTTTATCATGGCATGAATTGTAAAGTGCTGAAGTCATCTTTATGATTCTATTTCCAGACCAGACTGAAGACTTGTTGAGGGCAGGGGCTGTGCCTTAATTATCTTTAAATCCCATAGAAACAAGAACCATGCTAGATCTATAGTAGGCTTTCATAAACAGTTATTAAAATAAAGGAAAGAATTCAACAGGCTTGGCAGTTAGCTAAATGTGGAAGTACTGAGAAAGCGAAAGATTGGAAGCTGATTCCAAGGTTTGAAGTCCAAGTTGCCACAAGGATCAAGGTCATATTTATAGAAATAGGGAAGTCAGAAGGAGGAACTTCTTTGAGGGAAAAGAAAAAAAAAAAAAAGCAAAACCCTGATGAGTTAATTTTTAAACAAACTAGGTTTGAGATGCCAGCAAAACACAGTAAGAAATATAAGCTGTGTGGTACTGGAAAGAAGCTACGGTGGATTTGAGAGTGACTGTGTTTGTTATATTTCACTAGATTATGCTGCATAACAAACATCCCCCAAATATCAGTGGTTTATAACAACAAAAGCCTATTATTTCTCATATAATATGTCACCTATAAGTCAGCTACAGTTCTGTGATACTGCTGTTCTGTTCCAGGCCACATGTGGATCTGGTGCCTACCATTCTCATGATGAAAATTCAGAATAAGAGTGGGCGCAGAGCCAACTGCACAAACACATTTAAAGATTAAAAACTGTGCTCAGATCTGACATATATAATATCTACTCACATTCCAGTGGCCAAAGCAAGTTATGGCCAAGCCTAAAGTCAACAGTGTGAGGAAGCATGGCAAGGGCATGGGAGAGAATATTATAAACAAATTATGCATTCTAGCACAGTGGGGATAGTTGGGATTATGTATATAGATAAGATCATGCACTCAATTTCTAATTAAAGGAGAAAGAGAAGCCAAAGAAGGAAGAAAAGAAGTAGCTTAAAGGCAGTTAGACAGAAAGAGGAGAACCAGAATAATTGATTATAGCGCAAGTCAAAGGAGAAGACAGTCAGAGGAGGCCGACATTTTGTCCAGCATAACATAAATAAGAACATGTGAATGTGAGGAGGCTTGAAAGAAGGGATTCACTACGAATGCACAGCCCATTTCTGTACAGATTTCTGTCAGGTTGTACTTGGCTAATCTAGGTTTCAAGTGGCACTCATAGGAGCTTACCTAGAATGGTTTTAGATGCTAAGTCCCACAGCAGCTGACTTGTGTGGACCAGAAGATATGAAACTAAGGGCACATAACATAGCACTCCTACTCTCATCAAATATTAGAGAGATTGTCATGGGTAGGGGGGTAGGGGCACCTCCAGTCCTTGAGCTAGTCTAGAGAGCAAAATTCCTGACAAGTAGCTGGATGATCATAGGAGGCAGAATTTTTCTCAGTTAAAAAAAGAGACTTCTATAACCTAGAAGTCCAACAGTGGAGTGGTAGCCTCCATGAAACAAACAACTCTCAATACCACAGGAGTTTTCAAGCAGAATTCAGATGTCTACAAAGCAAATATGCTATGGAAAAGTGCATAAATTGGATAAAAAGTTAGGCCAATAGGCCTCACTGTCCTTTAAAAGAATAGACTATATTGTTTTATAATCATCACATGAAATATGTTGTCTAGCATATATCTATTATTCATTCTTTTTTGCTTCTCCAACTCCTTGCCAATGTGCTCAGCTTTATATTCCCTATTGAATAGGTGTTTTCAGGTATCTGAATGCTGTGGTTTGAACTGAGTGCTCTAGAATATTATATTGAAATCCTAATCCCCAATATCTTAGAATGTGATCTTATTTGGCAAAAGGGTCTTTGCAGACGTAGTTCAGATGAGGTCATACTGGAGTGACATTGGCCCTTAATCCAACGTGACTTACATCCTTAAAAGAAGGGAGAAGATACCAAGAGAAAGCCATGTGATGACAGAGGTAGAGATTAGAGTGCTGTAGCCACAAGCCGCAGAATGCCAAGGATTATTGGCAGCTACCAGAAGCTGGAGAGAAAGGAAGGATTCCTCCCTATGGGTTTCAGAGGTAGCATGTTCCTGCCAACATCTTGATTTCAGACTTCTAGCTCCGGAACCATGAGAGAATAAATTTATGTTGTTTTAAGTCACCCAGTTTGTGGTATCTTGTTAGAACAGTACAAGGAAACTGATGTACTGAAATACCCGTTGAAAGGCAGCAAAGTAGCTTTTGAAATATCTTCTGATAACCCTGTTGTAATTTTAATTAGAGTAGGATTCTTTTTTTCCTGAAGCTGCAAATCTTCATCAGTTTGAGAGACCGATAGAATTCCACCACCTATGAAGATGCAAGAAAAATGTGTTATTTGGTAAAATAATATCTTCCTTCTTGTAACTTGTCATGAATGAAAGAACATTTATCTTTGTGAAACTTACTTTCAGTAATCGTCCTTGCTTGTCTTGTTTACACTACAAAGCTGATTTGTTTTAAAGATCTGAGCTCCAGTTTGAGGTAAATACTTCCTGAAGTTCTAAGGAGATTCCCTTAAGATATTTAGTAGTTGTAACTGCTTAAGGAGGGGGTGGGGGGGCAATACCGGTTCTTATTTGATTAAATAAAATATGTGTGCCTGTTGTGTTAAATGCAGCAGCAGTAGAAACTTTATATTCCATTATCTGCATTTTCCTGGGAATTGCTAGGCTTTTGGAAGTTACAAAGTGAAGGACATTAGGATTTTAATCTAACTGACAGTTATGTCTTTGGGACAGGTGATTAGTACTGCAGAACGTGTACTTGGCAGCTATCGTGGAATGCTCACACAAGTGTATACGTGGACACAAACTCAAAGATAAAGATACTGTGATGTCTGGAAGCAGAGTGACCCTTGTAGCCATCAATGCTCAATGCCTTTATCTCATAGGGAAGGCCCAGATATGTGCCCAAGGCCAACCAGACTAGGCATGAACCAAGTTTGAATTCTACTAACCTCATCAAGTACTTTTTAAGAACCAATTATGTGCATCTGTTGGCTGGTTACCTGGAGGTTACATGATATATCCATAACATTTGAGCACATAGATATTATTCTCACAGATTTCTAGGCAAGACAAGCAACTCCATGACAGTTACTGTTACCTTTCTAGAATCATATAACAAGTAAACGGCAAACAGGGGTCTGGGATGCAAGTCTCCTCTTTCCTAGTGATTTATACTTACACTACACTTAAAAAATTATGAACATCATGTTCATTTTCATATACATTTGTGTAAAGACACATCAGTGTGTACAGCTTGTATCCTTTCACTCTCATGAAATAATCCTCAACCCAGACTTCAGTCTGCTAAAGATGTTCTCATCAGCAGCTTTGTTTTATTTTAAGCCAAGACTTTCCTTCCACTTTGAAATGCCACCAACAATTATATGACTAGAAGGAAAATCCATTCCAGTTCAACTGTTGTCATAAAACCTTAATCATTTCGGCAAGTAGCCATTTTCAAACAGCCTACATTCTGCATTGATACTTCCTTTAGAAACATACCAAGACCTGTGTATCCATAGAGAATACAGAAGTTTGCAAACATTTTAAGAGTTTGGAGGCAAATCACAGCTGAGTCATAAGAAAGTTCCCTTCCTTGCCCTGTTGCCAAGGGTTCTGCCATTTAAAAGGAAATTACATTGTCTCTATATACTGATACCGTGGAGATCCAAGGATTTCCCTTGGATTTTTCGGTTTTACCCAGAAACCCAGTTCAAGAGCCAAGAACCCACATAGTTAGATTCATGGTCACAAGGGCACCCTAAAGGAAGGATTTTGCCTAGAAAAAAAGCCAAGATTAAAACTAACTAGCTATAGATGTCATCAACAATAATAAAAATAAAGGTTACTGGGTTTGGACATCAATTATATGCCAGGAATATTCTATGTATTATTATTATTACCATACCCTACAAACTAGAGTTGCTTCTCAACTTTTTTCAGAAATTGATGTGAGTTTTATAACTTACTCAGAGTCACCCAGCTAGAAATTTGCATAGCTGAAACTGAAAGATAAGAGTGTCCATCTATAAAATTCTGTTTTTTTTTTTTAAATACCATGTTACTGCTCTGTAAAAACCAGCTTCCATGTATCGAGTATTAGCAGAATAGAGAAATTCAATACTGTCTTTGCAGCACTGTGATCATAACCTCCTACTCACAGGCACGCATCACCATTTTGCAAATGGAGATGAAGTTGGAGAGATCCCTTTCATAGTAGTAAGTGAGGAGGCTAGCATGCAAAGCCAAGTCTCCAAGCCACAAATCCTAGCCTCCTGGTCTCTCTCAGTGAAACGATGGAAGGGAAGCTCCACACACTAATGACTGAAATTTCAATAGCTAGCGTTCAACTAGTGGCCTGAAACAATGATCTGCTCTTATAAGATCAACATTCCTTTTAGATGTACCCTCTTTCCACTCTGATTTCCCTGAGCCCCAAAAGAAAGGGTGTTGATACCCACAAATTGGCACTGTCACCAGATTCCCTACAAGGCCATGGAGACCAGTGCCCTGTGAAGTCATCCACATCCCAGACTATTCATCTGAATATCCAATTAGTAAGTTTTAATAAAGTGATGAATTTCATGCTTGGCACTTGAAAGCTCATTATAATTATTCAGTAATTCTATTCATAAAAGCATTTCTGCACTGAATTGCCTACTGCCATGTCAAATCCACATGTTTTTTCCCCAACCTTTTTCTTTCAAAATGCTGAAAGTGTTCAAAGTTAACACTAGTAAAAAGGTATCATTATAATGTACCTCTCATTGGATGCAGTGAGGAGGACCCAACATTATTTTGGGGATATTTTTGACAAAAATTCTTAACTTCTATCTAATCATGAGAAAAGAAAACCAGAAAAACTCAAATGGAAAGACACTCTATAAAATAACTCTTCAAAAGTGAAAATATCATGAAAGACAAGGGAAACCAAAGAACTGTCATAGATTGGGGAAGAATAAGGAGACAATAGCTATATAGCTACATAGGATCCTAGATAAGATCCTGGAACATAAAGGGGACCTTACTGGGGAAATGAGTGAAGTTTTAAAATATCTGTAATTAATATTGTACCAATATACATTCCCCTGTTTTGATCATTGTTTTTATGACATTGTACCAATGTCATAAGGAGTTGACATCAGGGGTAGGTGGGTGAAGGATATACAGGAACTTTTGTACTATTTTTGAAACTTTTCTGTAAACTTATGTCAAAATGAAAGATTTTTTTTAACATTCTATTTGTTAAGTAAGGAGGGCTCAAAATCAGACTGAGGAGTTGAGACAAGGCTGTTTGATCTAGAATCCCAGCTCTACCACTTCCAAACTGTGTGGCTTCAGACAAGTTCTCCAACCTTCTCTGAGCTTGGGATTCTGATAACTACCTCAAAGCTTTGTTATAAGCATGGTATAGATAATACATTTAAATTGCATAGCACAGTGTTTGACATACAGTAAATACAACTGTAAGCTCTTGTCATTATCTTCTAATAAGTATAGATCTTTTTTTTCTCTTAGCTAAGTTCCTAATAACCACATCTTCAATAGGACATTAATGACTAATAGTAATTTATCATATTACCTTTCCACAAATATTTGCATTTTAATGAAATTATATTAAAGATGTGTTGAGAGAATTCAGTGGCAAATTGTATTCTCTAAAGCTGACACCAACAATGTCTCTCATCCCAAAAGCATTTCTAGAACCATGCCACCCTCTATCAAGAGGTAGAGTCTATGTACCCTTGTATCTGGGCAGCTTTTGTGAGTGCCATGACCCATAGACTATGGTGGAAATGATGCTATATGATCTCCAAACAGGTCTGAAAAATGCTGTGCACTGAAAAATGCCAGTTCTCTTAGGATGTTCACTCTCAGAACCTAGGTTACATGCTGTGTTGAAATCCAAGTAGCTCATGGAAAGGTTCATGCAGAAAGGAACAAAGGTCCATGGCCCATATCTCCAGCTGATCTCCCTGTTGACAGCCAGTGCCAACATGCTAACTATATGAGTGTATCATCTTGAAAGTACATCTTCCAGCCTTAGTCAAGCCACTCAGATGAAACCACATGGAGAAGAGATGGCCTGACCCCATCAAGCCTTATCTAATTACAAATATGTAAGCAAAACAAAACAAAACAAAACAACAAAACAAAACAAAACATTACTGTTGTTTTAAGCCATTAAGCTTTGGGGTGATTTATTATATAGCCATAGATACTGTATTTTGATGGCAGAAAACTTCTGCTAGAGTAGGGACAGGAACAGAAACAAGACTCAAAAATGTGAGCATAGTTGAGAACTGCGGCTGGGAGAGAGCTTGTAGAGACATAAGGAACATTCAGTGAACTTGTTATGTGTTCATCTTTCCACAATGTGAAGAAACCAAAAAAAGTACTATTTGTTCAATAGACTAGAAAATGGAACAAAGAGAAAATTGAAGACTGGACCTCAAATGTGGAGCAGAGCCTTGCATAGGTTCTCAGAAAGATGGTGCCCACCATCAGAGTGAATATCCAAGTCAGTCCCTAGAGCTGGTCTGCTGTAGTAGATGAAGTTTGAGGTGTAGGGAGCCAATTAGTCATACCTCTCTTTTTCTCTTGCCTCAAATCAACTGAGAACAGAGTCCATTGATGAGAATTCAATCCATTTTCAGAAGTTTTGACCTCCAAATAGAGGATTTCTGGTATTTTGAGTCTGAGAAAGACATGTCTTGGGCCTAACATCAGAGAGGAGCTGTCCAGTCACTATCACACCTCCTCATCTAGAACTTTCCTACAGGAAGGCCTGGGTTCATGGAGCACATACCATCTGGGCTGATGCATGGTGGTTGCTGCCTGTCTGGCTCATATCCCAGGGAGGAACCCCCAAATTTTTAGACCTGTCTCTAAAGGGCCATCCTCACCTGACCTGCACCAGCTGTGCTTGCTATAAAGAAGCAAAACAAATTCAGTGGGTAGCTGTGAGTAGGGAACTCAAAGAAACAGAGCCAAGAGCCCAGTCCACATGGAATACTGATTGCCCTGTCTCGCCATCAGCTAAGTTGTTCCCAACCCCCAACAGAGGAATTGGGGAGGATCCAGGAGAGAAAGAAGCTTTCTTTCCAAGCTTTCTCAAAAGGCAAAGTAGTCTAGTTAGGGTCTGAGACAAGACCTTGAGAGAGGAGAGTAATTTTCTAATTAAAAGCAGGCATGCAGGGCACCTGGGTGGCTCAGGCAGTTAAGTGTCTGCCTTCACCTGAGGTCATGATCCCAGAGTTCTGGGATCAAGTCCTGCATTGGGCTCCCCACTGAGCAGGAGCGTCTGCTTCTCCCTCTTCTACTGCCCCTCTCCCTGCTCCTGTGCTTGCTTTCTCTCTCAAATAAATAAATAAAACTTTTTTTTTCTTTAAAGAAAAGCAGGCCTGTGTCTGACAAATATAGTGGCTCTAAAATTTGATAGAATATCAGAATCACCTGGAGGACTTGTTAAAACAGATTCTTGGGCCCTACCACCTGAGTTTCCAATTCAGTAGGTCTGGGATGAGGCCGAGAAATTGTATTTCTAACAAATGGCAGGTAATGGTGATATTGCTGGTCCAGAGGCCACATTTCATGAGCCCTGATGCAGTACATTTTTTAGCTCAGAAAACAACTGCACACAGCTAATCTCATTTCCATCATTCATCAGTGACACATGAGGGCACTAAGGCTGGCAGGGACTAAGGATCTTCTCAAAGCTTATACCACCCTAACTTAAGACCAAGCTTTCAAATCCAAGTCTTTTGATGCTAACTCAAGGAATCTTTTCACTGATCTATAGCTGTTTACAGGAGTAGAAGCAAAACAAAGAGAGAAATCAAGAAGTCCTACAGGTGTTTAAGAATTGGAGACTAATATTTTTTATACTCATTGTTAAATATTTTTGTAATTTCTTTAATTTTATAGCTCCTTATGAAATATGTTGATATGTCTTGCATATATTGAGGGGAAAAATACAGGAAAAAGTCATGTGTCTGTTTTATGTGCACCTAGGCCAGCAGAGGTATGAGAGTTGAATGCATCTAGAAACATGGTTGTGGTAACAACTGCCATCTGGCCTGGAGACCAGGTGAAATGGGGTGCCTTTAGAATAAGGAAGGAGATTGTGGGCAAGTTTTGCCTAGTGATTATTTTCAAAAGTGAACCATCTTTTTATAGATGAAAAGTCTTAACCAAAATGAATTAATTGACAATAATGCTATTCTAGGCAATATTTGGAGAGGTATTTTAAGGAATGAGTACTTTACATCATCCTTCATATTGTTCCATTTGGCTTACAAACATGACTGCAAACTTTGTTAGTTCTCCCGAACCCTCCCCCAACCCCCTTAATTAACTTTTTGAAAAGCCAAGGCCAAAGACCAAATGGCATGAGGGATTAATGAAGATCATGAGCTGATGGGTTCAGTTGGCCATGTCTCCTTTTTCATGCTGCTAAAAGGAAACTTTGTGGACATTTCCAAAGCTTCACACCAAGTTTTATGATACATGATTATTTAGTTATCATAGGTATCTTCACTTGTAAGTAGGTCTTGATGTCTTATCTAGCACACCTCACTCTAGTGTCACAATTATTTTGGCCTCCTTGACAGTGACTTAGACTGCTAGTCACCTGTTCTTGCCCCATGACCCCATTTTATGAACTGCAGTTGGCAGCATGCCTGGCCAACAATTTCTCAGTTCCTGTGATATGTGTGTGCATATTTGTGTGTATGTGTGTGTGTTTGTAAGTGAGGGTGGAGGATTGAGAATATAAAAGCTTTCCTACTTTTTGATACTCTTTTTTTTTAAAGATTTTATTTATTTATTCATGAGAGACAGAGGGGGGGTGGGAGAGAGAGGCAGAGAGAGAGAAGCAGGCTCCATGCAGGGAGCCTGATGTGGGACTTGATCCTGGGACTCCAGGGCTACACCCTGGGCCAAAGGCAGATGCTTAACCGCTGAGCCATCCAGGGATCCCTGATACTCTTTATTATTGAATAACATAGAGAAAAAATGCACAAATTATTAAGTGCAGATTTTGGTTAGTTTTTACAAGCTAACACACCTGAGTAACCAGATCAATAAACAGAACATTACCAGCCTTATGAAAGCTCCTGTTCTATGTACTCTCTTCCTGTTACTACTATGCTTACCAAGGGCAACTGCAATCCTAACTTCTAACACTATACATGAGTTTTAGAAATGTACATATAAATGGATCATATGGAATATACTCTTTTGATCTAGATTCTTTGGCCTAATATATTTATGAAATATCCATATTATATGTATAATGTTCACTCCCGTTGCTGTACAGTAGTCTATGATGTAAATTTACCACATTGCATTTATCCACTCTACTATTGATGGATACTTAGATAATTTTCTGTTTGGGGTTATTATGAATAGTGCTGCTGTGAACATTTTAGTACATGTCCCTTGGTATCATACATACATGTTTCCATTGTGCATAAACCTGTAAATAGAATTGCTAGGTCACAGATTTGGGTGTATTATCTTTCAGTTCATACTCCCAGTTTAAAAATGATGGTTTCAATTATACTACTCTAAGCACAGCATTAGAGTTTGGCTTTCTCTCCATCCTTGCCAACACTAGGTATTATGAGTATTTTTCATTTCAGCCATTCTAGCAAGGGTCTGATGGTAACCCATTTTGGCTTTAATTTGCAGATGCTGGATATTTGGATATCCTTCTTTATGAAGTGCCAATTTAAAGTCTGTTGCTCATATTTCTATAACTGGTTAACCTTACCTTCCCTGTCTTCTCTGTCTCCTTCACTGTGTCTTACTGCCATTAAAAAAAATGCAAGTGTCCAACAGCAGGTAAATGGGTAAATACACCATGGCATACTCATATACTGAAATATTACCTAGCAACAAAAATAAATCGTATCCTAATACCCATAATATCACTGAAACTCAAAAATATTATCGAAAGCAAAAGAAGTCAAATACAAAAGAATACATAATGTATGATTCTACTCATATGGCATTCTAGAAGTGACAAAACTAATTTATAGTGACAGAAAACAGATCACTGGTTTCCTGGGGCTGGAAGACAGCATTGGCTGGAAAGGGGCATGAAGGAATGTTTTAGGGTGATGGAAATGCCCTGTCTTGATTTCAGTAGTGGTTACATGGATGTATACGTTTATCGAGACTCTTTGAACTGTACACTAAAGATAGGTAATTTAATAGATTAAATTATACTTCCATAAAATTGATTTAAAAGAAAACTTTTACTGAGCCCTACCATGTATAACCCATAGGATATGGTCAAATTAGGGCTTTTCTTTGGCCACAATCATTAGTCAAAAAGGCCAAAGACCCACATGTACTCCACTGGAGAGTCATATCTCTCTAGAAGGAAATGTAGAGTCGCCAACATCTTTTGAAATAACTGTTTTGATGGAAGACATCACAAAAGCCTGGTTCTGGCTACTTGGCCACCTCATACCCCACAAATGGTTTAGTTTCCGCTCACTTAGGGCTGTCTGCCAGTCACCCAGCAATCCAGCCAGCACACTTAACAAGCTGGCCCATCACCACGTTTAAAATATACAAGGAGAATGCAGGCATGTCCAGCCCTGGGCTGGAGAGTGAAACTTCCCCAGCTAGTTTTCCCAACACTTTACCTTGCAGGAGCCAAACTGCAGTAATTTTTTCCTTTGACTCTCAAGGGAAACCTGACAGGGCCCACGTTTCAGAAAGCTCCTCTTCCATAGAGCACCAGAGCTGTGGTATTTTAATAGCCTCTCTCAGCCCCTCCCCTGGGAACATATTATTATGTGATCACTAGTGATGGGCAAACCTCACTGGGTTTCCAGGTTTGAACCTATGCCAGAAGTTGAGAGTTCCTCCTTTCTGACAACTCTACATCTCCATTTCCCCCCTATTTATGTATATTTGTTTTTGTCTTTACTTGATTTGTTCTTATTGACCTAAGCATGCTTTCCAACCCTTACCTACTTTTCACCACAGAAAGAGGAAAGGGAAGGAGATAGGGCAGAGGGCCTGAGTTCTCTGCTGGTTTCTCACCTTGCAACATGCCACCTCTCTCTGTTGAAATGCCCTATACCAAATAGAATTGTAATCAGGCCCCAATTATTGGTGTAGCCAGAAAAGAATGAATGGAAAATCATTGTGTGCCCATGACCACACTGCTGGGGGTACCCAGTGAATTTGTGGGCAAGGAATGAGTTCTATCCTTAGAAGCCCAATAGATGTAGTTGACAGAGGCATGCCAATACATTCTAAAATAATACTCTTGGAACTAAGTGGTCAAGGCTATTAGAAGGCTGAAAAGGGAGCTTTAAGAAGTTGTGAGACATATGCGCACATCCTTCATTTGAGGTAACAATTTCTGTTCCTGGAATATGAGAATAAATGCCTTAAATATATTATATCTAAACTCAAGCACTCCTCTCAAAGATTCCTGTCAACATTTTTCTCCTTTAGAAAATAGGAGTGTTAACATTTATTTCATGAACTATTTTGTTGGTTAAGGAGCTGAATGGAGTACTGATTTATAATTAGGGATTATATTAATTCAGATCCATACAGCTTCTATCACAGAACTGGCAGTCAAAGCACCTGTGTTTGTAAACTGGGCCCACCAGCCAGGGAATCTTAGGGTCACAGGGGCAGTGGGGACATGAAATTTCAAGCCCTTCCCATCCTCCATTAGAAGAATCCCAGAATACAGCGTGTCCCGTGACCTTGTAGAAGGCTGGGAATGTCCAGGTCAGAGGCAGCAGCTGGCCTAGGAGGGCTGCCAGAATTTCCAGGACACTGATGCATTCAGAATAGGAGAAAAGGGAACATGGGAGGGGGTGCCTGATGGTGGGGGGAGAAGGGACAGAAAGCATAGAGAGCCCTGAACTGATGAATTCTGATTTGCGTATTTCAACTGAAAACAGAGATGAGTCATTTATGCTAATATGTATTTTCTTTTTAACACATTTTCCCAAATTCATCTGAAACTATAGAGTCTACTATGAGTAATTTCACACAGTCACAACATAAAATTTATTTTTATGCCCAAAGTGCAGCCACTTGTGTTTGGACCAGAGTCCCCCAGTGTGTAACTAAATCAGGGAAGCCGTTTCTGCCACAGTTAAGGCCCTTCCACTGCTTTCTGTGAAGCTGCAGTGAATGGACCTGTCTGTTCCTTAGGGAATTTTTCTAACACACCAAGGAGATCTGTGCCCTATTAGTTTTCTTGGTCTGCTTTAATCAGTAATTTTGATTCTCCCTGAGCCTTTGTTTATCATGTTATATTACCATCTCTAGATAGTCTCGTGTGTAAAAAAAAAAAATGGAATGTATACTCATATCATTATCTGTTTTCCAATTTTTCCTTTTATGATTGCATTGATTTTTAAACTGGTTTTACAAGCCAGAAATTGACAGAAAGAATATCATGGAATAAATAATCAGAAAAGTAAGGTCAAACAAGCTAACTACTTATTATGTCAGGTGGCAACTTCGTCCATTAGCAGTGACTGCTGGCAATGCTGTACGAAGAAGGAACCTGAGGCCACTTCTAGGCTTGGCAAGAAAGAGGGCCAGGAGTTGACTAGTAATGTCTGCCATGGTCTTGCATCCTTTGGTTAGTGGGGGAGGGAATGGTCAGTGGAGCTTCAACACAGACATTATGAATTTGCCACTTCTGGTCTTGGCAATATGTTCATTCAAGCAACTAATACAAGTGGAGTTCTACAGAAATTGATTAAATTGAATAGAGACCTGGGCACTGTATTTTGAGTCTGTAGCTGGATCAAAATATATCTAAGGGCACTTCTAACTCAAAGATTCCTTGTCTGTGTAATCATATTTTTACCCAGACACAGAAATAAAGGACTCTTGAAGACTCTTCTAGCTTAAGGCATAAACAGTGGAAACATATTTAAATTTGCTTCAGGAATTGCAAGCCACTTTAATGTAAATATATTCAACATAGCCCCTACTCTCCTTTAGCATTGTTTCTGGCTCCATGTCTCTTGTGTATCTCAAACAGAAGTTGTGTGGCTGATGTCAAGAGAAAGATAGACATTTAAATGGGAAATAATGGTGTCTTTCTTTTTAAACTTTGATTTGTTTCCCTTGTTTACCCAAAAACCAGATAGAGAATTGGGCAGAGATTTTTTTATCTTAGCCAGGACTGAGAAACCACATCTGACAAGTGAGTCAAAAGAGAAATAGTGGCCCTATTTTGCAATGTATAATCCATGAGTATGTGACCTGTGGGAAAAGTCCTTGGACAAGTCTTAAATCTTTGAATTTGGGGGCTCCTGGGTGCCTCAGTCCATTAAGCATCTGACTCTTGATTTCAGTTCAGATCATGATCTCAGGGGTGTGAGACTGAGCCCTATATTGGGCTCTGCATTGGGCATGGAGCCTGCTTGGATTCTCTCTCTCCCTCTCCCCTCTGCCCCTTCCCACTGGTACTCTACCTCTCTCTCTCTCTCTCTTCCTAAAAAAAAAAAAAATCTTTAAACTTTATTGAATGTGGTTATTGATCGGAAGAAAATGAATTACAGTTTTTTAGTGTTAAATGGTAACTTTTTTTTCCTCATCAATGATATGATTTCCTGAGTTTTGTTAGCTAAAGATGATGTAGCTTACCATTTAGGCTAAATCAGGGATTATTTACTCATGGGCTCAAAAATAATAATAACGCTATATTAAATGTTCGTAGTATGTGCTCAAAAGTGCAGATATAAGCAATTGTGCTAAATAGCAAAATATTTGCTTTTCAGTACTGTATTATTAGTCAGCTCTTGACATAATAAAGCTATATAACAAACCACTATAAATCTCAGGGGCTTACAACACCATTTATGTTTCTTATTCATGGGTCTATAGGTCAATTGAAACTATTCTGCTTCAGGCTGGGGGTTGACTAAGCTTGGCTTGGGCCCTGGGTTGGGTTCAAATCTACTCCATGTGTCACCTTTTGGGGCTCAGGCTGATGAGGCAGTTGCTACCTGGGTAGTACTTTTTTTTACTGTGATCATAGGAGTAGAAGGGGGTAAATGAAACAGCCTTTTCTGGGAACTGGCACACAGTCATTTCCACTCACATTTCATTGATTAAAGTTAGTCATACGGCCAACTTTACCAACAATGGATACAGAAATTGATTCCACCTCCAGGGAGATGAAATGCAATGTTACATGGCAAAGTATATGAATATGTAGTTCTAAAACAGGAAGGGCATGGGAATTGAGAACAATGAACCAATTTACCAAAAATACTATTATGCCTAAAACATTGAATGGGGAAGTAGTATAATGAGGTTTAAAAAAATGTGTGTATAGATATCAGGCTTTAGAGCCAGGGAGATCTGAGTTTGAATCTTGGCTCCATTCTTTTCTGACTATGTGACTTCAACAAAAGGCAGGTCTTACAAATGCTAGAACTGGAAAAGTGCTCTTCAGCAGAATTTTGTGGGTATCTCTCCCTTGCCCTGCCATGAATGGGACCTCACTTGCCTATCTGTTTTCTGTATTGAGCAGTTCAAATTCCTGACATCTACTTGACTCAACTAAAAATTATTGTGCCAGTTGGAGTATATCGTTTTGCAATGGGCCACATCTGGTCCAGTGCCAGTCTGCGATCAGGGCAAATACATAGCCTTGGTTCAATCAACCATGGCTGATGGAAAGTCATACATAACATAACTTCCTTTGGGAGGCATGGCTAGTTGTCCTCCAATGAGTCATGCTTTTAGAGCAGAGATGCTGTTAGGCTGGAAATTCTTTTCCTAGAGAGGTGCCACATTTCCAAGTCCTCCTTGAGAATAGGTAGAGCCATGTCACTAATTTTTCCCAGTGGAATACGAGCAGATTGTGAGTATCACTTCCAAACAAAGAGGTTAAGATGCTGGTGTTTTTTCTACTGTCTCTTTTCCCATTTAGTTCCTAAGAGTGAAGACTGTAAGACCCCCCAAAAGGACAGAACTACAAAATGGAAAGAGCCTGGGTCACTGACTCATCTTGTAGATGGTTCCCTGTGAGTGAGAAACATTTAGGGGTTAACATTTTAGGGTTGTGTTTATATCGGTTAACAAAGACGGTCCATTCTGCCTGATTGGAAGAGAACAAGTGTTCCTTAAAGGGGCTGATGGCATGGTCCTCACTGGGATTAGGGTGTGGAATGAAGCAAAGCATAAAAGGCTAATCAACTGAGCAAAGGTTTCAGCTGGAGAGGCCCAGTGTGCCCCTGTGACATGGCTTTGCTGCTACTACATTCAGCTGAGAAGGTTGAGTTCAGTAAGAAGTCAAGTGTAACTGTCAGGGAACGTGGCCTTTGTGAAGGATGAGCTCCAAATCCAAACAGTTGTCCACATTTCAACTCACACGCATGAAAGAGAGCTTTCATTCAACACAGGAAAGTCAGGATTTCCTTTGTGGGCCCTTGCTCCCCTGGACATGGTTTCTGAAATATCTTTCTTAAGGGCTAAGCTTCTCTCTTTCCTTTAGGGGCTCTGCTCACCCAAATCAACCAGTTTTAACTAAACTTGAAAATCCATTGTCTCTCTTGGGAACCCACATTGCCCTCTTGGCCTCCATTAGTAACCAGCACTGGCACCAATTATGCTTACTGAGGAAGAGGAGGAGGAGGAGGAGGAGGAGGAGGAGGAGGAAGAAGAGCAGGGAGCTATTCACTCATTACCAACCATACTTTCACCTTGATCATAGTCTCAAGCTTGGAATCTTGGTGGGGAAAGGAGCTGATGGGAGCCTGAGCCAGAAGATTCCACTAGAGGAAGTCTGCCTCTGACTGCGGGGTATTCTAAGGCCAGACAGGAGTGAGGAAGAAGCAAGTCCAATCTCTTGCAGTTCTCTTTCTCTCTTTCTCCTTCTGTCTCTCTTTGTCTTTCTCTCCCTCTTCTCTCTCTCTTTTTCCTGACTCACATCCAGTTATTCAATTGCTGCCCGCATCCAGCTGGCACACCACGCACCACAGTTGAATTCAGTCCATGCTCCAACACTTTGTCTGTGAGCTGCACTACAATTGCTTCTGCTTCTCTGGTTAAAGAAGGTTCCTGTCTCCCCTTGCCGGATCTTGCCTGCCTTTCATTGACAGAATCTGACTTCAGCCTATGTATTGCCTCCACTCCACTCAGCCAGTTCCCTTCTTTCCTTTGTCAGACACACATTAGTGCTGTGGGACTGACTTCCTTTGGGGCCCAAGAGTCTGCTAGCTTGGTAGGTCCCAGAGACTCCCTTTTGGATTTCCATGGCACAGTCATAAGCAAGAACCCTGCAGTGTCAGTAGAGGAGTGGTATCCATCCATTCAGCTGTTCAAAACAAAGGTTTTAATTCTGAATCTTCCTTCCCCAACTGATAACCAGTCTGTCACTGTAAGTGGGAAGGGTGGGGGTGGAAAGGCATGGAAGGAAGGGAGGGGAGTGCAGAGCAGCAAGCTTATTAACCTTTCCAAGAGGCTTGTGATTCAAGCTTGTGGAGCTTAACATTTTTTTTCTCTCCCAATTATTTTAATGATGCTGCAGAAAGTTCTAACTTCTGTGCTCAGACTGTGTTGCTGCCACGGTCTGGGCTGATCACATGGTAACATTCCGACCCAGGCTGGGTCACCCTGTAAGGAAAATCAGCTTGGGAAAACCACTCCTCTCGCTGCGTGCAGCTCGCTCTCTCGCTGTCTCACTCTCTGGCTCTCTCTTGCTCTCTCTCTCTCAATCTTTCTCTTGGGGTGGGGTAGGGGGGAGTCTCCTTTATAAGACCTTTGAAGCTTAAATCTCAGATGTGAGCTTTGCCTCAGAGTTTACTAGTTATTTTTTATCCCCATTCACCACTCCCCCCCCTCAAAAAAAGTTTATGTTCTTTCAGAATGGCAATTATTTGACTCTAATTCAAACCATTTTTGTGTCATTTAGATCCAGGCATATTGCTTGATCTCAATAATAAGGGAATGTACCAAATATTTTCGTTTCTAGAAGAACTGTAGTCATATAAGCCAGTTCATCAATCATGTTTTTCCCCCTTTCACAGTCTTAATGTATTCCTCATTTCATTTTGAGCAAGAAAATTAAGCCTATAACATAAACTTAAAAGCCAACTACTGTAGTCTGTACTTTGAACCCAGATACAAAAGCAAACATTCCTTCCTATTAGGTTCAGATCAAGATGTATTGATTTAGGAGGTTAACTAATACATAGCAGGAGGCTGATTAGGGGAAATGTGGGAGAAAGAAGGCAGGAGGAGTTGAAGAGGAAGTGACTTTTCTTCTTGTATATACATATTCACTTTATCTGGAGGCGTTGCTAATTTTCAATAATCCGCTATGAACATCATCATGGTTGTGAGGATTGAAAAGACAGAGAACATCTTTCTGCAAGGCCACCATCCCTTCCCATTTAACAAGAGCAACTAGATACTGCTGGGGATTAAAGAGATATCCATCCTAATCTGGATTGTCACCTACACATAAATAATTTTTAAACTTTTACTGACAGATCGTCTACATAGGAAGAAGTGCACTTACCATAAGTGTGCAGTTTGCTGAATTTTCACAAACTTAACACACCTGTGTAATAAGCATCCAGATTACAATATGAAACAATAGCACCTTAGAAGCCCCCCTACACACCCACCTATTCACTACCTCCCAAATCATAACCTAAATTCTAATGTCAGAGACAGTTTAATCTTTTTTTGAAATTTCTATAAATGGAATCATATGGAATGTGTTCTTTTACATCTGGCTTTTTTCATTCAATATTATATTTGAGAGATTCATCCTTGTTTTTGTTTGTAGTTGTAGATTGTTTAATTTTTTGCTATTTTCTATTGTATGAGTACAGCAAAAATTATAATTCCATTCTATTGTTGAGGGGCACAGCCCAAATTCCTGTTGGACTATTATGAATAGTACTATTATGAGGATTCTGGTGCATATCTTTTGATGAACATATGTCCACATCTTTTCTGGGTTTATTCCTAGGAGAGGAATTGCTGTGTATAGACTGTGCACGTGATTAGTTTTAGTAGAACTGCCAAACAGTTTTCCAAAGTGTCTGTAACCAATTGATACTTCCCCTGGCAGTATGTGAAGGTTCTAGTTGCTCCTTGCCCTTGTCAGTATTTGGTATTTCCAGTGTTTATTTTAGTTCTTCTGGAGGGTATGTGGTGATAATCACATTGTCACCTTACTCTGTGTGTCCTACACTCATTAACTTTCATTTCTGTGCTTTAGTTAACTTCCTATCATCTCTTAAGCTCACAAGAACCAACTGGACCATCGTCTTCCCTCTGCAAAGACTATTTTGTCAATACTCATATCTCCACATCACTTCCTCCACTCACCCATGTGGACTTTTACCTTTGTTGAGCTTTCGTGGAACTTATGTATGGAGCCACCCCATTTACACTCAGCCCCTGAGTAATAGTATGCTCCAGGTATTTCTCCTGTGTTATGCTGTCTTCCCAACTGAAGGCTGGGTCCATGAAGGATAGACTCCAGCTCAGTAGGTCATGTGTACTCACACAAACCCACCAGGCTGAGTTCAGAGGGATGTGGGCTATGCCCCAATTGGACTGGACTTTCCACTTTTTGCTCAATCATTACAATGCCCAGGAGCTTTAGCCTAGATGACTGATATTGATTTAAACCATTCAAGACTCAAGAAGTTAATTAGGGCAGGAAGATGAATAATGTAGTAAAATAACTTAAATTTGAAGCCTCAGTTCCCACGTGTACAGAGGGAGAAGAATGGAGTTGCAGTGATATTTCAACAACAAAATTTAGCAAAGTATCCAGCATGTTGTAGGTGCTGGACATATCCATTTCTTTGGAGAGATCTCAATCTCTCAGTCTTTTTAAATTTTTTTTTAAAAAGATTTACTTATTTATTTGAGAGAGAGGGAGCATGATCAGGAGGGGCAGAGGGAGAGAGAATCTCAAGCAAACTCCAAGTTGAGGTGGAGCCAACGTGGGGCTCAATCTCACAACCCTGAGATCATGACCCAAGCTAAAATCAAGAGTCAGATACTTAACTGACTGCTGCCCTCTCCCCAGTCTCACAGTCTTATAAGAGGAGGGAACTCAAACAGTTTTGTAGACCTTTGGTTTGGTCTACAATTGGCCAGTCCCCCCCCACCCTCCCCAGCCTCTCTGAAATAAAGCATTATTATGAATTAGATGGTGACTTTTGAAATACATTTAACAACTTTTTCAAAGAAATAACTTTTTTGAAAAAAATTAAGGACAATATCTTTTCTAAGGTATAACTTGGTCCTTGGCAGCAAAATCTTCTTTGAGCCAAGGCAAGTTAACAACTCCCTATGTAATGTCCATCTCTCTAACTGCTCAGCCCACTATATCTAAAGGGAGACACTTTAAGGGCAGATGATGCAGGCAGCATCCATTTCTGCTTGTAAGTATGTGGTTTAAGGTTCAGACATCTCTGCTTCTAGAAGGGCTCTTAGAATATTGAATAAGGGAAAAGATTTGTCCTAGAGTTTTTTGCTGAAAAAACCTGGAGATTTTCAGCAGCACTTTTCCAGGGGCAGGCAATTTCTGGAGTCACATACTGACTTTGCCCTGTATAGTGACTCAGGGCTTGGAATGGTGGCCTCTGTTTTTCTTCTTGAACACTACTGCTCTGTGCCAGGGTGGGTTGGTGTGGCCAAAACTAATTTGGCAGGTCATTCATTTGTTTCCTCTGATAGTGCTACACTGGAGGCAGGGTTACAAAACACTTTCCAGCTGGCTAGACTTCTGATAGGAGTATCTCAGAAAGGTTCCATGGCCTTTAGTTAGATTTAGTGGTCAAGGTTCTCATAGACCTCCCTTTCTCTTTCCTTTTTAATTTCCAGCCCACTTCAGTAGAACCATATTATAAGAGAGCTCAATATATTATATAGGATTTTTAATATCACAGGTCAAATTATGAAGTAGGGATCTTGGATGTTAATCCTATAACTAAATTTGTGCATAAAGTGATTCTCATATACATGCTTGCTCTTTATCTCTGCCTCTAGGAGAGAATGGGAATCTTAAAAGGAAAAATAGGGAAAAATGCATTTCATGACTTGTTCCAGAGCCCCGTCATTTAATCATGTACCAGGAGGAAGTAATATTATTTTCTCCATTTTACAGAGATGAGAAAACACGCACTCCAAGTAGTTTAATATCTTGTTCAAGGTCACATAGCCCTTTGAAGTTGGGATCAGAATCTGGGGTTTGTCCAGCTCCAAAGCCTGAACTCTTTTTTTTCTCTCTTTCTTCTCTCTTCTCCCACTTGGAATACATGTAACTTTGACACAAATCTTTCAATATTCAAGTTAAGCATGACCTATGAGGTCAACCCAGGTCCTATCAAGTGTAGGAATTCCCTCTACAAGGTCCACAACAGCTCATTGAGAATAGCAGTTACCTCATTACTTCCCAGAGCAACTGGTGGCCATGTTAGATGGCTCTTCCCCTTATTTAGAGGAAAGTCACTTCTTTGAGACTTCCACCCAGTGGTACACTGGAGCAGATCCATACTTACTCATGCCAGCTCAAGAGCTGACTGTGTACATCTGTTCCCAACTCCACACTTAGTGACCTCAAGTTGGCACCTTGAAATCAGCCATGGTAGGTGTTCTTACACCATAGAGGTTGCCAGGAGGTACAAATCAAGCATTATCCTCCTATCTCCCACACTAAGAGTCCATTCTTAAACATTTATCAGCACACCAATCTTTCTGCCCTTTGTCCTTACATAGTAAAAGTCCAAATCCTCTTCCACAACAGCCCCTTAGAGACTTAGGAACAGCTCTTTTGTCCACTCTGTCTTTCTCTGACAGCTTTAGAGAGACCTGAATTTGAGTCTCAGATCAGTCCTTAGTTGCTATGAAACCATGAACAAATTAGTTAATCATTCTAAGTTTTTAAATGTTCTTATATGCAAAATAGGGATGATGAAAACAATGTCTTACTTCTAGGGTGAACATGAAGCTTAAATGAGACATTGAATATAAAATACACTGCCTGACCTACAGAAAGCTCTCAACTAACTTTATTATCAGAATGATCATTATTATTGATCATAATGCCACAAGCATTTAGAGAGTTATGTAGGGCTTCCAGCAAATGAAATTATACCTGTCAGGATCCTGACAGGAGCAGGTGGCCTATTCAAAGAGTTGGATTACAGAGAGTTTAATGTCCACCACGTACAGAAGAGTGAAGATAGATAGTTAAGGTAACTAATAAGGGATAATGAGTGGCCCAGGATTCACCAACAAGAAGAGATTGTTCCCACCCCAATTCTGAAGGCACAAGGGAAGGGAGCAATGCCAAGAGGGGCAGTTACATAGGAGCTGTAGCACCAGTACAGGAACATACTCCCAAACATGAGGCCCATCAGGAAGAGAGCAGGGTAATAAATACTGTGACTTCATCATTCTCCTGCCCTCCAATCTCCTGCCAGTACCCCCCCAGAGAAGCCAAAAGCCAGAGGACACAAGGAGTGGGATGATTCTATCCAGATATCCCCTCGTGCGGCATAAAGCAAAGAAGAATGTAGACTGGAGGGTAGGGTAAGGTGGATGTGGAAACAGATGGCGATTGACCAACCAGCGTTTGAATTTTCACTCTTATATTCAATTTGTTGGATCCACCTCTAACTTCTTTTTGCTAGAGAAGATCCAGACTAAGAAATTGTACAGAAATATAGCTGTCGAGACTGGGGGAAAGTGCTCAGTGTGAAGAAGTATGTTTGATTTAGGGGCTTAATTATGCTTTAAATTTCATGCGATGCATTGAAAAACTATTTAAACCTGGGATTAGCAGAATGCCTATTATCTTGTGATGTAGAGTCCCCCAAGCCCTCCAGGGAGAAAAGTCCCATGTTACCTCATTAACTAATAGTGTCCCAATCATTGGTCTTATCCAGTGCTTGCCTTCATCTTCTTTCCCTTTGAAAATGTGTCTCTTGGTGGATGTCACTGCTGTAGTCTATGCATGTGTGTGTTTCATATTTTAGGGATCTTTAATTGTTCTATTCTAATAGCATTTCCCTCCCCTTTGAACTACCTCTGTAGTCTATTAAAAAAATATCTGCAGGACCTGAAATGTATTAAAGTCCTCATAGTTCCCCAGTACAATGTTTCCATCTGTTTTTTAAAAAGAGACACTTTATAGCTCTGGGAGAGCCACTTAAAAACTTCGTTAACTGAGGCAACACATACCCCCATGTGCTGAGAAGTCTTGACTGACAGGAACTTCTCATCTAGATCTCTCTAAAGCTGTCAGATTTGAGGAAGTAATTGACTCTTCCTTCAGCTCACTATTTACACAAAATCCTGCAGTCATTCACACAGTTCCTTAAGGGTAGTAACAGTTAGCTTTAAAAGCTATTTCCAGAAATAATTTCTTAATGAAAATTCAAGGGGAAGTTTGATTGTTCAGATGAGTCCCAATGGTCTGAGCAGATAGGTTTTTGAACCACCTTCTAAGCTCATTTTTGTTTATTTCCACATGGTTCTCTGCACAAGAATGACAGAAGTAATGATGCTCTCCTAACTGATCCTGTTTGCACCACAGATTGACTACTGTCACACTCACTGTCAACTTGTAGCCTTCTATTATAATTGAGACTAATTCAGGCTCTCTAACTCAAGTGCCTACAGCAGCCACACAGGTAACATACATGAGCAAAGTAAAACTGGTGTAAAAAAAACCCGCTTCTTGGCATGCATAGATGCTCTATGCCTATCTCTGTTTCCTATATTTGATAGAGATGTTTGCACAAGATGTATTTCACTTTTATCTTATTCCCTGTTAAGGAAAACAGTACTGTCAGTGCGATGATAAATGGCAAGAGAGACCAAGGAGACAAAAGGGAGTGATGGAGTCTGTGGCAAACTGGGGAACATGTATCCCATCTAGAGGGATGCCTCACTGCTTTGGCCCAGCACACTAATGTTATGTGGGAATGAAAACTTGGTGTTGTTAAATCTTTGTCATTCAAAAAGCAAGAATTCCAAGCAAGTTTTTATGGGGAAATTTTCAAAGTTTAGATATTAGTAACAAATATGAAAAAGTTAAAAAGTATTTTATATCCAGATCTAACGTTTTTTAAGTTAGAAATCACCTACGAGCCACCAGAGAGCAGCTGCTGGACTTGATGAGTCCATGAATGGAAGGCTACTGGGCAGAGTTTTACATGGAGTAAGAAGGGGCAGAGTTGCTCCAATTTCCTTCTTTCCTTCTGTATTTAATAAAAGTATAGAAATTAGCATGTTCTAGAAGGCAGTAAGATGGTGCTCAACTGCCTTCAAGGCAATCCTGGCTCTTGATTACTTTCTCCCTGCCCACAGAGTCACCTCTTCCCCATCACCCCCATGTAGACACTCCACTCTTATTATACACACACATTTGCACATTCAGCATGGTTATCTAAGAATGACTTTTTTTGACATCTAGTCTGTGTTTGGATGACTCCCTTCTTATGCATTGTACTATTAGAGTGTGAAAATATCTCCATAACTATATTTTCAAGCTCTAATTTATCCTGGATTCAAAATCATCTAGACACTGCCATGGAAAACTTCTGACTCATATGATCTATAAACATTTCCAATGTGCCTCTTTACTCGCAGTGTAAGTTGATTTGTCAGCATTAACCTAAATCTCAATGAGAACAACACAAGGTGTACTAAATACTAAGGAAGATGTTAGGATTGTACAATTCATTGATCTGACCTAAGAAAGCCCATCTAAAGTATAATTTATCATTGTGTGGATAAAGGCTTCTCAAACAAGGGATCAACATAGAGAATTGGTGATGCCAGAAGACATCCTTCAGGACTTTAAGACATTTTGGAGGAGTCCTGTGGCTCCTGCTCCTAAGTGGGGCATTTCACAACTTATGTATCTGAGTGTCTTACAGAAATGGGGTAACTCTGAAGTTAGGCCAGGGTCAAGAGAAGAAGGAAATCTCTCCAGAGGCAGTCCTCCTCTGAGCTTAGCTCTCTCCTGGCCCAGCCCACTGCCAGCCCGTGAGCCAATCTGATGCCTCTGTCTCCTCCTCTATCTCTACACTGTCTGCTTAGGGTTTTTATGGTTCTGACATTGGCTTTCTGGCTGGCTTCACATCCTCTGACTTTCTGAGATGGTCTGTGTTCTGTTTGCTGCATCTGCTTTCCTTGGGTTCTGCTGTCAGTGTTTCCAAACAAAGTGCATCAACTTTGAACCCTTGACTCCTTTGCTAAGAGGATGCTGTCCTTGGCAGCATGGGGCCAATTTCCTACCCCCTACAAGAGCATCTACCTCATGGAAGGATACACAAGCTCCTTCCCTTGACAACAACCCCCCTTGCCAGATGCCATACCTTGGAAACTCTGCCTTATTTAAACCTGAACATTGCCCATTGTTTGCACTGAGTTTTGTTGGCTGACTACTTGTGCACAGGACATACCAGAGTCACAGCATTGGAATTATTATTTTACGTCTTTCCCCCTAGTTTAGAAAAGAGATTTAAAAAACTGGTTCCATAATGAACAGAAAGCATGACGTTATTGACTGAAAATAAAAAGGCAAATGCTTATTAAGGCGTGTTGGTCACTATGTGTTAGAGGACAGGAATTCCTGGTGATGCAATCTGCCTCATCCAGAAACTGAGCACAGAAAACCTTTTCATATGTGCTAAGTCTGCAGCTGCAATAAAGCCTTCGTGCAAACAGTCAGCTGTGACTGCAAATCCTAGCTTCTCTACTAAGGTTCACATCCCTGGGGGTGCAGTGGCATTTCCTGATGGAGCCCAGCACCCAAATCCTATATCCAGATCTCCAACCTGATGCCATGCAAGCAAATAAATAAAATGCTTTATGGGAAAGGATTCCTACTAGCTGTGGTGGTCCTGAGATCAATAAAAATATTACCTGAGGAAGAGAATCATCAATATTTAAAGATTATTTGTTAAATCATTGTCATGGGAGTAGCTTTCCTAATGGGTGATGAGGAGTTTTTATGCACCACATGCTGTGCATGAGTTTGACATACTGCATATGGGGTATGACAAAACAGAATATGTAGTGAAGAGCACACAGGGAGGTGAATTGAAGAGAATTTGATTGCATCTGAGTAGATACTTCATTTTGAGTAACTCAACTTTCATGTCCTCTAAATGAGCAATTAGGGTTATTCCTACATATATCACAAGCACAGCTCAGTTAGCTCAGGAAAAGAAAAATTAGCATGAGTGCCACAGCATCCTTCCAGAGATAACTAGTGCAGCTTGTCTACAAAACTGTAGGTCAGTAAAACACCCCTACTCCTGTATAGTTTAGATCACAAACAAAAACATTGCATATGGGTATCTATGAGGGTCCAGTCAGGAAAACTGGGGTCACTGCAGGTGTTTCAAACAGAAGGGATTTAATAGAGGGCCTTGATGACAGAGATGAAGAGTGGGTAAGGAGCTTTACAGGGGATGGTGAGACAATCCAGAGATTAGTATCAGCAATAAAGAGGTACCACCCCTAAGGTTAACAGAAGGAATGTGGTTACCAAGTCCAGAATATGGGTGCATCTGCTGGAAACTACAACCACGTTGAGGCCTTCCCAGTGAATGTTGAAATCATAGAGAAGATGATATAGTCTGAAGTAGAGAGAGTAGAGGAGAAATATCCTGGTTTTTCCCATCTTTCATGCCCTACTCTCCCATCAAGGCCTCCCTTTGGCTGAATCCGCCTGGAAATCAGGGTGCATGAGAGCCTGGGAAATGTAGTTTCCATAGTGAGACATGGGAAGTATCGCAGAATGGCAAATGACTAGCACATTTGGCATCTCTGAAGGCAAGTATATTTGTATATTTGCATTAGCTAATTGACCTATATCTTAAGTGGACTTTAACAAGCAACACTTAGCTCCTTTTTTCATTTGTTTTCATCTGAAAAAGTGAGTGAAGGGAAATCAGGCTATGATGCATTTGCCAGTAATTTACCCTGTGAGATATGTAGTTAAGTCTCTCTGTACCAATATATCTTCATTTTTCCTTAAATGTTCTTTGCCGTCTCCCCTGCTTCTTTTTTTATTTTAGCTTTGGGATTATCCAGTAAACAGGAATGATGATTTCATTCATTTTTATAACCTAATCCCTCACAGGGTGAGGCAAGCTGTGGAGTGGGGGAGTACAAGGCTGGTAACTATTTTAGACTTGTAAATTTTATAAGTTTAAATATCTTACTCAGTGCTAGAACATGAGTAGGAAAATGCCTGGTTCAATGATGTAAACATAGCAAACATCAGCCTAGAGTGAAAGAAGGGAAATAGAAGCAAAAGAGGTTTTTCAGGAGCATCTCTGCTTTTTAGACATTAGCAATTTTTTGATCTGAATTGCTCTAGTACATCAGAGCTTTAACAAACCTCTTTAGTTGCCTGAGGGGGATCTGTTTTCTGAAATATAAATTGCAGGGTGATTTTGAACTGTATTAAGTGAAATCTGCTTATAGACTTGTGAGGCACATCTAAAAGGACATGCATGTTTCTTTTAAGAAATATTTTCATAGTGTGTCTTATTTGCCAGCCCTTTTCTAAGATACTAACACATCTGACCATTTAAACAATTGCATAAAGTACAGGTAAGATTTCAGGTGGTGTGCAGCAGACTACTTTTTCCCGTATTTTGTAAATGAGGAAGCTGAGGTGCAGAAAGACTAAGTAACTGTCCCAAAGTTACTATACAACTAGTAGTTCATAGGGTCAGGATTTGAACCCATGCATTTTGGCTCTAGAGTCTGTGTTTTTTTAACCAGTAATCTATGCCATCTTCTTCAGTGTGGCAGCCTCAGGGTAGAGTTATTGCTTGACAACTCAGGACTCCGTGAGTGAGTGTTTCAGTGAATAAAGTGGGAACCACCTGGCCTTTCTTGATGGCCTCAGACCTTGTGTGACTTCCTCTGTAATCTCTTGGTCAAAGCAGTGGCAGTCCCATTCAGATCCAGGAGTGTGAGAGCAATGTCAAAGTGTCAAACAATTTGCAGCCATGCTTTGAAGCCAACAAGTGAACAAAATACCAGCAGCAATAACCACAATATATGATACCCACAATGGTGGGTTGGTTTTTATTTGCTGAAATGACCTTATGGTTTCCTATATTTGGTCCTCATTTATCTACAGCAGGAAATGGAAGGAAATAGAGTCTTTCCTTAAGGCAGTTCTCTGTTCCAACTGGTATTCTTCTAACGCCTCCCTTAGCTCTGACAGCCTTCTAAATGGCATCGGACAAGACTTCCACCGACTCAAGTTTCATTGATGTAGTTGTACCCAAATAGAAAATGTTCTGTTGCCTATATTCAAAACACATTGCTAAGCCAATTTTCTTTAAATTCTCCTGAATTTCCTCCCCTGGGAGGATTATACAACTGCCAAGTTTGAATTTTAAACTTTCAGATACTTTTGAGTAATACTCAATGGACAGGGGAAAAAAGTATTTTGGTAAGGTGATGTGTGTGTGTGTGTGTGTGTGTGTGTTTTCCTCAGAGAAAATTGCAGGTTTTCTACTTTAACTTAACAGTAAAATGCTGAACTAATTTAGCTCAAATCTTTTGAATACAGGTTCAATTTATGGGGCCAGTGACTATCAAAAAATTTAAGCTGAAAAATATTGGAAAACCACTCAACTCACCAGAATTCTGGTTTTGATTAAAATCTGAGTTTGTGACCAATGTTGCTTTTTAAAAAATAGTTCTGGTGAATGCCACAATTAGAGTATTCAATGACATTTCTTTATGATGTGTCCCGAGGGAACAATTTGATTGGTATACAGAAAAAAATTTCAAAAGAAGAACATTTCCTTCTGTGCCATGGTCTAAGACAGGCATTCCACATGCAGACAGCAAATATTGGAGTGATCGGGTTGGCTCATCTGTCATGCCTTCATGGCCAAGGTTAATTCAAATTATATGGCTGGCTGCCAAATTTGCCCTTTTCTCTCTCACCAAGGCATAAGTAGACAAAAGATGGCGTGCTGCAACATAACAGTCCACCGCTGTTCTGTGACAACCTCTAAATGTGCAAACAAAAACATTAAAAGGACTACTGATGAAATTGTGTTTTTATTGATTAAGGATGGGCCAGTATGAAATCAGATCATTCGATCAATTTAGCAAGAACTTGAATAAACCCAGTTGTGAGGAGTATTGAACATGGAGTATCTGCATGAATGGTTGGAGTTGACAGGGTTGACTTAATTAAAAAGATATCTCAACTTTCCTAGGGGAACCAAACTTCTTTGAAAGCCTACATATACAATATGGAAACCTTAATGTGTCTTGACCTGTGGTTTAAGCAGCAAAAGGTCAGAGTTAAGACCACCACTTCAGAGATTGGACCTCCAAGATTTGAATCGTTTCTACTACTTGGAGCTTGGTGGCTTTGGACAAATTACTACCTTGTGTTTTATGTTTATCCTATATAAAATGGGGATAATGGAAGCTCATAGTTTATAGTGTTGTGAAGATCAAATAAATTAATTTATGCTCAGTGTTTATTTATTTTTTAAAGATTTTGTTTATTTAGGAGAGAGCGAGCATGAGCAGCAGGAGGGACAGCAGAATAAGTAGACTCCCCACTGAGTGGGGAGATAGATGTTGGGCTCCATCCCAGGACCTGAGATCATGACCTGAGCTGAAGTCAGATGACTAACCAACTGAGCCACCCAGGTACCCTTATGCTCAGGTTTTAGAAGGGTAATTGTTGCATCGTGAGTGTTCAATGAATATGGCTATCATTTATGCTATTGTTTGATTCTGATATTCTTACCATTTTATCAGTATTCTTCTCTCACCACCACAGCTGAGAAAGTAGGATAAGTCCTACCTTCAACATAATCATCTAGTGTCCTTGGGGAAGCCATTTATTGTCAATGAAACTTGTGGGATTATAAGGCTATTCTTGTGTGGTGACATCCGCTTTTAAATCAAGCTAGCTAAAACATGTGAGATAGAGCCCAGTAAATAAATACTTCATATCCATAATCCAAAGTAAAATGGCAGGGTGAAACAGAAAAACAAGTTTGTTTGTTTGTTTATGGGAAAGAAAGAAATATGCTTCTAGGAATCAAAGAAAGGAAAGGCCACATTACTCAGATCTACATCTTTGAATTGTGTCTGAGTCATAGATACACTGGAGACTTTAGTGTCCCTCATTTCCCAGACGCACCCCTGATTTCTGGGTCATCTAGCTCCAACCTGGAGAGATGGCCATTGCAGAGGTTTTGAAAGCAACCCAAGATAAATGTGAAAAAAAAGCTTTCAGAAAGAGCCTGACAAGTAATCTCAACAAATGGAAGAGAGAAGGCAATTAAAATATATAATACAAGAAAGTAGTACAAGAATGACAATTATTTAAATTAAGAAGTCTATTAAATGTGTTATATAATGTGTTCTAGGATAAACTAATAAGTAATTACAAACACAAATACAGCCTACTAAAATTTCAACTTCAAGGATCAAGATGATTTTCTTCAGAAATACAAGTAGAAAAAGAAAGTTGATCATTAGGATAAAAATCAAGCTGGCTTCAGACTTTTCTATAACAGTATCTGTTGCCAGAAGCAGTGGAGCAATGTCTTCAAGTTATTTGGGATAGAAGTAGGATAAAGGAGGTTGTCAGAAAAAATGCTAAACCAAGCCAAGAGGGCATATAGATTTAATACCAATTAAATTATATGCAAAAATTCCAGAACAATCATTTTTATAATTAAATTACTTAATATTTATAAAGCACTTGCTGTGCCTGGTATATAAAATGCACTATATAAGTGTTAGTTAATTCATTAAATGGGAATGAACTGAATCTCATGAAATCCATGAGTTCTTCTTAATAAAACCTGCCTTAACAGAAGCCTTGATAAGGCTACAGGTGAATACACTAAATCTCTTTACATCTAGAACTAAAATTAAATCAATGTGGGAAACAGGTTTTCAGAAAGTCCTTTCTAATTATTGAACATTTTAAAATAAAGCAACAGGAAATCAAGAGATAAAGAACAGAGCTAAGAATATGTGTTACTGTATTAATTTCTCCATTTATATATTGAGAGCCAATAGATCATATCTCAATTTGATGAATGAAGAAGATCTTTTTATTAATCATGTATACAACTAATTTTTAAGGACCTACTATGTGTTGGGCACTGTTGTAAATGGTGTGGATTTAACTACAAACAAGGCATATAAGATCCCTGCTCCTTTGTATTTAATATTCCAATAGGAAGAGACTAGCCCATGCAATTAGTTAAGAAAAAAATAAATAGGTGAATAGGTCAATGAAAGGGTCCCAAACATAAGTGGGATAAAGATGATACATGACACATGATAAAGATGTCATTTGAAGCTGATAAGAGTAGAGGGATATTTAATAAATGTAATGGGACACTGGCAAGCTGCAATAAATTCCAGATATGTCTAAGATTTAAAGAAAAATAATGACTCCATTAAGATATAATAAGAAAACATTGATGTATTTATGACCATGGAAAAAATGCATCATAAAGTCATAAGTCAATCAACAGATGTAGGAATATTCATAACAAATGCTGACAAAGGACTCACTTCTTCAATGTTGTAAACCTATAAAATTAAGAACAAAACTTAGGTATGATAGTAGTATTATGATATTTTTGTTTTTCTGCCTTAAGTCAAAGAAAAAAGCAAGCAACCTAGAAAAATGGGTAAAGGATCTGATTAAAAATTGAAATATAATGGCTAGTAATTATATGATAAGATTTCAACCTCAATCATAACGAAGCAAAATAAAAATTAAAACGAGATACCATTTTTACTTTACCATTTTATCAATGTTTGATGACATGCAAGGTTGATGATGATTCTGCTGATGTTAAATCAGTAACGCTTTTTTGAAGTACAATTCAGCTACAGTCTTTCAAAAAAAAGGTTTTGAATGCATATATTCTGACCCAGAAAAATCTATTATTAGATTTACCCTCTGGATACACTTGAACATTTTTGTATAAATTTATTGTCAAAATATCTTTATAAAAGAAAAAAAGATTGGAAATACCTAAATATCTATCAGGAGGGGAAAATTAAACAAATCATGGCAATAATGCTACCTTTAAAAACAATAATATATGTGTGTGTGTGTATATATATATATATATATATACATTTAAAAAGCAGAAAACTAAGATATGGCTATTAGTTCTTTGCACAAAATATCTGCACACAAATATATACACATGCATATGTGCATATGCTAGTATGCATGTAATGTCTTGATTTCCATAAGGTTATATATGTATCTGTTAACCCTAGTTACCTTTAGAAAAATTCATTTAGGGTAGAAAAGAAGGAAGGAGACCTTTATTTTCATTTTATGTGTTTTTATACAGTTTAAATTTTTTAATATGTATGTGGATTATTATTTTTGAAGTTAACAGAGGTTATCTGGGTAACAGAATTATGAGTCATTATAATTTTCTTTTCTTTATTAAAAATACTTTAAAACATGATTTTTAAAAACAGATCTTATTTATTTATTCATGAGAGACACACAGAGAGGCAAAGACATAGGCAGAGGAAGAAGCAGGCTCCCTGCAAGGAGCCAGATATGGGATTAGATCTAGGAACTCTGAGATCAGGCCCTGAGTCAAAGGCAGATGCTGAACCATTGGGCCACCCAGTCATCCCTAAAACATGATTTTTTAAAAAAATTTGTATTTATTTATGATAGTCACAGAGAGAGAGAGAGAGAGACAGAGACATAGACAGAGGGAGAAGCAGGCTCCATGCACCAGGAGCCCAACGTGGGATTCGATCCCGGGTCTCCAGGATCGCGCCCTGGGCCAAAGGCAGGCGCCAAACCGCTGCGCCACCCAGGGATCCCCTAAAACATGATTTAAAATAAGATGTAGTATCATTTTTCAATTTTAAATACTTTATAAACTTACACTGAATGAAAATCAATTCCTGAAAATATTCAGATATTTTATTAATGGGGAACAGTGCCTTCAGTTTACTGTGAGCAGGGTTTCTGGGGGGCTAAGCAAAGCTAGCAATTGCATTGCATGCTCTTTCTCTCCTGACTGGCAGCCTGATCCGTATAGCAAAACAATGGCCTCTTTCCCTACTTCTCCTTCCCTGAACCTGCCTTCTCCAAAGTGAGATCTTTAAACTCTAAAAACACATATGCCTGGAGGTTTTCAAATTGGGTAGACTTGGAGGAAAGACCATAGAGATCAGAAAACATCATGAAGCACAAGAAATGTTCCTTGTAACTTAGTATACAGTTGAGTGTTCATTAGGGTGGGATTTCACAGAAGAAATCGTCGTTTATTTTTAAGGTTAGTCCACCTAATGCATGTTATTTCCAAAAGAGGTAGAGAGACCATTGGAGAAGAGCTCCTACCTTTCGATTCTTTTTGTGGCTTAATTAAAGCCAAATTAGCAAAATGGGAGAAACATCCAGTTTCAATTTTTATTTACTGATGTAATACATGAAACAAGAGTGAGTTAATCCAAAAGTTACTTCCTATCTAAGAGTGCTCCATTTGTTTATTGCTGAAAATGAAGGAAGATATGTGGGAATGCAATTCAGATATCTCCCAGTAACTCCATAATGAAAATCACTTAAATCTGCAAAGGAGGTAAATTATAGCAGAGGCACTTATACTGAACATAGCCAAATAATTATCATTCTGTCAGATTCTGATTTGGTACTTTGGAATAATCATATTAACTCTATAGCTCACGTGAAGCTAGAATTCACTGAGTTCAAACTTACTCTGAATTCAAATAACAAATAGCTCTCAAATAACCAAAGAACTTTACTCCTTATACTACTTTTATGACAAATGAACAAATAACAAGTAGAGCTAATATCTTTTACCCTCCCTCTCTCCATTTCTCCCTCCCCGCCTCCCTCCATTCTTTGATACTAACACTCTATAGTGTCTCAAATGGTCAGGACAAATAGGATATAATTTCTATATATTTTCAAATAGTTGGTACAAGAATAACACCTGGTCATAAACATGGTTCTGAGGTTTCCATTATAGGAACCTAACCAAATGTAAAATATTCAAAAATAGATTAAATTGTGTTCAGTGACATTTTCTTATAATTATGTGTTATATACAAGTAAAACATAAAATTGTATTTTGATTTCACTTTTGAATTGCTACATATGCTAGTTCCATTCATCAGCATATTAAAATAACTAAATCTCCTAAATGCCCATCTTTTCTGTATACATAATAGTTTACTTGTCTAATAAGATGCTAGAATTATAATTTGCTGAATCAATACCAAGTTAGCAAAAATTAATTGTTATAAAAGCAGGAAGTCTATTGTTAACATTAATTTTCCAGGCATTTAGTAGAATCAATGATAGCTTAATTGTCTTATAGCTTTTTCTTCTCTGGATTAAACCAGATATAGCCCATCTGTTAGCTACTTTATGTATGCAAATTGGTCTTTTATTAATTAATTGTTCAAATACAAAACTGCACCCTCATAGCTTAAAGTGAGTCTTCCCCATTGAGAGCAGACTTAGCTTATTCCTCAATATACACTGACTGGCATGAATGAACTTGGGAAAATAATCTTAAAGACATAATCATTGATAGCTGGGAATTGAAATTTTGGATTCTAGAAGCCACAGAAGTTTTCTCAAGAATTTTCTCTATGTCTATATACTTGTAAATTGACCATGTTCTTCCACTGCACTTTCTATAGTGGTTTATGTCATGTAATCTTTTTTCATTCCCTGTGGACAGTTAAGTGCCATCAGATCTTATCTTTTCAATCTCTTATAGCCTTCTCCTTTGCCCCGTGCTTCTGCTGAGTTCAAGGACTTCTCATCTCTTGCTTGAATAATTACAAGAAGCTTTTAATTTGTCCTTCTGCCTCCAGTCTGGCACTACTCCAAACAATGATCATGCTCATTTCTACCAAAGACATTTTTCTCAAAGTAGATCCTATAGGGAAAAGTCCAAATTCCTTTGCCCAGCAAAATGCTGGCACCCTTTCTCCTCTTCTATCCAGTCACGCTAAATTGTTGACCACTTCTTTAATGCATCTTGATGTTTCATGCTTTCCTGCTTTTACCCCTGCTGTTCTTCCTGCTTAGAATTCCCTTCCCCCTCGCCTATCTGCCCAACACCTGCTCAGTTTTCATGATTTGATTCAAGAATTATGTCCTCCCAGGAAACCTTCTCTGATCTCCAGGGGAAGGTAGTAACTGTTGGTTCAATTTTTGTATCTTGTATAAATTTCTATTTGATGGTTTTGTGTAAATCGCTGTGCTCATCTTTGTAGCCCCCGAAACTTAGCAGTGCCTGGAGAAGTAAAAATCATTGAATGAATAAATGAACAAAGAAAATGCAAAACAGGTCTCCAAAGTCAACAATGTTATTTCATTCTTGGCAGAGTACCATTAAATTTGAGTCACTACAGATAGGTGCTATCTCAGGTCAGTAGATATTCTACTGAATATCATCCTGTGTTTATGTTGAGTTCCACCAGAAGCTGATTCTAAGACAAAGATCTGAGTATAGATAGGTTACAGGGAGGTGAGAAACACAATTAGAGGAATAGAAAAGTGAGACAGGGAAGAGAAGGCAGCCAGTAAAGGACGCATTATCAAGCCCTTATCACTGCAGGTGACTGGAATTTGAGGAGTCCATTTAGATCATGCACCTGAGTTATCCCTCCCAGAGGAAGGCAAGGTACTGATATACTCCCATTGGTCATTGATTTGAGGGCTGCTTCCGGGAGGTATGAAATTCCTTAGCACATCTGGCCAGCAGCACATGCTGGCAGAACAAACTCTACCAAATGGGGAAAGCCCTTCTTTGGCAATCAGGTGTGTACTGGAGTGGACAGGGCTGGGGGGCTGCATCTTCTATTGGCTGCAATTGAGTGGTCACTGTGCAGTAAATATGAAAGTATGAAAAGTGATATTTCTCTAAATCTCTCAAGTCACATATACTCATAATATTTGCTCAACAAGTAAGTTCCACACTAATTAGGGCAGAAAGCAAATCCTTTTGTATCCCAGTAAGACAATTTGTGAAATATGCCTGGAGTGAGAATATCCATTAAGAATCACTGGTTAAAGTGATTCTCTTGGATTGCTATTGTTCAATCAGAGTACTTTTTAAATCATAATTCTAAAGTTGCTACCTCCAAACCCCTTTTGCCTTTGAAAAATTCTTACTGAATCAATAGGTAAGTAAGATGAAAAGAATTTGCAGCTGGTCCCATGAGGGCACTGTGAGGAGATAAACATGACTGATAGTTTGAAGGTTAACTGCCACCTTACTGAGCTTCCTGTGGTCCTACAAATTGTAAAAAGTGCAGAAATATGCAAATGAAGTTTTAAGTAAATGACAAATCCCTAGGTATTAATTAGAACTATTTCCCTGGGAGATTTCTTCTTGTAAAAAATAAATAACCACCCAGAAATTCTCCAGCAAAACCAATATGTAAACCCCTAATAATTGAATTTTGAATTTTTTCCCAAAAGATTTTATTTTATTTATTTGAGAGAGAGAGCACAGAGGGAGAGTGACAGGGAGAAGCAGAGAGCCTGACTCAGGGCCTGATCTCAGGACCCTGAGATCAGGACCCAAACAGAAAGCAGATGCTCAACCAATTGAGCCACCCAAGCACCCCTTTGTTGATTTTGTTAAAGGCCTCCAGGTAACTTCAACCATTTCATGAACTATTTGGAGATATATTTCAAATATTGGTAATTCCTTTGCTTTATGTTCTTTCACTTACAGACTCAACTTCCATACCTCACTCCTACTTAATGCCATACTGTCTCCTGCCACTCCATCCTCTTCTATACCTGTGATCCAGTAACACCATCAAAGAGTTGTTCTTAATGCACCAGCACTGAAGATGTGGACCTACCTTCTTCTGGAAACTCCCCTCCTATGAATTCTAAGACAAATAACCATGGTCTGCTTTTGACTTCTCTAAGACTTTTTCTGCAACATCTTCTACACCTTCCTTGGCAATCTTTTCTTCTCTAAATGGTTAAGATTTAGTTCAGAAATCTGCAAGCCAACCCCCTAATCCTTTCCCTGAACTACAGGCTGGTATCTAATTATCTGCTCTATACATCCATGAGGATATTTAACGACACCCAAAAAGAATCACCCCCACATCTCCCATCCAGCTCCTGTTCACACTCCTTACTGTGAACTGCACTGTGCTTTTTTGGCCACCCAAGCTCTAAAAACTGCAGATTTCGATTCTTCCTGTCCCCAGTGCTACTTCCCGTCTCCAGGCCACACTACCCATCTGATCTCACAGTTTTCACACTGGTTTCTTTTTCACCTGGACTTTAGGCTTCCAATACCACTCCTTCACCCTTATATATATAGTTACAAAAGCTATTACTCAGTCTCTCTTTTCTGCCTCCTTTTTACCACTATACACTACCAAACATGAGATTTGTTTTCTTAACATGTATCTCCAGCCATGCCATTCCTCTGGTAAAATTATTTCACAGTGATCCCGTTATACAGGATAGAGTCCAAATACCTTAGACTAGCAGTCAAGAGTCTTGAGGTCCTTAAGTCTGCTTACCTTTGTGCCCCAGATCTACTCTGTTCCTTGCTTTGTGTCTGAGAGGTTGATTTCTATGGGCTGCATAGACAGAGATTCCCAGATTCCCAGCCCCTGCACAGCCCCTCCCCTTGAGGGATAGGGTGGGATAATACTCACCTTATTAGGTTACATTGTATGGCAACAGGTGATGGGATTTTTGTAGATGTAATTAAGGTCCCTAATCAATTGAAATTGAGTTACTGTATAAAGGGGATGGGCCTATCCTGGATGGGCATATAATCAGGTGAGTCTTTTAGAAGAGGGTCTACTAATCAGAAAGATGTTCTCCTGTTGGCATTGATGCAAGAAATGATCATGAGTAAGTTTTATAGCTGCAACGAAATGAATTCTGCCCATAGCCCCATAGACTTGAAAGAACACCCTGAGCCTTAAATGAGATTGCAGCCTTATGAGACCCTGAGTAGAGAACCACCTAAGCCATGCCTGGCTTTGTGACCCACGGAAACTATGAGATAATAAAGGAGCATCAAGACATTAAGTTTATGGTAGTTTGCTACACAGCAATGGATACTTGTCCTGGTTAAATTAGGTCACTGGGAGATTTCAACAGATGTTCAGAGAGGAGGAGCAAAGAAACTTTGAGTTATTTGTTTTCCCCTGCCAGCTCCTTCCCAGCTGACCTTGAACCAGAGGTGCCCTACTTCTGCCAGGGGCTCCCTCCTGCGGTTGCAGCTTTCTCGGGGCCTTGGAATGTTTGCTCCTGAGCCCCTGTAGGCCTAAGTGTTGTAAAGCCTCCATTTGGCTTCCTAATGTAGGGCCAGGGTGCTTCACAATCCCTTGTCATTTCCCCTCAACTCTGCCCAAACCTTTGTACAGTGCCTTTTGTTAAACTTCCTAAAATTCTGTGTTAAAGAATGTGCCCTCACTTTCCTGCTGGGATCCTGTCTGAAGAATAGACTTACCTGTGGTCTTGCCGTATCCCTATCCGAACACATGTCCCACCCATACTCCTCAAAACATTTCCCTATATTTTTCCATCTGATGTTTTGGGTTTGGGTTGTTTGTACTGTGTAGAATTGAGACCATTAGCATGGTGGGCAGGTGGAACGTGGCATGAGGGTAGCTGGGAGAAATACTCAAATGAGCAAACACAAGAGCTATAGAAAAGACGACTGCCTGTGCCACTTACTGTGTGACCTTGGGAGAATGGCTTAACCTCTCCAAGCATATTTTCTACAGCTGCAAAGTGGAAGTAATAATGCCCATGGCACAAGGTTCTTGTGAGAATTAGGTAGAAAGCAGCTAATACATGAAATGCAGTAACTACCAGCATTGGTGGACCTCTACTATTGTTAATGCTGACATTCATAAAGACACCTACCAATCCTACGCAATTCTTGCCCTAAATGTTCCTCTCAAATGCCCTCCCTTCTATAAATGTAATGAATCTACATTTCAGAAGTGAAACTGTTCTTTCTCTACTAAACCTACAGCACTTGTTTTTCACTAAGGTTCTTATTCATATACTTTACATTTATTATGTTCCATCTCTTCTGATGAATTCTAAATGTATTATGGGCTGAGACTGTATTTTTGTATTACCTGGGACTTAGGTACCTGGGACTTAAGTAAATAGTGCCATGGGTATAATAGCTACTCGATAAATGTTTGGAGACTGGATATGTAAAGAGAAATTTTAGCCATTGACTCTTCACAATCTAACACAAGACCAAAATATTTTACTATTATTGACAAGATAAGCAAATATATTGATATATGCTAATGAAATAATATTTAATTGATATCTAAAGCAGCCTATTGGAAGGCTATCTTTATTTTTCAGATGCATGTGTTCATTTAACATTCATTTTTGGTATCTACCAAGTGCAATAGAAGATAACGTAAAACTAATTTTAGAAGACCTTAATTTGCATGTGGATAGTAAATCAAATTTTGCAAGGTATCTTTTTTCTTGACACATTATCTTCTCATTTATTTTTTACAACAACTTTGTGAAGAGATCAGCTGTAAGCCTCTACATGTTATTCATGAGAGAGCTGAGACTATGAAAATTTGTTGTTGTCTCAGATCAACCCAAATTTCTGGTGAAATAGCCACTGTTTGGCAATATGATAAAAGCTGTTAGAGAAAAAAAAAGAAAAAATGCATGCAAAATCCTAACTCTCAAAAACAGGCCATAGTATTTCAGGCAGAAAGCTGAAAAACACATTTCAAGATACATAAAGTAGCAATCAGGATCTTGTGTTTGTATGACATTTTTAAATTCTCCAATTCCACACGTGTTTTATGCATTTGACCTTCATCATGCAGGCTGAGGCAGGCTAAGAATATATATTCTTTTATTCGGATCAACAGATGAGCCCAAGAGATGACCATTTTGTTTTTTTTAATTAATTTATTTTTAGGAGGAGGAGGTGAGAGAGAGAGAGAAAGATTGAGAGAGAGAACGCACACACATAATCAACTTGTTTATAGAATACCTACTGTGTGCATCCTAAAATACTACCTAGTCAATTCACAAAGCTCATTCTCCCTTAATGTTTAAGATGTAGTCAGTATTTGCCTGAAAGCAGTAACCCGATTTGGCCTAGTAGGCCTAGTTTTACAAATAAATCACTCCACCTTACATCCTTTCTACCACATCTAATCACACACCCAACAGGTAAAAGTGATAGACTAGATGCTACTCTTTTGCTGTGGCTCCTGGTTCCCATGAAAGAACTTCATCCAGATGAAGTAAGTACAGTTGGTGTTGGGTGTCACACTAGTAACAAAGTGATATGTATGCTAAAAAGCCAAGAGGTTTCTCAGGGGAGTTGCCACGGGTTTCATGGAATGACAATTACAAGGTAGATGGATCATTTAATGCCTGCTGTGACCTTTACAATAGTAAGGATCATTATTTTAATGTTAATTTGCATAATGGTTGACCTAGCAAGAACAATGGTGAATGCTAATAGCTGCAGGATGCAATAAAATTAAACATTATCTGGGCTGAACTGCTAAAGGAAAAGTTGCCAAAGTATGACTCTTTAAGCACTTAATTTCATCCTAGGTCATGTCCACACATAATCAAATGTGGATTTTCAGTATCTTTTTTCAAAACTGGCAAGAAATTACTGGAAGGGAATAGCAGCACCCTCTTTTATACAGAGTCCTTACATGGTAGGCTTTGCTTTTTTTTTTTTTTCTTGTTTACATAATTTGCCTGTGCCCTCTTGCAACTACCATCAACGCTTCCCCCAGATAACTCCATACCCCCACTCTGGCCACTCCCCACATCTGGCAGATACATCAAATTTGATATGGCCACGAAGAATGAATCTCACTTTATGGGCTGGAAAACTTTTAATGAACCTTTGAAAAAGGTAGGGTCGGCCACAGTTAGCAGTAGGTGATATGTTCTAGGCACACAGACACTGGCATCTAAAGTAATAACCCAGCATTCTGAGCTACAGGTGGAAGGTGGCTATTAGCAGATAAAGAGAGAGGTCATCTCCATTTATACTTATTGTTTTTAATTATTTCTGTTGCTTGGAATGTGAACAGGTATGATTGCCCTATAGTTCATACCCCAATTCAGCCTGTGGAGATTATTTATTTATTTACTTGATTATTTACTTATTTATTTACGGACTTTTTCTACCAAGAGTTGGAACTCATCTCCACCACAAGAGGGCAGCCATCTCTAAAAAACAACCAGAGAGTCTGGCTCTTCGACAAATAGGGCCAAAATTTAGGAAGTTGTGCTCAGGAAAAGGCATTCTGCAGTCTCTCAGAAATCCTATATCACACGTGAAAGAGATCCTGTGATGGGCAACACTGAAATGGAATCGAAGGTAGTGAAGTGCCCATTTTCTCTTAGATTCTTGACTTGAAGATTATTTCATACACCGAAAAGGTTCCCTTTTCGCAAGTCATGAGGGCCTAAAGGTGCAAGGCATCTTTGATATCATCACCAGAGATTAATTTTTCATCTTTACGTGAGGAGCATCCATCATCTTTCTCCTCCTCTTTAAAAGCTACATACTGATTTAGGTCTCAGGTTGTTTTGTCTTCTAAATCTCTCTGATGACAGAAACAATTGCTAACTTCTCAGTTAAACTTGATAAGAAAGGAAATCATTTTGGAAGCACAGCAACGCTTTTTAACTGAAGTGTCTATGGGTAGAATATGTTCTATTGCCGACTTGTTTGGTGGCCAGTGATTCAGAGGGGCATTCTGCTTCTATAGCACTTTATTTTTTTTGGGGGGGGGGGAGGGTGGGACGGAAGCATGTTCCTGAATATTTTACCCTCCCGCACTCCATTTACTTTCCTAGTAGGTAGGCTTCCTCTGAAATACCTTATTTGACCTTTATACTTTCAGAAACAGCAAGTGCCTAATTCCCCTCTGTGGGTTGCTAATCCGATTTACGTGAGCAGAACCTAGAATTATTTTAGCTTCTCAACTGAAAAAATAATACACATGGATAATACGCTGTTATGAGCTCTGGCTGCAGACTTTTCCTGCTTTGCAGGCTGGAGGTTCAGTGCAGGCAAACTTGATTTTGCTGATCTGGTCTCTTCCAAAAATTGTTGGCTCTTGGCTTCTAGGATCATTTGGGCAACCTGGTTGTGTTATGCGTGGAGGGCCCTGGAGAAAGGTGAGAAAGCCTTAACCTCCAAACGCCGTGGTACCGCAGATTTGGGGAATATTCAGCCGAGGAAGACAAGTGACTTGACCGTATGTCATATACCTGCTGCTGGGCCTGGTGGGTCAGAGGGTTCTAAGGTCTTGTATGCTTGGTTCACACTGTGCATTACTTTACCTTCCTCTGAGCTGCTCCACGCCTGCCTCTGAGGTGGGCAAGATAAATATCACGAAGCGTTACCTGATGGCCACCGTAAAAAATAGTATCATCCTCTCTCTACACTGCCACACACGAGAGTCACACTGGGAATATCATGCATAGCAGGATGACATCCATTTCACATGTGTAGATATAGAGACATACGTTTAAAGACATGAGCTTTCGTTAGCATATATTTACGTATGTGGATACATTGATAGAGACATACACGAATATTTTTGTATATTACATGTACATTTATCTGACTAAAAGGGCATTTGCATAAACATAAATGTATACACATATGTAAAAGTAAATGCGTACTCACGCATTACATATATACAGATATATTTGGATACATTAAATTTTAAGTGACCTACTCTGCAATCTCTGGTTTTCTTTTAATCCCCCCACCCTGGAGAAACACAAGTGTCTACGCAACCCTATGCCAAGACGCCTTGTAACTTGGTTGAGTTCTTTTTTTTTTTTTTTTTTTCCTTCTTTTTTTTCTCCTTAATCATCTGTTACCGAAAAACTTCAAACTGAAAGTTGAATAACGGGCCGGGCAGGAGATAAAGGCTCGACCCCGCGCTCGCCCGGACCCTCGCCCCCGCCGCCCCGCCGCGGGTCCCGCGCTCCCCGCGCTCTCCCCCCGGGGCGCAGGGGCTGGATGCGCGAGCGCCCCCCTCGGCGGCCCCGCGGCCCCGCCCTCGGCCCCACCCCGCCGCGGCTGCCCCGGCGCGCCGTCCACACCCCTGCGCGCCGCTCCCGCTCCCGCTCCCGCTCCCGCTCCGGCTCCCGCCCGCTCGGGGATCCCCGGCGAGCCGCGCCGCCGAGGGGGAGGTGTCCGGCCTCCGCGGAGACGGAGGCTGCAGGCAGGCTGCGTCCCCTTTAAAAGCCGCGAGCGCCGCGCCACGGCGCCGCCGCCGGAGTCCTCGCCCCGCCGCCTGCGCCCGGCTCGCGCTGCGCCCGCCGCTCCGCTTCCCACACCCCGCCGGGGACTGGCAGCCGCCGCCGGACGCCCGCCGCCGCAGGCTGCGCCGCGACCCGCCGACCTCGCGGCCAGCGCGTCGCGGACTACGGGGGCTGCTCCGCCGCCGCCGCCGCCGCCGCCGCGCGCCGCTCACCCCGCGCGGGCTGGAGCGCCCGGCCGAGCGCGCCCCTGCGCCGTGGCCTCGGCCGCCCGGGCCGCGCCGGAGCCGGGGAGCCGCGCGCACGGCGCCGCGCAGCCGCGAGCCCAGCCCGAGCGCCGCGATGCCGAGCCCGCGCCGCCCGAGCGTGGGGGCCCGCGACGCGCCGGCCGACGCGTGAGCGGACCCCGGGCCGGCCCCGGAGCGCAGCGCAGTCTGGCCCGGGGGCCGCCGCGAGGGGAGAGCGCGGCCGCGCGCCTCGGCCGCCCGGGACCCGCCTCGCCGCCTCGCCTCGCCTCGCCTCGCCTCGCCTCGCCGGAGAATGCGCCCGAGGACGCCGGGGCGCCGGAGCCGCGGGGCGATCGGCCGGCGGGCGCCGGCGGGGCTGCGCCGGAGCGAGGCCGAGTGATGCGGGGGCGCCCCCCGCCCGGCCCCGAGACCGCCGCTGCGCCCTTCCCCGCACCCGGCGTCGCCCAGGATGGCCGCCCCGAGCCACGGGCCGCGGCGGCGCTAGCGCGGAGGGAGCGCCCGACCCTCGGCCCCCGCGCCGGGCCCCGCGTCCCGCGGGCGCCGGTGCCTGAGGACGACGACGCACCGGCTTCTGCCCTGTCCCTTCCCTCGCCTGCCCCGTCCTCCTCCCCCTGCTCGCTGTTGTTGTGTGTCAGCACTTGGCTGGAGACTTGTTGAACTTGCAGGGAGAATAGCTTGCGCTCCCGCTTCGCGCCGGTGCCTTGGCCCCTGCGGAGCCGGCCTCGCCGCCCGGACCCCGCGCCCGGACCCCGCGCCCGCGCCGCCCCACTGCTCCGCGGGGCCAGACCCGGGGCCGCGGTGCCCGGCGGCGGGAGGAGGCGGCGGCGGCGGCGGCGGCGGCGGCGGCCCGAGGGAACCGGGTCCCTGCGCCAGGTCCTTGGACCAGAGCTTTTTCCATGTGGAGGCTCTTTCAATGGACGTGCCCCCGCGTGCTTCTTAGACGGTCGGCGGTCTCCTAAAGGTAGGGGACGAGGGCCCCGGGCTGGGGTGGGGGTACGGGGTACGGGGTAGGGGGTAGGGGCGCGGGGCGCGGGCGGCCGCCGAGGGCGAGCGGCTCCTGGGGCCGGGCCGGGCCGGGCGGACGTAAACAGACCCCCTCCGGGTCCACGTGCTGCCGAGCCCCTGCGGCGATGCCCCCACCCGACCGCCCCGGCGAGCCTGGCCCTCCCGGCTCGCGCTCTTCCGCCCCTCCTCCCTTCTCTCTTCTCAGTATTTTATTAGGGCTGTTAACACTTAGATGATTAAAAAAAAAAAAAAAAAAAAAAAAAAAAACCTCGAAGAAGCCCAATCTAGAGGGTGGCCTCTGGATTTCACCCGTTAGTCGCCAACCTTTGCGCCCTGCCATGGCCATCTTCTCTCCCTTCTTCAAGTTTCTCAGGGAGACCTGCTCTCTACTCAGAGCCAAGTCCCATTTAGGAAAATACTAGAAGTTGGGGTTCTCCCTGTTTGTTGCCAGGAATGCGAGGGGGGCAGTACTTAAATGCCACCTTCTGGTGACACGTGACCGAATAGGTATTATTTATGTAACTGGAGGAATATGTATGTGTGTCTGGACTGCATGGGGCGGGGGGTTCGGGGCTGGGGTGGCCTGTCCTGACACCTCTGAGGTTAAAGGCGTGGGCCACAAGTTGCAAGTGGCTTCGGAAGTTGTGGCCCTGAGTTTACTGGGTCTGGAAGTCAGAGGGAGGGCGGGAGGGCGGGAGGGAGAGAGAGTGTGAGTGTATGTGTGTATCAGGAAGTTCTATACGGTGCCTGTAAGGAAGTCACATGCACCATCCGTGCGTGTTTATATGCAAGCCAGCGCTGGGCAATGTGTTTGGGTTTGTTTAGCGATCCGGGAGGTGTCAGACCAAGCGGTGGTTTCCCCAGGTTCCCTGCACGGGCTGTCAGCGCGAGTGTCACAGAAGAAAGGTGACAGTCTTGACGCTGGTGGGGTGTGTGTGTGTGTGTGTGTGTGTGTGCGCGCGCGCGCAAATCGTGCCGGATGGATGAGAGTGAGTTGGAAGGGGGGGGAGCCTTCAGGCTCAGGAACTAGGGGCTTTCCATTCTCCCAAACGTTCGAGCTTAAGACCTTTGAAGTATCCCCGCGAGTATTGCACACCAGGTGGGCACCCTGGAGGGGGAGGCCGCGGCCGGAGCGGGAGCCCCGGGACGCGAGGGCGGGGAGAGGATTGGGCGGGGAACTCGGTGACTCACGTCGGCCCTGTCCGCAGGTCGACCATGGTGGCCGGGACCCGCTGTCTTCTAGCGTTGCTGCTTCCCCAGGTCCTCCTGGGCGGCGCGGCCGGTCTCATTACGGAGCTGGGCCGGAGGAAGTTCGCGGCATCTCCTGGCCGCTCCCCGTCCCAGCCCTCGGACGAAGTCCTGAGCGAGTTCGAGTTGCGGCTGCTCAGCATGTTCGGCCTGAAGCGGAGACCCACCCCCAGCAGGGACGCCGTGGTGCCCCCCTACATGCTGGACCTGTACCGCCGGCACTCGGGCCAGCCGGGCGCACCGGCCCCGGACCACCGGCTGGAGAGGGCAGCCAGCCTGGCCAACACCGTGCGCAGCTTCCACCACGAAGGTGAGGCGTGGAGCGGAGCGTGGGGGCCGAGATGCGCGCGGAGAGTCCCCTCCAGAAGCTCCCCACTGTGGGCCGACTGTTGGCATCCCTGGGAAGGCAGTTCTTGCCTTTGTAAGAACCTTTCCGAACCGAACCTGGCTTTACCGCGCTGCCTGTGTGGCGAGGGAGCCAGGGATTCCCCTTTGGTCAATCTGCACCCTTTTCCTGGCCTGCAGCCAGGAGAGCGACTCCTCCTCCAGGAACTGGAGAGAAATCAAGTGATGGGGAAGATGAGGGCAAAAGGCATGCCCCTAGTCAGCTAAATGTGCAAGAATTTCATAGGGGAAGAATGAAAAGGAGGGGGGCAGATTGGGATCTCTTTATGTCTGTTTGGAAGCCCTTTTGCCCTGTAAATCTGTTTCTTCTGCTTCAGCTGGGGTTTCAGGCTAGACACAGCCAAGGACAGACTTTTCAGAGATACTATTGAAGAATCAAAGCCAGGGGCCCCAAAGTCTTTCTAATTTACAGTTGATCTGGGCCTGGTTTGGAAGATTTCGAATCCCTATCTAATCCCCGTGAGAGATCAATCCCACAATCAATCTTATTGTTTCCACAATGACTTTCTTGTTTTGTGCTTAAATCTGAGATGAACTCCCTCTTAGAGACAAGGCAAGCCTTCAGATAAAAGCTTTTGCAGCAGCTGCCTGATGGTTCTTTTTTTTTTTTTTCTCCATGTGCATTGAAATGTGGATTTTTTTTTTCTTTTATGATACTGGATGTGGTTTTCCTAAGGTACGCTATTTCTGCTTGTTTCATTAGAACAGCATTTAGTGGATTTGAAATGTCCAAGAGAAGCTATTGACATCTGTTGTACCCAAGTTCTTGGATCAATTAGTCAAAAATTTTATGTTCCACTTTAGTTCTTTTTCTACACTTTTAAATACCCTTTTGGCTTAATGCATTCCAAATAGAGCACGGGTTTCATCAAGTTCTAGAGAAATCTCCAAAGCTGTGTATCACAGAGCAGTCACTTGTAGATTATTGGGGAATCGGGAGTAAAGTTCCCATTTTCTTGCCTTGCTTCGAGGTGGTAAATTTCAGGCAGAAATCTATTCTCTAACATAAACAAATAAGAACTGTTACAGCTACCTATTTTCTCTCAGTGTGAAGGGTGACTACACTTGTGAGAACAGCACTTAGTGTTGGGAAGAAGTCCTAAAGGCAGGTGGCGTAACCAAAGGTACTTCTTCATCAAAGCAGTTGTACACTGTGAAGGGACACGGGATTGATAACCCATTGATCGTAATCCATCATTTTCCAGCACATTTCCAAGTGAGGTGCTTTTTTTGCAGTAGAGCTCCCATGAGAAAGCACAGAAGGCATCCTTCTACTCCTTCAGGATTCGTTCGCTGAGAAGCAGAAGTTGTCTGTTGTCATATGTAGAAATGTTTTCACTCCTATATGCTCTGTCAACATAATCTTGGAATGATTGTAGTAGATGCAGCTCATCATTCCCAGCTGATGCTGATAAGAATTATTTTTCTGGATAGAAAAGTAGCAAGAGCAGCTATTTCAGCCACCTTTCCTGGAAATTTAGCCTGGAACCACTCTTAATTATTTTAAAGGCTAGGAAGGTACTGTGTGTCTCTCATAACTTAAAGGAGGAACACTTAAGTCGTCTGACACCTAAAACATTCAGCTGCATGAGGATCCCGTCAGTGGAGTCTGTGTATTTCTCTTTCCTCTAGGAGTGGCTTGATCAAAACTAAACAGGCTACAAATTATTTGAGTGTGTTATTTTAACCTAAATAGCGTGCTTGAGTTTATAAGTCAGAATTTACAACTTTAAAAGTATGAAAGTTATGTGCAGAGCAGTAGAGAAATTATCAACCTGCTTAAAGTCAACTTACAGTAACGTCAGATCTCAGTGCAGTTAGATGATAGAAAAAGCCATGTAATTTTTGCCTCAAATTTCATCACATCCATTTCTGTTCTTGTTATGACTAGCATATCATTCTTAGGCCACATCATGCATATTTTGAAGACCGTTTCATTTTTGTGTAACCCAGGATTTGCTTTTTATAAAGATCCTTGTGCCATGCATGGCACTAAAAATCTTTTAATAAATCATGTGATTAAGGCAGCTAGCTTAAGACCAGAACTTGGCTCCTGCAGCCTTAATGGGCATGTGTTTGGTAGAGAACTAAGGGCCTGATTCCAAGAATTACCTGTTGTTGGTTTCATTTGTGGGTGGAATCTGGGTGATTTGGTGAAATTACAAGACCAGAGATACCATGGTTATCAGATAATCAACCACTGTGTGAAGATAATGGGACCGCATGGTAGGTGATCTGAAACAGAATGATCGGTTGTCATTTCTCCTATTAAACTTTGTCTAGTCTTCTGGACAGTACTTGTCCCTTAGGAGAACCCAAGTACTCCAACAGTTTTCTTCCTCCAGTCATTAAAAAGTTCTTTGGCCGCACATAGACCTTTCGCAGCTGCCACTGAGGAAAGAAAAATCACTCCTCCTCCTGGAAGGAGTGTTCTGTGCTTTGCTGTACTGAAAAACACCTTGAAATTGGTTGACTTCACCGGCCCTGCAAAAAGCCTTTATGTTCTCCTGTCAGAGTAGAATATAGAAGGACCATCTGTTTGCTCTCCAGACTCTGAAGGACACAGTCTTCGTTTTAATGAACAATGGAATTATTTGCCTCCCTGACTAAAGCCTTTGAATAGAAAATAACCCTTTTCCCACAAATGTAATTACCACGAAAATATCCGTATAATGGGAGAGTTCAAGAAGCAACTGATGCCCTGGGAGAGAGAACTTGTATCACAAATGCCCAGTGTAAGCAAAGGATTTGGACACAGGCACCCCCCCAAAGCAGTATTTACTTGATGTGCTTCCCTAGTATCCCCGGGTCGTTCAGTGTCACTGAGAAGGGTCCCAGCAAGTAAAACAGGCATTCTCTTTGGAAGTCTTTGGGGGTCGAGGCTCTGATGCTCAACGATTGTTCTTGGACTAATATTATCTGTTCTCTACTCTTTTGGCCGTTCCTCTGTCTCCTTCCTTAATCCCTTCTCATTGAGCTATCTTGTCTTCTTTGAGACTTGCCCTTTGTGTATTTCACTAAGTAGTAAAAGGACAGTAAACGGGCACATGATCGTTCCAAAGGTGTTGGAGTTAAGGGTGGGCAGAAGCCAGATCAGGGTTCTTGAGGATGACAGTACTGTTCCTTCAGTTGCCTTTTGTTGTTTTTTATTTAAAAAAATAAAAAACCGTTTCCTTGTAACCTTTTAATTTTATATTTTTTCTCCCTGGTAATATTAATTCTCTAGCCATTATTTTATATTCTAGAAAATATTGTTTCTTATTCTCAGGCACTTTCCATTCATTTCAGGGCAGTGACATCCAGTTTTACTGGTTGGCTACGGCATCTGCTCGGTAGTGGTAGTTGTCTTATGTATTTATTTATTTTTTAAAAGACTTTATTTATTCATGAGAGACAGAGAGAGAGAGAGAGGCAGAGACACAGGCAGAGGGAGAAGCAGGCTCCCTGAAATGGAGTTGGGAGGTCCAGTGGGACTCAATCCCAGGACCCTGGAATCATGACCTAAGCCGAAGGCAGGCACTCGACCACTGAGCCACCCAGGTGCTCTGTGGTTATTGTCTTAATGGACACTTTTGGTTCAAAGAGGGTTGCAGAATTCTAAAAACATAACAATAATTCACATTTTTTTGCTAAAATTCACCATCCTTGAGGACAAAAAGGTAGCTGCAGACTAACAGTAGTTCCAGACAAGATCTGCATGTCCCAGTGGGCCCTACCGCTGTATTCTCCTAATGTTTAGTTACATCTCCCCACCATACTTGGGTGATACAGTCTTTCTATGTCTTTGGTTGGAAAAGAACTCACCCTGTGGTTATTATAGTAAGCATAAACGTGCCCCTAGTGGTTTTGACATTTGCTTGAGTTTTTGACTCCTCCCCTCAGATAGGTAGTGGTGCCTAATGGTCAGAAACTTGGAAACTTCAGTAAAGTTCACAGCTCTGGTCTTCATTTACTAGCCCGGTGACCTTAGGAAAGCCACATAACCTCTCTGAGCCCTAACTATTTCATTTCCAAAATGGAGATAATAAGAGTCCCTCTCTAATCGATTCGTTGTGAGATGATTCATATAGAGATCTTCATGCCAGACGTGGCACCAAGAAGCCTTCAGCACACCAGAGGCATTACCATGGTGCCTTCTTTCTCTTCTTCTGTCCCATTCACACACTTGTCTGGGGAAGAAGAGGCCAGAGTGAACACAGGAGGGCTGAGGGAATTCAGCCTCATATTCTGTATTATTTTGATGTAGATGAATAATTGATAGGGGGTAGATGATTAAGTCAGAACTTCTCTTTGGACAAGAGGTCAGATGTCACTAATGTCTTATTTTTCTTTACTTCCCCACATTTCTACAGCCATAGCTCGCTCTCTATTTGGATAAGAACTTAGAGGTTCAGGAACCCAGGTCTAAAATAGGCTGGAATACCCAAATCCCTTGACAAGTTCAGCTTATTCAACACGGTTATTTACAGAGAACTAATAACTATGTAAACCTCTGAAAAAGCATACATTGCCAACTTAGGCGAATGCTGTATATTTTCAGAATCCCCAGGTGTGGTGCGGTGATTTGCAGCTTTTTTTCCCCCCCTTTATTTTACTTCAAATAGGTTTTGATTTTTCCACCCTTAAGAAGAAAGTCATTCCTTGCAGATCAGAGGAAGTGGTGGTAGGTGCCCCAAACTTGAGCCATTTTTTCCTGGGTTTGGAGTGTTCTGACTTATTCTCTGACGTAAGTCCACAGGGGCATCACCAGAATCATTTGTATTAAGGACAAAGAGAGGTTCTTAGTGCAGCTGGGAAGTCAGAGAAAGGCCTTCAAGTTACTTATTGTTTAATAGCGAGTGTCTTCCCTTTGCTAAAGTTACTAAGTGATTCTCCTTCCTGCCACTTAACTTCCAGTGAGATTTTGAAGTGCATGAAATTGTTGTTTTTTTAACATGTCAAATCTAGTCAAACGGCAATTTTATATGACTCACTTCAGGCTTACATTTATCTTCTGGAGGGTTATTCTATTCCATGCCTCTTTTATACCCATCTTTATCCATTTTACCTGTCTTTCAAGCTGGTCTTGCTGAATGTTCATTATCATCCTCTTGCTGTGTGTGCGTGTGTGTGTGTCCTTGTGTCTGGGTGTGCTCGTGTCTGTATGTGTTCATAACTTCTTTCTTTTTCATTTATGGATTTAGGATCTGAAGTTTTTGTTGCAATTGTGATTTCTCTGGGCACCTTATTACTACAGGCAGTCAACAAATGCCCTGGATCATTTGCGTGTCCTCAACACTCTTTAAAAGAAAAGAGCATGTTCTTAGGTATACTAAGAAATCAGTAGTTCAAGCCAGATCTAGCTTTATGTCATTACATCTGGGGGATGCTACTGATTTTTATGACACTCCTTCTTTCTTTGGTATGTGTTGGCTTCTCTGTGAAAAGAATGCCTTCAGTGGAAACAGGGCCCCTGAATTAGGGGGAGGAAAAAAGAGAAGTAGCTAAATACTATCCTTGCTACTTGTTGGAGCTACTGAGGAAAGCCCTGCTCCGATTAGTTGGAGGGTTATTTTTTAAAATAAAATAAGACCAAATCAGAGAGGGAGACAAACCATAAGAGACTCTTAAGCATAGGAAACAAACTGAAGGTTGCTGGAAGGGGGAGCGGGGTGTGGGGATGGGTAACTAGGTGATGGGCATTAAGGAGGGCACAAGATAGAATGAGCACTGGGTGTTTTATGCAACTGATGAATCACTGACCTCTACCTCTAAAACTGATAATATAGTATATGTTATTAATTGAATTTAAGTGAAATTAAATTAAACAAAAAATAAAATATAAAAATAGTGCCTGAAGTACTATTAGCTTAGAATGAGGTTTAGAGTGTGAGTAGTTCCCAAAAGATATTCCCAACAGGTGTAGATTAGCAGGCATAAAGGGACCACGGAGGGTTTACTTCTTGGCCTGATAGTCTCCACTTCCCAAGTAGATAGATGACCTTTGTTAGATCTTTCTGTTCTGAGTCCCTGGCTGCACCCTGCCCCTGCCCCCATGGACTCAGCTCTTATTCCTTGGCCAACACTAATGTTCTTCTGCGTGCTAACAAAATCTGTTTGACGCTATCATTATCATAAATGGAAACTGTCTTGATTACTTTTATGGTTGTATTTCCCCTAAATCAAGCAGCTATAGGTTGTTCAGAGAATGTAGATCTCTTAGCAAAGGCGAATCACTTCAGATCATTCACTCAAAGGTTCTACTTGTGGAAAACTTCATCTTCAAAGCACCACTCATCAGGGCAAGCTAAGTGGAAGTGCCAAGTTCCGGAGTGACAGTTTACCAAAATTTCATATTTGGTTTACACCAAATTATGGAGTAATGCTTCAATGTGATGCTTCTTAAATTTCAATCTTCACACAAAACATCTAAGACACCTTAAATCTTCAAATGCAGATTCTGATTCAGTGGGCATGGGGTGGGACCTGAGATTCAGCACTTATAGCAGGCTCCCAGGTTGAGGCAATGCTAGAAGCTCATGACCTTTGAGAGTCAAGGTTTCAAAGGATGCTTTTCACATTCAAATGTAAATTCCCACATCAACAAGAGAAGAAACAAGAACCATACGATCTTCTCAAAAAAAAAAATGTAAATTCCATGAGCATATATATATATATATATATATTTTTTTTTTTTTTTTGTCAGATAATATAAAGCACATAGGTTGGATCCAGAATGAAGCAGGTTAAGTTTTTTGACAATGAAAGGAACAGGATGTTGGTAAAACTCAATGAAAATAAATCCAAGTGTCTCAAATTCTATTGCTATTTATAGCCAATTTAATGATAATACGTACCTTTGATGATTTGCAGACTAAAGCATTCAAGGTGCTGTTATATTTTATTGTTTGCTTGGAAAACAGTACTCCTTAAAATTTAAATTCAGGAGTCTTAAATCAGAGCTTTTATGCATAGTCCACTTGAATGGCTATTCTGAAATGATGATACTAGACTAGAATGTTTATTCTGTAATAGGATGGGATTATCCCTTAGGTCATGAATCTCATAATGGTATTTTTATAAACTTTCATAATTTTTTTGGTTTTATGTCTTGGTAGGTGTATGTATTTAATATGGTTTATCTTTTATAAGGACAAAGGAATTAAAAACAGAAGAGAGTCTTTTTTTTTTTTTTTCCTTTCAATAGTACCTAAAACGGGATTTGGTTTTTGAGGTCATAAAGAGGTGAGAGAACAGACAACAGTTGAGAAGTTCCTTCTCTTAAAATTGTCTGGCCTTAATTACTACGATGCTTTAGTACCACCCTTACGCTTCCAAAGAAGTCGATCCCTGTAAATGCCTTTGTCTCTGGACTTGGAGTAAAATAGTAGGGTGTGCATTGCAAAATGTCATCGTTGATGTTGAGTTTCAGACTCTTTAATTAGGAAACTGAAATCTGTATATCGAGATTTGTAAATCATCTAAATTGCAGAGTAATGTTATAGAATACTGTTTAAGGGATTGACATTAAAGCCTTTTTCTTTTTAAGAAATGCAATAATTTCCTCAAATCCTCACTCATTAGACCTTTACTAACTATAGTGCTTCTTTTTTTTTTCTTTTTTTTTTTTTTTTGTCCTAAAGTCTGTGAATTCCAAAGAAATGCTTCACTGTTTCCCCCATTATTATAGCCACCTGGAAGCAGTATTCATGTATTGGATTAAGAATGTAACGATGAAAAAAAGAAAAGCTCTAACAATGAATTGTGAAGTTTTGCTTCATGGTGTGCATGTTGACATAAATGTACAGAAAAGGGAGGCTTCCTTTGTATCCAGAGCAGAAGTTTTTGTTTTCTGGTTGCAAACTTTTACATAGGTTAAATCAGATACTGAAATGAGGTTTACAAATTCTCCTATGTCTTCAGATTGTCATTATTACTTTACTGAATGACTTTTTTTTAATTTTCTTTCTTTCTTTTTTTTTTTGTCAAATTAGAATCTTTGGAAGAACTGCCAGAAATGAGTGGGAAAACAACCCGGAGATTCTTCTTTAATTTAACTTCTATCCCCACTGACGAGTTTATCACCTCAGCAGAACTTCAGGTTTTTCGGGAACAGATGCAGGAACCTTTGGAAAACGATAGCAATTTCCATCACCGAATTAATATTTATGAAATTATAAAACCTGCAGCAGCCAACTTGAAGTTCCCCGTGACCAGACTTTTGGACACCAGGTTGGTGAATCAGAACGCAAGCAGGTGGGAGAGCTTTGATGTCACCCCTGCTGTGATGAGGTGGACGGCACAGGGGCTTGCCAACCACGGATTTGTGGTGGAAGTGACCCACTTGGAGGAGAATCAAGGTGTCTCCAAGAGACACGTCAGGATTAGCAGGTCTTTGCACCAAGACGAGCACAGCTGGTCACAAATCAGGCCACTGCTAGTAACGTTTGGCCACGATGGGAAAGGACACCCCCTCCACAAAAGAGAAAAGCGTCAAGCAAAACACAAACAGCGCAAACGCCTTAAGTCCAGCTGTAAGAGACACCCTTTGTACGTGGACTTCAGTGACGTGGGGTGGAATGACTGGATCGTAGCTCCCCCGGGGTACCACGCCTTTTATTGCCATGGGGAATGCCCCTTTCCCCTGGCAGATCACCTGAACTCCACTAACCACGCCATTGTTCAGACGTTGGTCAACTCGGTTAATTCTAAGATCCCCAAGGCGTGCTGTGTACCAACAGAACTCAGTGCTATCTCCATGCTGTACCTTGATGAAAACGAAAAGGTTGTATTAAAGAACTATCAGGACATGGTTGTGGAGGGTTGTGGGTGTCGTTAGCACAGCAAAATGAAATATATATATATATATATGTGTGTGTGTATATATATATATTTCTAATATATAAATATATATATTAGAAAAAAGCAAAAAAAAAAAAACCAAGTTGACACTTTAATATTTCCCAATGAAGACTTTATTTATGGAATGGAATGGAGAAAAAAAAGAAAAACACAGTTATTTTGAAAATATATTTATATCTACAAAAAAAGTTGGGAAAACAAATATTTTAATCAGAGAATTATTCCTTAAAGATTTTAAAATGTATTTAGTTGTACATTTTATATGGGTTCAACCCCAGCACATGAAGTATAATGGTCAGATTTATTTTGTATTTATTTACTTATTATAACCACTTTTTAGGAAAGATAGCTAATTTGTATTTATATGTAATCAAAAGAACTATTGGGTTTGTACATAATTTTCCAAAAATTGTAGTTGTTTTCAGTTGTGTGTATTTAAGATGAAAAGTCTACATGGAAGGTTACTCTGGCAAAGTGCTTAGCACATTTGCTTTTTTGCAGTGCTACTGTTAAGGTCACAAGTTCAAGTCCAGAAAAAAAAGTGGATAATCCACTCTGCTGACTTTCAAGATTATTATATTATTCAATTCTCAGGAATGTTGCAGAGTGGTTGTCCAATCCATGAGAACTTACGTCCTTATTAGGTGGAATATTTGGATAAGAACCAGACATTGCTGATCTAATATAGAAACACTCCCCTACCCCTTAATTTTCAGAAAAAAATAAAGCAGGACCAATAGAAATAATGAGGAAAATGATAAACCTGCAGGAAAGTGAATGATGGTTTGTTGTTCCTCTTTCCTAAACTAGTGATCCCTTCAAAGGGGTTGGTCTGGCCAAAGTATTAAAATAAAACATAAGATTTCTTTATTATTAATATTGTGGTCATGTATATTTAAAATTGATGTCTAGTGGCTCTCATGAAGAGTTGGAAATTGATTTGTATTTAACTGTTACCTCATCTGGGAGCTCTTTATGCAGAAGGACCCAGTTTTCTAACTTTGCCCCAACACACAGCAAAATTGTGCCCATCATGTTTTCTGCCCACCACCTATTCTCTGTTGGATCAGCTTGCTTTTCTTTCCAAAGGTATGTGTTGGAACACATTTCTCCAAATGTTAAACCTCTTTCAGACAATAAATATCAGAGCTCTGGCATTTTATTCTATAGTCCAACCTGTAAGAGAGGATGGTGCATTTGTACAACATGCATGATGATTGCCTCGTGTTTGCATTCTTTCGTCTGAAGCTACTCATTTCGGAGGGAGGTGGGGAAAAGGCAAAGAATGTTGGACGTTTGCAAGCAGGTCACTTGATAATTGATACTTGTCCCAAAGGAATTAGCAACGATTTAGTATTTCATGTGACCCTCTTTGGGGTTCGTGATTTAGGAGAAAGATTTAAGAAAAACCAAAGCTCTGAAACAAGCAAAACCTGGGAAACCCAAGATAAAGTTTCAGAGATGATATCCCATGCAACAGAGGCAGCGGTGCCAAAAAATTAGAAAGGGAAAGTGTCTAAGATCAGCTTCTACAAGGACATCTGCCAATTGGACAGAAGCCCAAGCAGAATGAAGTCAAATTAGGCCACTCAGAGTGAACTCTCGCAGCGGCAGGGCTTCCGTGCTCTGTGTCGAAATCAGGCCCAAGGAAGGGTTCGATGGGTATGTCTGTACAGCCAGGGAACCCACCACTCCTCACTATTTTACTAGAAGTCTTTTAGGTCAATTTGTAGGACTCTGTGTCCCCTCTGATCGCTCTGATTGGCGAGGCCTAGTTCTAATCTTCTCTAGCCTTGCCTTGGAATTGGCTGAAAAAAACCGTGTGCTCCTCAAGGAACAGACAGTTATAATCAGATTCTCCCCAAGAATTAACTTGTAATGACCATGAATGTAATTACATTTTGATCGTGCAGATCATGTTTTTAAATTAATACCAGTTATCTATCACTCCTTCCACTTTAAAAATCTTTCCATTCCTTTTCATGCCTATCCCTGTTGCTCTTGCATAGGTAAGAGTCGTTAGTATTAGAACCAACCTAATACTTGGTCACTTGTAGGGCAGGGTGATCTCTGTCCTCCAGCCACCCTTCACCCTCACTTGGCATGGAGGTGGGGGGACAGACAGCACTGTCTTAACATCTTCATGATAATAACCCTGTTTTCTCATCTCCAAATACTCTAGAGGAGAGTGTGTGGTTATTGCATAAGAATTTCCACCCATATTGACAATTCAATCCATTCTATTGATTTTTCTGCTTCATTGGTTCTGATTTTCTTTGTTAAAATGGTTTTCAGTGGTATCAACTCAAATGTGTTCTCTTGCATGTTTTATATGTATATAAACTACATATACACAAACGTAAATAAATACACATATAATATGTATAAAAACATACAAAGATATGTGATATAACATCTGTATACATGATGGTATTTTCAGCTTCAGTTTAGTTTCAGAGATTTTGTAATAGTTGAGGACTCTGACCTTGGCAGCTCATTTGAGAGACAGAATATTATTACATACATTCTACATTCTTACATTTTGGCTCACATTCTTCATTCTGAGAGAAAGTGTCATAACTAACTCCATGACACTGAATCCTTTGAATCTTCAGTGACTATTCTGCAGGAATCTTTGAATCCTTTTAGAGTTGGCTTTTAAAAAATGTATTAGTTTCTGAATTTTGGAGGATCACCTTTCAAAATTGATTAAATTGTGTCATCTGTTTTTGTGCTTATCTGGGCTATGTGCTCTCCCTGGCATGGTTTTAACCTGCATGGCAGGTCCAGATTGTTCTGTTCATCTTTTGCTTTTAAAATTGAGGAGGGAGAGGGTGAAAGTTTACAAATTTATCTGTTTCCATCTTTTCATAATTTCTACTCCAATCGCTACTTTAAATTGTACCTCAAAGGCCAAGATTATCACTAGATAATCTTAATGATCCATGTCTTTTCTCTCAACTTTTTTATCAGAGGTGGAGAAATCATTTGTGCAACTCAAAGCACTTTTTAAAAGAGTGTGTTTCTATTCTGCAGTCATATTAATATTAAGATAATTGAGTCACTGAATGTTAGTTAGATGCCACAGCCCCCAATCTGTTACAAGGCAAGGAACATAGCCTTGCAATAAATCATTTAAGTGTAGAGTGAGTATGATACAGATGAGCAACTACAAAGAACTAAGATTGCCCTATTCCTTTCCTGGTTTAATTTTTTAGGGGGCAAGTAGGATGAGATGGATAAAATACAAGTCTACTTTACTCAGGTAAAATGCTTTTCCCTTTTTCTCTACTTTGTTGACATAAATTACAGCCTTATGGTATTCCAGGGCAGAGGTTTTGGTTTGGGGGGTTTTGTTTGTTTGTTTGGACTGTCTCCCTGCCCTGCAAATTTCAAAGTGAACTTCTACCTAACTTGGGGGACCAGTGCTCTAAATAAAATATCTCATTTTAATGTGCATACAAATCATCAGTACTGCCTCAAGGAGAATGCAAATTGATGTGTATACAGACCACTTGAGAAAATGTTACAACCTAGATTCTGTTTCAGTGAATCTGGGGTGGGGCTTGAGAGTCTGCATTTCCGAGTCGCCCCCAAGTGAAGCTGTTACTGCTGGCCCATGGACGACACTTTGAGAAGCAAGGTTCTGGTAATTATCTTCTCAATCACAGCAGCAGAAAGTTGGGTTGAGTTTAGACCCCTCTCTAAGAAGCAGTACTTAAGGGAAAAAAACAAAACCTGTATACAGGATGGCATTTGAATACGTTTCACCATATCTGAAATGATGTTCTACATCTTTTTTTTCAAAGGCATTCTTTTCCCCCACAAGATGACTGGCAATTTTGTGTTCTAGCCACCCTCAGACATGAAAACACTTGGTTGCTTATCTTGTAAAATCTGCTCTGCTTGCTTGCTTGGGCATGTACGCAGTCAGTTTAGTCAAATGCGTGTCAGTACATCTATGTGGATGGGGGAGCAGGTGCAAGCCCTTAACGTACTTTAAAAAAGTTTAACACTTAAGTCAGTCCACTGAGTTGATCTCGTGTGATCTTAGTGCCAAGCGTCTGAGTTAAAAGTTTTCCCTTTGAAGGCAGCAAATAGATGTCATACATTTGAAGTATTTGTTTATACTAAAAATGATACTTGAATTTTTTTTTAAGTTCTAAGACAGTTCACTGTATAACACCACTGAGCCTAGAGGGTGATATAAAGCTTCCCAAGCTGGTATTTGAGCTTTGATTTAATGGATATTGGAATTTGTGATGGCGTGGTTGGCTTTGAATAATCAGGTGCTGAGGTGAATGGGCTCAGGCTAGAAAAAGGAAAGGGACTTGATTTCCCTCTGCAGCGGGGAGGGGTCAGGGAAGAAATCACTTTGTGTTGGTGCCTCCTTTTTCAGCAAAGTGTCCAATGAGGGTCGTGTGTTCAGCAGCCTCATTTTTACTTTTTAGGGGACCGCTATGAAGATTTCTTACAAGCAACACAGATTTGACTATTTGTTGAAATGTTGGAATGAAGTTCCTAATGTCCAAACACCCTTTATATTTATATTTATTTATATATAATTAGTATTATACATACTAATATATCAACATACACTATACATGTGCATAACATACACACACACACACATATATAATCTGTCTTTTTCCCATATATATCCAAAGAAAAAATTTTCGTTTGCTCCTGTCTGGAGCCCATAGGCCTATGCCCATAGCCCATAGGCATCTAGTATTATTTTGGTTGTCGGGTTTATAATTTCATTTAGGTCTCTACATTTTGAGTTGAGTCGCTCGGAGGTGCTTAAGTAGTATGCCAGCTGCTGACTTGAGCGCCCATTTCAAGGCTGTGTTCGCCCCGCGCCCTGGGCCCCACTCAGACAGGGCCAGGAGTCCGTTATTGTTGCAGTCGTTCTGATGCAGAGATCTCTCTGCAAACCACCGATTTGCTCAAAGCTTCCCTCATAAGGAGCAGGATCTCATCTGGACTGCATTTACACTGGAACCACTTGGCCACAACACTATGAGAGAATAATTATTGAACTATTTTACTGTACAACTATTTCCAAATTGTTGATTTTTTATTGATTTCAGGAGGCAAGCTAATTGCCCCATGGCAACTTGATGTGAACGTTTAATGAAGATCAGGAAACAGAGTTTATGAAAAGCTTTTGTATAGTAACTGCAAAGTTTCAAGAACTGTTTTATACTTCCTGACAGTGCTGGGCCTAGCTTAATGGTTTGTTTTTACTACTTAAGAGTGTAAACCTTGCTTTAGCCTGGTGTGTGGAAACTAGACCCTCATCCCGCATTACGCATTTTCAAGTTGCTTTTTTACTCACTCCCGACTTCCTTTCCTGCCATCTACAATCAGCACTTTTTCTGTTTTAATTGCCTGAAAGCGAGTTTCTATCTTTGCACATTGAGAATCTTAACACACGTGCGCGTGCACACTCGCGAAATTAAGTGTCTGTATTGTTTCACTTTGTTTTGGGTGGAGTTTCTTGTCGGCACTTGGTTGCTAGACAACCAAGCAGACAAAAGTTAAAGATTGAAAAGGCATTTTTAAAGATGTCAAATCCTGGCGGCCGAACTATTTTATCTTTGTCTTATTATGGAAGGCTTAGTTTTCTTACCAGGTTACCCTTCCTTTTGTTGGGTAGTTGGCTGGCCGAAGATTTTTTTGAAGTCGACCTCTTAAGGCATTATCTGTTTGAGAACTTTATTAAGAGTTGTTCCCCTTTGCTGGAACACACTTCCCACCTGAACGGACAAGAAAAAGCCAGCTTAGTTTCCAAGGGTGTGTTTTAAATCACTAACAAAGTTGAGCTCCAGCTTCCAGCCACTTCGATAGTTATGAGGCAAAGAGGTAGAGGAGAGATCACTTTGAGGCAATGTTCAGAAATGCCAGGACTTCAGGTTGTCTCCAAGAAGCTGCATTCGCTTTTTTTTTTTTTTTTTTTTTTTTTTGGTGGATCAGATTGGAAATGTTTTTAAAGATTCTTAAAAGCCTAATTTTAAATCAAAGTCATTTAAATTGCTCATTTCAGTGAGATGTTTCAGGAGCGTGTTATAAATACATGATCTTTATACGTCTGCCAAGTTGGACGTGTGTTCACAAGTTTGTCTTGCATGTGTACACAATTTGTAGCTGACGTGCTATCCTCACCCCGGGTCTGCCCTTTCCCCTTGTTCGTCCTCTGAGATGCTGCCTCTTTGTGCCTCCTCTTCACAGGGTTCCCCGTGCTGGAATTTAGTCAACTCCATGGAAAACTTTACCAACTTTACTGATTCATTTACAGGCAGGATTTCCTGGCATGGGGATCAAACAGGGAGCCCTGAAGTTTGTTCATCATAGCCTGTCTTGGAAATTAGGATCTTCTGAAGCCCGTCTGGCCTGTACATATAAATTTGACAAAATGTTCTCCTATAAAGAAGCCTTACTACTGACTTAAATATTGCTCAATCACTTGGTTTAAGCAGTAAGCCTACAAGTCCTCACGGGCACATTAGTATTGTCAATATTATAAGGCACAATATTTAAACACCAGGGCCCTGAAATGAATCAAATTGCAAACCTCATGACAATCAATAGATGAGCTAAATAGAAATAGGAAAATAGGCCCAGGAGAGGATTCTAATATATTCTAATCTCATAGGATTAAGTGCGTGTTTGCTGCCTGAAGATAGCTTGGCTGAATAAAAGAAAATTGAGAAGCTAGGGGTTATTTTGTGGTTTGAAAACACACACACACACGCGCGCACGCACACACACACACACGATCAATGCAGCTTTGATGAGCAGAGGAGTGATTTTTAAAGATTCTCATATCTTTTGCCCATTTCATGATTGGATTGTTTGTTTCTTTGGTGTTGAGTTTAATAAGTTCTTTATAGATCTTGGAAACTCAGCTATTAGAAATGACAAATACCCACCATTTGCTTCAACGTGGATGGAACTGGAGGGTATTATGCTGAGTGAAGTAAGTCAGTCGGAGAAGGACAAACATTATATGTTCTCATTCATTTGGGGAATATAAATAATAGTGAAAGGGAAAATAAGGGAAGGGAGAAGAAATGTGTGGGAAATATCAGAAAGGGAGACAGAACATAAAGACTGCTAACTCTGGGAAACGAACTAGGGGTGGTAGAAGGGGAGGAGGGCGGGGGGTGGGAGTGAATGGGTGACGGGCACTGGGTGTTATTCTGTATGTTAGTAAATTGAACACCAATAAAAAAAAAAAAGAAAAAAAAAAAAAAAGATTCTCATAGCATAATAACCCTTTCCTTGGTGATGTTACAGAACATTTTACCTGGGTAGAAAAGGGCTTAGAAGTTACTGAACTATTTGTTTTACATAAAAGAACAGTTTTCGAACTGTATAATTCTAGAATCCATTTACCAACAAGAGCAACCCTAAAGAAAATATATAACCCTGCTTTGTTGGGAAATATATCTCTGGAAGGTTGTCACTGTATAATATGGAAATCAGCTCCAGATTCTCTCTCTCTTTCGTGAGTACTTTTGAATATCACTTTCACTGATGAGGCCAGGTTGAGGTCAGTGTGTCAGAAGGATACTTCCTGAGTGCCTTTGTTTAACCTCACCCTTTGATATACTCTTGGGCTCACTAAGCAAATTTTAAGGGCATAGTGTGAAGGAGTAGAGGGGGTATTGACATTCCTAAAGGACAATTAGGTACATTCTCATAGCATGGTGGGCAGTGTCTCATTTCTAGAACTTTTAAAGCTAAGACAATGAGACTGTACCACTGCTGTTCCTCTCAGGGATAGTAATTAAAGGACTTCTTGGGATGGGGACAAGTCCATCTATGATGTGCCATTTCTGGAAAGTTCAGAGGGATAGCAGTTTTTCACCCTCAGTGGTGTAAAAATAAGAGCCTCCCTCTATAGAAGCTGTTGCCCAAACACAGTCTCTGAAGGCTCCTTGCCTAGTAGATCCGTGGGACTTTGACCTCTGGGTCCCAAAGGAGTTGGGACTCACAAGGCTGTCCAGTGAAGAGGTAAGTTAAGAGGTGGTCCTTCTCTGGGTGGAGTACAAACTGGTAACTTTAATTTTGTACTTATCACTTACCTGGTCCTCAGAAAACCAATTAGAACCTTCCGATAATTCTATTTCACGTTCAGCCCTCCTTCTCTTTTCCTTCCTCTGGGTATCAGGACCTTCCATGGAGATAGGAAAATATGTTAGGGAAAGAGGAGCTGGCAAAGCCAACTTGATTGGATAAAAAGGGAGAGGGATTTGGTTCTACGGCATCACCAACCTGAGAGTTGGCTCAACACAACTGAAACTGCTGAAGAAGGTCTCTTCTGAGATGCCAACTTGGAAAAGGCACCAAATCCTATTGTTATTTTTCATTTCCATGGTGATGGGACTGAGTTTTGGGAGACCAGTAACTCCACAGACTTACCTTATGGAAAATGCTTGTTGTGGGAGGGAGAGAGCACTGTCCTCCTGTCCATAACCCAGCCTCTGAGATGATGGGGAGAAGGGCCACTCCGGTGGGAGGGGGTGCGAGGGAGGGAGCAGGCAGCCAGTTGGCCTTCTGCAAGTGTAAGCACTGAGCAAAGCGCTCTGCTTTGCAGCCAGAAACAGTGATTCATTTGATTTTAATTTTGACGTTAGGATTTTTCTCATGACTCATTTGATAATTTCATATGGAATTTAAAACACTGAAACAGTTACTTACTTTTTAGGAACTTAAAACATTCACCAGGAAGAATACACTTTTATCCTCCCAAATAGAAGATGTCCCTAAAACTTCACTGGGGGGCGGGGGTGGGGTGGGAAGAGAGGGGCGTTTCTCGCACCCCTCCCCTCCTGGCTGCGGTAGGGGCCTCTACCCTGGCTGATCTTTCCACTACTGTTGACGGATCCTCAAGCAGCCAGTTTCGTCTTAATGTCTTTCTTATCTTGAATTCCTTTCACCACCATATAGAAGGTTAGCTGCAGGTATTTTTAAAAAGATGTGTCCTTATCACGTTGAAGAAATGCTGCTCTAATCCTGTGTTTTGAGAGCTTTGAACGTGCATAAAAAATGCATTTTATGCTTCAATTGTTGTGATCATATGATTTTTCTTTTTTAGTCTGTTAATGTGGTAGATTACACTGATTGATTTTCAAAAATTCAACCAGATTTGTATCAATTGAATAATCCCTACTTAGTCATGGCATAATAGCTTCTATACATTGCTGAATTCTATCTGCTAATATGTTACTAAAAATTTGTGCATCCATATTCATGAGGGATAGGGGTCTACAGTGAGGTGGGGTTTTTTTGTGGTACTATTTTTGTCTGGTTTTGTTTTAAGGGTAATACTGGCTTTGTGGAATGAATTAGAAAGTGCTCCCTCTTCTTGGATTTTCTGGAAGAGATTGTATAAATTTGGCATCAATTCTTTAAGCATTGGTAGAATTCTTCAGTGAATATCTGGGTTGAAGATTTCTTTTTTTGGAGACATTTTTAATTATGAATTCAATTTCAGTTTTTAAAACAGGGCTATTCAGATTATCTATTACATATTAGATGATTTATAATAGTTTGTACTTTTGAGGACTTGGCTCTTTTTATTTAAGTTTTCAAATACATGTGTAGAGATGTTTGTAATATTATTCTTTTGGTGTCTGCAGGGTCTGTAGTGGCATCTTGTTTTATTCTAGATATTATTAGTGTGTCTCTTCTCTTTTTTTCTTTGTCAGTCTTGCTACAGATTTGTAGATTTTATTGATCTTTTCAAAGAATCAAACTTTCTGTTCATTCATTTTATCTAATTTTTTGTTTTCAGTTTCATTAATTTTTGTTTTTTGTTATTTCCTGTCTTCTTATTTGGGTTTATTTTTTGCTCTTTGTTGTCTGTGCTCTTCAGATGAGAGCTTAGTTTATTGGTTTGAGAGATTTTTCCTCTTCATGTAAGCAATCTAGTAATACAAATTCCCTCTCAGCAGTACTTTATTTGTGTCTTGAAAATTTTGATGTTATAGTTTCACTTTTTTTGTGTGTGTGTGAGAATTTCCCTTTGACCCAGGGATTATTTAGAAATGTTGTTTAGTTTCCAAGTGTTTGAATATTTTCTTTTTGGTTTTATGCTGTTGATTTCTAGGTTGATTGCATTGTGGTCAAACATACTCTATACAATTGCGTATCTTTTAAATTTGTTGGCATCCATTCTATGGCCACGATTTGGTCTATCTTGTTATACAGCATGTGAGTAATTGAAGACAATGTGAATTCTGCTGTTGTGTGCAGTGTTCTGTTAATGTCTTTAGATTTTGTTGGTTGATAGTGTTGAATTTTTCTACATCATTGCTGGCTTTATCTCTAGTTATTCTATAAATTGTTGAGAGAGGGGTGTTGAAGTATTTACAATAGTGGACTTTATTTTTCCTATCGAGTTTTTGCCTTAAATATGCATACATATAAAATATACTGCATCATATTTTTTTTTATCCTTGTACTTTTAGTCTACCTAAATTTTTATATTTAAAGTTACTTTCTTAGAGGCAGCAGATAGTTGGGTCATACTTCTTAAGCCACTCAGCAAATCCTGTCTTTTAATTGCTACAATGTCTTTTTTTTTTTTTTTTTTTTTTTTTTTTTAAGATTTTGCTTATTTTCATGAGAGACACAGAGGCAGAAACACAGGCAGAGGGAGAAGCAGACTCCCTGCAGGGAGACTGATACAGACTCAGTCCCAGGACCCTGGGATCATGATCTGAGCCGAAGGCAGATGCTCAACCTCTGAGCCACCCAGGCATCCTTACAGTGTCTTTTTAATGACATGTAACTCATTAAGGATAATTGTTTAAGTCTACTTTTTTATTATTTCTTTGTTCTCCTTGCCTTTTCTTTTTCCTACCTTACTTGAACATTTTTTAGAATTCTATTTTAATCTATCTATAGTTTTTTTTTTTTTTTTTTTTTTTTTTTTAGTGCATCTCTTTGCAAGGCATTCTTAGTATGTAACTATGTACCAGAGAAATTAAAGTGAAGAAATTTCACCTCCTTTTATGTCCCTTTACTCATCCCTTTTTAGAACATGGGAGTCTCAAATATTTCCTTGCATTCCTTGGCAACCACGTTAGACAAGGTTATGATTTTTGTTTCAATCATCAAACATAATTTAGAAAAGTCAGGAAGAGAAGGAAAGTCTATTGTGCTCAACCCATAAACCTGCTCTACCTGTGAACCTTCTTCATTAAGGACGTTCCACAAGGCCTTCCAGGATTGATTCCCACATTCCCAGCAGCAGCCTGGGAGGTGGCTGGATGTGCGCACACCCAGGAGGGCACACCTGCAAGAGCTGGAGGTGGTGAGAGTTTGGCCACGTCTGGTGGCTTGGCGGCAATTCCTGGATGGGGCTGGGCGCTTTGGGCCGAGGTCCCCTGTCTCCATGGTACCTACTCACTGTTCTTCAACTACCCTTTTAAGGTCGGTCTGCTGGCCACAAATTCTCTCAGGTTTTCTTCACCTGAGAATGTCTTGGTTTCACTTTCATTCTTGAAGGAGACTGTCAACTGGGTATAGGATTCTGGGTTGACTTCTTTTTTTCGGCCCATAAAAAACACTGCACTACTTCCTCTGTCTTCTGTGGCTTCTGATGAGAAATGTTCTGCTGTTTGAATTTTTTTTTTAACCCTTATAAGCAATGCATAATTTTTCTAGGCTGTTTTTGAGATTTTCTTGGTCTTTAGTCTTCAAAAGTTTGTGGTGTCTCAGAATGGGTTTTTTTGGCTTTTTTATTTGAAGTTCACTTTGCTTGAATCTGAAGTCCCCCCTCCCTTTTTCTAAGTTTAGGAATTTTTTGCCATATTTTTTGACTGTTCTTTTAATCTTCTCTTCTCTCCCATTTCTTTATAGGACTTTAGTGACAAGATCTTTTGTTAGAGTTCCAAATATCCCTGAGACTGTTCATTTCTTTTGGTCTATACTCTGTTGTTTGGATTGAATAACCCCCACTATGTTTAAGTTCACGGATTCTTTCCTCTGTCTTATTCATTCTGGTGTTGAGCCCATCTATGGAGTTTCTTATATCAGTTATTTTGTTTTTCAGTTCTAAAATTTCCATTTGGTTTTTCCATGTATCTTCTGTTTCTTTGCCAGGACTTTCTGTGCACTCATTTATTTCAAATATGTTTGTAACTGTTCTTCTGAGCAGTTTTATGATGGCTGCTTTAATTCTAACATCTTTATCATTTTAGGGTAGCATCTGATGATTGTCTTTTCTCATTTATTTTGAGTTCTTCCTGGTTCTTGGTATAACAAGGGATTTTTTTTTTAATTGAAATCTGGACAGTTTGGGTATTATAATATTCTAGATCTTATTTAAGTCTTGTGTAGCAGGCATCCTCCAACAGTGCTTTTGGGGTGAAGTGGGGGTACTACCTCCTGCTGCCAGGTGGAGGTAGAAGTCCAGGTTCTCCACTCTGCTTCCATTAACACCCAGGGAGTAAGGGGGCTTCTTCATTCACTGGATGGAGTGGAATTTTGGGGTCCCCTTTTGGCTTCCACTAATAGCTGTGAGTTGGGATATTCTTGTTACCACTGAATAATGATGAAAATTCTGACCCTCCATTAGGCTTCTTTTGACATGCACTCAAGGAAGAGAGAGTTGGAACACCTTGTTACAGCCTATAAAGAGGCATGTCTAGGCTGTCCATTTGGCTTTTGCTGGCAGAGTTGGGAGTTAGGCTGAAGTTCTTTTCTGTGTTGTTTGGCTGGAGTAGACTTTGTATTATCTAAAAGTCTTTGTATTTCTAGACATTTTTCCTGGTCTTTTGGCCAGAGAGGGCAAACTTTCCTTTGCACTTCTTCCTTTTCTCTTTCTTTTCTTTCTTTTTTTCTTTCCTTATTTTCTGTCTTTTCTTTTGTGTCTATGATCATGAGGTACCAGTTCTCCAGTATCTAGTCTGGAATATGTGAAGCAGAAAGAAGCCTCAGAGAACTCACCACCTATGTTCTTCTGGCGCAAGGTCCCTAGCTGGACTGCCTTCCTCTAATTAACCTTTAAGACCTGTTGGCATTTGTTTTATATATAAAGTACAGGGTTTTTAGTTTAACTTAGCAAGAGGAATAGGGAAAAGTATGCCTACTCTATCTTCCTGGAAACAAATACCAGTACGTATGTTTCTTTCGATCTTTAAATGCCCTCACAAATTTGCAGATCAAAGGTGATAAATTATTTCAATTTTCTGAGGAAAAAATTGAGACACTTAGAGGTAATTTGCCTGATCAAAGTTGCTTAGAAATGTGGCCTTGGAGTAAAATCTTGGAATTTTAACAGTTATTATTTTGCTTTTTCCTTTTCTTTCTATGTTTGTTAGAAAGAAAAATCTGGGAGTAGGGGTAATGAGAATGGGGAAGGAAAGAATAGTTACTAAAGAGAACACTAAAGGACTACTTTTTTGTTTGGAAGCAGCAACTATTTAGAATGGTGGAACTAGGACTTTTTAGGTGGATTTTAATTGACCTTTGAAATGTTGTTAATCTACACAGATTAACTATATGATCTTCGTAGTTACTCGCTTATGTCTCATCTTATAAATAAATAACTTCAATTATTTGTACTGTGTCCTGAAACTCAAGTGGCAGGGTATATATTTAATAATCACTCCCACCTCCTTAATTAAAGATTTGCATAGAAATGGGAAGGATGGGGAAAATTTTCGTCACTTTGTAGTGATGAAAGCTTATATAAAACTTTCATCTGAACCCTTTTGGTCCTACAAATTCTTCAGATTGCTTAGTATTTCAAAGAAGACTTTATTTTAAATGCTCTCTTAAAGCCCAATGTTTAGAGTTGCAGAAAGGTTTCCAATATTGCAAAGGCAGTGATGAGCTCAGAGAATTAGCTTCCCTAAGCAAAATTTCTAATTCTAATATATTTCCTAATAGAGCATTCAGAGCCCCTCTTCCCCTGTTTTACTCTTGATTACTACCACTGCTCTTTAGAATCCCCATATGTCTAAAATCAAGAATGGATGGTAAATGGCGAAGACTTTTTAGGAACAAGTGAACTGACCTATCTGCTTGATCTTTTCATGGCCATTTTGGTTCATCCAGTTCTTAGGAGTTCAGACTTGGCATGTATTGTAGGAGGAGAGTGAGCAAAACTAAGGAATTCTAGAAAAGAATATGGGACACAGCAGAGGGCCATTGGGAAGGTAGAATGAAATAAGGGTATAGTCATTCCTATGGAAAATTCTCTGCTTCTGAATCAAGAGTTATGACAGTTCTGGTTTTCCCAAGGAGTTTGGGGCTCCATTTAAGCTACTGTTCAGGAATCTCCTGGAGTGCCTCTGTCTTCCATCCAGTCTCCCGATTTTCCTACAGAACTCAATGAGAAAAATGTCTCTTTGAAGGCAGCAACGTCTAGGTTTTTGTAGAAATTTTAGCTGTAGGGATTTTTTTTTCTAAGTTGTTCATGATGTGTTCCAGCCTCTCAGCTGTAGAACTGGCTCCACTGAGGCATTCAAAGTTGTCTCAGCTTTGGTTCAAGAAGCTTTTTTGTTACTTTAATTGCCAGGGAAAGCCTTGCCCCCCTACAATGCCTTTGTTGGAGGGGATGGGCTGAGTTTTGCTTGGAGAAAGGAAGAGTGAATGATGACATCTATCTCCTTTCTCTTTTGTTTCTCCTAGCTGCACTTCCCTCATGAGAAGAGACAGCCACACATAAATACTTGGTCAGAGAGGACCCTATGAACTTGGCAGGAGGCACGCTTAGAGTTTAGGGGCAACTGAGAAATCTCAGTTACAAGTTTGCAGTCATTTCCATGAGACTTTCACCTCCAGAAATCAGACCAGAAGGAAAATGCAGCAAATGCAGTGATAAGGGAAGGGGGATGAGGAAATGGGGGCTGGAGATTAGCCCTTACATAGGTACTGACTGGGCCTCTGACGGTCTTTTAAGACCTGCTACCCAGAAGAGAAATAGGAAATCAATGCATAGTTTCTTAGCCATTGACATTGCTTGCTTATTTTCTGTAACTCCAGAAAAGTTGCTTTGTTAGGGTATCAGCGTTGGTAAGTGCCAGGGGTCCCCAGACGTTTTTTTAATGTTTTATAGTTTTCTATTTGAAGTTTTTTGTTTTTTGTTTTGGAGATAATGATTTCTCTCTAGAGCCATCACTCTGGGTGAGTGTATGGAATTCCAGAAGGATCTATCCAAGTGTCGGCTTCCTCTCTAAAACACAAAGCTACTGCTGCAAACAGTAAGAATGAATGTTTTCTATGCATCAGAGAACACTGTGGGAATAAGAGTGTCTTATTTTCAACTTTCATTTCTGCATCTCAGTTTGCATTTAGATACTTTGTGTCATTTATTTTTTTTTCAAATGCCACTTATCCTTGTTTCATATCAGAAACCATGCTAAAAACTTTGCAAAAAAATAATGCAGTTTACTTCTAAGTTCAAATATTTGGTAATCTTTGTATATAATATTTCTAATTGCAAAGTTTTGTGCACCTGGAAAGGAGATCCATGTGTCTAAATATTGATGTTTCAGTAGGGTTATTGAGCTTATCTCTCTTATACATGTTCTCAAGGAAAGGAATATTTCTGTGACTTTGGTTTCAAAGTACAAGTGTTCCATCACTTATTCATTTTTAGCTTTTAGAATCTATCGAGTGTTTTAAATAATATTGAAAGCTCAGAAGTTGACAGTTGTGTCTGGAAAGGGGTAATGGATTATAAAGACCTATTACCTGACTATGTATCAATTTCCCAATTTTGGGGAAGATATTCTTCAAAATTCAACAGGTATTTGTAGGATACTTTTTGTACACTGTGTTGTATGATAGGCCCTGTGAATTCAGTGGTGGATAAAAGCTTACAAGCCCTTCCCTACATAATCTACATATCCCCTATTCCTTTGTACTCAGAGTGCAGACTGTATATTACCTGGGATACAAAAAGTGCAGAATCTTAGTCCCCATTCCAAATTTCCTGAACCAGAATCTGCATTTTACCAAGATTCCCAGAGTATTCATGTGGACTTGAAGTCCTGAGGATTTTGCCAATGGTCAATTTAAGAACTCAGGCTATAGCCTACTATTGTATGCCATTCCTTGTACCATAAGGATTGGCCCAGAAATGGGTGTGTTTTCAAGGAGATGCTGGTAAAGGAAGTTCTTTTCTGTATAGAGAGAGCCAGAGGAATAAATAGTTCTTTCTCTGTCTACTATGCTGTCCAGGTTCAATTCTTAAAACTGCTGCAGCTTGATGAAGTAGGTGAAGATGGGCAGAGGCAAGAGCTTCAGAGAAACTTAGAGCAGAACCCTGATTGAACCATACCTGATCCCCATCCTACTCCTGGACCTTGTCACTTAGAGCAGCCAATATATCTCCTAAAATCCTAACTGATTCACTCAAAGAAGCTATATCCTAGAGCCTTAATAGAAAAGGCCATATGTCAAAAAAACAACATACACCAGAATAAGTGAACTTGGTCAGCATCATGTCAACCCTTATTGCCACCTGCCAAAAGGGATAAATGAGACATGGCTTTGGGAAATCTCTGGGCTTGGGACCAATTTGGGACACAAGATGGAGGAGTGAAACTACATGTTTTGCTGATAGAGGAGAGAGAGTGGTGAGTCATAGAGATATACAGATGCTTAGGGTTGTTGTGAAAGAGAAGGGAGAAACCCTTGGATTCCTGAAATGGGATCTATGAGGTGGCCTAAGGCAGAATCAGTCTTCTCTGCTTCCTGCTTGCCTCTTGCTACCCTCAACTATTTTCACCTATCTTCTTGTACCACAGAAGGCAAATCAGTGGCCCTCTGCATCTTCTATTTCGTGCCCTCTTCTTTCTCATCTTTCCTACTTCCCCTCCTATTTCATCCAGTTGCACTTTTCCCAATTCTACGCAATAGGGTTGTGAAGCTATAATGGTTCCTTGATGTTTGTTTTTAGGAGGGCTTTCTTAGCATGATTTACTCTAGCATCAGCCTAGTAAGGGAGAGAGAATTTGGGTGTAGATTCCCACCTTCATGCACACAGATACCTCCATTGTCAACCCAGAGGACCAACCCTGGAGATATGAAATAGTTATAAATATGACAATTTATGGAGCATTTATATTGCAGAATCTGTGCTGTGTATAGGAAATGCTGTATCTATTTTAATGAATTTACACTCATTTTCAGATGAGGATCTTGAGGCCTAAAATAGTAAAGATTCGTATCTGTAGTTACTAAGTGGGGAGCAGAGATTTGAAATTTTGTCTTTAGATGGACAAACATCATGTTATACCATGAATTTGTGGTGCTTTGGACTTCATTGTATAGTTATTATTTACTTCTCAAGCAAGCCATTGTTTGTACATTTTGATTATATGAGCATGTCAAAGGACTATGAGTGCTTGGGTCTAGTGACACATTCATGTTTCTGAGTGTGCACTGAGTCAAATATATGCTTACTAGAGAGTTTTACCAAGAAAGTAGCTCTAAGTGTCTTAGTGCAACAGACTTGCTTGTATTTTCACTGTTACTATGGTCCTTTAAGCATCTCCTTGCCATGTTTTGCTGTTTTCATCTGAAACGCAAATATTAGGTGGAGAAAGACCTTTGTAGGAAATTTGATTCCACATGCCTTTTCTTTTTTAAGATTCTATGTATTTTAGAAAGGAGAAGGGAGAGGAGGAGAGGGAGGGAGAGAGAGAATCTCTAGCAGACTCTGCACTGAGAACAGATCCTGATGCAGGGCTCAATCCCAGGACCTGAGATTATGACCTGAGCCGAAACCAAGAGTCAGCTGGTTAACCAACAGAGCCACCCAGGTGCCCCGATTCCACATGCTCTTTTTTGGTAGCTGAAAATATGAGGCTCAGCAAGATGAAACAATGCAGTAGAATTTGCAGTTCATGGGCAACAGTGTCAGAACTAGAACCTAGTTATCTTAATTGTCAGATAAAACATTTTTTCTTTTATTATTTCCTATTGATGCTGTTTCAATCAGATTTTCCAAACTCTAGGTTAATTGTTGATTTTTATTTTATTTTGTAATAAAGTGATCATTTTAGATTCCTTTCCCTCAGTAATCATTTCATTGGGGTTCTGATGACACACAATTTCATTCTAGAGGGCAAGGGTTTTAGATAGAAGAAGTGAGGGGCATGGTAAATCTTCTCTGCAGGCAGCCCGGGTGGCCCAGTGGTTTAGCACCGCCTTCAGCCCAGGACGTGATCCTGGAGACCTGGAATCAAATCCCACGTCAGGCTCCTGCATGGAACCTGCTTCTGCCTCTTTCTCTCTCTCTGTCTCTCTCTCATGAATAAATAAATAAAATCTTTAAAAATAAATAAATAAATCTCCACAAAAAGCACTAATGAAACCGAACATAATTGTGAAACTATTTTAGAACTCCTGAAATAAGTCCACCAAAGATATAAAAACAAATTTAAAAGCATTTATCTTTTAAAATTCTGCTGAACCTTGGGTTAGAACTTTGAAGATCTGTGGCATTTTAGCCTGGGATGCTTCCATTCATCCCATCCTCAAGACCCATTTCAGAAGTTCTATTAGGATGTGGCAAATTGAGAAAACACCAACAGTGAAACTGCTGGTGGGGAATGACTTGATTGGGAATGGGGTGCAAAAAAAATCATATCCCTAAGTGTTATTGAAAATTAGCCTCAGTAGCAAACAAAGAAGGAAGGCCAATACTGCAGTTTGCTTGAAGCTGTGATCCTGGTTAGAGAGAAAATTTTAGCAGGGAGAGTCAGGGAATGAGATAGTCATAGTAGTCCTTGATAAGCTCCAAAATATCTCTGGTCATTTGGAAGGCTGTGTACATGATTAGGTAATACACATACTCAGTAAAGATCCCTGGCTATATATTCATCCTGGCTGATCATGAGTTTTTGCACACATAGGAAGTTAAAGTCAAGGCAGTCTTGTAAACCACCTGAATTTTATTTATTTTTTATTTTAAAATATTTTATTTATTCATTCATGAGACACACACACACACACACACACACACACACAGGCACAGACACAGGCAGAGGGAGAAGCAGGCTCCATGGAGGGAGCCTGATGTGGGACTTGATCCCGGGACTCCAGGATCACACCCTGGGCTGAAGGCAGGTGCTAAACCACTGAGCCACCCAGGGATCCCCTAAACCACCTGAATTTTAAGTGCATGTCCCAGCCTACCCATAACTTTTCTTAAAATGGTAGAGGGGTTCAAGGTGTTTGAGTATAACCTCTGACCAATCTTTGGTTGGCCACTGAGCTATGGTAACACCAGGGAAACCCCAAGGAAGTCAGGCTTGACAAAGCAAGAATAAAGAAAATATCTTAGCAAAGACATTAATGGTCACAGACTGTGAGGGAGGCATACTTTATAGAATTAGTTCAGGAAAATGACTAAATACATAAAGAAAGCAGCAATAATACTAATGCCCAGGAAGAAAAAATAGAAGTCTAGAGTTGTTACCTTATTTGAAATGTCCAGTTTTCAACAAAGTGTTCAGCTTTCACCAAAAATACGTACAAGGAATGCCAGGTGTTATACAAAGAAATAGTGAAGTATCACTCATACTCAAGAAAAAAAGTCAATCCCTATTATCTCTGAGGAGTCCAGTTGTTGGACTCAGTAGACAAAGACTTCAAAACAGCTATTGTAAATATGTTCAAACAGCTAAAGGTAACTGTCAAGCAATGAAAGAACAATATGAGAATAATGATTAATTAAATAGAGATCTTAATAGAGGGATGTACATTATAAAAATAAGTGGAAATTCTATAGATAAAAAGTAAAATAACTGAAGTAAAGAATCATAAGGGCTCTACAGCATATTTGAGATTGCAGAAGAAAGAATCAGCAAATTTGAAGATAGATCAATAGAATTTGTTTTGTTCAAGTAGAAGAGAAAAGGAAAAAAATAAGAGCCTCAGAGACTTATTGGGGTACTATCAATCATACTAATGCACATAAATTGGGAGTCTCACCGGAGAAGGGAGAAAGAAAAGATCAGAAAAAAAATGGAAGGCATTATGGCCAAATACTTTCCAAATCTGATTAAAAACTAATCTATAGGGTGTTTGGGTGGCTCAGTCGGTTAAGTATCTGGCTCAGGTCATGATATCAGGATCGTGGGATGGAGCCCTACATTGGGGCTTCAGGCTCAGCAAGGAGCCTACTTCAAGATTTTCTCTCTCCCTCTGCCCTTCCCCCGCCAAAATAAATAAATAAATATTTTTTAATATTATCAAAATAAAAAATAAAAACTAATCTACAGATCTAACAAACTCAGTGGCTTCCAAGTATGATAGATGCCAAGAGAGTCACACCTGGACACTTCATAGTCAAACTGCTGAAAATCAAAGACAAAGAAAAATGATTCATTATATATAAGACAACAACAATGTAATTAACAGCTGATTTCTCATTCAAAACAAAGGAAACCAGAATGTAATCGTATGACATATTCAAAATGCTGAAAGAATATGACTGTCAGTGAAGATATATAAATCCAGTAAAATTATCCTTTAAGACTGACATTTCAAGAATTCTAAATCCATTAAATTTATCCTTTAAAATTGATATTTCAAAAAGAAAGACATTCTCAGATTTAAAAATGAGTTTGTTGCTAGCAGACCTGTTTTATAACAAATACTAAAGGAATTCCTTCATGTTGAAATTTTAGTATATGGTAAGTGGAATCCACATGAAGGAATTATATCACTAGAGATAAATATACAGGTAAATATATAAGACTTTATAAATATTTCTTATTTTTTCTTTTAACTGGTTGAAAATATATGAGATTGCATAAAGCAATACTTATAAAACTGCATTACTGAACTTATAACATGTAAAGATATAATATTTATGAAAATAATAGCAAAAAGGAAGGAGAAAGAAATGGAGCTATATTGGAATAAGTTTTTATTTTTATTTTTATTTTTATTTTTTTTTGAATAAATTTTTATATTTTATAAGAAGTTAGTATTAATCTGAAGTAGGTTGTAATAATCTAAGAACTTGCAGTACAAGTCCTAAATCAACCACTAAAAACTCCACAAAATATTTAAGAAAAAACTAACAAAAAATTAAAATGGTGCACTTTAAATATCTGTTTACCCCCACACAAACTAGTAGCAGATGAACAGAGAAACAAGAGAGGTACAAAACAGAGAAAACAAAAAAACAAAGTGGCAGATGTGAATGAAGCCATATCAATACATTAAATGTAAATGAATTGAAAACTCTAATCAAAGGCAGAGGTTGTTAGACTGGATAAAACTTCAAGTTCCAGCTGTATGCTATCTATAGAGAGATACTTATGATCCAAATAGCTAAAAATCAAAAGCATAACAGTGATACATCATGTAAATGATAATATTAAGCAAATTGGAATGGCTCTACAATTATTGGGAAAAATAGACTTTAAGACAGCATATGTTACCAGAGACATTACATTTTGTAATGTAAAACGGCCCATTAATCAGGAGGATATAACACTTATGAAAGTATAAACACCGGGATGCCTGGGTAGCTCAGGATCGAGTCCCACATCGAGCACCCTGCATGGAGTCTGCTTCTCCCTTTGCCTGTGTCTCTGCCTCTCTCTCTGTGTGTCTCTCATGAATAAATAAAAAATCTTAAAAAAAAGAAAGTATAAATATACACCTAATAATAGATCCCCAAAATATATGAAGCAAAAATGGAAAGAGTTGAAAGAAGAAATGAACCACTCAACTGTAGTAGTTGAAAACTTCAATACCTTTTTCTCAATAATTTATAAAACAGTATGTTATATTATAGAAGATCAACAAACATGCAGAAGACTTAAATAACACTATCAACCAATATGGACCACACCCTATAGGATAATTCACCCAACAATAGCATACATAGGACATTTTCTAAGGTAGGCCATATGTTGGGCCATAAATAAGATTCAGTAAATTTAAAAGGGTTGAAATCATACAATTATGTCCTCAGACTACAACACAATTAAATTAGAAATTAACAACAGAAACAAACTTAGGAAATCCCCAATTTGGAAATTAACACATATCAAATAATCCATGGTCAAAAAGAAATCACATGGAAATCAGAAAATATTTTAAATTGAGTAAAAGCCAAAGCATGACATATCAAAATCTGTGGGATGCAGCCAAAGCAGCTATCAAAGAGAAACTTAAAGCTTTAAACACCTACTTTGGAAGTGAAGAAAGATCTCAAACCAATAACCTTGCTTTTTGCCTTAAGAAACTAGGAAAAGAAGAAACTAAAAGCAAAGCAAGCAGAATTATGGAAACAATAAAGATTGAAGTGGAAATCAGTGAAATGGAAAACAGAAAAGCAGTTGAGAGTATTAATGAAGCCAAGAGTTGAAAAGTCAATAAAATTGACAATTACCTACTATGACTGCGCTCCTCCCCCAAAGACACTATCAAAATCAGGAATGAAAAGAGGGGAGTTTTGTGCTAAACCTGAAGAATTTCAAGGGCTTAGACAGGAATATTATGGAGAATTTGATGTCAGCAAATTGGGTAATGGAGCAAACCAAATCCAGCAGCATGTAATAAAGAATCATACATCATGACCAAGAACCATTTGTCCTAGGAAAGCAAAGTTGGTTTTATACCCAAAAATTAATTAATGTAACACACCATCTAAATGTAAAAATAACTATAAAACTTCTAGAAGAAAACATAAGAGGAAATGTTCTGATCTTGGGATAGGCAGGTGATTCTTAGATATGAAACCAAAATTAAGATCCATAAAATAAAAATTTCATAAAGTGGACTTCATCTAAATTACAATCTTTTGCACCTCAAAAGACACTGTTAAGAAAATAAAACAAGTCACAAATTGGATGAAAATATTTGCAAATCATACCTGATAAAGATCTGTATTCATAATATATAAAGAGCTCTTAGAGTTCAATGCAGTTGACCCTTGAATAACATGGGTTTGAACTACACAGGTAGTTCACAGTAGTACACAGGTCTGCTTATACATGGATTTTTTTTTATACATGGATTTTTTACAGTACAGTAAATATATTTTCTTCTGTGATTTTTCTTAATATTTTCTTTTCTCTGGATTTTTCATAAGAATACTGTTATAACATACAAAATATGTGTTAATTGGCTGTTTATGTAATTAGTAAGGCTTCTGGCCAACTGTAGACTAAATAAAGTAAGTCTCTAGGGATGGGAGTCAAAATTTATACATGGATTTTTGGCTTCAAGGGGTGTTGGTACCTCAACCCCTATGTTATTCAAGGGTCAACTGTACTGAGACTAACAACCTAATTTTAAAAGATGAACAAATCATTTGAATAGGTACTTTACTAAGAAGATGTATAAATAGTGTATAAGCACACTATTGTGATGGTGAAAAGATGTTCAAATTAAAATCACAATGAGATACTACTGGAAATACTATAGTGAAAAAAAGCAGGCTATAGCACATATTGGCAAGGATATAGAAAAACTGGAATACTCATACATTGTTGATGAGAATTATTTTCAGTGTAGACACTCTGGAAATAATTTGACAGTTTCTTAAAAAGTTGAACATAAATTTACCATACAACCCAGTAATTCCACTCCTTAGTATCTACCCAAGAGAAATGGAAGCATATGTTCTCCCAAAGACATTTATAATGAATGTTTGTAGCAGCTTTATGCATAATAGCCCCAAAGTGGAAATTCTCCAAGTGTCCAACTAATGAATGGGTAAACTGAATGTGGCATATTCATACAATGGAATACTATTCAGCAATAAAACAAACAACTGATACATTCTACAACATGGGTGAATTTATTAAACATTATGCAAAATGAAAGAAGCTGGAGGCAACAAACAATATATATTGGTGATTGCGAGTATGTGAATCCTATGTTTTATATGAAATGTCCAGTAAGGGGAAATCTATGGAGGCAAAGCAGTTCAGAGATTGTCTGCAGTAGAGTGATGGAAATGTTCGAACACCGGATTGTGGGGATGGTTGTACAACTCCATAAATTCACTATAGTTTGTTGAAGTACTTCAAATATGAGTACATATACCAAAAACAAAATAAAAACAACAGCCTTGCCTTGAACTTCTTGGTTAATGTTGAAATAGTGTCCCAGAAACAAGGTTAATTTTGCAAAGTATGGATTAGCACAAGTACCCTGCCCTTTAACAATGGTAGGTGCATTATATACTGTGTATTCCTAGAAAGGTATAAGCTTCTTCAGGTACTGTTTCTTTTATTTATTTGCCATCACCTCCCCTCACCCACCCCTGGAATCCCCAGTCAGAGCTCAGTCACTGTTGACTGATGTCCCTGAAAGAGTTTGTTGTCCCCTCCCAGTCTAAAAAACTGCATGTAATCCTTTCTCAACCTAAATTCTTTGTGGGAAGAGAGGGAGAGCAAGAGCCATGAGCTGATCAGGACAGAGCTTCCTATGTAGGGCTAGCAAAGATGATTCTGGTCTGTAACTACAATTGTCACATGTTCTTGCTCCAAAAGGGTTCTTAGAGGTCACCTGGCTGAGCTCACTTCTTCCCAGCTGGTGACCACCTGTCTTAGTGACTCTAACACTTTGGATTCAAAATAGTAAAAATATGTGCTCTTACTTCTCTGGCTCAAGGCAAATTTTAAAGACTTAAAGGGCCCGAGGTTCTTTGGGTAAGTATTTCTCCCTGTAAATATAAAGGATTCTTATCATTACCAAAACATTCTGAAAACAATGCTGTTCCTGGCATTTGACCCAATTCCATATCTGTATACAAAATAACTATGCACTGAAACCTTACTATCTTACATTTTCAAGGTTCCAGAAAGCAAGAAAATGGTAAATAAGGGGGATATTAATGGAATTTCTCTGCAGCCTAACAGTTAGTCTTCTGAAAACATCATAAGCAGAAATGCTAAGTGAAAGAAGCCCATAAAATCTGCATTGTTCCCACTTTTCTGTTCCCTGTTTCCTTAGAGTCCTCAGGCTTACTGACCCCAGGGAACTAGCAGGTGCAGATTTCCATGGAAACCAACCCTAAAAGAATGAAAAACCAAAGAGAGAATTGTGTGAAGTGCCCTTGCTCCTGTATAATTTCCTTGCCAACAGTTTTTGAGGTCAACTTGGCTTATTTCATGAAATTAGAGGCCCTGCTGTCAGGATTTCCTCAGGCAACAAGGGTTTGCTCAGCAACATTGGTTGAAGTCCACAGATTAGGGTTAGTTCTCTGCTTCTAGAAGAACATCCTTCACTACTTGGCCTGACTTTCAAATATGTTTTATTCTAGCCTCATTCTAGTTAACCAGAGCCATGCTTTCCTTCCCCCCCACATTTGGGTTACACTTATTTACTTTATTCATTATGAAATAAAGAGGTGCATTTTTAAAGGACCACATGAGAAGGGTTTATATATATATAACTATATATAGTTAAATATATAACTATATAAGTTTATATAACTATATATATATAGTTAAAAATTTAGTTGAAAAAATTCTGACAGTACAAAACATCAAAAAGGAAAATCACTGTGACTCCTTCCCAAAAGCAAAGTGGGTGTAAGTTATAGGAATGAGTGTGATTCCTCCAGCATTGGCCAGAGGAACACTTTCATTAGTATCTGCCAGAGTGGAGAAATGGGCCTCAATTCTGAAAAATCTCTGGGCTTGAAATCAGTTTGGGAACTATCTGCACCTTGCTTTGTAATTTAATAAAAAATATAGCTTAGAAGACTTCCTTCATCAATTCACAGATTCAGCTCATGTAGTAGATCAGTCTTTCTCAAACTTGAAAGCATATCAGAATCACCTGGAGGACTTGGTACGCCCTCCCCGACCCCGATGATGAGGTGCCACTCTCAGAGTTCTCGATTTAGTAGGTTTGGTCTGGGGGTCTGAGAATTTGCATTTCTAGCCAGCTTTCCGATGCTGCCAGGTGTGCACCGTTCTTTATGTAGTGCTGTGATCAAACGCTCTAAGTGAATATGGAGATCCATCTCAGCAAACATACACCACTGTATGAATTTATCATACTATTTTTAACCAACCCCATATCATTAAAAGTTGTGAAGTTCTTTTTATTATCTCATTGTGATCCTCACAACAGCCTTATAATGCAATAATATGAGTACTCACCATTTTTAAGTATTCCCACTATGAATTATCTTATTTCATGCTCAGAGCCATCCTGTCTTGGAGGTATTGCCATTATGCCCATTCTACAGATGAGAAGACCGAGTTTCAGAAATTAAATAATGCAGTTGAGTTCATGAAACAAATAAATTAAGGCAGATTTGCCTGATTCAGGGCCCATGTTCTTTTTAGAGTCTCAGCCTACAAGGAGTTTATAGGCTAGTGGGAGAAGTAGGTATGAGGCACAAAAGACTAAGAATAATAGAAAGTGCTAAGTGCCATAAGAAGTGCAGAGACCAGTTTAATCAAGGAAAGGATCAGAGTGTATGTTCTCCTGAGGCCCTATCCTTAGAAGTTCTGGCCTTTGGCTACATGCACTACTGTCAACTATTTTGAAATTAATAATTTTTTAACAAAGTCTCCGTGTTTTTGTTTAGCACTGGACCATACAAATTATAGAGCCACTTCTGGAATGGTTAATTTACTTTTCAAAAGCTTTAATAGTGCCTTTAATAACCACCAAAACTGGTATCTTAACAAAGTTCACCCTTCATTGTTTACCTTCATGAAGATACGTTGTGCAACTTTTTATTTTATACTGCTTTGTTTTTGATCTCCAAGTAGACACCCTCCTGAGATATTTTTTTCTACCTTGAATACATTCAGAGAGGCAAGAAAAAAAACAAACATCACTGGGACAGTAAATCTGAAGAGAAAGGACAACTTTCCAAAACCAGCCAGAAATGATATTTTTGGGAGGGATGAGGGAGGGAAGAATCATTTGTTATTTCTCATCTCCTGGACCACACTGACTTATTAGTATATTGTTAACTATAGTTTGCAGCCTCTGAAACTTATTCTTATGTAAAGCAAAGTAGAGATTCTGAAATTTTGCTACATTAGCTAGTTTTCATATACTTTCCAGGGAAAAAGGAATTATTTACACATTAGTACACTGGGAAAATTCCATTGTGAATACAGTGCACATCAACTATGCCCCAGGGGAGTGCTGCCTTGTGTATTTCATATTTCACGCCATAACAATGTTATCCGATTTTATAATTAACATTAAATTTTTATAGGAAAAAGTACCTTGTTATACTAGTTGTTAACCTTTCGATGTATTTAAAGCTCATTTCATAAGGAGCCATATGCTTCTTCATCACCATCCTAAGTAGGCTCTGTTGCTAAGTGTTATGGGATCTGGTAATGAAAGATATATACACAACGTGTTTGCTCAATACCAGGGGCAGAATTAAGGGAGCAGTGGGAGCCTTAATTCTTGAATTTCCTGACTTCTGTGGGTTTCATTTGCAATTTCAGCATTCCAGTGATATTTCCTTTCTCACATCCATTCTTTTTTTTTCTTTCTTCCTCAACATCCCCGCCTCCTCTCCAAACCCGATAATAACTACTTAAACATTCATACTCACTTTCCTACCACATCTGAGCTATATGATTAGTTCTATGATTAATGCATTAGTGCCATTTCTCATGGGGCTTAATTATTGCTTAAATATTTCTAAACTATTGCTCAGTGCCACAAAACCATCTAGGACAAGACATATAATAAGCAAGCAATGGTGATCTTAACAGGTATTTATATACTTTTCCAAAAATGTAAGTGGGTAACAGCTTACATGAGAATAGGTTCTCAAGCTTGTATTTAAAGTAAAAATAGAGAATGGTAAGATTGGCAATTGAAAATCTCTTAGATTATTCCTCAAGAATGTGTGTTTAATGTAACAATTTTTACTAAAGCTGAAATTGAAACAACAACCAAAACATGCCAAAAGGAGAAATTAAACAAAAATCTTCATGCAGACAACTGGGCAGTCAAACCATTTGTGTTCTACACATACCTAGCAGTGAAGAGAATGGATGGAGAGACTAATGTGGTCTTGTTTGCTGGTTCCATTCTTTCTGTTTTAATACTAGGCATCTCCAAATTAATTTATGTTAATTGATTGCTTGCTCATGAGGATAAGAGGAATGGTAGAGTCTCATTTTACAGAGGATGAGGTTTCAAAGTCAATAACTGACTTAAATTTGCAGGTGGTGCAAACTTATATTTCTAGCATTAATTTGAGTTTTTGTAACATGCATATTCAGAGAGGTAAGACATACTGGTTGCAGTATCATTCAACTTCTGCAAAAGAGTGGTGTTTCAGTTAGGTGGTGGTGTAGCCTGAAATAGTGCTTCTTGAACTTCAGTGAGCCTATGAATACCCTGAGGATTCATATAGATGTAGAAGGTCTGAGGTCTGAGGTGGGACCTGAAATTCTGAATTTCCAGGTTCCTGAGTCATGCTGCTGCTGTTGGTCTGCAGACTATGCAGTGAACAGCCAGAGTGTAATGGAACAAGCATTGGGAACTGAAGAAAAGCGTGGTCACTTGTGCTTTTGTGTGCTATTCACTGAAAATGCCTAAATTCCAGTTTCTTTATTTGAAAACAACAAACAGGTGTTTAAGTTAGTTGGAATAGATATACAAACACTTTTAATGTGAAAATATTTATGTTACTCTTTATAATGTGTACATATATATTTTTAGTTTAATATATATATCAGTGCTGAAACTGTTCATAGTTACTATTAAGGTTCGAGGTCTGAGTTGAAAACTTAGAAGACTAAACAGGCAGGGAAAAGTATCTCTAGTGAGTATATCAACTCCTGCTTAGCTGTCTTCTATAACTGGTGGCTGTCACTTTTACTTTAAAAGCATTCGCCAGCCTGAAACTTTATAACCTTATTTAATTTAGCCTGCTCAGTATTTAAGTATCTTTTCAATTAAAAACCAATTGTGTTTAAGCTCTGCAACTTAAAAGACTTTGTCCCTGAATTCAGTTGAATTAGAGAATATAAATCTACTACTCATTTAAGAATCACAGTAGGTAGGATTTATTTCCCTTAAGCCATGTGATTTACTTTCAAAGTAGCATGACATTTTTGGTTTAAAGATGATTTTAAAAAAAATGATGCAAACTCTGTATCAAAATAACATTATGGCCTATAATCCTAAGTGCTGTCATTTTTCTGTAGAATAGGGCATTTCATTGGAATTTGCTTAATAAGCAGAGCTTCATCCTTGTCCTTAATTCTGTAAAGCAATGACTATTATTTTGCAATAACAATGTCCTTTGATGAGACTGTCTAGAAGTAAAAGCACATCATGAAACTTTAAAAATTCAAAGATTCACATGTAAAAAATATTTATACTTGCTTAAAAAATCTAGACTGTATTTTCCACCCACTGAGATAACTTGGAAAATAATAATACAAATGGTCAGGAAGTTTAATTTTTCAATTAATTAATATGATAAAACAGTTCTTTTCTTCATGGGCAAATAGACTCAGAAACCAAGGATATTCCTTTATAAGAAGCTGCTTTTGGATATTTGGTTCCTCCAGCATTCTTAAACAAGCAGGATTGAAGACAGGGTTCCTGGGGAGGTTAGGGTGAGAACTAAGGGTGTTGGGAGCAGTGGGAGTTCAGGGTGAGGCCGCTGACCAGGGTGCTGAGAGGGGAGATTGTTAAAAGTGCAGCTGTCTGTCTATTCCAGTGAGTGATGGAAATGGACAAAACTCTGCACTTACCCTGTGGCTCTTCCCATTGGGGTGTCTAGTATGCAGTCCAGTGTGATATAATGGGCAGTTGCCTTGCACAGCAGTAATTTAGAAGAGAATTGGAATTTATTATGATCAGTGTAAGGCTTTACTCTGTGATATGCTGGTTGATATTTGTTCAATTTGATTAAAAAGGCGTTTAAAAATATATTTTAGTTCATGCCTTATCACAATCATGCATTAACTTTCATGGGACCTGATGGAAGCTCAGTGAAATTTTTCCTTTAGTCCAATTCCTTTGTTCTATATAATTGAAGAATCTCCTTTACTAATGATAATACTTTCAAGATGTATAATTTGGGAATTGCAGTTTTCAAATATTTTTTATTTTAAAGCTTCAGAGACCCAAATCATAAGGAATTGACCCAGATAAGAACTTTTTCCTTTTTTTTTTTCTCATAACATGAAGTTTGGAAGGAGACAGTGCAGGGATGTATTGAAAATTCTGTAGCTCTACCAAGATCTTAGGCTTGTTCTTTCTTTCTGTTCCACCATCTTTTCAGAATTGATAGCTGCTATAGCACAAGCTGTGGCATTTGCTCTCTAGGCAAGAAGAAAGAGTAAGGAGAAAAGGACTCCTACCAGCTTAGGAGCCCTGTTTGGATAATTTTCCCAGACGTGTCACACAATGAAGACTTTTTCTTTCATTTCATTATCCACACTGTTCTTCTAGGGCCACTGGGAAATGTTTGTAGCTGCCTCCAACACCATAGGGATTTTATTAGAAAGAAGGGGTATTATGAATATTGGGTAGGGAACTAGTAGACTCTTGCCACAGTTGTTTGGCATTTTAGTGAAACAGGATGCTGTTTCATGATGATATGGCATGTATACTCTTAGAAGAGGCCATTCAAGATTGTGTTGTCCATGGACTGGATGAATTTTCCCTCATGTGACCAGAGTAGCTAGACATATTCCTTACATATATTAAAAAGGAAAAAGAAAGAAAAGGAAGGAAGGAAGAAGGTAAATGCTACAGTGTGACAGAGTGAAAGGTGAACACACTTAGGTGTCCCAGTTCCAGTATGGTAGATGCAATTGTTCACTCCTTCAGTGCCCCCTTGTGCCCAGTATACTGTAACAGGATAATGAAGTTAAGCACTGTGGAAAGAGACTTGTTGAAAAGCCTCCTCCATTACAGTTACAGTGTATCAGTGCGTGGTTTTAGCTACTAGAAAACCAAAAAGGGAAATACTTATCTTCATGATACTGGAACAAAAGTTACAATGTTGAGGCATATCTTTATTATGCTAAATGGCTTTAATATCAAAATAATAAATTTCATTTGCATTTAGATTGGGAGTATTTTTTCCCCTCAAATTTATGCATAGACTGATTTTATACACACATACAGTGTACGGACGTAAGCTATGAACGTGGATTATTGTTTACAAACAGATATGACTTTGGAATTCAAGAGGGTTTTGTGAAGATAAAATACTCATTTGGTTTGTATGGACAGCAAACTAACTTTATTAAAGAGGGTGGAATCACTCCTTCTGACGGACTTAACAGAAATTGAGTAAATATTATTTTTGCACTGAAACAAGCCATGAAAGACTATGAGCATCATTTTATTACTGTTTGCTTACCTTATAATTTACCTTATAATTTATAAGGAGGGATGCTTTTTTTTTTTTTGAGACAAAATGGACGCAAGTTAGATAATTGCATCAACTAATAGTGTTTCATTCTTGATGTGCTGATACCAGGTGTTTACACTTGGCCTATTCATTCCGTAGAAGGAAAAAAGCAACAGATCTCTAACATGGTCTGCCAGAGATAAAGCATCAAGTATAAATTCAGAATAATCCTTTTGTCCTCTACTTTTATTGCAAACTCGATTTAAACAATTTAAGATGCAAAAATGTTTTCTTTTTGATTTTCTTTATCTATCAGACAAGCATTGGAACATGTGCTACAGAATTTACCAGCAGCACTGTCATCTGATATTTGAAAAAAGTGGGTAATAAAACTAAAGCTCTCCATGTCTTTGTTATGGGAAGGCACCCACTGAGCATTGAGTTAGTCTTAACTGATTTGGATTTTCTAATTGCCCGTAGGCAGATTCCACTAGAAGCAGCATTTAGAGCTGTAACCATCAACAGTGACCAACTAGCACGATTTTCTCTTCAGTTTATTATTATTTTTTTAATTTATTTATGATAGTCACAGAGAGAGAGAGAGAGAGAGGCAGAGACATAGGCAGAGGGAGAAGCAGGCTCCATGCACCTGGAGCCGGACGTGGGATTCGATCCCGGGTCTCCAGGATCGCGCCCTGGGCCAAAGGCAGGCGCTAAACCGCTGCGCCACCCAGGGATCCCCCGATTTTCTCTTCATAGTGAGGAGGAAGCTGAAGTTACAGAGGAAGCTGAAGTTATAGATTCTCCTAGTCTTCTGGGTCAGAGTAGGAGCTTGAATGAAGGTTTCAAATAGAGTACATGTTAACTCCAAACTACTGTTACCATTTATAGAGTTTCAAAGGGGTAGCTGCTTCCATATGTGTGTGACTCCAAAGTAGGGCTGGTTCTAAATTTTAGGCTTTCTGATTCTTGATCTAGTGCTTTTTCCTGTCTGCTACATTGTTATGTCACTCTGTCTCCCTTCTCTAACATGAAGACTTGACCCATTCCCAACCTCCTTTGGAAGAAAATGGGTCAATATATAAGAATGCCTTTGGGCTTAACCCTCTCAATAGGGAAATTATAATTTTTATTCCATTTGAAATAAACTTGGCAATTTAAAGTACACTGGAAAAGAAATTCACCATAGGTAAAGAGGATGGGGAGCCTTTGGAATTTATTTTCAATAAAATATTCTGCAAGTAGAAGAATAATTCTGGTTTTATTAAGGCCTGTTAACCTGTGTACTTGAAACAAGAGTATGAAGCTTTTAAAATCTGCCCTTTCAAAAACTGTGACAAGTTATGTAGGGAGTTACAAGTACTTAAGATGAAAATGAACACTTTCCCTTGGTGAATGTATTTCAGGAACACTGAGAAACCATAAAGAGAAAGTTGAGGGTAATAGAACCTCACCTAGTAATTTTCTGGGGTGAGAAGACAAGGCAAAATGGCCCAGGGCTGAAAGGAAAAAGAGGAAGAAGAGCAACTCATTGCTAAGTAATGTACATAAAATTCTTCCCTGAAAATCTTATTTTGGGTAAGACCATCTGATCAGACCAAAAAGCTTGATAAATGTTTAAATAAATAGTCTTTGTGTTTCTGGTCAATAAAAACCTAAATACAAGTGAAATACCTTTGCTTATTCTATGCCAATATAATTAGGTGGAGAATGGGGAAAATCCCATCAATGTCTCACTTTACAGTTAATCTAATATTGCTTTCAGCTGGGTTAGATTCTTGGCATTTCTGCATGAGGGTCTATTCATTTACCTTGTTAGGAACCTTTTCTTTATCTTAAATTCATCCACAAGTTGCCATTATATCCTGATCCCAAAGGTAGTGAACAGGTGAGTAGAAAATAGGATCCTTAATGTCCATTCCCTCTGTTCCCTGTGTCTTTGCTTCTCCAAGTACTGTCTGCAAACTGGTCATATTAGTATCACCTGGGAGCTTATTCAAAATGTGGATCTCAGGCTCTCATGTCAGCCTGCTGGATCAGAACCAACATTTTTAAAGATCCTTGGGTGAATTGTAAGCACATTAAAGTTTGAGAAGCTGCCACAATCTATATAAATAACACTTTTTCATATCGAAGTGTTGATTATGAAATTGATAAGGTCTAAAATATATTACACATAACCTAAGTGCCTACTCTGAGAAATACCTGGAGAATAAAATAAGATTATCTGTGTGTATTATAGCTTTCTATACCTCAGCTTGATGTTTCTCCTCTATTTTATGCCAACAACTATTCTACTGAACCAACTTGGCTTTTGTTTTTGTTTTTAAAGATTTTATTTATTTATTCATGAGAGACAGAGAGAGAGACAGAAAGACACAGGCAGAGGGAGAAGCAGGCTCCATGCAGAGAGCCTGACGTGGGACTCGATCCCGGGTCTCCAGGATCAGGCCCTGGGCTGAAGGCAGTGCTAAACCGCTGAGCCACCCGGGCTGCCCCCAACTTGGCTTTTGAATGGCAATTGACTTATGCATTTCACAAATCTGTATTAAGCACTCCATGTACCAAGCATAATAAAACGATGAAGATATCCCTCTCTTGAGAAATTCAAACTGTGGCCAGAGAAGCAAAATTAGCATTTCAAGGAACCCTAGGTCAGATATTCTTAATTTCAAGTGGGTGACAAACCCTGTTGATAGCATGATGGAAGCTAAGGAAACTTTCTCAGGAAAATGTCCTCAATTTTGGATGTTAACCAGATTAGGCCCAAGATGAAGATGCTTATGCTAGGCCTATGTCAGCAAATGAAAACTTAAATTAAGTTTTTGTGCTCAGGTCTCCCAGAAAAGGAAGGTCTTAGATCAGCCAATCAGCACTTGCCTGTTTAGCCCGAATTATCTGACCTGGTTCCAAGACTTCTCTTTGTTTCATATAAGAAATCAGACTTGCTTTAACCAATCAGAAAATGACCAGTATAACTTCCTTGATCCTGCTCACTTTGGTTTATAAAAATCTCTCATCTTGAACAACTTTTTTGGATCTACTTTCCATTTGTTAGATTAGATGCTGCCTGATTTATGAATCACTGAATAAAAGCCTGCTAGAGCAGTAAATTGTTTATGGAATATTTGTTGGCTTGGGGAATTCATGGTACCACTGGAGTCCATCTCTAGGCCTCTTCAGATAGTCTTCTTAATCTGGTTCACTTTGGCTATAGTGTCTACGATTCATGAATCTTAGATATATCCCAAACTGCTGAAGTTATATATAAAACTCTGCTTACATGCATTTTTCTGTGAAGAGAAACCATAATATTAATCTGGTTGCCAAAGAATTCTATTTCCTAAAAAACAGGTTTAACAGATAATAATAATTTATAAGGTTTACATGGTTCTTTACTATATAAAAAAATCCTTTACCTGTGTTGTCCTTAGCAACTCAACAGGATGGGTAAATAGGAGATTCAGGGGTGGGACCCAAATAAAATATAAGTGAATTAGTCTAGTTTCACACTCAATTTCCCTTCCCTGACTGAGCTGGTAAATACTTGAGGAGCCTTCTCCAACTTCTCCATACCATGTTCACAGTTGTTTCTAAATAGGTGTGCAGATTCCCAAGTTTTTGTTCTCCGTGAGTATCACCAGTCAACCCCTACATCACAGGAGGCCAATTGTGTCCTTAAACAGGAAGCAGTTGCTCATGTTCCCTATCATGGGCAGGCAGAGGAGCTCTCCTTTGAAGGAAGGAGTAAATGAAGGACATATAATGCCATAACATTCTCTTTCATGGATAGTATTAAGGCAATCAAATTGAAAAAAACAATGTTTGCTTAAAATGCAGCTGAGATATGGGCAAGCGGTCTCTTTGGGCAAGGTGAATTAAAAATGTGAAGTTCAATATAATAAAGCTCTTTAAATAGAGAACCTTAGCTTGCCTGGAGTTACCTAGTTAGTAGAGCTTCAGATCAATGCAATAGTGTTGGTATTTCAAAATATAACTCTTTGTATTTTCTTTTTCTTAAATAGTCTTAGATGTCTTCACAAACAAATATAAACAACTGTAATACATTTTTCTTTGACATATTTTGCACCTTAAAATATTTACTTTCCCTTTGGCCTTTAAAGATAAGATACATAAAGTAGGCAGTGGGCTAAAATATATTCCTTTTTTCTTTAATGATAAATTTTTGAACTGTAATCCTAGTCACACATATAGAATTAGATGTGACAACTAGGGAACATTCTAAGTTAGGAAAAGTTGTCATGTTACTTCTTTGAAACTGAGCTGCTTTTCAGAGGGTTAAAATTTTGGAAAAACTTCTTTTGAGTAGAGAGTTTTATGGATTGTTTTAGAATAAAAGTGATGGTTCTTTTAATTTTTTAAAGCTGGAATTCATGTATGAATTATAGTGCCTAGAACAGTCTCGTTTCATTTTCATTTATGTACTAGTAACAATTTACTTTAATTGAATCTTTTAATCGAGAAATACCAGAACACTTTACAAGCATTAATTAATGCTCCCAAGTCTCCCAATGCGGTAGGTAGGTGTTAGCCTTGTTATATAAGTGGAGAATTAAAGAAAGAGTTAAGTGACTTGCCCAGGGCCACCCAGGAAGCCAAGATGTGAAAGGCAGAGAGAAACTAACCATTTGTGGCTCCCGGTAAATGCTCATCCCTGTTGTTCTCCAGCTAGAGGAAGGCCTTTGGCTTATGAGAAATAAGGAGAGAATGAGGAGATCCTCTGAGCTTCACTCTTTTATTTCATGTGGAAACTAAATGACAGAGCAGTGATGTGACCTCATTACCCAAGATAAATTTGTTCAATCATTCATTTGGCAAGTATTCATTGAGTATCTGTTGCATGACAAGCATGCTTTAAATTCTGAAAACATATGAACAAAGTCCCTGTTTCTGAGGAGCTTATATGACAGTGGGAGGGAGACAGTTGATAAAAAAGCAGACAAATAAATTTTATACTGTCAGATGGTAGTAAGTGTTTTGAAAAAAAAAGTTCAGAAAAGGAGAGGAAGTTTGTGAATTGGAGGGAAGGTGTTGCTGTTTTATACATGGCATGCAATAAAGAAAAATAAAATATTTGAGTAGAGATATGGATTGTAGGAACAAGATATGCAGGTAGCTAGAGGAAGCAGATCTCTAAGCAGAAGGAAGAGTATAAATGGAGGCAAAATCTCTGAGTAGAAGAATGTTTGGCTTACTTGAGGAACAGCAAGGCTAATTTACCTAAGAGAAGCAGGCAAAGATAAGAGTCCTAGGCAGTGAGATCAGAGTGCAAAAGGGGGCAGTATTTTAGAAGACCTGATCAGCCATTGTAAAGACTTCAGCTTTTACCCTGACATGTGAGGCCATGAGACAATTTGGGCAGAGGAGTGATGTAATCTGACTTATGTTTGAGAAGGATCACTCCAGTTGTTATGTGGAGAAGAGTTAGGGATGCTTGGGGAAAGTGTACAAATGTAGTTCTGTTAAATGGGCAAAGGATTGTGCTAAAATTGAATATTGACTAAGACAAACATTAGAGAGTGGGAAAAGCTGTCATGAGCCTGGACAGCTATGATATAAATTCCCAACTTTAAAGCATAAGCCTTTCTCCTTATCATGCCAGGTATTTAATTAGTTTCAAAAGGTTTAAAAATATTCCTTCTTTTTTTTTTTTTTTAAATATTCCTTCTGTGAGTAAAAACTGCATCTAATTTTCTCTAATGTGAACTCTTTAAGATATAGATGCCAAATGATGGCCAAGGAGCAAGCTGTACTTAGGTGTGATATACAGGTCACTCAAGTGAGACACTTGCTGAAATACTTACTGGGTAGAGAACTGATGATGGGCCCAGCCCGCTGGAGGTTGGGGTTGGTGCTAGAGTTAAGCCTGTGAACATCAGGTCAGTGGACCTGGGTTCAAGTCTCAGGTTTATCTTGTAGGATGAAGAACCTTGGATAAATTCATCTCTCAGGGCCTCAGTTTCTTCATCTGTGATATGAGGTTAATAATAATACTGGCTCTTTCAGCTCATTAACAAGCTCAGATCATTGAGGTAAAGTGCTTAATACTATTTTTTGTAGTAGACTCATTAAGATTAATTATTATTATTATTATTATTTAAAGATTTTATTTATTTATTCATGAGACACACACACACACACACACACACACACAGAGGCAGAGACACAGGCAGAGGGAGAAGCAGGCTCCATGCAGGGAGCCTGATGTGGGACTCTATCCCAGGTCTCCAGGATCCCACCCTGGGCCGAAGGCGGCACTAAACTGCTGAGACACCCAGGCTGCCCCAATTTTTATTATTATTTAGTTTATTAAAGGAAACTTCTCCATAGAAATGCTTATAAAACGGGTCACCTTTATACTTCAGCCTTCATTGTTACTGCTAAAGATCTTAAGAAAGTTTAGCAAGAAAATTATAGGCCTCAGTAATTCTGTTGGTTCTTTGACATCAGGTATTTTTAAGTGCACACTGCATTATAGAGTCTGTGTCTTTTAATGAGTGAGCCATCATTTAGCAGGAAGATTCTGTGTGAATGAACATAGCAGGAAGATTCTGTGTGAATGAACATATCAATTAGGAATATTTTTTGCTACATGTAACACAAAATATGACTAGCAGGGTTTTAAGTGATAAGGGTATATAATGAATTTTTATGTCAAGGAGTCTAGAGGCTGGTTGGTGGACCAGGAATGGCGTAGTGGTTTGAAGATCAGAGTCTGATTTGTATCTTGCTGTTTTATCATTGTTGGTAGTATTAGATTTTTATTATCATGCTGTTTATCTCACATCACAAGATGGTTGCTTATCTCATAGTTCTGGACATTATATCCTTAAGGTAGTTACATCTAGAAAAGTAGTGATGGGAGAAAAAGATGCTGTTCTCACCAAGCCTGCTCTTTGTATTTTAGAAGGGAAGCTCCCAATAAATATCCTCCTACTTCTCATTACCAGAACCCATGACAGTTGTAGATGCTTTTGCTTCATCATTGAAGGAAAGGATTACTGTATCTTCTATAGAATAATCATGTGTCATTCCTGTAAATGAGAGGAGCCTGTATTGCCTAAGATCAAGATACCTTTGCCTGCTCTTCAACAAAGAATCAGGATTTTTTTCAGCAGGTAAGAAGTACGCTTGTGTTTGTGTGTGGTGATGGGTCAGGAATGACAGTTAGGCAGGGGAGTGTCTGAATGAGTACTTTATCTTAGAGTAGTGTTGTCTGTCTTTTCTGGAAGTGACATTTAAGCTGTGATCCGAATTCCCCCAGGGAAAGGGAACCCAACCTGGAATGTCGGAGGAACAAGAATCTGTTTGTGGTGGCTGGGTGTGATGGGAAATGAGCTTGATAGGTGGGCAAGGCCAGGTTAAGAGTTTGAATCTTACTCTATGTATGGGAAGCCATTGGAGGGTTTTTAAGCATAAGAATGGCAAGATCTGATTTCTGGCTTGAGTGGTTAATGAATGGAGATGGTAAGAGGAGAAAAAGAGACATGGATCAGGAGGCTATTTCAGGCCTCTAGGCAGTTGAACGTGGAGGATTAAACTAGGATGATATAGTAGCCAGCTTCCACATTTGCCCCCAATGATTCTCTCCTGATATCTACACTTTTATGCCAGCATATCCCACATTTTACCAGGGTTGGTCAATATGACCAGTAGAATATAGCAGAAGTGATGTTCTGTTGCTTCTGAGATTAGGTTGTAAAAGACTGTGGCTTCCATCTTAGTCTCTCTTTTCTTTGATCTCTCACTCTGGGAGAAATAGGCTACCATGTTGCGAGCAACTATAGGGGGAAGCTCACATAGCAAAGAACTGAAACCTCCAGCCAGCAGCCAGCAAGGAACTGAGTCATGCCAACAATTTCCTGTGTGACCTTGGAAGCAGATCCTTCCTCTGTTGGCTGACTACAGCCCTCATGAGTTTGCAACCTCATGAAGAGACTCTGAGCCAGAACTACCCAGGAAAGTCTGTCCCGGATTCCTCACCCTCAAACCATGTGATATAATAAATCCCCGTTGCTCTATGGCACTATGTTCGGGAATTATTTCTTGTGCCGAAATAGATGGCTAACATAGATGGTATCAATGGAGATGGAGAGAATTGGAATTTAGGAGAATTTTAGTTCAGCAAGAATTTCTGATGGATATGTGTAAGGAGCGATAGAAAAGAATCTAATCAAAGCTAGCTTTCAGGGGTGTCTGGGTGGCTGTAGTTAGGTATCTGCCTTCAGCTCAGGTCGAGATCCTGGGGTCCTGGGATTGAGCTCACATCTCCGGCTTCCTGCTCAGTGGGGAGTCTGCTTCTCCCTCTTCCTCTGCTGCCCTCCCTGTTATTCTTTCTCTCACTCTCTCAAATAAGTAAATACAACCTTAAAAAATAGCTTTCAGATTTTTCACTTAAGCAAATGGGAAGGTTTTTGTGCTGTTTACGAAAGTGAGGAAATTTAGAGAGAAGAGCAGGTTTGGGTAACATAATTAACAGTTTGGCTTTGGGGCATGTCACACTAGAGATGCTGATTAGTTCTCAGGTGGGCAGTTGCTTGTGAGTCTGGAGTTCTGAGGAGAAGTCAGGAATGGAGAAATAGATTGAAAAGTGTCTAGAATATAGATGGCACCTAAAGGCCATCTGAACTGAATAAGACAACCTAGAGACAGCATAAAGAGAAAATAAGGGTGCAGGGCATGGTCTTGGGCCCCTCTACATTGCTGTTTTTATTGTTAACATTGACAAGGGAATGAAAAATGAATGTCTATATTAAAACACAGTTCACTTTACGAACTAAGTAACTCAAAATACATATAAGTATTAAGTTGTTCATGCTGGGCCTATTCATTATTGGGCATTCCTACTGAGGAAACCTTTTAAACCTCTTTATGATGTGGCATTTGTATACCATGGGTGTGTGTTAAGACTACTATGGGACCTTAACTCTTGAACTTCCTGACACTTGGTATACTTTCATTTGAAACTTTCCTATCGTATGGCCATAAATTTAAAAGTTAAACATGTATAGCTATGCACAGTGGCTTCTAATGTATCTAAATTTCCAAGAAACTTGTACCATATATTGGCTATTTTGAGTGCAGAAAATTTAAGGAAATATATTTTCATTTATATATTCTATATATATGCTATATATTCTATAGCAAATTATAACTTGGTATGGACCTTTAAAAAACAGATTTGCTTTACTTCAAACAACATGCTTACCCTGAGTTTTCCAGGAGTGTAGGTACATATGCTTCTTTTACAAATGATGTGGTGTGCCAGGACTTTGTCACCCCCAGGCTCCTTGGAAACAGGCAGAAGAGGTAATCTTTTGCCTTGAAGGTTTGCTTAGGGAAAACTGAAAAGCAACCTTCCATTTGAGGTCAAAACTTATAGTCTTCAAGATACATGGAAAGATACAAAATTATATTTCCAGTGATCAGGGAAAGACATGTCCAGTATAACTTGTGAAGGGACCGGTAATGACAGGTCAAGTGAATCTCTTGTATTGGTGGAATAATAGGACTGAAATATACCAGAACTTCTCAAAAGTTGAGTGTGAATAGGATCTTTTCCTTTTTGCTTTCTGGACTATTCTTTTCCTTTCTCAAGGAAGATTGAGACCCCGGGGATTGAAAAGTTTTGATTGTGGCCTAAAGCTTACAATTTGTGCTTCCCATGAGAATACCCCCAACACCATGCCTTGTATGTCCATCATGATATGTCACCAGCAGGTGGCAACAGCGGGTGCATTAGAATGAAAAACCCCAGGTCAGGATCTCTAAGGATAACTAAGAAGGGTGGCATGCCAGTGTATGCAGAAGGGAAACGACTGCAATTTATTTAAAAAGAAATGTGTTTTACCACTCTATCTCACCTCTCCAAAAGCCCATTTTCTTTCTTCCACCAACATTGATTTGGACCAGAGGTCAGTACTCTATTAACCAGAGGGAGGTCCTTTTAACAGCCTATAGATCTTTTCCTCTACATCAAGGGGAGGGTGGTTTGCCAGCATTTGTTAAAGAGTTCTCAATTTTTGACTTACCTGCCCCTATGGGCCTCTTAAAACAACTCTGAAAACAAGTGGCAAAGAATAATTTATTATGTGGAAGACTTAGCAAGAGCCAACTAATTTGACCCGGTTAAGTGGGGTATTACAAAGCTAGGAAGGGATGACTGGTTATTTGCCAACGTGAGAGAACAACAGAATTCATTGGCAGAAGCTGTGGTCCAAAGGGTTCACTGGCATTGATGCCCAGCCAGTTGGTGAAGAGTCCCATTTCTTTGTGGATGCCAACCCAGAGAGGGACTTGCCCCTCGCAGTGGCTTCTGTGTGATTTCAGAACTAGTGTTTCGACAAACACAATATGGCAGGGTGAACATGTTTGGACTTGTTACATACACAATAAGTGTCTCAAGCTCTCTTTCAGATCCAAGGTACAAGATTACTTGAGGAATGAAGTCAACTGGGAGTGAGTATTCTTGAGGGTACATATGCTCCATAGGGATGCAGACCCTTGGAAGGGCATCCTTTGTAGGCTGAGGATGGAACAAACAGTAAATTAGTGAGGATAAGCTTGCCGTGTGTTTTAGTCTACTCTGAGCTCAAAATTACCTTACAGGCTTAATAAATTCATTAGGCCTCAGCTATCACAATATGTCAAAGGCAATAAATACAAAAATATGAGGACATGGTCTGGAGGCACAGTCTTGGCAGGGCAACTCCAAAAATGATCCTTTCATGTTCCTCTGAAAGCAAGTGTGTGATTATTTTGCTTCTCATTTCCCATCCCACTCAGAATCTGAATTGTTAGGAGTTTCCTGAGATGCAATTCTAATCATCCATGAGGCCTCTTTCCACTTCACTCTCTCTCTAAGACTGACAACTTGTCATATTTTTAAGAAGGTGGGATCTAGGGGGCACCTCGGTGGCTCAGTCAGTTGAACATCTGACTCTTGATTTCAGCTCAGGTCATGATCTCAGGGTCCTGGGATCCAGACTGCGTTGGGCTGTGTACTCAGTGGGGAGTCTGCTGGAGATTTTCTCTCTCACTTTCACCTTCCTCACATGTACTCACTCTCTCCCTCTCTCTCAAATAAGTAAATAAATCTAAGAAAAAAAAAAGAAAGTGGGATCTGTATTTACCTTACCACCTAAAAAACTCCTGGTAGGAGGTTGGGCTATGGCTTTGGTTTTGTCTGTAACTGAAAGTTTAACTTCTTATAAGTCAAAAGTTTTTACATTTCCATTTAATTATCTATCAAATAGGGTAATAATCCTACCTTGGAGACACCATAGAACATATAACAATAATAACTAATTATGACTATAGTTTATTTATGTGCTAATTGCTAGACCATGTGGCTTGGCACTTCACTCATCTACCTCAGAGAAAAGCCAAAGACTTACCATTGCCTCCAGGACTCTATCCTATCCTACTCCCTTACCGCTGACCCCATTCCCTCCTGCTTTCTTTTCACTTGTTCATGTCACTGTACTGGTCTCCTTGCCATGTTTTGAATATACTGGAGTCTTTGCATTGCCTATTCCTCTGCCTGTACTGCTCTTCACTCGGATATGTACATAGTGAACTTTCTCACTCTATTCCATTGTTTGCTCAAATACTACCTTGTCAAGGAACTCTATCTGGATTTTTTAAAAAATACAACCTGCCTCCCACCCACACTCCTAACGTTATTGGTAACCCATGTCTAGCTCTATGTTTTCTGTGTTTCAAAACACTTATCTATATGATTATATTTTGTTTTCCATCTCCCCCAACTGGAACATAAATTCTTTAAGTGCAAGAATTTTGTTTATTTTTTTCTTAGTGGAGTATCCCAAGTATCTCAAACGTGTCTGATATACAAAGGCATTCAGTTTAATATTTGATGAATGAATGACAACACAATAATCTTATAGTTAAGTACATACACACCAACACACACTCTCATTCACACTCACATACATGTACTCATATATATATATATACTCACAAACACACACTTTCATAGACACCTCACAAACACTGTCATATTCATACACACTTATAGACACTTAGATAAAGGATTTATTTTTTATCTTGAGGTTGGTTTACAACCTATTTTGTATTCCTACTTCAAAGGTAATACAATTAGAGCTGCTTGAATATGCATTTAGGTGAATTGGCTAATTTTTTTTTCCCCTGAAATCATTTCTAGAAAATAAAATATTTTTATATTATACAGGATAATACCTTATTATGCATATTTGTTAGAGTATTATCTTTTTAATATGAATGATTATACAATAGTCAGTATGAATATGAAAAATATCCATAGGAGTATTAGGAATATTTTAAGAGAAATACAGTTTTATTGTTCTTGTATATAAAATAATAATAAGCAGGCTACTGAGCTGTTCCCAAATAAACACTCTGCTAGACCTAGTTGATTGACTAGATAAGGATCATTCATAATTAACACACTGTTGGGTAGTTGTAAATGTGTTTGAAAACAATTTGTTCCCTTAAGTAAATTTGAATGCCTCCCATCTCCGCTTTTGTTTACATTACTAATTTGTTTAATCAATGTATTTTTTTACACTGGGAACTTAAACTGTAGAGATATTGACAATAGGCAAAGTTGTATTTAGATTGTCACAAATTATTACAATTTATAATTACAATCTTAATTGATGGCATTCTTTTTCTTTTGAAAAAGTGTTCCATAATGTAACTACCAGGTGCCTTGTTTTGATGGTTACTTTTGACCTATTCACATTCACACTTTTTATCCGAATCCTCCCAAATTATGGTTCTTTTTTTTAAAGATCTTATTTATTTCCAAGAGACACACAGAGAGAGGCAGAGACATAGGCAGAGGGAGAAGCAGGCTCCCTGTGGGGAGCCTGATGTGAGACTTGATCCCAGGACCACAGGATCACAACCTGAGTCAAAGGCAGATCCTCAACCCCTGAGCCACCCAGGTGCCCCCCAAATTTCATCCAGAAATTATTGGTTCTTTATCCAAATTCTCATCCAGAAACTATTGAGCCACAAAAACGTGGCTTTTGTTTTGTTTGCAAAGGAATATTGGTGGTAGAGATGAGTGATAGTTTTACAGCTCTATTTAGTTCACCTGATATTTGGTTTAGTTGGCATTGCATCCAGGAAGTACAGCTCCTTCCACTGGATACTTTCTCTTGTTTGGTGTTCTAGGATCTATGTGTTCTGCATCTGCTCAAAGTAACCATCTAGTTTTGGTTGGAACATTCCTGCAGAGACTTACTATTTTCCCAAATAGGGTAGTACATGATTGCATAGTTAGAGGTGTTACAGAGTTCTTCCTCATGTATAGCTAAAATTTGACTCCTTGGGGTTGCCCCCATGGGCAGGAGATCTAATGCTGTAATAAGGTCCTATCTACTACTTCTTTCTTCCTCTACACATCAAGATCCTTTTCTCAAGAAGACTAAGAGGGACATTATTCCTTAGTTTTTTTTCTGCTCCAGGAGAGACCGGATATATCTACTTTCTTATTTTTTTTTAACAAAATGAGCATTTATACACACATACACCCATATAGTTCATGTCATCATTTTGAAGTTTTCTTCATTTTTAAATGGAATCTTGTAGTCTTTGCCTCCAGGAAGAAATCATTTCTAATTGGTAGAAAGTCAGAGGGAAAAGGAAAATGGTTTTTGTGTTATAGAGGCTTTTGTCCAGACAACTTTATAAGGGTACATGCCTTCTGTAAAATGAGGCGCAACTATTTCCTGGTAAAGTCTGCAGGGGCACCTGGTTACTGCCATTTGTATCTTTCAGGTCAGATTATAGGCATTCTTACCAACATTACTGGTTCTCAAAACATCCCCGTTTGAGATCATCAATCCCTCATCATTGCTTCTCCTGTTCTAGGGAGGATAATCTGGAAATACACATTGACTGAGACCCTGTCCAAATATTACACAAATCTAACCAAGACTCAAATCCAAACCTTTGGACATACACGAACAACAGCAAGAGAGGACAAATGGAGTATATGTGTCTACATCAATGAGCTGCATTATCGTAGGTAACGGGGACTTCAAGTCTTCATTGTAATGCCTTAACTTTTTCTAATTGATCAAAAGCAAGGGGATATGGAAGGAATTTGCTAACCTTGACGATGTCTTAGATCCAAGTTTGATCTTCAACTTCTGGATTGCTTTGAGAAATAGCTGAACACATAGCAATGATCAATTGAAGAATTATAATTAGCAAAATTATGTATTTTTTCTTGGACCCAGATAACAGTCATCTGCAGGAGATTAGATATCAAAATAGAGCAGGGTAAAAGAAATCATCCAGGAACATCACCATCAACTTAAAATTAAATCTAGTGAGGTCTAACATCAAAGGAGATTCTTTTGGTGTTTGGAATTGTTTAGTCACTACAAGGATCATTTTCAGAACCAAACCTTCTGCTTTATCTCTGTGGTCATTTTTGTCTACTAGCAAATGAGGTGAGAGCCTCTGGGCTATTAGAAACATTTAAGCTATTTTATGGAACTACTCATGGAGGGCAAGAGAGAATGTGCTTGTCAACAAATGGCTATTTACAACTATCACTGAATTCTTAGTAAAGATACCTGAGCGTTTTGATTTCCTTGATGCACCAAGACCTTTGCTTCTTGCTACTTAATATATTTCCAAAATTTGGGGAATAGAGTTTGGTTTCAAAGTTTATAGAATATTTTGTAAACTTTAGAGGGAAAATCTGTGTTAGAATATGGTTATAAGATGTTATTAGGAATATTTAATCAGAATAAACAAATACTGTGCCCTCAGCTGACATTTTAATTAGTAGGGTCTTAATTAAAGGCTGAGAAGCTGTCATTGAATTTATATTTAATTTACATATTAAATACATAGCCTATGATAAATATGTAAAAGAGGATGTTTTGCATATTCACCAAGTTTTTCCTTTGTCTAGTTGAATAGTTGCCTCTTGCTTTTTTTTTTTTTTTAAAGATTTTATTTATTTATTCATGATAGTCACAGAGAGAGAGAGAGAGGCTCAGATACACAGGCAGAGGGAGAAGCAGGCTCCGTGCACCGGGAGCCCGACGTGGGATTCGATCCCGGGTCTCCAGGATCGCGCCCTGGGCCAAAGGCAGGCGCCAAACCGCTGCGCCACCCAGGGATCCCTGCCTCTTGCTTTCTTGATTCTCCAGCAGTCTTGGTTGGAGAGTGGTTTAAAGCTATCGTTTAGGGGATCCCTGGGTGGCTCAGTGGTTTAGCGCCTGCCTTTGGCCCAGGGCACGATCCTGGAGACCCGGGATCGAGTCCCACGTCGGGCTCCTTGCATGGAGCCTGCTTCTCCCTCTGCCTGTGTCTCTGCTTCTTTTTCTCTCTCTATGTTTGTCATAAATAAATAAATCTTTAAAAAAATAAAGCTGTCATTTAGGTATTGAGAGTAAATTTTGAAACCTCAGTTTCAGACTGGGAGGCCTACTGGAAAGTAAAATCACTAAGGAAGACTTAGATGGATCTCCTAGAAAAAAAAATCGATTTTAGTTTCTCTTAAGTTAATGTTAGGCCTGAAGGAAGGCTGAAAATAATGAACTTTTAAGGACTGTATTTTGTACTATGACATTAAGTGAAATGGAAAATACTTCCAGTACCTGGAACACATACCTGTATCATAGTTTATGGCTTGGTATCATTTAGAAAGTAAAGATGATATTTTCTGAATTTCTCTGTGATAATCATATGTATTTTCCTTCTGATTTAATTTCTTTTGTGGAGGTGGGCAAGGGGACTATTAGTAGTTTCCCAATCTTTTGAAACTTTTAGAGTAGGCTTAGAACCTTTGCACATATCAATACCCTCCACCTTTCAAGATATCACACAGCTCTTTTTTATGGAACAGGAAAAGAAACCAAACCAAAACCAAACCAAAAACCTCTAACCAAACACCAATACACCACTCGTAGACCAAATTGTTCTCTTTGCTCTTTAAGAAAGAGTCAAACTAACACATGGTTAGTGGGGTATATTAGCTGCTGACTTGGCATTCTTTTTGCACTCAGGACTTTGAGACTTTTGGATTTTCAGGACTTTACCCTGAACACTTTTTCCCCCAGGTTGATATCCCAAGAATGTCAAATACATTTTTGGAATTCAGCAAGACAGTTAAAAATTGCACTGACAGATTGAAAGATACATTAATTCCTCTTTAGAGTTAGGAAAAAATAACTAGTCATGAGTACCTGCTGGAAAATTTTAGGGTTTGTTGTAAAAATTTCAGAGAAAGTCACTTGAGCCTTTTATGTCCTATCCAAACCAGTCCTAAAGAGTAAAGTCTTAGTTGGCCTAGGACAGTCCCAATTTATGCTTGTTGTCCTTGAATTATAAAAGCACCCCCTGCTACTCTCAAGAGTTTCTGGTTTAAGTGATATATAGTTACCTTACTAGGAAGGGAATGGAATCTCAAGCCTTGATAGAGTTGCATAGGTTTTTCAACTAGATGGAACTAAGTTTACAGCAAAGTAGAGATGGACTCCTTTAACTTCCAGACCATGGTTAAATCTATTATACTGATGCTATTCATGATTTGGGATGAATTGGATAAATGCAAAACCTCTGGATTTTTCACTAAATAGGGCATGTGCCAGTGGTTCTCAAATTTTAGCTTACATTAGGATTACCTGGGGGCTTGTTAAAACAGACTACTGAGCCCCACTCCTAGAGTTTCTTATTTCAGAAATCTAGGGTGGGGCTGATAATTTGCACTTCTAGCAAGCTCCCAAGTAATGCTGGTGCTGCTTGTGCAGGGCACTCTCATTTTGAGAACCTCCGACCTACACAGTGTTAAAGCGACATTTTCACGAGTTTCATGACTGTGCACCTTCCCCCACTGTAAATGTTCACTTTTTCTTCTCAATATACAATTTATTTGATTTGTGCCATAATATTCTTATCTTACAGTAAAAACTAGAGGGGAAGAGTGAAAATTTAATTTGAAATACGAAATTCATGGGAAAAGTTAGGGTGAAGTGGGATTGGGCTAGTTGTGTTTTTCATCAGCAGGCACAGGACCAGTCTTTGAGGGCAAAACTGGAAGCCTGTCCAATTGGAAGGGAGAAAATTGCTTCTACTTGTATGTTTAAGAAGCTTGCTACTCAAAGTCTGTCCATGATCCATCAGTATCATCTGGAGATTGCAGGAAATGCAGTTAGGAGCTTCTGAGGCTCCTCTGAGAGCTTCATAAATCAGTTCTGTCTTAACTGGTACAGTGAGTGAATGCAGAAGGAATGGAGTCACTGAACTGGATGGGCACCTAAAGTTTACCTTGAGATGGTGGAGGCATCAAAAAGTCTTAATTGCAAAAATTCTTTCCCACTGAAGTATTAGCTTCAGACAGTCTCTGCTTTCAAACCATTGTGAAGTAAGTTGATTTGAAATAGTTTTGTATTTTACACACTTAATAAAATCCTGAACCCAACAGAAATCTGGAGGGGGGAGACCTGCACCACCCTCATTTGGAGAAATACCTACCTGGAAATAGATGGGAAACTAACATCAGGGTAAGAAACTCAGAGGAAGGCTGAATTTAAAATAATACAGCACCATATCAGTCAGGGAAGAGTTTATCTCAACAGTTGCCTTAGCCTAGGTTAGAGGAATTTAGTTGGTAAGAATGAAGTTATGTATTAATAGCACCATTGAATGTGATACTGTATATAGAGAACCCAAAAGACTCTACTCCAAAATTGCTAGGATTCATACAGCAATTCAGTAATGTGGCAGGATACAAAATTAATGCACAGAAATCAGTTGCATTTCTATATAATAATGAGACTGAAGAAAGAGAAATTAAGTCATTGATACTACTTACAATTGCATCCAAAACCATAAGATACCTAGGAATAAACCTAACCAAAGAGGTAAAGGATCTACACTCTAAAAACTACAGAGCACAAATGAAATAAATTGAGGAAGATACAAAGTGATGGAAAAACATTTCATGTTTATGGATTGTGAATATTGTGAAACTGTTTATGCTACCCAGAGCAATTTACATATTCAGTGCAATTCCTATCAAGATACTATGGACTTTCTTCACATACTTGGAACAAATAATCCTAAGATTGGTATGGAACCAGAAAAGACCCCAAATAGTCAGAGGAATGTTGGAAAAGAAAACTGAAGCTGGGAGCATCACAATGCCTGACTTCAAGCTGTAGTACAAAGTTGCAATCATCAAGACAGTGTGATACTGGCACAAAAACAGACACATAGATCAATGGAACAGGATGGAGAACCCAGAAATGGACCCTCAACTCTATGGTCAACTTATCTTCAACAAATAAATTAGAAAGAAGATCCAATGGAAAAAAAGACAATCTCTTCAACAAACGGTACTGAGAAAATTGGACAGCCACATGCAGAAGAATGAAACTGGACCATTCTGTTACACCATACACAAAGATAAACTCAAAATGGTTGAACGATCTAAATGTGAGACAGAAATCCATCAAAATCCTAGAAGAGAACACAGGCAGCAACCTTTTTGATGTTGGCCATAGCAACTTCTTGCAAGACATGTCCATAAGGGCAAGTGAAACAAAAGCAATAATGAACTACTGGGACTTTATCAAATAAAAAGCTTCTGCACAGCAAAGGAAACAGTCAACAAAACTAAAAAGCAATCTACAGAATGGGAGAAGATATTTGTAAATGACATATCAGATAAAGGGCTAGTATCCAAGATCTATATAGAACTTATCAAACTTAACACCCCAAACCCAAAGAATCCAGTCAAGAAATGGGCAGAAAATATGAACAGACATTTCTCCAAAGAAGATCTACACATGGCCAACAAGCATATAAAAAAAGGCTCCACATCATTTGCCATCAGGAAAACACAAATCAAAATCACAATGAGATACCACTTTACACTAGTGAGAATGGCTAAAATTAACAAGACAGGAAACAAGAAATGTTGGCGAGGATGTGAAGTGAGAACACTCTTGCACTGTTGGTGGGAATGCAGGCTGGTGCAGCCACTCTGGAAAACTGTGTGGAGGTTCCTCAAGAAGTTAAAAATAGAGCTTCCCTACAACCTAGCAATTGCACTATTATTTTTTTTAAAAGATTTTATTTATTCATGGGAGACACAGAGAGAGAAGCAGAGACATAGGCAGAGGGAGAAGCAGGCTCCCTGCAGAGAGCCCAATGTGAGACTCGATCTGGAAACTCCAGGATCACACTCTGAGCTGAAGGCAGACGCTCAACCCCTGAGCTAACCAGGTGTCCCGCACTACTGGGTATTTACCCCAAAGATGCATATGTAGCGGAACGACGGGACACCTGCACCCCAAAGTTCATAGCAGCAATGTCCACAATGGTCAAACTGTGGAAGGAGCCAAGATATCCTTCAACAGATGAATGGATAAAGAAGATGTGGTGTATATATACAATGGAATATTACTCAGCCATCAGAAAGGACAAATACCCGCCTGCACCCCAATGTTCATAGCAGCAATGTCCACAATGGTCAAACTGTGGAAGGAGCCAAGATATCCTTCAACAGATGAATGGATAAAGAAGATGTGGTGTATATATACAATGGAATATTACTCAGCCATCAGAAAGGACAAATACCCGCCATTGACGTGGATGGAACTGGAGGGTATTATGCTGAGTGAAATAAGTCAGCTGGAGAAAGACAATAATTATATGGTTTCATTCATATGTGGAATATAAGAAATAGTGAAAGGGACCATAAAGGAGGGGGGAAACTGAGTGGGGAAAAATTAGAGAGGAAGACAAACCATGAGAGACTCCTAACTCTGGGAGACAAAGGATTACAGAAGGGGAGGTGGGTCAGGGGATGGGGTGACTGGGTGACAGGCTATAAGGAGGGCACATGATGAGATGAGCACTGAGTGTTATACTATATGTTGGCAAATTGAATTTAAATTAAAAAAAATTAATAGCACCATTGAAATAAAATTCTCCTGGAAGTTCTGAAGGTGGAATTAATAAGAATTTCCAGTAATGTTATTTTAAGTACATTGAGTTTTCCAGGAATAATTAGATCCAAGTGATAAGACATTGGCATTGGATTTTCATTTCTTGCCATTTCTTCAACAACAACAAAATGGGGAAACTTTTTCTGTAAAATACATATTAAAAACAGAGTTTTGTGTGAGTCAAGCAGAATCACCTTTGCAACTGTAGCAATGGTGAGTCACCATTTTAAATTACTTGTCAACTCTCAAAACCCTGCGGTTGCTATGAATGACACCACCTTTCCTGGAGCATGCCTCAAAGATAGACAGCCCCAAAGAGTACCATTTTCTCCCTGACTTTTAAGAGGCCAAGTGTTCAAAATGCACTTTTCCTTTGTGCACCTGCAGTTTTGAGTCAACAAAAATTGCTAACCCAGGGTGATAAGCTCCATATAAATAATTAATGACATGGAACTAATTACTCCTGCATTAGGCCACCTGCACCCTCAAAGCACAAGAGCCCCAGGTGTGAAAATTGCAGGGGCAGCTAATTGTGAGCTGCATTTCATCACGTAAACCCTGCAGAGGAGGCCCTGGCTGTTTCCTGCTCACGGTTTTTCAGGGTTCAGCAGGCTGAGCATGGGTGGGACTAGCTGCATTTGTAACTATCTCAGAAGGCAAACCAGACAACACAGTGACTTGAAAACTGAGCCTTTAGAGGCCTCCAGGAGGTAATAGGGATTAGGTTTAATTAGAGGAAAATACAACTTGAAGGATATGGTTGGAAATTGTCCCTTGAGGTGTGTGAAACGTCTTGCAACAATTCTAGGTGAGAATGCTACATTCAGGAGCTAGGAGACATCTGGTTACTCAGGTAGATTACCCAACTAGAGGACTTTAGGATTTCAGTTTTGAAATAAATTATACACCTATACATCTGAAGTTTTATAAGTATTCTTTTGGGTGGGGATCTTTGAGTACACTGGTGCTGTGTATGTGTATGTATGTATGTGCATGGTGTAGACTCCCCCAGCCAAGATTTTAAAATCATTTTTAAAAGGAAATCTAAGACAACTCTGTGCTGACTTAAGCACCTGTAGAAATTCTCAGGCTGTCTTGCAGAGGACTCATTATTGTGTGTTGGCTTTGGAATGAGGAAGAACAGAAAAAAAAAACATGATTACAGTTATTACATCTAGCAACTTCAAATTCACTGTTGGAATTTGCTTGATGCAAAGAGCATGCTTGGTCTGAAAATCAAGCTCCTCATATACTGATAGTTTCTTATCAATTATTTTTCCTATTTCATGGTTTGAAGGTGAGCTGAGGAAAGGAATATTTATGAAGTGATAGGATTAAAGTATTCTAAAAGTAACTGGAAAAATTCCAACTGAGTTTGTTCAGCTATATATTTTTCCTTCTATATACACACAAATACACAATTTTACATGAATTAGATCATAGAATACCACTGTATTCATTTGTAAGTTGAAAAATTTGAAAAAATGCTTTTTTTGGCTTAACTCCCTTATCCCCCTTTTTGCCCTTGAAACCTGCAACAACCTACAATTTCTTTTCTGTGCTCATTATAATATTTAAATTTATATTTAAATAAATGCATAGTGGTCTCTAACCATTTTTTTTTAACTAATAAACTTCTGTTGAGCAGTTTTAGATTTACATAAAAAATGAGTGGAAGGGGGCAGCCTGGGTGGCTCAGCGGTTTAGCCTTCAGCCCAGGGTGTGATCCTGGAGACCCACGATCGAGTCTCACGTTGGGCTCCCTGCATGGAGCCTGCTTCTCCCTCTGCCTGTGTCTCTGCCTCTCTGTGTCTCTCATGAATAAATAAATAAAATCTTAAAAAAAAATGAGTGGAAGGTACAGAGATATCCCATAAGCCCCTCAACTCCTCTTCTCCAGTATTTCCTATTCCTAAATCTTGTGTTGGTTTGGTACATTTGTTACAATTGATGAGCCAATATTGTTACATTATTACACATTATTAACTAAATTCTATACTTAGGGTTCTTTCTTGTGTTGTACACTCTATGTGGTTTGACAGATATGTAATGACATAGTGCCCACCATGACAGGACCAGAAGAGTTCTGCCTCCCTAAAATTCCTAATCATGTTTTTACAAAAATTGGATATAACTTACATCCTTTTGCTCAGCATCTTTCAGTCAACTGACTGGGTAGATCTACCTCTTTCCTTTTAATGGCTGTGTTGTTTTCCGTAGTAAGACTGTGCCACAATTTATTCAGCATTTCCCCTTGTGGAGTAGAATATAACATTATACTATTGTACATATTGTGCTTTTATAACTACAGGATTAACTCCCAGGAGCAGGGCTGCAAGATCAAGACTATGTGCACTAATAATTTTAATAAGCATTGTCATGTTGCTTTTAAAGATAGCTGCATCAGGTGACATTTCTATGAGTAATATGTGAGTACCTTTTTTAGTCCAAATCCCCACCAGGAGAAGGTGTTTTATAAGGGTTGGCATTTTTAAACACTTGGTAATTCTTGTTTGAGGACACATGACACGCTAGTTACTTCTGTTGGCTCTGAATTCTGATTGCATTAGAATTCTAGCTTTATCAGTGTTTGCTCATCCGACCTCAGGCAATTCCCTTCACTTCCTAGTGCCTCAGTTTCCTCATCTGTAAAATATGGATGGTAATGATTCTATTAACATTATATGGTTGGGTGATAAATAAAACACATAAAACACAGGCTTGGCCTGTGCCTGGCTTAGACTAGGTATTCAGTTAATGATAGTTTTTATTGTTAAAATGTTACAGATTAGTCATCAGACCCTTTGGGCAATATCCAGGAATATTGATTTATTATGATATTCCTGGATAAATTCTAGAATTCTTTCAAATTTGGTGATAATTAGGTTAGATACAAAGCAGGTGCAAACATTCCCTTAATGCTAAACCACAGAATATAGTGCTCTGAAACAGAGGGCCATCTAGGATGATTGTTCCTCTGCATATGTGCAAAAAAGTTTAATTAAAAACCAGGTATTAGAGAACCTTGCTCTGCAAGAGTACAAACCTTTTGTCAGAGTTGAAGCTAGCTAGCTACGTTGCATATCAAGTTTATTCAAGTGTTATTTCTTGCTTCTCCATATTTACAGATGATGTAGAAGCTATTACTATTAAATTATTAAGTAGATTATTTTTCTTCAGATTTTATCTTTAACTTTTTGCTTAGGCAGTCTGTAGACTGTACCTCAGGGCATATTATATGTTCCCTGTGATTCTTTGGACCTAAGACTATCTCTGACTCTCTGTTTATCGCTCTATCCCATGCTGTTTTTCTATTCACTCACCTAAAATTACTCCTTAAGAAAAGCTGGAAGCATCCTTTGGGGATAGAGAGAGGGGAAGGAAAAGGGCTTAGGGGAGGAAGATGGGAGGAGAGATGGGAATTTGATCTCTATGTTTGAAATGGAAGCATTATCCTTCAGGAGCTTCTAGGCCAGTGGTGGTCAGGTGACAGGACAGGTGTTCCATTCTAGTTCCAGGTGAAATGGCCCCTCCCTCCCTCAAATGAGAATTCTTATGCTAGATTAAGAAATTGTGAGCATGCTGATAGTATGGGTCCTGGTCTCATGCTGGGCAATGTGTAGTTGTGATAGAAAGCCAGTTATATCGGATAAAGACCTTGAAGAATTGTGAAAATTTTTGCTTGTTTCTCTGGTGACTTTTGCTCTATCCTGAAGCAGGAAATATGGCTTATGAACTAGAAGACCTTCTAGTAAACATGCCTTGCTATGTTGATCTTTATTTCTGAATCAGAAGATGGCACATGTTGTCAGATAAAGGAGTTTTCACTAGCTGTTGTGAGTAATGCCAAACATTGAAATTTCTAAGACCTTTTCACCATTTTATGGGATTTGTGGAAGAGAGGATTCTAATCAAAATTGTTATTGACTTGAAGAATTGGTAAAGTGCAGTTTCTGAACAGTAAATTGAAAATTAGTTGTGTGTTTTTTTAAAAAAAACAATTTGAGCCAATTTCTATATGACTCCGTATCAAAAAGCAATTTATGTTTTGTACACTTTATTTTATTATATTTTTAAAGATTCATTTATTTATTTGACACAGTGAGAGCACAAGCAGAGGGAGAAGCAAGCAGAAGGAGAAGCAGACTCCCTTTTGAGCAGGGAGCCTGATGTGGGGCTCGATCCCAGGACCCTGCAATCATGACCTGAGCTGAAGGCAGACATTCAACCAACTGAACCCCCATGTGCCCCTGTTCTATACATTTTAAAATATTAATTTAGTAAGACTCACTGAGTGCCTATGATATGTAAGAAATTGGGCAATTAAAGTCTGAAAGGCCAGATCCAACTCCTTTCTAAGTTTACCATCAAGAATAGGAAGTATAACACTTGTTAGTAATTTTAATTTGTATTAAGTTCTGAGCAAGTACAACTGAGTGAGTGAGTGTAAGAAGAAGGAATAACTTCTGCTTGGAAAATCAGCAACCGTATCACATGGGCAGAGAAAAGGGGTCAGGCTCTTAATGATAGGTATGGATTCCAACATCTTTAGTGAGAGGAAGCCTTCCTAAGAAGCTATGATGTGTAGTCTGAGAGTGTGAGGAACATTCTAGAGAGAGTGAATAGGTTGATTTGGTTCCCAGATGGGTAGGACCAGTCTTAATTTAAAATATTTCCCTTTCATAAATATAAATTTGTGAATTAATAAAAATAAAAATCCCTTGTCATGCCATGTGTCTCAATTCTGGGCTGATAAAGTCAGTTCACCTAAATTCAAGAAAAATGGTGGGCAGTAACTCTCAAATGGTGGAGGGACTGTAATATTGAGGCTCTTGGATAACAGCTTTGTTTGTTTGTTTGTTTTGTTTTGTTTTGTTGTGTTTTTGTTTTTTGTTTTTTTAATTTTAATTTTTTTAGTGGACTTCCATTCTGGAGTCCACAGGGAATTATTAAAATGTTTTGAGTAGGTATGGTATTAGAATTGTCAAAGATGAAACTGTCCCTAAGAGAGTCAGAGAAGAAACAAGACTTACCAATCACTTATACGGAAGGAGCAATGAAATGGGAGAAACCAGAGATGAATCTGATGTTTTAAACTGTTGTGTATTGATTGAAAGGTAATGTAGGGAGCAATTTATTGCTTGAGCTGTAGAGAGCGTATTATAGCTTAAATCTCATTCTCCTCATTTCCTAAGAACAACTTTGGGAAAGTTTTCTTATCTTTAAAATAGGAATCCTAATAGAACCCAATTAAAGAAGTTGTCTGGGCCGCCGGGTGCCTCAGTGATTTAGCGCCGCCTTCAGCGCAGGGCCTGATCCTGGAGACCCAGAATCGAGTCCCACGTTGGGCTCCCTGCATGGAGCCTGCTTCTCCCTCTGCCTGTGTCTCTGCCTCTCTCTCTCTCTCTCTCTCTCTCTCTCTCTCATAAATAAATAAAATCTTTAAAAAAAAAAAAGAAGTTGCCTAAATAAATCTGTGCTTCAAAAGTTGTAGTTATTTATGTTAGTAGGATAGTATTTCAGGCAAGAAAACTCAGATATTCTGACTGAACTGCCCAGGTCCCTTCCATTTGTTGGAGTCAGTATATCAGAGGCAGAAATCAAAATCAGCATAAAATAATGGGTAGGGGTTTGGGTTGGTTTTCCATTTGTAAATTGCCTGTGGAATGCATGGATGATTTATAGACATTCTAATAGTGAAAGATAGAAAGGGAAAATAAAGGATAGGAATGGTAAGGTGGGACATCCTAAACCAAAGCAGAGAATTATTACTAGGAAAATGATGTGTAATGGGGGGATGGGAAGCTGGCAGGAGGAAGCCTGGATCATGTGTATACTCATTACACTGCTTATTTTGGAAAAGATGTGGAAAATTGCATGCAGAGTTTGAAAATGACTGTCCCAGCTATGATTCACTAAAGAAGTCACTCTCAGCCTCATCGACCTTGGCATTTTTTCAAAGGTCATGTTTACACATAATTTATAAAGTTATAACATGCGGTTGAAAGTTTCTCTGGCATATTTAGAAATGTCAGGGAGGGCATTTCTCACCATTTCACTCTGCCTGCCTTCAGTTTCTGCCTATGTTTTAATTCAGTAAGTATTTATTGTGCTTAGAGCAAAGAAGGGCTCTAGTTTTGTGTGCTATAAACCACAAATCTGGAGCCCTCTGCAACTTTAGTTCCTGTTGTGTTTGCCACCTGGTTCTCAGCAAGTCACCTTTAAATGAAGAAATGTCTGTGCTGTGCGTTCTGAGAGCATTGTTCATCTGGCCCCTCACATTAGTCATCTTCATTTTCTGGGTCATAACTGAAGAGAAGTTTTTAAAAATGTTTTGAAGAAAAATCCTCAGGTTAGGTATATTATGGAATCCCATCTGGCTGCAGCTTTTGCCTTGTGATTTGTTACCATTAAAGGGACGTCACTTCTCCAAAGGGCCCATCTCATTCCTAGGCAGTTCTAGTTGCTAACATGTTCTTCCTTAAAATCTGTGTCTATTTTTGCTTGTTGCTCCTGGAACTATTTAGAATAAATCTCTTTCCTCTTTTGCACTAAGCAATTAATTTGGAAGCTATCATGTTTCCATATATTTCATTTTTTTCTTTTACAAGCTAAACCTGCCTCAGTTGTTTCAATAAATTTTCTTGTGACATGGTGAACACTGTTTTACATTTCCTCTTTCTAATATTTGAAGTCTGTTCTATCAGTAATTAGCAGATAGTATTATGTCTTCGGGGTAACTTATCTTGATAGGTATACTAGGCTTTCACATAGATAAGTAATAAGTAATAAAACTTACTTAATTTTTAAAATTAATTTCTCCCTGAAAGTTAACATGTTGACTTGTGGAGGTGATAATTTCAGTTATTTGACTAATTTCCTGAGGAAAACTCCTTTAGCGTAATTTTGAAGGTTTGCCACTCTGCTTTCCAGAGAGGTTTCTGGTGACCAAGTCAGATTTGAACATGCTTCAGATTTTATAAAAAAGGAGTTTTTTAGCTTTTGGGGCAGAATTATTTCATATTATTAATTCTTTTACAGCAATATAAAGTGGGCTTCTTTATTCATTTGTTCATTAAACATTTACTGACTGAGTGCCCGACATACATTAGGTGAGAAGTTGTAAAAGATAAATAACATTCCTGCCAGTCACCAAAAGCTCTCCTGGTGTCAGCTGGCTTTGCTCTTCCATTGATAAAGCTCATTATGCTGTTCAAGTGCTTTTATGTGTACTATGGCATTTGAACCATGGACTCTGGAATCTGGAGGAGCAGCGAGAAGCCAGAGGTCGCTCTTGTTGAGAGCTGAAGTACCTGAAACCCAGAGTGGAAATGTCATTTGACTTTGTCCCATCCTGTCCACCAGTCTCTACAAACAAGTGTGAAGTAACAAAACCAACTTGGGATTGAACAACATTGTCGTTATTTTGAAACTGGAAGTGATAGGAAAAGTTTTAAAACTTACAAATGTGGTATTTTTCATATTTTTGAGTGGAATGTTATTTTCCATAGATCTTAGGGACTTTTCTGGAGTTAACCTGAAAGGGACAACACTTAGGGAGATGTTTAGAGGCCATTATTAAACTTCCTGATACCTCTGAGATAATAGCCCATATTTATTGTGATTTAGCAACAAATTTATTTGTAGGAAAATTTTTCTAGCTACCTCAACTTTGGGAATAAAGACAGAAACCCAGAGGGGATCATAAAATTTTTTTGAGCAGCCAAACAGATGTTACAAGTTCTGTAATTGAGTTTTAACAAGAGGATTTTGCAAATTCAAGAAATAGCTAAATGTTGTTTATACATTATCCTTAAGATGGCAGGGAAGAGTTTAATTAAGTGTAGAAGATCACTAACAGAGGTGGAAATCTTTGGTTATGTGGAAAGTGATATTGGAAATATGAGATATTATGAGCTGTTTAATGGAGTATAAAAAACAAGTTGGATTTGAAATTGAAGATGATTTTGGAGAGACAACAATTAATGCAGGCCCAGGAGGGTTTTTCTAAAAAGTAATATTGTTAAATAAAAAGATATTTGAACATAAGCCTTGAGAATGTCCTCAGCCCTTTGAAGCCATGATTTTAGCTTTCGGCTATGTGATACATGTCTTTTACCTCCATTTCATTACCATTTTTGGATCCCATCGTTAAACACATTATTTAGCAGTATAGGTCAAATTCTTTTCAAACAAATGCCACTAAAATGCAAAAAAGATTCCCAGATATCAGTAATTTTACATGGCATTACATGCAATAAAATTCCAGAACTATAAAATAACTTCATTAAACCTGAGAGTTTATTGTATAAGAGAATTTGGATTGTGCCCAAGTTATCTGAAGTGTAATACTGTTATCCACCTGGGTTGAGCCTAACTTCCCATGAGCTTTGGCACTGAGGTAGGGGGTCTTGAGCTAATTAGTCACTTTTTGCCTGAGGCCAGGGATTAAATCATGTTTCCTGGAAACTATAATTCTATAGATATGTTTTCAAAGTTTTATACGTCTCAGCAGTGTCACTCATCTGCAAAGTTTCATGGTATTTTTTCCATCAGTATTTGACTGCCTGGGTATAAAAGGAAAGAAAGTATATGATTGGATTGATCTAAGGTTTGGAAGTGTAGAAAAAGGACAATCAGTAGGAGCAAAGTCGGAAGAACAAATAAGACTGCTTAGGAAAGGAAGCCAAAAAGAGGCTCTTTGAATGGAGGAAAAGGGAAGCTACTAGGACTAGAGGACATCATGAGTGAAGGAAGAAGATGGAAGAATGTGCTCAGAAGGAAGAGTATCTGGAATTAAAATTTCAGAAGTGGAACAGTCTTGAAATTCTGGTTATGGTCATGGAAGTAGATTAGCAAGTAGTCGAGATTTTAGTAATGCATGCAGGCAGACAGAGCACCATAGGTATCTGATAATGGCTGTGTTGTCTAATTGGGTGTTGCCAGTTGGCAAGAGCTATGGTGATCCCAAGACTGTGATCCAGGTACCAAAGTCTCCAGTTGATGGAGGGAGTATTCTAGGAGCCAGTAAGTATCAGTCCTGTAGACTGGCAGGCAGTGGTGGAATTAGGTGTCATAAGGCTTTGTAGAGAGGGAGTTTGGAAGGCTTGGAAGGTCGCAAGGAACAAGGAGAATGCTGATGTTGAACTTGTCCATGAGTGTTGGGAGATTGAATAATCTTCCATTAATAAAGTTGCAAGGGGGAATGGAGTGAATTTGTGAAAGGGCAGATTTTGCTTAGCAGGGGGACACACGTTGATCTCCAGTTTCCTTAATCTATAAGACTCTTAGAATCTGTTTTCCACATTTGAATTCTCACCACCATCTATGGCCAAGTGGCCAATGCTACAACCCGCATGAAGAGATCTGGTGGCTTGGTTTTAACACCTTGTTTGAAAGCCAGCAGCCTGAATCGGCAAGCCTCATCCTACCCCGTAATGTCCCACAGCTGTGAATTCTCCAGTTAATTATATGTTGGGTAATGAGGATTGCTTTTATCTGTACTAAATTTCAGTTTTAAGCTTTATTAATGGGCTTTCATTTTGGCACTTGTGGGAAAAGGGCAGTGAAGAGGCCTATTAAATTTTCTCTTAGGTTTTTATATATCTTCCTTCCTTCCAAATAGAATAATAAATATTTGCTTCCTTTCTTCCATAGCATTCTCCCATTGCTTTTAACCCAGATGCCTTGTCCAACATTTCTGAATCCCAGGTATGCCACTTATTAGTTCTTGGGCTTCTCTGTGCCTCAGTTTCCTCATTTGTAAATTGATGATAATATTATTTACCTCAGAGTCTTGTTATGAGGTACAAGTGAACTAGTAACATTTGGAAAACAGTAAGAACAGGGTCTGGCAGTAATAAGCCAGATGAAAAGTATTTGTTAAATAAAAATACTGTGTATATGATTCATTAGTAGTAACACTTGCTGAGAACTTGGCCACAGAAAACAGCAACATAAAGCTATGACTAGTGTTGTCCTCTTTTAAAGACAAAATTCGTCCTTTCCTTGGAGTTCCCCATTGTGGTTCTGCAGACTTGCATATCTCTAGTAGAATCTTGTGAATAGATACATTCTCAGTATCAACTTCATAACTTCCTCTGCTTCTGTCACCATGGGCCACTTATCTCTCTACTGTCTCACACTTGTTCCAGCCAAAGATTAGGAATTTCAATCAGTCTTAGTGTGGATTAGAAGCCTTCTTCTGCTTTGGTGTGCTATAAGCCTCTCAAGGCTAGTGGTTGGGCCATTAAAGGGCCCGAGTTGAACTTAATTGTTAACCCACTTCCTAACCAAACTTCTAACTCAATTAGCACTTATTTGACTGTCTAAATCTTTGGCTTGAAGCACCCTGCCAGTTTGGGTGGGAGCTTTGGTATGAAAAGACACCCTTTTCCTGGGAACTCAGCCCGGACAAACCAATTCATTTCACACTTCTTTCCAACCGCCTACAAATGGGAAGCAAATCTTCATCCCAGTTCATCTATTGGGATTGCAGCCAGCAGGCTGATAGATCCCATCAGCCAGTCCATCTCTTAAGTTTCCTGGTCTTTTTAAATATTTATAATGGCTTTTGAATAACACCTTTACTTTAAATAGCCTTTTCATTGGGAGGCTTCTGTGCTTGCTGGCAATTCCTTTGGGGAGAGCAACAATTTTGAAGATGATATTTGTGTCCCTCTTAATGCCATTTTATAACTTGAGCGTTAAAGATTGTTAAGCAAACAAGTAAAGCCTTTGGTTTTGTACTAACATTTTATGACTGGTGAATTCAGTGACCTTCTACTTTGGCTTTGATCTTAATTATTTTAAATATCATAGGGTCTGATTCACAAGGCAGTAACGGCAGCTCATTATTCCTGGCATGATTAGTCTAGGTTAGAAATTAGCTTTGAGGCCCCCGGCACTATGCTCTAATACTTTCTGAAATGGAACACCTGTGTAATGGCTGCACAAATCATTTGGTTAAATCAGTCTCTAATTTAATGAGCTCTGACTTCACATTTGTGTTGTGATCTTTAAGAGTTAAATATGTATGCATAGTTTTGAATTTGCCATGTTGTACAATTATATGCATGCTCAACTTGTGTAACTCATTGCTACTAATTTGTATAAGAAAGATTTGCATAGATAAACATCTGTAAATTGAAAAATCAGCCTTTACTTTAAAAGGAACAAAAAAGAAAACGATAGTAATCTATTTGCACATCAGCCCACTTGCCAGTATCTAAAGAGCAGCAACAGAATGTCCTTATGATTTATTCTCAGAAACTGGATGAAGTCACAAGTGAATATGAAATTTTTGGTATTTACACCAGAAGTTCAAGATTGTACATGGCCAGTTGCTATTTAGGAGGTTACCCTTTCATTTTGTGGTCTCTGGATCATCACATCACCTGGGAACTTAGAAATCCAGAACCTCAGGCCCCACCCTTGGTCTACTCAGTCAGAGGCTGTGTTTTAATGAGATCCTCAGAAGATTTGTAAGTACAGTGAAGTTTGAGAAACACTAATTAGCTTACTCTCCTTAAGCTGATACTGAATTCTGCCCCCATTGTTGGTATTTAAGGCCACAGTCCTACAGAGATCAAACAAGACAGTACTAACAAAAGCTAATATAATGTGAATTTCTAGCAACATCAGAAAATCCTGAATTCAACCAAATCTCACCAGAGCCATCCTACCATCCTTTTCCAAGCCCTCATTACCCTTTGCCTTGGTTATTGCAAGAGCCTCCTAAGTATTCTTGTTTCTACCTTACCTGTTACTCTGTCTAGCTTCACCACTTGATCATAATCTCTTCTCCATACTGCAGAGTAATTCTTTTAAAACTTGAATTAGATCCATCCTCTCTGCCTAAAACCTTCTATTGGCTCCCTGTGTCACTCAGAGTGAAAGCTACTGTTACATGTAGATACGGTCTGCTCATACATTTTGAACCAATGAACATACTTTGAGTCATGTGAATTCTTCCTGGAGTGGATAGATATTGGGCATCAAATGGTGTCTACTTCTCTGACCAAATTTTAATACAGAGTTATTTTTCACTTCCCTGAATCTTTGAAACCACTAGGGTTTGTGTCACTGAGCTTCCTTCACTGAACAAGGCAAGGGATTGCTACTGGCTGCCCAGTTCTCTTTGCTCAGAATTCTAGGATATCAGGCTATGGGGAGGAAAGGTGGCATATGGAAAGAGAACATGTTGGAGGTGTGGTGACTGGAATTTGGCAGCTGCTCAAAATAGTACCTGGCAAAGCCTTTTGCTCGATAAAAAAATTGTACTTCTTGCCTTCCCTCTTGCTTCCTTTCTCTCTCTTGCTACATAATTTTTCTTTCTTCTAATTTTCTTCGTCCCCTCCCTTTCTTCCTCCCTCTCTTTCTCTTTTTCTTTGTGTTTTCTTCATGTTCCTTTGAGATCTGAAGTATATTGCGAGTTGCTGACTATATTCACTTTTCTTCATATTTCTTTTCTTATTTAGAAGATAATTTAAATTGTTTTTGTTCATATTTCTTTAAATATGTGTGCTAGCACTCAAAGATCTGGAATTTTTCTATAGTAATTTAATGGATCTCCAAAGAGGAAAACCCACACCTTTGCTGTGAATGTTCAACCCCATTTGAGCAATGCTACTCAATTAGTTCACTTGCAAATACCTGTCTGTGGCTGATTTCTTTTTATGGGCCAAAGTTTTTGCAATCAGGTTTCATAAAGATCATTTGAGATTTGTGCAGATGGTATTTTTCGTGGATGGCAGCAACAGTATCTCCCATCCCACATGTTCTGGTATCTTGACAAGCTGTCTTTAAGAGGTAAAGTCCACATCCCCTCTCCTTGAACCTGGATTGGGCCACTGTAATTGTCTCAATGAATAAAGTAAGATGAAAACAAGTGCTTTGTGCCTTCTGAGGCTGGGTTATAAAAATGAGTACTTCAGAACATCTGAGATGTCATGCTGTGAGGATGCTCAAGAAGCCCATGGTGAGGCCACATTGAGAGAAACCATGACCCCTGGCTCCTAGTTCCAGCTAAACTATTAACCAGTACCCACCATAAACTGAGCTAGCTATGGCAATCAGCCATTTTAAGAATGGCTCCTCCACTTACTGGTTGAATTGCACAGAGCACAGATGACACTTCTCATCAAACCATCTCAAATTTTGTATTCATAAGCATAATAAACAATTGTTATTGTCTTAAATTTCAGGATGACTTATGTGGGAATAGGTAACTGATGCAAATATATATGTTGCTTAGCCATTTATTTTTGTATTTAGCCAAAGAGTTTGAAAAACACTTAATGACCCAATAGTACAACCCACTTATTTTATAACCAGTACCACCCATAGAGAATGGCCATTGTCTCACCTTTTCTGAAGCATTTACTTTGTCCCAGAACCATAATTTGAATGCAAAAAATCTCTGGAACTCTTCCCAGGATTAGTTTAATTTTCTAACAACTTAACACATTAGGAAATTATGGACTACTGTCTTCATGCCTTTTTCAGACTCCTAGGAGCAGTGATGGATGACCCCAAAGAGGCTTTATATCAGGAATGAAAGTAGCAAATGTGAATTCAAGCTCAGTTACAGCCATAATCTAGGAGGCTTTAGCTTTGTCAAGAGGCAGGGAGTGCCTCAAATAAGACATGATACAAAAAGGGAGTATGTCTTCAGGGAGGAGTAAGATTGAGACTAGTAGAACTGAGCTGCTCTTCAGAGAGCCCAAAGAACTTGGATAGCAACTAAGTTGAGAGAAGAGTTTTGTATTTAACATACAAACCATCTTGACAGTTATTAGTAGCTCATGGCTCCAACCTGCTAGGTATGGGTCTAATGTAGGCAAGTTCTGGGCAGAGGCAGTGCTCAGTGCTAGGTAACTGTAAGCAAAATCCACCCATGTGGAGGTTAAGGCCCTCCCTAGTGTCTTCAGTTCAGCCTTTTTTTGGGGGGGAGAGGCCAGCCAGGGTCAGGTAGCTTGTCTGAACTGTGGTTCAGAACAGCACTCTCAATTCAAAGGGAAACTGAATCACCAGCCAGTAAGGAAGCCAGACAGAACTGGCTTTCCTCAAGGGGGCTAATTTGTGTTATTTTTGTTTCTCTATTTATTGCATAATATTGTTCAGAATGTTTCTCAGGCTCTAAAAAGCAAGATGGAAAAGTGTTATCAGTCTATAACACTGTTATCTGTTTCCTAAGATGGTCATTTGTTTTTCTTAATGTTCTGCTGGTGTCAACATGAGCTCTCAATCACTCATTTATTTGTCCTTGCAAATTGCATAGACTCATCTTAATTATAGATCTGCAAAAAATTTTAGAAGTCATTCCTTAGGTAAATTGGTCTTTCTACCAGTTTGCAGAGGTGGTGGAGGGAAGGAAGCAGGCTAGAACCAGGTGAGCTGCAAAGAGGATTACCGGGTGATTCTGTGGCAGGAAGAAGCACAGGAAGGGGGCTTGAGAACACCAGGCAAACGCTGAAACATCCTTAAGAGCAATTTGGGACAGTTAAGTTTTCCCATAGAAGACAATAAGAAATGAAAAAAAAAAGTTTATGCATGTGTCTATCTTATTTACTATTGTATCTCCAGAAATTAGGGCAGTGCCTGGCATAAGGTAAATATTCAAAAAATATTTACTGGGAGAAACAAACACACACAAACCCTGCAGCTCCACCAGCACATCTCTGGGATAACCCCAGGCCACTGACCCTAAGTTTTCAGCCCCTACAACCATCTTCCAAAGTCTCTTCTGTTTCTCTCTTTAAAATTATTAATGATAAAGAATAGCCAGAGCCCTTTGGATCAGAAATCCCTGTCAGTATTAGGGAGGAACAAATTCTTTTGACCATCTTCTAATTGATTAATTGGATCTTCCAGATGTATTGAGATGGAGACTACACATTCTAAGACATAAAAACCAAAGTGTTCCCAGCCTCCTGCCTCTTTCATAAAGCCCCTTTTTAATTTTCTGCTTTTAATAAAGGTCATAATCAGGCAGTTTTTGGGATCCTTAGCCTTCTTTTGGGGAGGCTTCTTCCTCTAGTGTCAAATGTCCAGAGTAGAGACCTGTTGTCCCTCCTCCCCCCCCACTTTAAATAAAGAAAAACAGAAGTTAATTCACTGGAGAGATCTGTGGACATGGCCAGGTTACAGCTTCCCGGGGGCAAGGAAACCTGACCCTCTCTTTAATAAGCAGATGGTTGACCTTGGTGACATCCACTTACCACTTTTCCTTTCTCATTTGAGGCCCTGGGAGGTGGGTTTCCTCTCTTTTCTAACAGATATATTATGAAATTCTGAACACAGTTTCAGGACAGAGAGTAAGTATTAAAATGAAGCAGAGTTTCATGCTTCAGTTCTTTCATATGTTGTAATATTCATAGGTCATCCTGTTTAATGAAATGGTCCTGGCCTTGTAGTTCCATATTCCAGTAATAGAAATCAGGCTCATTTTGTTGCAGATTCAGGAAGATTCTAATGTGTGAGAGCTGGTTTTGTGCCTCATGCCACATTGCCTCTGTAGACCTTAGATTTCACCCTCAGCACATTTTGTGCTGTTCCTTAGAGGGTCCCCATAAGATGGAGCTTTCGCCCCCAGTGAAAACAGATCAATTCACCTTGCAATTGGGTATTCCTCTTTCCTTATTTCACCATTCCTACCTCCTATGGGATTGTCTTTCAAATATGCTACCCACACCCAAATCCTTATCTCAGGCTGTACTTTTGAGAGAACTCAAATTAAGACAAACTTTTTTGTGAAGGTGCAGACAATGCTGCAAATTTTATATGAACCACACAGAAAGTGATGTGCTAGTTATCAGCTTTCCCAGAGAAAAAATCTTAATTTGTAGCATTTGCCAATTCTGTGGTGTAAATGCTCCCGCTGTGGCCAATATCAAGCCACCAGGATGGTAACTGCTAAACCCACAGTGGGATGAGATGTGTGCCATCAGCCCTCCACATGTATGTTGGCTCCAGCTCATCACTGCCATAGCCTGGAGCAGTATAATCCACATAACTGATCATCAAGAAATATCAATTGAGACTGAATACTACTAATGTTCTGTTTTCTGTTAGATGCCCTAACTCATTGCAGTGCATATTACGTTATTTTAAACATTAAAAATGCACATTTCACCTGCATACCTATATTCAGAATATAAGTCACCAATATTTGGAACTGCCTTTGTGTAATCATGTTGCATAAAGAGCAGTTGCCATCTCACCAGATGGAAACAGGTGGCCTACAATGAGATAATTTGAGGACAGTTTAGTGAAAGAACTTTTTTTTTCTTTTTAAAGATTTATTTATTTATTCATGATAGACAGAGAAGGAGAAGCAGGCTCCATGCAGGGAGCCTGACGTGGAACTCGATCCCGAGACTCCAGGATCACGCCCTGGGCCAAAGGCAGGCACTAAACCACTGAGCCACCCAGGGATCCCGTGAAAGAGCTTTTAACAAAGGAGTAGGCAAGGATTAGAGAAAATGAGATTTTATGTAGTGCGCTTGGATTTGTGTTATTAATCCTAGCTCTGAAAGGGCAGAGAAGGTATGGTTATCAGAACTGAGGACAGAGAGGGCTGTGTGGCAAGAGACGGCCAACAGGAATTGAAGGTTTGCAAAAAACATAGCCAGCCCACAGTAACTTACCAGGAGGTTGCAGGGATTATTATTTCGGCAGCTCTGTCCTCCTTTCCAGTCTCCTACTTACGCAACCCACTGGCAAAACCATCTCTGCCCTTGAGAAGCTTATAGTCTGGTTCTAGTAGGGCTTGTATATTCATTTGAGCCTCAGGCACAAGAACACATTTTCACAAAATGAACTAATTGAGGCCATAAAGAATTAGGTTACCATAACATTAGGTTGCAGTATGAAATAGTAATAGTACTTGGGCTGTTTGGAATGGACAGGGGAAGTAGAATCAAATGCAATGCTGATCTGTTTGCTGGGAAAGCTGTACTTTAACTAATGAAAGTACCACAATTGAAATTGGAAGAGTGGAAATTTACGAGGCAAGTATGCCAGGGAACATTCTGAAGGAAATCCAAGGAAAGGTGTCTAGACAATATTAAGGAGTGGCTGGACAACGCCGTCAGCTGGTGACACAAATAACTATCTGTAAAGTTAGCAGCTCAAAATGGTTGCCATAGATACTCCTGGAATGGAACAATAGGGTTTCTAGCAATGCTTTTCTGCCAACATACTAAAATGTTTTAAGGAAATCTCCTTGATTTTATTTTTTAATTCTTGACTACTGACCTGTCCATATGGAAAGCCCCAGGTTTTAGAATATGGGCCCAGGAACATATTCTACTCTGACCTAGATTTTGACCTCATTTTCCTTTTTAATCTTTAGTCAACAGGTTTCATAGAAATTATAAAATCCAAGACTTGGATTTTGATCTTTAGCATTGCTTTCTATTAGTCAGAATGTAGGTGTAAGGTGAGGTGGAAGAAGAGGGGCTTTCAGTAATATTCAAAGAAATTAGTGCTGGTGACCCTCAACTTACAGTCACTGGATTCTTGGCAGCTGAAATTTCTATTTGAGTTTCAATCAGTGTTGCTTGTAGGATATACAACTTCCTGAAACTTGAATGACTCATGCCAAGTTGTCATACCATGCAGCCCTCCCTTTCTGAGACCACAGCTTTGGTAAGATACATTTCTTGGAGGCACTAGGAATGTGATTTAACCTCATCTTTATAACAGAGAACAAAGTGGATGGTGATGTGCTGAACAAAAGAACAGAGAGTTTATCAGGATGTTTTTGGTTATAATTAAGAGATGAGCCAACCCAAACTGGCTTTTACAATATAGAGTTGTACTGGTTTTCACATTTGTAAAGTTTATAAGCTTCAGTCCTGGTTTGTTTTTGGTTTGTTGTTCAAGAGTTCAAGATCCTTTATTTAAGGAGTTTCTCATTTCAGCCCTCTTCTCTGGGTTGTTTTTGTGTTCATAGTACCAAAAGAGCTATTGTGCATTACATCCACACCTTCATCACTCAGAGCTTAAGGTCATGGTTCCAGAATCCTCAGGGAGTTTCCAGAAGTCACTATGATTAGTTTGATTTAAGTCATACACCCACCTCAGATCAATCCTGTGGTCAGAGCAAAGGAGAGATATCTTCTTCACCTACAATCTGTGCCCCTGGAACCACATTCACATAAGGAAAGGCATGGAATGGGTGGTAGAGAGATCACCATGGCACTCATTGTAAAAAGTGAATGTGGGATAGAAAGGAGAAGAGTGGCCCAAAGGGGAGTTTGACAATAACAGGGTAATTTTATTCTACATCTGGTTTAGGCAGTACAGAAACTATGTGAATTAGAGGCAGTATCACTGAAATTAGTTAAAGTGGCTGTATCAAACAATAAGAAAAATTTTAGTTCCGTAACCTATAAGTGATGTGGTTTTGGGTAAATTGATTTATTTTATTTACAGTTTTTTCAACTGTAATATATGGGTGATAATTACTATTGTGTGGGGTTGTATTGATAATTAACTAGGATAGCTTTTGTAAAAGTCTCTACTATAGGATCTTGCATAAAATAGGCACAAATTATATGGCAGAATTAGTGACCCAAATGATAACAATAATTTATTGGTACTATATTTAGTGTATCCTATACAGTCCCAAGGTGATGGTTACTATATTTTAGAGTTGTTTTGGTGATTATAAAAGATAATACCCCCAAAAGATTTAGAATACATGGGAAGATCATTAATAGTTAATATTATGTAACATGTAATCAGTGCCTTGCTGGGTTATACTTTCAATTACATTGTCAATGGTGTCTCTTAGCAACCTTATTCTCATAAGCTACTTTTATAAACTCAGGGGTTTTAGGTAGTAGGTCAGATGAAAGCTGTACATTATGGCAGCACTTAGTGTATTTATATTTTTGAATTGTCTTACCTTGCAACACTCAAAAAATTGTAACATTTCTCACATCCTGTTTTTCCATATTCACTACTACCTGTTGGTTATTCATCTCTGATACTTGTATTGTTTAATTCCTATGGCAGTCTTATTTTTAGTTCTGTTGTCTTTCTTCAGAAGTTTTTTTTTATCATATTCAGTGGTTAATTTCATTCTTACAATCCATATGATTTTTCCTCTCATCTTTCCTAAGCATAAAACATGCTTATTTTTCTGTTTTCTTTTCTAACTCTCAACCGTTTTAATACATCCTAAAATATTTAACCTTTGCTTATGTCTCAGAAACACATATAATTATTCAGTAAAGTAAATAAATGATTAGAAACTCATAGTAGTCTTAAAAATATGTTTTGTGCTATTGTAAATTTTAAATAAGACATGAGTTACTGTTAGACAGTATTAGAAATTCTACCTTTTAAAGATTAAATAAATAAATTTTCAGAAATGCAAACAGTTCTTATTAAATTAAATGCCGTTACCTGTCTCCTTTAAGCATTGACATTTATCAACTAACAGACTTGTCTTATCAAGCAACCACAGTATACTTGGACATGCTTTTGCTGACATCTTCATGTGAAAAATCACTGCTCCTGAATCTTAAGGACACATGCATACATGAACACATATTCTCCTTACAGGTTGTAGACCAGATGAGAAATGATTTGCATTAAGAGATTCATGATAAAACGCATTTACTTTTTTGGAATGTGATCACCGATTAAATGAAACTTTGGGGGCTTAGTGCTATTAGGAAGTAATAAGGAATGCCAACTAAGTTCTTTGCACTAAGTTCTTTGTACATTTTAGATAAACGTATGCTTTACAAAGCATGAAAATTTAATTCCAAGATGAAGCCATTAAAAGAAGAAAAAAAAAATCCTAGTGCTAATGAAATGGTGGCCCCAGTAAGCACAGGGACTTTAAACATGACTAACCACAAATTATTTACAACCAAAACAAAGGGGATAGCAGAAAGGCATTCCCTGATTAATGCCTCCAAACTCATGGTGTTGGACCAGATTTTTCCCTAAAAAGTCTGCTGTAAAAAATTCTTGGAGACTCTACTTTCAATGATACATTTGATGAAGGGTGCCCTTTTGTGGCAGCAGGGTGAAGGGTGGTATGGTTGGGTTTTGGCGAGAAGGATCCTCTTTTTGCTCTAATCTATTTCAGTAAAATTAGAGCACTATAGTAAGGAAAGAGTAAATAAAATGAAAATAATAAAGTAATTGAAATAAAATTAAAATTATCTTTATATAGCATATTATAATTATATATTATATGAATTACAATTTCATGTCTTCAAAATTGGAATTGCTTTGTTTAATCAATTTAGATGCATCTTAGAGTGCATTATGCTTAGAGCATAGAAGTATGATATTTATGGTTATTGGCATTTAGAATTTGGCATCAGACCCTTACTTCACTAGAGTTTCATTGGAAAATAAATTATGACTTACAGGCTTGCCCTATTGGCTACCATTTTAAGGAATGTAATGTGTCTTGGGTATCAGGATTATATTTATTCATTCACATCCACTGCTATCAGCTATGTTAACTGATTTAAAAATTTTAAGGAGAAGTTTTGTTTCTATGCAGATGACATAAATTAAAATGGTAGGTTTATGGAAATCTTAGGTAGTTTCTGCCATTTGCCAATGAGTTGAGTAGAAAGACTACTGAAAGATCCTGATTTTTTTGTTGTTGTTGTGTGACTGAACAAGTTGCTTTGCCTCTCTGAATCTTTCACTTCATGTGTAAAATGAGAGGATTTGAAGCAGATTACCTTTAAAATGTCATTCTATTTCAAATCTTAATCTCCTACAGGGTGAATTAGCAAAATGGAAGTTACTCATTGGTAGCACATTAATATGGGAAAAGTAACTAACATGGGACTCAACTGTATACTTCTTGTCTTAATCCAATGCTTGGAAATGTAGTTCACTTGATTTGTAGGTAATTGCTGACCATAAGCAGCACAGCTCAAGTGAGCCTACATGGAATTAGAAAACAGGAAGCGCTTGGTTTTTTCTCATTTGAGCTTTCTCCATGTAGAATAATATTTCCCGTGTCTCCTTGTGGACTAGTATCACTAGGGACAGGAAACTCAATTAGTTGAACTCAGAAACCTTCCTCATCTTCATAAACTTTCATTCCTAGCTCAAGAATAACCACGTTAGGTGTTTGACTGAAATTTTACAAGTGCCTTTAGAGTGTTAGAACTTTTCTTTAATGTTAACCTCAGCTTTCATTTATATATGTATATATTTACAATACTATATATGCATATATATACAACACTACACACACACACACACACACACACACATATATGTGTGTGTAATCTTATATGTATAAATTATTCTCATGGAAATCCTACTCTCAATTTGTAATTTTCCCAGAACATTCCTGAGGATTTTCCCACCTACTTTTCTCTGTCTCAGTCTTGACTATTTCCCCCTTTATATTGTCTGCATTTATTTTATTTAGGCATGTTCACTCATTTTTCAGTTTTTCCCATTAGAAAAGAGTTTCTGTGAAGATAGAACCATTTCTCATTATTTTTATCTACCCAGTGTCTAACACTTAAAAGAAGAACAATAAATATTGAATAAATAAATGACATAAAGTTTATTGTGTGCAGTATTCCAGGGAAACACTGTATTAAGGATTATCTAATATCCTCCAATCATTTTGAGGGGGATTAAGATCTTTTTGACAAATGAAGGAGCTAAAGATATAGAATAGACAGAAGTAGATTAAACTCTCCTCTAAAAAAGTTATTAGCTTGAATATTTAAACAAGGATATAACAGCAATAAAAACAACCAAGTTAGTCCTATATCTTATGAGAGACGAAGCAAAAATTATGGAACAGAATGAAACTGAGGGATGAAAAAACATCCACCGGAAACTACCAGAAAAAAATAGACAAACCTACAATTATAAAGAGATATTTTTACACTTCTCTCAGAAGCTGGCAAATCAAGCCAACAGAAGATGATCATGGATACAAAATTTTCAACAGTTACAAGATTGACATTAAGCTTACCTTCCAACTTGGCTTTTGCTTCTCCTCTGTTACTCTTTTTCTTTAAAAAGATTTTATAAGGGCTCCCTGCATGACGCCTGCTTGTCCCTCTGCCTGTGTCTCTGCCTCTCTCTCTCTGTGTGTCACTCATGAATAAATAAATAAATAATCTTTCAAAAATAAAATAGAAAAATAAAAAGATTTTATTGAAGTATACTTACGTAGAGTAAGATGCATAGATCTTAATTGTATTGTGTGATGTACTTTGACCGATGTACACACACATACAACCATCATCCCAATTAATATTAGAGCATTTCCATTACCAATAGAGTTCCCAAACCCCACCCTCCAGAGGCAACCCTGATCTGATTTGTATCACTAAAGATGAGTTTTTTCTGTTATTGAACTTCATATAAGTGAACCCATATAGTGTGTCCTTTTACCAGTTTGGCTTCTCTCACTGCTCATGGTGCTTTTCAGATTCATTTATATTGTTGCATGCATCCGTAGTTTTTTCAATTTCATGGCTAAGTAAGACTAGTATGGACTTACCATAGTTTGTTCCCTCACTCGTTGATCTATATTTAGATTGTTTCTAGACCTTGGGTATCATCAGTAACATGTCTATGAACATGGAAATAAAAGTCTTTTTGTAGACATATGGTTTCATTTCTTCTGGGTAAGTACCAAGGGGAGGAGTTACCAGATCATATGACAAGTGTAAGTTTAACCAAAAATCTGTCAAACTGGTTTACAAAGTGATTATATTATTTTATATTCTGATACCAGCAGATGCCAATGTATGAGCATTTCAGTTTTCGACATTCTCACCAACTTTGTTTTAATCATTACAGTGAGTATGAAGTGTGTAAAGTAGTATCTCAATGTAGTTTTTTTTTTAAGATTTTATTTATTTATTCATGAGAGACACACAGAGAGAGGCAGAGACATAGGCAGAGGGAGAAGCAGGTACCCTGCAGAAAGCCCGATGTAGGACTCGATCCTAGGACCCCGGGATCACGACCTGAGCCGAAGACAGATGCTCAACCACTGAGCCACCCAGGCATCCCTCAGTGCAGTTTTAATTTATATTTCCCTGATGGTGACTGATTTTGAGGATGTTTCTGTATGCTAATTCAAGCATTGTATCAAGATTCAAATCTTTTGCCCCTTTAAAAAAGTTCTTTTTTATTAAGTAGCATATGATTTTTATATATTTTTGATATAAGTCCATAGCAGACAGAGTGACTTCCCAAAAATGCCCATGCCCCAATCTTTAGATTCTATGCATATATTACATTATATAGTGAAAGGGATTTTACAGACAGAATTAAGGGTAGGGACCTGAAAGAAGATTATTTGGGTGGGCCCAGTCTTATCACCTATGCCCATACGAGAAGGGAACTTTCTCTGGTTGGAGGCAGAAGAGATGAGACAGAAAGAAAAGTCAAAGAGATTGGAAGGATGAGAATTATTTGGTCCACCAATGCTGGCTTAAAGATAGAGGGGACAATGTGACAAAGAAATAGGCAGCCTTAAGGAGCTAGAAGAGGCTCCTGGGTGATAGCCAGTAAGGAAATGAGGACCTCAGCTTAAAAGTCTCAAGGAACTGAATGCTGCCAACAACCTGAATGAGTTTGGAAGTTGATTCTCCCCAAGAGCCTCGAGTAAGAGTTCTGGATGGCTGACACTTTGATTTGGGCCATGGGAGACCCAGAGCAGAGGAACCAGTCCAGCCCACCTGGACTTCCAACCTACAGAGCTGTGAGATAATAAATTTATGTTGCTTTAAATAATCAATTTTATGATAATTTGTTAAAGCAGCAATAGAAAACTAATGCAAGAGTCAAGCCATTGGTCAGATAAATGCATTGTAGATATCCTCTTGACAGTCCTTGTGGCTTTTCATTTTTCTAATAGTGTCTTTTGATGACTAGCAGTCTTAAATTCAGGTGAAGTCCAGTTGTGTGTATTTTTCTTTCATCTTCAATGCTCCCTGTTTTGTTCCTTGGAACTTACCTCTTATGTTAGATCTCCTCTTCCAAGATATTTTGTACTTTTTCAAAGTTGTTAAGGTTTGTCCTGTAGCTCCCAGTATTGCTCAAGAAAAATTAAAATGTGTCAGATCACTGGTTAACCAGGGATCCTAAACATCACCCCCAGATTTATGTGCCAAGTTCTCCTATATACAGAATTATTCATCCTTATTTCATGAAATTGATTTTGATCTATTTTTCCCCAAACCATTATCTTCTCTCATAATTTTATAATGGGTTGTTTCAACTCTGACAGAAAATAAATCCTCAACATATATTTTTCTTAGTTACCACTGAGTCTTAAAAAGTGGCAGGTACTCTATTGGGAATATGATATATCTGTGATCTTCCTAATAACTCTGTAAGGTAGTGTTATTGACCCCTCTTTAAAAAATAATACCACAGCTTAGTATTAAAAAAAAAAGCCATGAACATTCTAAAAATTTACTGCCCAGACTTTTGCCATTTTTCAGTTCTGATACCCACTAGGATATTTAATCTATGTCCATAAATTTCTCTTCAGAGTAGAAATTTATCAGTTTTTATTCTTTATTTTTTTAAAGACTTTATTTATTTATTCATGAGAGACACACAGAGAGAGGCAGAGACACAGGCAGAAGGAGAAGCAGGCTCCCTGTGGGGAGACCGATGTGGGACTCAATCCCAGGACCTTGGGATCATGACCTGAGCCAAAGACAGACACTCAACCGCTAAGCCATTGAGGCACACAGTTTCTATTCTTTAAATAACATAATTATAATAAACATTTTTGAATTCTAAGATATTTCTGTTTAAATATTTAAGCAGAAAGATGATAGGGAAAATTTAATGAGGAGAAGGATCTTAAAACATGGTCTTAAAGTATCTCCACTTTAGATAAGGAGCAAAATTTAAGTGTGTAATAGAGCAATCAGTTAATACCTTGACACAGTGACAAAAAATAACATTGTAAATGTGGAACAAATGGACATTGTATGCCCTCCAGGTGTGATACCCTGAAAAAAAAAACCTGTGATACTCTAACTGGGAATGCATGAACTGAATGTGAACAGGGAATATCAGACAAATCCCAAGTAAGGAACATACACTTTTTTTTTTTTTTTAAAGGACCATAGTCTTCAAAAATGTCATCATCTAAAATATAGACTGAAGAATATTCCCAGGTTAAAGCAGACTAAAAGAGACATGTACTCAGCTGTGTATACACTTAGGTGTGCAAAAGCCAGATTTATACATCTCTTTCTGCATGCACATTCAGTTATTTCATTTTGGTAGCTAGAAATTGGTTAAGGTGAGAGTACTTACATCACAGAAATGACATGATACAAATGAGGGTAGTTACCACTGGAGCACTGGTTGGTAAACATTTACCAGCATACCACTGGAGACTTGACAACCAAGCCCAATATGTGATCCTGGACTAGATTTTGAACTGGAAGGAAAAATACACTATAAAGGATGTTACTGGGAATACAGATGGTAGAAAAAGAAGAGTATTGTATCACTGTTAAGTTACTGACGTTGGTAACTGTGGTTATGTAAGAGAATATTTTTATATTCTTAGGAAATACACATTAAAGTATTAGGAGTAAAGGGTCATAATGTATACAACTTATTACACTGATGTATTTTAGAAAAAAAAATGAATATATATAAAAAGCATGTAGGGCACCTGAGTGGCTCTGTTGGTTAGGCAGCCCACTCTTTTTTTTTATTAATAATAAATTTATTTTTTATTGGTGTTCAATTTGCCAACATGCAGAAGAACACCCAGTGCTCATCCCGTCAAGTGCCCCCCTCAGTGCCCGTCACCCATTCGCCCCCACCTTCCGCCCTCCTCCCCTTCCACCAACCCTAGTTCGTTTCCCAGAGTTAGCAGTCTTCATGTTCTGTCTCCCTTTCTGATATTTCCTACCCATTTCTTCTCCCTTCCCTTCTATTCCCTTCACTATTATTTATATTCCCCAAATGAATGAGACCATATAATGTTTGTCCTTTTCCGACTGACTTATTTCACTCAGCATAATACCCTCCAGTTCCATCCACGTCGAAGCAAATGGTGGGTACCTGTCATTTCTAATGCTGAGGAATATTCCATTGTATACATAGACCACAGCTTCTTTATCCATTTATCTTTAGATGGACACCGAGGCTCCTTCCACAGTTTGGCTATTGTGGACGTTGCTGCTAGAAACATCGGGGTGCAGGTGTCCTGGTGTTTCATTGTATCTGTATATCTGGGGTGAATCCCCAGCAGTGCAATTGCTGGGTCGTAGGGCAGGTCTATTTTTAACTCTTTGAGGAACCTCCGCACAGTTTTCCAGAGTGGCTGCACCAGTTCACATTCCCACCAACAGTGCAAGAGGGTTCCCTTTTCTCCGCATCCCCTCCAACATTTGTGGTTTCCTGCCTTGTTAATTTGCCCCATTCTCACTGGTGTGAGGTGGTATCTCATTGTGGTTTTGATTTGTATTTCCCTGATGGCAAGTGATGCAGAGCATTTTCTCCTGTGCGTGTTGGCCATGTCTATGTCTTCCTCTGTGAGATTTCTGTTCACGTCTTTTGCCCATTTCATGATTGGATTGTTTGTTTTTTTTGCTGTTGAGTTTAAGAAGTTCTTTATAGATCTTGGATACTAGCCCTTTATCTGATAGGTCATTTGCAAATATCTTCTCCCATTCTGTAGGTTGTCTTTTAGTTTTGTTGACTGTATCCTTTGCTGTGCAGAAGCTTCTTATCTTGATGAAGTCCCAATGGTTCATTTTTGCTTTTGTTTCTTTTGCCTTCATGGATGTATCTTGCAAGAAGTTACTATGGCCGAGTTCAAAGAGGGTGTTGCCCGTGTTCTCCTCCAGGATTTTGATGGAATCTTGTCTCACATTTAGATCTTTCATCCATTTTGAGTTCATCTTTGTGTATGCCCCTCTTGATTTTGACTCAGCTTGTGATCTCATGGTCCTAGGACTGGATCCCATATCTGGCCCCACACTCAGCAGTGAGTCTGCTTTAGGATTCTCTCTCTCTCTCTCTCTCTAAAATAAATATTTTTTAAAAAGAGCATTATATAAAATCAAACAATAAAGCAAAGATACAAATATACAATATATAAACTAAATGAAGATTATATAGGTTATTGTTTTGCTTTTCTTTCAAGTTTTCTGTAAGCTTAAACTTTTTAAAAATAATAGTTAAAAATATCCTAAAAGGTAAAAACAAAAAACAAAAAACAAAACAAAAACTCCCCAATGAGAATAAGTTTTAAAAAAGCAGAAGACTTGAATATGTATTTTGTTTTGTGACATCTCTTTTATAAGACTAGGCATTATTCTCCTCAGCCATACACGGAAAAAGGGAATTTTACCACCTGGGAATTTTACCTCCCTTGGTAAATTGCTTATTTTGGAAAGTTTAAGATGTGCCCTGGCTGTTGCGGTTTTGCTATATCAGTGCCACTTGGATCAAAGATTGCTCAGAGTCTCACCTGCATTGGGCAAACACTGTTACATGAAACTCAATCCAGTCCATTCATTCTCTTGAAATCTTTATAAAGAAGTTGCAGGGGAAATGCATAGATAATTACTGTTTATGCTCTAGGACCAAATTTACTCCTTTCAGTGGGTTTGAAGAAGATGGTAATGAGCTTCTTTTGTGGCCCTGCCATTCACCAGAAGACAGCTCTTTCAAGCTGAAGGCTGATTTAATTATTTCTCACTGAAGAGCATTGCAGCAAGGTTGCTACAGAAATTTTATTTTTGTTATTTTTTTTAAGTAACAGTATTACATACAAATGTTTTAAAAAATCAAACTATGCTAGAAAGGTACCAGATGAAAAATACCAATTACATCCATTCCCTGCACCCCCATAGTCATTATGAACTATTTCTTATATATTTCTGGGGGAAGAGAATATGTACACATACTTACATGCATGTTCTTTAAAAATATACAAATGATTCCTTATTGTATGCAGTATCTTACATTTTTTTCTCTGTATGTTATATTTTTCCCACCTCTAATAATACTATACTGAACTGTATGAACTTGTTGTTTTGACCTAATATCTCAGGATATTTATAAAATTATAAATATATGTTGTCTATTCATATAAATGAATGTATATAGATAGGTACTTCTGTGACTGTATTTTTTTTTTTTTGTGACTGTATTTTTGATAAATTCTTTTACTGGGAGAATTCTAGGTAAGAGAGAATGTTCATTTTTAATCTCAATTTTGTCAAATTTTTCTCTAAAAATGTACCACTTACAGGGACCCTATTAGTATAGGACACTGCCTCAACACCACTATAACTTAGGAATTTTAAGTTTTGCTTATCTTAGTTTTAAAAATTTAGTTTTTATTTTTTGATTGACTTTGAGCAGCTTCTTATAGCTTTATTTGCTTTTAGTATTTTTTTTTTTTTTACAAAAGTTGCCTTTTTGTATCTTTTAAGGATCATTGTTTGACTCATTTCTATTGATTTGTAGATACACTGTGTAAGTTCAAGAAAATAGCTTTGTCATATGTTCTGCAAACATTGAAGGTGAGTGAGGAGCATGAGTGAAATGATACATGGCAAAATTAGTGCTGAAATTATTTCATAGCTTACATACAGAATTTTCTTTTCTTTTTTGCAATTTTATTTCATTTTTTAATTTAATAAAAATTTTGTTAATTTTTAAAACAATTTTTGATTATCAGGTTTAACATTTCTTGTATGTCTTCTCTATTTTATGTCTGACTTAGAATGACCTTTCCTTCTCCAAAATTATTAAAATTTTATCCCGATTTTCTTCTAAATTCCTAGGACTTGTTCACCTTCAAAGAAGCATGTGTCCCTGCTTTTCCAGGAAAGTTCTGATTATAAATATTCCATTTTAGTATCAGACTATACCACCAGAATTAAATTGAGAAAAAAAATGTAACAACCTCCAGTAATTCTTTACTACAACATAGCTAAGTTATGGTCTGTATTAATTAAGCATCTCTTAAAACTTTGTACTTGTTCCCCCAGCTCTTGCCTGATTCATGCTCCCAAAAGGACTTTACAGTCTTTTTTTTTTTTTTTGGAATGTGACACTTTGGAGTAAGAATGTAGCTGGAATCCCACCTGTAAGTGAATTTGTATTCTGATGCAAAGGAATGTTTTCTGAAAGCCAGGCTTTTCCTTGGACATTGCAGACTTGCAGAGATGAGACCTAGCTCATTCTGGAAGCTAGAGGTATGAGTGACTTGGAATTACAGGTTAAGGAAGGAGTTAGAGCCTCTTCCTAATTTAGGTTCCCATCTGAAAGATGGCTCCGATACTTGTTCCACATAAGCCAAAACAAAACAAAACAAAACACAAAACAAAAATGGAAAGAAAGAAGAAAGAAAGGAAAGAAAGAAAGAAAGAAAGAAAGAAAGAAAGAAAGAAAGAAAGAAAGAAAGAAAGAAAGAATCCAGGTAACAAGACCTTCTCGGGCAAACAAAATAAGACAACAACATTGAGGGGTTTGTTGTTTTTGTGTGTATTGTTTGTTGCTGGCTTGTTTTTTTCCAGTTCATTGGACTTAGGCAGCTCAACCTTCATTTAAGGAAAGGCTCGTGGGTGTCTTGTGGGCTTCACTCCATATACCTCTGCTCTGCATCTATGACTTGTGAAAACAAGCATGTGGGATGCTAATTCAGTCTTTGGTTTCTTTTTCGTATCAAATACTGCCAACTTGGCCTTAAATGTGTGCCAGATGTGCTATGGTTTTATGATGTGATACTGTTAGGAAGTCTGGGTTAAGTATGGATGTGAGCTGGCTTTTGTTCCTGGAGTGGATCCTGTCACCGATGGCTACAGCACAAGCTTGGAAGCCCAATAGCTTTGCTAGGCATCTTGGCGAGAGGTGCCTGGCAGCAAATGGTCATCAAATCCCTGGAGACAACTGCAGGTTCTCTGGTTGGTTCTCTCCTCTCTGATGGCTAGATTTCTGAGTTTTGTGAGAACTTGCAGATTGCTTGCCTGAAGGAGGGAGGCTGAAGCTTTGCCAGAGTGCAGCACACACTGTGGAAGGATTGTCACAAATACCCTAGGGTAACCTCCTGATGTGCACACCTAGGGCACTGTTGCTTTTCCAACTAATATTTTAAAGGTATTGTCATTGCTATTGAGTCTGAACACTAGAATATATTTAACTTTTGAGTAAGAATTGAAAATAAAATGAGAGAGAGAGAGAGAGATACCAGTGAGGGGAAAAAATAATAACTAGAAAGTTTAAGGCAAGAAAGAGATGATCTGAATGGAAATGGGTTCTTTTGGAGACTGCAATATATGGACAGTTTTCCCAGGTCTATGTTTACCTTTTTACAAAAAACCTATCCGAAACATTATAAATGCATATTTTTATTATTTATATTTATTCCTTTTTCATTCTATTTCTTGCAATCAGACAAAACTCTGGTTATAGTTTGGTGCTTTGTTTTTGATTTTGACAAAACTTGATCTCTCTCATGCATAACTACAATGAAAGACATACCACCAAGTGATGTTAAAATTTGTACACTTTAGAAAAACTAAGCAGTCTTATATCATTGAAATTCCATTTTTAAATCTTGAAAATCCAGGTTCTGTTGGTCATTGGGAAGACTTGAATATTTTATTTCTGAAATCTGTTTGCTTACTCTGAAAGTGTTTAGGGTAAATTAGGTTGTACCAGAATATTTAGTGGTTCTGATAATAGTAATTACAGACAGGAGAAAATCATAGAGGAAAGCATTGATGTATCTTAGACATTATTTTCCTAATAAGGTATTTACAAAATGCAGGGCAATGAAAGGGATTTTTACATTGAATCAAAATGAAGTACCAAAGACCAATTTGTTTTCAGGATGTGGCAGGCAGCGACTCCCATTTCCTGTAATAGGGTCATAACCTCTTGCTAACAGCCTACCTTCTCTCACACATTGTGGCTCCAAAAAGATTTATGACTCTTGCTGTCCAGAATCGTATTTAGTAACGGGAGCTTGTACTCATAAGAGTGGAATAGAGGTAAAGAAGATAGTCTATTTCCTTTATTTCCTTCACTTTTTCAGACTTGTCTTAGGGCAGAGCTGTCTAATAGAACTTGCTGATGGAAATGTTCTAAATCTGCACTAATATGGTAGCCAGTGGCCACATGCGGCTCTTGAGTTTTTGAAATGTGGCTAGCATAGCAAAATAACTGCATTTTAAACCTTATGAAAATTTAATTAGTTTAAATTTAGATAGGTACATGTGACGAGAGGCTATTGCTTTGCACAGTGCAGCCCTAGACTAGAGCTTAAATAATTTTCCCAGTGACAATTGACTTGGACAAAGCAACACTAACCATTTCTTCCTAAATAACAGCATGAGTGAAAAAAAATCAAGTAAATATTTACATTTTTCAGAATTTAGCTTAGGCAAGATTTCATAGGACCCTAGTTCCCCCAAATGGCTTTAGGGAAAAGTTATTAATTATATAAAAAGAGAAGCTCCAATGCCAGTTTCTAAAATTTTCAAACAAAAATGGACAATTTGATAAATAGATCTATTATTTAGGTCTTAGGGATTTTCTTCCTCTCTGAAGCACATTTAAATTGTTCTGATGTGATCTTATATCAGGTTGAGTATTAACTTGGAAGTCTCTTATATTATCCCAGATTATCTCAATAGAAATCTTATGTGACAAGATGTACAAAAGAACCATCTTTGTTTCAATGTTTTGGTACTTTGTTTTCTTTTAAATCATGAAGAGGTGCATGAAATTACACTCAGAAAAATATTCTGCAATGGACTTTGCTTCACAACTCTGGGAGGAACTAAATTTTTGTTTATGTGTGATCCAAGATGATCAATATCATCCCAAATGGTGAATCACCCAAAGTGACCTTTCTATTTCCAAGTGAGTTATTCTTAAACATGTAAACTAGTAGTCACCAGGGAGCATGATCTGTGTTATGATTTTCCTGTAAGGGACATATTATAATAAAAGGTGATACTGAGGCATGAAGATTCAGAGATGTGAAACATCTGTAAGCAAATTTACATTTAGTTTGACTTCCTGGGAACCACCTTTATTCATTAACCTCTTTTGTCATAGGAAAATGCTCTTCTTTCTTGTGAAATCATTGTACAAATACCATTTCCTGTGTGTGTGTGTGTGTGCGTGTGTGTGTGTGTGTATAAAAGCACTAGAGTTGGTATGTGACTTCTTAGCTGTGTGACAAGTTTCTTCACTCTTCAGTTTCCAGGCCTCTGTTTAATCATCTGATATATATATATATATATAATTTTACATATATATTTGAAACATTAAATTTACTAAACAAATTTAAGATCATCCTCTTAAATATTCTTTGAGGATTAATAATGCAGTAGGAATACTTGACAAGGTCATTTATCACAGAATTTTAGATGTTAGATGCTGGTTGGAATTTGAGTGTAAGTAGTTTGAAAGGTGCAGGAATCGGTGGTGTGGGAGTGGGAAAGTGACAGGGGAAAAAAAACGACTATGTGGCAAAGTCATGAGCAGGTACCCACTGTGAGCAACTTTAACTCATTACTTCTTGAACATCTAGGAAAATGTATAGAACATATCTTAGGGTGGGTTGTCCCTTCTGAAACTGTTATATCTCTCCACCAACTCTTGTTCATTACTGCTTGAGCATTGCTCCCCAGGTCTGTTCATTGCCAAGCACTACAATTAATGGGCAACTAATGAGCAGAGTGGTCTTCCGTGGCTTTGGAAAATGCCTGCAAACAAAGAGATGAGAATACTGGCAGTTGGAAATAAGAAGGTGTACAATGAGTTAATAAACCTAGGGATATAGGTGGAGCAACAGCATCCTTTGCTACGTGGGAGGAAAGGGGTCCATAAAGTTCAATGAAGAGTCTTCTTAGGCTTCTTAAGAACAGTCCCTGGGGTGTACCATACTTGAGATAAGCTCTGCCATCCATCCTGGGGTAACCTTGGACAAACAGCTTGATATTCCTCTTCTGTGTAATTCAGCTTGTTAGGGATACAGGGGCTCAGGTCCCAATCCAGAACTAATAAGTCAGAATCTTCATTTTAGCAAGATCCCAAGGAGATTTATAACTACTTTGAATCTTGAGAAGTAGTAGGCTAGGATTATTGTTTCATATGCTTCTTTCCTTTGTTGTGGGCAGGTAGAGGAAATTCTCAGATGAAATGGCTACATAGCTAAAGCTTAAGTAAGTGTGGAAAAGGTAGTTTGCTTCTTATAGCTTCCACCTCTGCAGCCTCAGAGAGAGTAACCTTCTTGATCAATCAGCTGACTCATCCACCTGGAGGCAAGAGAGTGTGTTCTTTCCTAAGACTTCATTCAACTTGGTAATTCTACTGTTCTAAGAGCAGATGATGAAGGGAGCAACCAGACATGTAGAAGATGTGTTAGCTTGGGAGGGTCTTTGTTCATTCGAAACTTGATTTTCATCACAACTTGTTGACAGAAACAGTGAAGTTTGAAAAAAGCTAAATGGCAGGATACAAAAATACATCTACATTATTAATTCAGTAATGTAAGAATAATTTTTAAAAGTAGATAAAAAATTTAATTCAATTGTTGGGATTAGGAAAACTAGGGGTAAACATTTTTAGTTAGCAGCTTTTATTGTATATGCATTTATTAATGGTGAAATTATTCATTATTTAATTATTTTAACAAACTCTTATTGAACAACAATCCCTTATAAAGCATAATCTTTAGATCAGAAATAATAGGGTAAATGGGCAAGTATGCAGTAGTCTGGTAAGAGAGACAGATGAAAACTATAACATAAGGTCATAACCCACTAGAAACATATGTTCATTGTGCTTTGAGAGATGATTATGATTTCTGGAAACCTCAAATAAAAATATTAGGAAGTTAAACTTTTCTCTACAATGTATGACTTAATAGGAAAAGATCCTACTAAATTCTAGACAGTACTTGATGCTTTAGCAAGGCTTGATAACAATGGCTAACTATGGCCATGTTGAGCCTACACTTTGTTTCTGTAAATAAAGTTTAATTGGAACATAGGCAGATTAATTTGTTTATGTATTGTCTCTGGCTGCTTTTATGTTACAGTGACAAGTAATTGTGATTGACTCCATATGGCCTAAAAGCCTAAAATATTTAGTATTTTACTCTTCACAGAAAAATTTTGCTGACACTTGCTTTATAAACGTCACTATACTAGAAGGTCACCATAATAAACCCTTACTAGAGACCAACTCCCCAGGAGTCATCAAGAAGAGAGCCTAAGAAGGAGGAAACTCTGTCCGCAGCTGGGCATTTTAAAGACACTAGTTCTTGATTGCCTGCCTCCTTCTTTGCATGATCTAGGCTCCTACTCATTACTGCTATGCACCCAGAACCTCACAGAAAGAGCTCTCTTCTTGTGTATATACAAGAGTGGTGGCTATAACTTAGGGTTGTGAGATCCCAAGTGATCAACTATTTCATTTCACCCATTCTTAATTTTTTACTTTAGAGTAATAAAAAACTGGCTGTGTTTGCTCACACACATGTATGCTATTTCATATCTCTGTGGCCTGGTCAGGCTATTTTAATCCATTTATCTATTCACCTAGTAACCCCAGTGTGCTACACACTCTAAAGAAAGCTAGTAGTTATTGATTACTTACCATGCTCTAGGCACTGTGTTAAGTACTTTACTTGTTGGCTCATTTAATTGGGGGAACTACCCTGTGAGATACATAGTATAAGAATCTATACTTTTTAGATAAGGAAATCAAGGCACAAAGTTTAAGAAACTTTCCCAAAGTCATACAAGTAATGGGTGAACAACCTTCCGGTTTCAGGTCACACTACTAATATTGCCTCATCAACTTCCTTCCAGATGTATATCCTTCCCAGATACAGTATGTCATTCATTCCAGGCCCTAAAAATATAAAGACGTGTTTTATGTTCTTTCTATTCTAATAGAAGGCACAGTGAGTGAGAAAGATAAAGAGATACATATGATCAAAAATGTAAAGTGTGAGGGACACCTGGGTGGCTCAGTGGTTGAGCGTCTTCAGCTCAGGGCATGATCCTGGAGACCCAGAATCAAGTCCCACATCAGGCTCCCTGCATAGAGCCTGCTTCTCCCTTTGTCTTTGTTTCTTCCTCTCTCTTTCTGTGTCTCTCATGAATAAATAAAATCTTTAAAAAAATGTAAAATGTGACAACAGATCTGGAGAAAGGAAAATTTTCAGTAGTTTTTGAGTTTTCGGGATGGTTAAGAACTGATTAAAGGGAGCTGGGGGTAGGGAGAAAGACATGTAAGACTGAGAGAACCTTAAGAGCACAGAACAGAGATAAGAAACACTTTGCAAGGAATAAGAAGTTCTACATTGCCAGAATGTAGAGTGTATTGTAAGGAGAAGTGGGAAGCAAAACATCAGTATCAGTAGGGGTAATTTCCAGAGGGTGCTGTAGGCCTCATTTTGATGATTGTAGCTAGTGAAGAGCCAAGAAGAGCTGTAAGTAATAGAGTTGCATGTCTTATTTGCATTCCAGACAAATCACACTAGAAGCTGGATAGATGATGAATTTGAGGAAGGAGACCAGTCAGGGGGCTGCTGTGGTTGGTGCAGGTGAGAAATGATGAAGAACTGAGTGAGCAGCAATGAAGCTGTGGTTGTGGTGATGAGAAGGAGGAGAGTAACTGGAAACTATTCATGAGTCAATGTCAACGGGACTTGGGGATTGACTAAATGTGAGGTACAGTGGGAGTAAGAGGGACGACAGAAAAATAGGATTCAGTATTCTACTTTGGGTGCCTGTGAAGCCAACAACTGTGCCTGTGAACTGCGGGGGATAAACCAAATTGAGGGAACAATGATGGACTAGAAGTGCACTTGGGGATATATCCTCAGGACATTGCCCAGAATGTTGTCAGATACATAAATTGAGATTATTGAAGATATCTGTCTGGGCAAGAAAAAGAGATTTAAGAAGAATCATCATTCTGGCAAGTTACCCATATATGGGCAGTGATGAACCAAAATCATCAACTTGTAAAATAAGTAAAAAATAACAGGAGCCTATGGAGAATACAGGGAAGGAATAGGGTGGATGAATAAAAGTATAGCATCATGGCAAGGAAAGAAGTAGTTTCCAGAAGGTCACCATGGTAAACAGAAGGTAGAAGAGACCGAGACTCCTATAGGCATTGTGTTACACATGATAAGCATCTAGGCCCCCTCTTGACTGTTCCTTCCTCTCTTTGACTCTTTTCCATGACTCCTGCATATTCTCCTGCTCATTCTTCAAAATTCTTCATTCTTCAGTTTGGTGACGTTGCTTCCTTAGAGGCAGGGAAACTTTCCTAACTCAATGCTCCACTCATCTAAACTACAGAGGTGCTCCTCTTTTTGACCCTGTTTGGTCTAGTGCTGACTTAAGTCATTGCACAGAAAGTACTTTACATGCCTACTTCTCGCTCTGTGCTGCAAGCTTTTTTTAAAAAAAATATTTTATTTATTTATTTATTTATTTATTTATTTATTTATTTATTTATGAGAGGCACAGAGACAGAGGCAGAGACACAGGCAGAGGGAGAAGCAGGATCCCAGAGGGGAGCCCAATGCAGGACTCAATTTCAGGACCCTGGGATCATGACTTGAGACGAAGATAGGCACTCAACCACTGAGCCACCCAGGTGTTCCTATATTGCAAGCTTTTCAAGGTCACTGTGGTAGACTAATTTGCACTAAGGACACCACTTTTTCATGCTTCTCTTTATTCGCTCCCTTTGACTGTGCCCTCTCATTGGACTTGACTGTGTCCAGTGGAATTTGGGCCAGGGGAATAGTAACAAGCTTAATGTAAGCAGAGATTTGAAAAGTACTGTGAGTTTTTATTTCCCCTCTTAGAATCTTGCTACCACAGGGTGACAAGTCTAGGCTAACCTACTAGAGGAAAAGAGATTTCTTGGAGCAGAACCAAAGCCATCCTATACCATTCAGCCCTTAGCTGACCCCAATGGCTGAATTCACAAACACTAAGTTTTGGGGTGATTTGTTACACAGCAATGCCCAACATGATTAGAAATCATGTCTTATACATCTTTTTTACTCTAACACATATTATTAAACATGTAGTGAGTGATCCATAAATATATGTTGTACTGAAAAGTATAGAAGAAATGGAATGAAAATTCCAATCTGTTGCAAAGTACTTTTCCTCTCCTTTCACTCTACCAAACATCATGAGTGTGCCCCAACTTTCTCACTTGTTTTTACCTCTGAGATCTTAGGAGCTAAGACTGTAGGGGTGGCTGTGGGAATTCCAGCATGCACAGTGTGGTTTGAAATCCACAGACAAGGGAGCATGGCTTCCTTCCTTGGCCTGCTGCCCCATGCGCGGTGAGCAGAGCAGCCAAGCCAAAGTGGCAGCCGTGGTGTGGGAGCCCAGCTCTGCTGCCATAAATTAGCCAGGGGCAGGAAGGAGCAGTGAGAGTCAGCGGTTTCAACTACCTAGTAGTTCATTTTTGTTCTTGTTTTTCAGTTAGCAATCTGTAAAATTTATTACAAAATTAAGCTCCCTGCTCCAGAGTCAATAATATTCCTGGTGCCAGGTGGTGTAATAATTCACAAAAAGGGCAGGAGTTGGAGAGAATGAGACTGATTTAGGAAGTAGACTTCCAAGCCCGATTTGCTGCTGCCTACTCCCTGCTGCTAAAGGTCAGGTAAGTAGAGGGCTAAGATTACAGCCTCATAATATCCTTGGAGGGCTAGAATTTCTATTGGGTTTGAAATTTAAAACAAAAACTGTTTCTTTTGCATGATGGATTCCTTTTATCCTTCCCACCTCTGTTTCCATTTTAGCATAAAAATAGAAACATTCAATTTCATATTTTGTTTCTGGCATCACAAGGAAGAGGTACTGTAGAAAACTTGGCCTTGTGCAAGCTTCCTATAGTGCTTTCTAATACCCTAACATTAGTTTCTCAAACTGGAGGGGCCACTGAAGATTGCTGTATTCCAACATCTTCACTTACAAATGCAAACACCAAGTTTTGGTATAATTAGTGACTATTCACATCCTGCCTACCTACCTACCTGGGATTAGAACCTAGATCTGATCTCTAGGTCGTACAGCAGCTGCTTCACTGGACCTTCTGCTACTGAAGGAATTTCAGTCGGTCACTTTAGCTTTTCTTGATCATACCTATTATGTTCAAAAAATACACTTCATTTCATATTTTTAAAAATATTTTATTTATTTACTCATGAGAGACACACAGAGAGAGGCAGAAATATAAGCAAAGGGAGAAGCAGGCTCCCTGCAGGGATCCCGATGCAGGACTCGATCCTAGGACCCTGGGATCATGACCTGAGCCAAAGGCAGATGCTCAACCACTGAGCCACTGAGGCAGTAATTTCCTATTCTCTCTTTTTTTCTTTTCTTTTCTTTTTTTTACGAAATGATCACCACAATATATCTAGTTATTATTATTGTAAGTTATTATTATTAAGCCTATTATTTCTCAAAGAATCTAAATTATGTATCTGATTATCTAAAAGGACTAAAAAGCCACATTTTCATTCCAGCTGCAAGGCACAAGATATTATCATTAATTTACTTTTAATTATCTTTACAAATTTGTTTTCAATTATCTTTACAAAGTAACTCCCTGAAAGACAATCATGGAAATATTGTATTTGGTTATTTCTCATGGTTTCTTTCTTGAAATGCCTACAAAATCATCTTTTCACTCTAGGGTACAAGTTTAGTATTTCTTGGGAGACATTTAGTAGTTGGCCTTTATACTCTACAAATTAAGTGTATATGTGTTTCTTGTTCAACATCACCATTAGCTCTTTTAGAAAATTTTTCTTTCTATCAAATATTCAGTTCTTTTTTATTGGTGTTGGAGCTTTTGCCACTGTTGAGGGCTGGCTATAATGCTTAGATTAGAAGGAATTGCTTTGATGTTTTTCAAAGTTAAGAAAGTCTCTGAGTATCCCTTGACTGCAGGTAAAGAATGTACCTCTCTGGACAGGTACCAATTAGAGCTAATTATATATGACCTGATTGATCCATGGAGCCCTTAGAGTTTCTAATTGAATTTGCTATGTCTTCAAAAAAATGAAGATTTGGTTTAGTTGAGAGTTATGGATTGTAGGACCTGGCTGCATTCTCTGACTACAATGACACTGTCAATACAATGATCTAAAGGGGGCTGTGCAAATCCACCCTTATCATGGAATTCCTCCTCTATTACCCTGGTAAATCAGAGATGGTTTAGGAGAACTGGCTCCTGGCATCTGAGAGGGAATACTAGTTCCACTTTTTAAGAGCTGTTACTTTTTTTTTTCAGTTACTTGCATGGGGGTAAGAGTGGGAGGGGTAAGAGTGCTGTGAAATTTTTGTAACCTGACCAGGAGCCTAGCTTTAAGCCCCACCAAGACCTTGAAACTCAGCCTAAGCTGATTGAAACTCTTGAGTCTTTTCAAGTGTACTAATTGTGTTACCTTGTGGATAGAAACCATGAAAAATGGATATTTTAAGTCTCCAGGTTGGGGTGCATTATACTTCTGAGATGATTAAATATCTGCTCTATTCTGAGATTTGAATCAAATCTCAATTGAATGAATGGTTGGAAAACGAATTAAATATGCATAGGTAAGTAGTCAATAAAGTGGATACACACTCAGGTGACATTTATTCTGATCTAGTTAAAATTAAATGTCTGAAATGGGTATCATCTTTTCAATTCTGTCTACCAGAATGTTCAATAAAATAACAATGTTTTTTAAAGAAAATTGTGGATATGATATTTATTGCATATCTCAAGTTGTTTCAAAACAGGAATTCTTATTCAAACTTTCTTAAAATTGCTTTCTTTTTGTGTGTGTTTATGTATAAATGCATAGTGAACATTCTTTGATTCTCCATGAAAAGTAAAATTACGTGTAAGTATATTATCTCCCCTTGCAAAATATTATTTAAAATTTCATACTCAGTTGTCTTCCTTACCTCACAACATAGGCATGTTTCATTCATTCATCTGCCAACTCCCTAGACATTAAGTTTCAGTGTCAGCCTTTTAGAATTCATGTTACACAATGAAAAACAAAAAGAAAAAAGGAAGCATTTCCTGGACTAGACATTTCCGCATCAATTTGCATAACAATAAATTGTCTACAATTGACTGTACATGGAGCAGATATACAGGCAGTATATAATGTTGTGGTGAAAGGTATGTACTTTGAAACTGCCTGAGCTCAAATTCCTGCTCTGCCACTTATTAGCTATATGACCTAGGGCAAGTTATTTAAACTGTTTGAGCCCCAGTTGGCTCATCTACAAAGTGGGATAATAATTCCACCTATCTCAAGGGATGTGGATGAAACACATCAAACTATGTGAAGTCTTTAAAATAGTGCCTCAATGCTGTGACACTTATATATACAGTATACACATGTTTCTTTTATAATTCTCTAAGTATCTTGGGAATATTTGTGAATTCAGGTAGTCTTGAAGTAAATTGAAGCAAGACTGATTTAATTAAAGTACTCCAATTTGAGGTCGTTTGGTATCCACATGCCACTTTTCCCTTGAAATCAAGGATGTTTTGCTTGTAGTTCAGAGCCCTTCTGCTTGTAAAACACACATCATGAAACCTCAGAGTATTGGTTTGGAGATTTTAAAAATGTTTTTTTCCCAGCTGTTTCTCAGGCTTATCAAAATTTCGTTATTGTTATTGTCACAAAGGAGAAGAAAAACTGATGTATTTGTTGGAATAATTTTAATTTGGAATGAATGGAAATCAGCTGGTTTTAGCTGACTTGCCTCTCTGGCATCTGATCACCATACAAACCTTTAAAATAGTAAAATGTTGTTTTTCTGGAGTTCTTCTCATTGGGAAAATTTTAAAAGACCCTCTTGTAAGCTCATTTGAAAAGCTCATGGTACTCAGGGTGATGAGGTTTTCCTGATGTAGAGATTTGTTTCAGGTTGTGCCATAAATCAACAAATGTGCTGCTTTTTCTGGTCCTCTTTATGATCCTGATGGGGGCTGAGCCATTCTTTAACTTGAAGCTTGAATAAGGTATAAAAGAAAGGAAAGGAAAGAAAGAAAAACAGGAAAGAAAGGAAAAACTAAGTCCTTAGATTTTAAGGAAACCCATCTACCTACTGAGGCTCTCCTCTCTAATCTTTCTCTATGATGAACTTTGATAAAGGTATCTCTCTGTCAAGCAACAGGGTGAATAAATTCACAGGTTTCTGTGTCATGGGACTTTGATTCCTTCATATTGCAAAGTACATGAATGGTTTCCTAGCTCTTTATTGATGTATAAACTTTTGTTAAAAAAATATTTATTATTTTTTTTATTTGAGAGAGACAGTGCACAAAAGAGAGAGAGTGGAGGGAGGGGCAGAGGGAGAGACTCTTCAAGCAGACCCCCTACTGAGTGTGGAGCCTAACATCACAGGGCTGGATCTCCTGGCCCATAAGATCATGACCTAAGCCAAAACCAAGAGTCAAATGCTTAACCAGCTGAGCCACTCAGGTAGCCTAATGTGTGAACTTTAAATTTTTGACCTAAAACATTGTTTTTCTTCCGGTATGACTCACGGCTCCATCTGTTGCCTCCAATTTGAACTTTTCCCTTGTAAATTCAGGTATAATTGTTCTATCTTATTTCTATAGCCTATAGTAGTTTAATCAGTTTATTGGATAGAAACACTAAGAATACTTGGAGCATATGACTAAAAAATTCAGAATAAGAGCCTCTTAATCTTTGTTTGCTTTTCCTTCTATAACATAAAACTAGAAACTTCTCATCAAGAAGGTGTCAAAACATCATTAGGTATGAGATAGCTAGTCACTAATAATGATAGTTCAGGAAGAAACCATTTATATGTATAAGAAAAGAAAAGAAAAGGAATAAAGTATAAGGAGAAAGCATTTTGAAAGAGTTTATAATGTCTTCCCCCAACAGATGTCCTTTCCTAAATTTCTGTGTTTTCTATCTGACTGTTCTATGGGTCATTCTTTCTTGGAAACCAGAGAAAAACTTCCTGCTGGCCACTGACTTATCAGAGAATATACCATTGCACTGCTTGAATCTTGATTTCCTGACAGCTGTCCCAACCTACAGAGCCAAAATGATCTGTGTGTGGGACACATTTGCACAATGTCCTCTGGCCTTGTGCTTTAACACTGATAGGTCATAAGTGGAGTGACTCTATAATTTATCAAGGCCAGAGCATTTTTGAAAGTGAAAAGAAGACCTAGTAATAATTGTCCAGGAAAGCACAACCTGAGATTATTTAACACAAATTTGGCTGAATTATGAAGAAGTACTGGGCAGTAAATACAAACTTATTCAAAAGAAAGGGCGAAAATCAAGGTAGGAATTCTTCTCTTGTTGTAATCTTGAGAAACTGTACTGTGTATTGTGAATCTATTAACTCACAGACTAGTACCTATATTAGATAAATGTACGCTTTTATGGATGAGAAAACCAGGGCTCTAGGAAACACTCGTTTGCCCAAGGCCACTGTAGATTATATGTTGGGGTAGTATTGACTTTAGAGGGGTTAGAAATCATGAAAGGATCTATCCAAATGAATGAATGAATGAATAAAATGATTAGAAGTCCAGCCCATCTAATTCATGAGATGAAAAGAATCCTGTGTATATTACCATCTGGGTTTTCAGAAATCCTCCAATTTGAAAAATATTTTTAGCTCATTTAGACTTCCTACACCTATTTTACTTTTATAACATCATAAAGATGATAGCAAGTTTCAGCAAGTAAGAAAGCTTAGGATCATTGCAGTGGATAATTTCTCCAAATGGGAAAATACATATAGCTTTCCAGTCATATATTTGACTAGTTGAAAACAGATCTTACACTTTTATTTAGTAATTTTCTTTCTTTCTTTTCCATTTTCTTAATTGAAGTTCGATTTCCAACATATAACATCCGTTCATCCCATTAAGTGCCCTCCTCAGTGCCTGTCACCTAGTTACCATATCCCCCTGCCCTCCTCTCCTTCCACTACCCTTTGTTCATTTCCCAGAGTTAGGAGTCTGTCATGTTTTGTCACCATCTATAATTTTTCTCACTCATTTTCTCTCCTTTCCCTTATGATCCATCTCACTACTAGTACTTTTATTTCTAATAATATATTTTATGGGTATAAACCTGAGTCTTTGTACTCTTTGCATGGGCTGGGTGTTGGAACCCAGGGTAGCAGTTGAGACTTTCAGCTGGAGGCTTTCTTCAGCCAATGATAAGCTCCAGACATGGACTCAGGTAGCTCTGTGACCTTGAGCAAGTTACTTTATCTTCTCTGGTTCTCTACTTTTTTATAGAAAAATGTGGATTAATAATAACCACTTTGTTTACTGTGCACGGTTATTGTAGGAATCAACGAAGTGCCATCATGTCTCAAAGCACCTCAAAAATATAAAACATGGAACAGAAGAGATGTTATTGTCAGCTCTATAACCCTGAATGAATTTTGCTTTCCAGTTTGACTGTCTGTGAGTACCTAATCTGTTTAAAGGAGTTCCTTCAGTGGAAAGGTTCATAAAGGCAGGCCGTGCTGAACACATTTCTTCTCTGTACTTTCTGGGAGAGACTATCTTTAGAAGGGTAAATATGGTGGTGGTGACTATCCATCATATGCTGGGTGTGGTAAACTGATTCTAAAATGGCCCCTAATTATCCTTACCTCTTAGACTTCATGCCTATATGTAATTCCCTTTCCTTGAATGTAGGCAAGAACTGTGATTTCCTCCTAACTGAGAAAATATGGCGAAGAGGATATTTTGTCGTTCATGTGATTATGTTATACTAGATTGTAACTCCCTCCATTGACTCTTCCTTGCTGGCTTAATGACATTAACTGCCATGTTGGAGAAGGCCACAGAGAAAGGAACTGAGGATAGCCATTAATAGCAAGAAACTGAGGCCTTCAGTCTGATAACCCATAGGTAACTGAATTTTGCCTTCATCCATGTGAGTTTGGAAGCAGATCCTTCCCCAGTTAAACCTCAGCCCTAGCTGCCACCTTGATTGTAGCCTTGTGGAGGACCCAGTTAAGCCATAGATTTCTGACCAACAGAAACTGAGATGGATACCACATGTTATTTTAAGCTGCTGATTTTGTGATAATATGGTTATATGGTCACAGATAATTTAAGACACCGGGTAATGGTAACACACTTTCAAAGGGATATATTCCTGAATTATTTCCCAGAAAATAATTTCTCTCAAAATTGGCATTTTATAAGCTAAGCCAGTTATTCATTCACTAAAATTGTGCCCATATCACTGACTACCATATAAGAGGGTCCACCAAGACTTTTGAGGAAAGGTACATTGATCACAAACTTGGGAGTGAATTCTATCTATCTGTAATACTTATTCACTGTGTAACTCTGAGAAAGCCACATATTTATTTTGGGCTATATCTTCTTTTTATTTATAGTGAGAAATAAGATGATGCATGTAAGGTTTATGACATAGTGGTCCTCAGTGGATTCCAGTTTTTCTCATTTCTTTCAAAGGTTGATTGGATTTAATGGAACTGGCACACTCAAGAGATAATAGCAGAAGAGCATTCATTCATGAAACAGAGAAACAGACTTCAAGGACGATATTGCCCTTATTGCATTGTGATTAGATTAACCAAGTTAGCTGGACATTGGCTAACCTGGTTTTGTCTACTAATGCAAGTTTTGCTAACAAAACTGATAAATGGTTTGGAAGTAAAATTCCAGGTGTTATTCAGGCTTCTGAAAGGTCTAGAGGGATCTACCATGTTAGTGACTCCAATGTGCATGTTGTCTGCATAGAAAATGTTTTTTTTTTTCATTTAATGAATATTTATTGAGTACTTACTATGTAACAGGAATTCTCTGTGATATTAGGACTTTAATTTTATCTGGATATGTGGTTATATAACTCTTCATTAAAGGTCAACAAATTTAAATTTTCAGAGACAGGCTTTCACAAGCCCCTATTGTATGAGATGATTTTTTAAAAGTCAGGATTGTTGTGGTATTTATATAGAATGGTATACCATGCAGCAGTAAGAACAAACCAGTGACAGGTGCAACAACCTGGATGAATCTCAACATTATTATGCTGAGTGAAAGAAGGCAGACAAAAGATGGTATGTATTGCATGATTCCATTCATACAAAATTCCACAAGGTGCAAACTAACTGATAGTAGTTACCTGGGAATGAAGAGGGGAGAGAGATGGTTTGACCCAGAGTTGAAGGAAGTTTCGAAGTGGCACAAATATTTGGTATCTTGACTAATTTTGGTGATGGCTTCATAGATGTATAGAATTCAGAATTCATAGATGTATAGATGTCAGAATTCTTCAGAATGCACATGTTATAGTTTATCAATGACATCCTAATTAATTTGTAAAAAATTTTCTAGATCATTTGAAGAGTTAGGGAAATAACGTTTATTAAGTTAGCTGATAGATAATTTATATCTAATCTCATTGAATGCCTAGCTGTATTTTATTTTTTTTAATTTATTTTTTATTGGTGTTCAATTTACTAACATACAGAATAACCCCCAGTGCCCGTCACCCATTCACTCCCACCCCCCGCCCTCCTCCCCTTCTACCACCCCTAGTTCGTTTCCCAGAGTTAGCAGTCTTTACGTTCTGTCTCCCTTTCTGATATTTCCCACACATTTCTTCTCCCTTCCCTTATATTCCCTTTCACTATTATTTATATTCCCCAAATGAATGAGAACATATAATGTTTGTCCTTCTCCGACTGACTTATTACTTCACTCAGCATAATACCCTCCAGTTCCATCCACGTTGAAGCAAATGGTGGGTATTTGTCATTTCTAATAGCTGAGGAATATTCCATTGTATACATAAACCACATCTTCTTTATCCATTCATCTTTCGTTGGACACCGAGGCTCCTTCCACAGTTTGGCTACCGTGGCCATTGCTGCTATAAACATCGGGGTGCAGGTGTCCCGGCGTTTCACTGCATCTGTATCTTTGGGGTAAATCCCCAGCAGTGCAATTGCTGGGTCGTAGGGCAGGTCTATTTTTAACTCTTTGAGGAACCTCCACACAGTTTTCCAGAGTGGCTGCACCAGTTCACATTCCCACCAACAGTGTATGAGGGTTCCCTTTTCTCTGCATCCCCTCCAACCTTTGTTGTTTCCTGCCTTGTTAATTTGCCCTATTCTCACCGGTGTGAGGTGGTATCTCATTGTGGTTTTGATTTGTATTTCCCTGATGGCAAGTGATGCAGAGCATTTTCTCATATGCATGTTGGCCATGTCTATGTCTTCCTCTGTGAGATTTCTCTTCATGTCTTTTGCCCATTTCATGATTGGATTGTTTGTTTCTTTGGTGTTGAGTTTAATAAGTTCTTTATAGATCTTGGAAACTAGCCCTTTATCTGATATGTCATTTGCAAATATCTTCTCCCATTCTGTAGGTTGTCTTTTAGTTTTGTTGACTGTATCCTTTGCTGTGCAAAAGCTTCTTATCTTGATGAAGTCGCAATAGTTCATTTTTGCTTTTGTTTCTTTTGTCTTCGTGGATGTATCTTGCAAGAAGTTACTGTGGCCGAGTTCAAAAAGGGTGTTGCCTGTGTTCTTCTCTAGGATTTTGATGGAATCTTGCCTCACATTTAGATCTTTCATCCATTTTGAGTTTATCTTTGTGTCTGGTGCAAGAGAGTGGTCTAGTTTCATTCTTCTGCATGTGGATGTCAATGCCTAGCTTTATAGTAGAATTTTAGTGCAGTCTAGGACAAGGAAGGAAAATACAATATCTCTTTTTGACTACAGATTAAATCAACGGCTAAAGGATTTGCTGTGAACACAGTGTGCAAAGGCCTCAAAAATATGAAACATTGTTTCTGGGAAATATATATATATGTGTGTGTATATATATGTACACACACATATATGATATATATATATATTTTAATTTTTAAAAATCTATTTATGATCGTCACAGAGAGAGAGAGAGAGAGAGAGGCAGAGACACAGGCGGAGGGAGAAGCAGGCTCCATGCACCGGGAGCCCGACGTGGGACCCGATCCCGGGCCCCCAGGATCGCGCCCTGGGCCAAAGGCAGGCGCTAAACCGCTGCGCCACCCAGGGATCCCTATTTTTTTTATTTTAGAGAGAGAGCAAGAGATTGAGAGAGCACCCTGCAGGGGGGTGGAGGGCAGAGGGTGAAGGAGAGAGAGAATCTCAAGCAGACTCCCCGCTGAGCATGGAGCCTGACACAGTGCTCCATCTTACCACCCTGAGATCATGATCTGAGCCAAAATCAAGAGTTGGTTGTTCAACAGACTGAGCCACGCAGGCACCCTGAGAACGGATATTCTTTATGAACATATGACATCTTTCTCTTGATTCAAACAAATTAAATGTCTACCATCACAATAGGCTGGTAACTGAGTTATAGAAACATGCATGGTGATGTCATAGAATCTGTAGTAATTATAAACCAATTTTAAATATTTTTATTGTCCATGATTCCTCTTGGGGATTTGTAAAAATAAAACAAAATACTTTTAATGCTTTATTCAGGTAAGTCTTTGAACATAATTTTTGAATTTATAGTTGGGATTAGATAGATACATGAACATCTAAGTGGACTGATAAACATAATAACCTAGCAAAGGCAGAGCAGACATTAAAGTTTTAAATATTCTTCATTCACATGTTTTGAAATATATTTTTATTTCTACTTTTGCATTACTTGCTTTCCTTTAGGTTGAAGGTGTATAGCATTTCATAGAAATCTTTTTCTGATAGAGGAAATAACCCATCTGATTTGACTACTTGACCCAGAAAAGATATCACTTAAGCAATGTAGAAATAATTATTGTTCATTATCTCTGCCATTCAGAATGACTTATTTTTTCCCTCCTATTTTTCTTTTCTGATTTCCATATATTTTTTTCCTGTTATAGAATATCTCAGGATTATCTTCCAATTCAGTTGACTGATTTTCTGCAATAGCCAATCTGTTCTTCCCTGTTTCCAGTGACTTTTGATTAGACAGGTTTTAAATTTTTATATATTTACTTTATTTTTTAAAAGATTGTGTTTATTTATTATTGGGGGAGAGAGAGAGAGAGAGCAAAGGGAGCGGCAGAAGGAGAGGGAGAAGCAGACTCCCTGCTGAGGCTAATCCCAGGACCCTGGGACCTTGACTGAGCCACTCAGGTGCCCCAGACAGTTTTATTTCTCATCCTGAAGAAGGCGCTGTACTGTGTTCAGAGTTAACACCTTTTCATAGCTGATTCTTGTCTTATGGATATGTTACTCTTGGAGACACAATTAGGTTTTAGACTCAAGACCTTTAAGATCTTCTTCCTTTCTTATACTGTTTTACAAAGTATTAATTATTCTCCTTTCTTAGGTTAAACTCTTTCCATTTAGGTTTGATTTATTTGTTCTCAAGCTGTTCTATGAATATATCACAACTTATTTCTCCATTTTACTACTGTTGGACCTTTGGATTTCTTCTAGTTTAGGTCTTCTACAATAATGCTATTATGGCTATTCTTTAATGTTTATTCTGGTTCATATAAACTAGACTATCCTGGATATAAAAAAAAAAAAAAGGGACTAGAATTGTGGAGTCATGTATATGCAAATCTTCTGCTATACTTGATGATGCCCAGCTATTTTCCACAGCAATTGTACTGACTTATAGTCACATCAGTGATGTGTATCTTCGGTTGACAGACTTTGTAGCAGACACTGTTGGTTCCCCACCTATATACTCTGACAGTCAACCATTTTCATACACAGCCAAATCCAGGGATTTGAACTGCAAATACAACTCTGCTTGAAGGCTTTTTTACCTCCAAAGCTGCTTAACTCACAAATGGAGCAGCCTGGAAATGTCCAGGAGTTAATATTCTCCTCACCCATCCCTAGAAGCTACCCTCAACAAGTCCTAACCAGAATGGTGTATAACTCCAGTTTCCTCTTCTCACTACTGGGATAATTCTCACATGTATTTGCCACCTTTTGTTTTTCAGGGGGTATTTCTCATAGTGATAGATTGCTCAGTGATACTTTTTTTTTTGGTTTTCTTCTCTTTCTTATCTCTCTTCTCTACTTGTATATTAAAGTTTCCTAGGATCATCTCCCAAATAAACTGCACTTGCATCCTGTACTGACACTTCTCAACATTTATGGAATGAGCTTCCCCTCCTGTCTTTTCACACAGCCATGTAGTCTTATTCTAAACACTTCTTACACTACATTATCTTTCATGAGGAATGTAAGCTCTGTGAGAGAAGGGACTTATGTGGCCTTCACAGCTTTATTATTAGTATCTAGCAAATTTCTCATATTTAGAAGGTGCTCAGTATTTCCTAGAGGAATGATTGCTTCCAAAAGTATCAAGAAGCTAAAAGAACCATGATGAAAAATAAAACATTGAAAGGTGACAGTGAATGTAGGAGGTGAGAATCCTGGAGTAGCTTGGAGAACATCCTTGAGGAGAAATATTTGACCTCAGTGAAGTATAGGAGTTCTTGTGCAGATATCTGGGGAGAGAGCATTCCAGAAGATGAGAAGAGCATGTGCAAAGGCCCTGAAATGGAAACATGCTTGACACATTTGAGGATAAGCTTATAGGCCTCTGTGGCTAAAGCAGAATAAGGAGAGAGTGATAGGAAATGAGTCAGGGGAAGTAGCCAGTGATAAATATAAAGTGATAAATGAATGAATAAATAAATGTATAGGGTAAATGCCTGAAAAAATATATAATGGGAAGCAGCAGATACAGTGAAAGGGTAACAGATTTAAGTTAGACTTAGATCTTGTGAATAAATTTCTTAATTTGTAATACAGGAATATTAATATTTAACATAGAGGGGTAAAGGATGAAAAGAGGAGCAGTGAGCAAATTACCTAGTCGGAATAGTCTCTCAATAGAACTCGTAGTAGTAGGAGAAGAAGCAGTAATATAAGTAGTTGGTAGTTATTCTAGTGCAGTTAGTATTAAAATACTATGGTAATTATGGTAGAAATAATTAATTTTCCCAAGCAAGGGGAAGGTCAAAGACAGCTACCAAAAGCAACTAGTATTTGAGCTTAGTCATAAAGAATACAAGGAAATTATGAAAGTAAATCCATCAAAAAAGAAGATTGGCTTTCTGAAGATTAAATTTTGTTCATTATAAATAACTACAGTCATTTCTGTTTTCCTAATTGGATACTGACTGAAACACTTTGATTCCATTAGCAAGTCTGAGATGTGTCATATATACTTCCTTCAGTTAGTTTAAGTTGGAATATGTTACTTTTTTTTTAAAATTTTTATTTATTTATGATAGTCACAGAGAGAGAGAGAGAGGCAGAGACACAGGCAGAGGAAGAAGCAGGCTCCATGCACCGGGAGCCCGATGTGGGATTCGATCCTGGGTCTCCAGGATCGCGCCCTGGGCCAAAGGCAGGCGCCAAACCGCTGCGCCACCCAGGGATCCCTATGTTACTTTTTTAAAAAATATTTTATTTATTTGAGAGAGGAACTGAGTGCATAAGTGGGGGGAGGGGCAGAGGGTGAGGGAGAAGCTGACTCCCCCCCTGAGCTGGGAGCCCAACACAGGGCTTGATCCCAGGACCCTGACATCATGACCTGTGCCAAAGTCAGACATTTAACAAGCTGAACATACAGGCACCCCTGGAATCTATTACTTTAAACATAACAACCCATTTAGAGCATAGAGTTTACAATAGAAACTCCAGAATAGAAATCCATAAACAAAGTACATTATAGTAAGCCCTGTAAAAACAAAATCAGGAAATGTAAAAATATATTTGATAACATTGAACCCAAATATTTCATATAAATTGCTCAGAAAATTAAGAATCCCTCTTTCCTGCTCAACTTTTTACCTGTCTGCCTAGCATTATATTCACTCTAGTTCTTGAATCCTCAAAGCATTACCTCTGCATTGCACACATGTTATTAATGTTATTAAGGAGAGCTGGGTGTTGTCTGCTGATTCTAAATGTTTGCTTGCTCTTTGGGGCTCGTGGCTGACTGACAAGTACTTGACAAGGAGTGTAGAATCAAAACCACTTGAGGCTTAGGTAGAAGAGACAAGCTGATGAATATGGATAAGTTAATATTTGGGGAATTTATGTATCATAAAACCTGTGGTGTTTGGAAGACATCACTATTTTAGATGTTTAAAAAATCCTGCATCCATCCTTATCTATTGCTTATAGAATCCAAATTAACATATCAGTAAAAGAATTAGTTGTGCAGTTGATGGAAGAGCCAAGAAGCCAAACATAGGGTATTGAGATAACCCAGATAATTGCAACAGCAGGAAGCCATTACCACCCCAATGGCTGGGAGAACAAAGAAGGGGATGATATTACCAGAACCAAGGCACCAGGTTCACTCAGTAGAAGCTAGGGCCATGGTGGACTTGCTTGATAGGGGCTGGAGTGATGGAGCAGATAGAGCCATTGTCAAAGATGTTACCTGTGGCAGGAGTAGTGGGCATGGGCAGGGAGAGGTATCCTGGTTTCTGTCACATTCCTACCCCATTCTTCTACCAGTGTTGTCCATTGTCTGAACCCAGGAGGAAAAGTACTGATATGGAAGCCTAGGAAATGGAGTTCCTATAGGTTAGCCCTATTGTGGTACAGAACAGAGCAGAAAAAGAGCAGAAAAAGATTTGAAGACAAGCTTAGGACCAGTACCCAAGGAATAGTTGAACTATTAAAGTTCAAGGACCTTAAAAAGGGGGATCTTACTTCTATTAACTCTGTTATAAGTAACTTTCAGCCCCCAATTCTAAGTCACTGTGCCTCAGTCTGGTTTTTCAAGGGAGAGAATCAAATTTGTTTCAAGCCTTCACTCCTATCCAATCATCCATGGTCAAAGAGGATTAGCTAGTAGAAATGTGGCAGACTGGTACCTAATCCCTATCAATTTTGTTTCTGAGAAGGGTGGCTCAAGGGCTGGGAATACAGTGTATATTTTGCCTGACTACTAGATTTAAGTTACCTGCTACCTTCTTCGGGGTTTTTGAATTTGTATTTTTTATATGTATTTTTTTATTAGAGTTCGATTTGCCAACATATAATATAATACCCAGTGCTCATCCCGTCAAGTGCCCCCCTCAGTGCCCGTCACCCAGTCACCCCATGCCCCTGCCCACCTCCCTTTCCACTATGTCTTGTTCTTTTCCCAGAGTTAGGAGTCTCTTATGTTTTGTCACCCTCTCTGATATTGCCGACTCGTTTGATTTTGTATTCTTAAGAGAGATTGGCCTATTCTGGGCTGTATTTGTCAGGTTTGGATGTCAGTATTATACTAGTAATATATTGTTAATTGGCTAGTTTTGAGTATTTTTGGATTAGAGGATATAGTAAAGGAATTATCTTTTCCTATAATTGTTTATTGGAACTCAGCTATAAAATAATGAATCTGAATCTCATTTTAGAAACAAGTGTTGAATAACTCCTCAATTTTATTCTATTGCTGGTCCTTCATTTGCCAACATTTTTACCTTCCCCCCAAATATAAATATTTTTAAGTTTTACACATGACTGTGTGCATTTTTTTAAGTTAAAAAATATTCTGTCTCTGTAATATCTGTTTTCTTTTTTAAAAGATTTTATTTATTTATTCATAAGAGACACACAGTGAGAGAGGCAGAGACATAGGCAGAGGGAGAAGCAGGCTCTATGCAGGGAGCCCAATGTGGGATTTGATCCTAGGACTCCAGGGTCACACCCTGAGCCAAAGGCAGATGCTCAACCACTGAGCCACCCAGGCATCCCCGTAATGTCTGTTTTCATTTCTTCAAGGTTTAAAATTTATAGAGGGTTCTTAGAGTTAATAAGAAATCAAGTCTACAATTTTTTCTATTTTCTAGCTCACTAAAATTTATGTACTGAGTTTTTCCTATTGCCTACGCATTTGTTTAACTTTGTTTATTTTGCAACTCAAAAATTTGCCGGGTCATGCTTGTGTATCAGTTAGTTTCTCTTCACTGACACGCAGTTTCAATTTGTTTGCTTATTCCCCCCAACACCTGTGCATGTTAAATGCTTTTTATGATTGCTTATTTTTTAATTTCACCAGTTTTCCTTTCAAGAATACACTTAAATTCTTGGTTGAATCATCATTCCTTCATTTTTAATTTTTTTCTTGCCTTCCACATTGAGATAAAATGTACAGATTTGTCCTCCCTTATGCATGACCCAATAGTCCCAGTTCACCCTGGATTGACAGGTTCCTCTAGTTGCACTTTCAGCACTACGACTGGGGAAGTCCTGGGCGACTGGAGATAATCTGGTTACCTTGACTTCATATCACTGACTCAGTCTTTCACAGTATCAGTCTTTACTCCTTTTAGCCTATGGGTTTTAATTACATTATTTTTATTTATTTACTTATCCATTTATTTATTCAATCAATCATTTATTCATTTGATTTAAAATTCACTATAGTTAAAATACACTATTATATTAGTTTCGGATCTAGAATAGTGATTCAGCAGTTCCATACATCACCCCATGCTCATCACAAGTGTACTTTTAATCTCCACCTGTTTCACCCCCCACCTACCTTCTCTGGTAATCATCAGTTCTCTATAGTTAAGAGTCTGTTTTATTTTATTTTATTTTTGTTCTTAAATTCCACATGTGAATGAAATCATGATATATGTCTTTCTCTGACTGGCTTGTTTCACTTAGCATTATAACTATCTAGATCCATCCATGTTGTTGCAAATGGCAAGATTTCATTTTTTTTATGGCTGAGTTATTCCATTATATTATCCATTTATCTATTGATAGACACTTGGTCTGCTTCCATAATTTGGCTATTATAAATAAAGCTGCAATAAACATAGGAGTGCATCTATCTTTGTGAATTGGTGTTTTTGTGTTCTTGGGTCAATAGCCAGAAGTGGGATTACTGGATCATATGGTAATTCTATTTTTAATTTTTTGAGAAACCCCCATACTGTTTTTCACAGTATGTTTTCCCTGGTTTGCATTCCCACCAACAGTGCATGAAGGTTCCTTTTTCTCCTCATTCTTGCCAACACTCGTTTCTTGTGTTTTTGATTTTAGCCATTCTGACAAGGGTGAGATGATATCATTATAGTTTTGATTTGTATTTTCCTGGTGATAAGTGATGTTGAGCATCTTTTCATGTGTCTGTTGGCCATCTCTATGTCTTCTTTGGAGAAAAGTCTGTTCATTTCTTCTGCCCATTTTTAATTAATTATGTTATTACAAATACTGTTTTGTTCTGATGGTTCCTTACCTCAGTGTTCTTCCTTTCCATCATATCCTGTGCTCTTTGACTTTTCTCTGTTGGATTCTTTTGTCTTCTGCTCATTTTTTAGCAGCTTTTTCTTTCAGCTAGTAGAGATGCCACCAGTTTTCTTTAAATGCTGTTTTTGTTCCTATAGTAAGTAGTTCTCAGAGATGGTATCTTGAAATTGTAGCCTGTTGTTTCCTTTCTATGAGTATGAATCATGCAAATATCATTTTAGTTAAATATTCAAATGTCCATAAGATTCAGTACAAATTCTGTCATGTGGTGCATTTCTTAGATCTTGTTTATTCCTTTTATTCATCCTTGATAAGTGCAATTAATTAGTGTTTCCTTTCACCAAAGATAAGGAACATGAATTTAACCTTGACTATTTGGGTGCTATCCATTCTCAGATCCAAAGGTAGAGAACAAACAGACTGACATGCACATGGTATAGGCTAAGCAATTCTGCTTCCTCTTCTAATAGTCTAGGCTCTGCTGTACTGTTCTGTATGTTCCATGATGACAAAAGGAATCGTGATGCCAGCATGTGGTCCTTCCTGTGCCTCTAATAATTTACTTTTTTGAATTACTTTTTTGCCTTCCTTTTTTGTCTTCTCCTTCTATACCAAGGTTTTTATTTTTTATTTTTTAATTTAAAGATTTTACTTATTTACTTGAGAGAGAGAGAGAGGGAGCAAGAGCATGAGTAGAGGAAGGGCTGGGGGAAAAGTAGACTCCCCAAGGTGCAGGTAGCCAGACATGGGACTTGATTCTGGGACTCCAGGATCATAATCTGAGCCCAAGGCAGACACTTAACTGACTGAGCCACCCACGGACCCTCAAGTTTTCTTTTATAGCAACTTCTGTTTTGTTTGCTGAGAACCAGATATCAATGCAGAAATGCAATGCTTGTACTAAACGTAGTCTAGCTTTCCTTTGTACTAGCAGCAGTGTAACAACAATAATAACAGCAACATTCACTGAGTACTTGCTGTGTGTTAGACGTGGTAAATGCCTTAGATAGTGTGTCACTTTATTCATTGAGTAGCCCCACCTTTCTTGTGAATAAGGAAATCTCATGTATCTCTAAACTAAGGAAAGATAGTAAAACAGTAAAATAATTTATTCCTACCTTTTTCTTTTTCCGGGTATGCAGATCACTTATTCTATTCATCTAAACCAATTCCATCAACATTCTAATTAGTGACAGTTTCTTCTACCAGCTTGCTTAACAGTTTTCATTATCAAGATTTTTGAGAGTTGTAGTATTTTCATCTGTCTTTTCAAATATTTTCCTGAGAAATTTAAAAATTATTCTTTAGTAACTTGCAAATATATAACTTTATTTTATTTATAAATTGGATCTTAAGAGCCTTTAACAGATGGAAATATTATGATATTTTTTATTGCGATTAGTACAACATATAACTTATAAATAATAAGCGGTTTATTGGATCATGTTAAGGTCAAAATTAGGATGGATGTCAGGTGCAGTTTAACGATGGTTCTGTTTTTAGTGATTCTTTTGGCTTTTCCCTCATGTATGTTTATTCCTTGTTCTCAGACTTGCTCCACTAATATTGGCAAATTTGTGTATTAAATTCTGAACATTAAGTCATGCAGAAAGAAAAGGTTGTTCTGTCAAATCCTTCAAAAAATGTCCTAAGCTGTGTTCTACTTCTACAACTCCTGAATTACTCTTTGTTTCTGGGGTGGATCACCCAGGTTTACCCTGGGACTGTAACTACCATCAGTCATTCCCAAACTCCTTGGTTGCTACCCACATAAGGTCAGGGGAGGGGATTGGCCCTGGGAATACAAGTTCATGTTTACATAGTCATCTACATTCTCTGAAAAGTGGGAATAGTTATAATGGCCAACGCTGTGCCTCCTCTTTCTGAAACAAATATCCGATAGGTGATTTCCACTTTTGAAAACTTGTACTAAAATATTGAACAAGTATATTGTTCTTTGTTTTGGAAAACTCTTGCTTCTTTGACTTTGAGCGTTCAGTTCTTGCTGTCTGTGAAGTCCCACCTCTTCAAAGACCCCCTTTTTTTTTTCATCTAAATCATATAATGAAATCAATCATATTGCTCTTATTTTCTGTATTTCTTACTTCTACAGTTAAGATATTTATTATCTATCTCTTCAGACTGTTATTTTACAAACAAGACATGATTTCTCACAATATTTTCAACAGTAAAGCTTTACACGACTATTTGGTGTGTTTTCCCTATCTTTCCTCTTAAATTAAAAGTGCATAGTACATAGGAAATGAGTCTGATGGACTCTTGCCCTCTTACCTCGGCACCTTTTGTGTTTTGCACACAGCCTATGCTAAATAGAAACTCATTAAATAAATAAAAATATTCCACTGGAATGGAAAAATTTGCTTCAACACAATCACTACCTACATAAGAGTCTCCTATCTGCTCTCTCATCTCCATCCAAATTACATACTCAACCTTATCTCTTCCCTCTAATTACACCCCCTCTTGACCTGTAAATGATGGGAATACCTTCCTGACCTTTGCTGAACTGGTTTTAAGTTTCTCTCCTGTTTGCAAATCTAATGCATTGAATTTTTTTTCTCTGTAAGCTTTTGGAAGACTGTGTCAAAGTCTATATTTTTTGAGTTATAATAGACCAAACCTGATATTAAGCCCAATTTGGTTCATAAAAATTGGTTTATGATTATATGGTTATTTATTATTTATATGGTGTGATTATATAGTGTGGCTCTGAACAGTCACATAAAATGGAAGTACATAATATCAAGGAATGCACCTTAAAAAAACTGCATTAATTTGAACCTTATGTAAAAGAACAGAAATACAGAGGGTACTAAATTAGGGGGAATTTAAATGCACTTTAATATTTTGAAGGGAAAAACCAATTCTAACTTTTTTTATACACTGTAAATGTATATATCTTTGCCGTTATTGAATGAAGACAAACAGAATTTATAGTCAGACATGAATATTTTTACATACCTAGAAGTTAGCTGACTCTTCAATCTCATTCCTGAAACTAACCTTCCATTTCAAATTGGAAAGACCTATGTATTTTTACTGAAGTTTTTAAATAGTTCAGAATGATAAATAGCATTTTTTTGAGATAGGTTTAATCTTTTAAGTTTTACTCCCATAGCAGCAACACTGTTGATTTGCAGTTGTTAACACTTCTCTCCCTTTGCCCAACAGACCTCCTAAATTATTCTGGTGTATTTTATTAGTAAGGAGGACTATAATATGAAGTGTACTATCTCCTCTTTTATTTCCCTTCAGGGCAAAATATAGTGAAAGAAAATTAAATTATATAAAGGAGATAAACTAAAACTAAGTAAAAACTTCGAATATTTAGATGAATGAGAAACTCCAATAGTTTAAGTGTCCAAAGGAGATATTGGGATTCTGAATTTAAGAGAGCTGAATTCTTTTAAATTCTGAAGTGCTAACAATTTTTATCCCAAACCAGAGGAAACTATTTAAATAGAAGTTGAATAATCCTCAACTTTGGCACTGTCTCTAAATGTTGTGTGGAAATTAATTGATGCTATATTTTTTACTTTAGATTCTATGGATGTGAATTTTTTTTAAATCAGCTAATTTCTATAAAAACTGCATTGAAAGCTAAACAGGATTGATTACCTCATAGAACAGAGAGCTCACATGCAAATGAAACTGACAAGCTGTCCAGTTGCAAGGACAGTGTTACTACAGTGTCCACTGAACATGGACAGTTGATGCTTAGCATCAAGGAATGACGTGATTATGGAAATGCAATTTATGGCAGATGTGCTCTTCTGAGACTAACCTAAAAAAATATTGAGTCCAACTAAACTCCTTCTACCCTCTAAAATCGTATTAGCTAGGCAAAGTCCAGGGCACACTCCATGTACAATGTGGAAATTAATTTCACTTTAGTTTCAAGCCACAAAATGAATTCCCAAACTTGGTAATTGCAAATGTTAATTTAAAACAATGAAATGTGCAAATCTATCTCTGTTTTTTTTTTTTTTTTTTGGAGCTTAAAATTTATCATATGGATCAGTACTGTTCATATAGATTTAACAGTTAAGCGATACCTTCATATGATCACCTATCAGTAAGCTGATTCCATGGGGTGTTGTGAGCTCTGTATGTGGAATATGTACTGTTGTCTAAAGAATGCCCTTTATCAACTGGAGAGATTGCCTTCTGAATTTAATGAGTTGTAGTGGGAGAAAAAAAACCCCACAGTTTTAATAAAGGAAAGGAAGTCTGTTAACAATATTAGCAATGAACAACATTTATCTAACATTTACTTGCTCCAAACATTGTGCTTTACATGGATTAGTCCTCACAGCCAGTAGACACCCCATTTGTGGTAGAGGAAACTGCATCATAGATTATCCAAGTCTACAGGACTAGTATAGAGCCAGGGTCTCTGACCTAAGAGCCATTTCCTTACATACAGGTGTTCCAGTAAATGCTGACTTATTTCTGAGGAGTGGAGTGGACACTAATTTACACAAGGGCAGAAAACCCAGCTGGGTTTCATTGGAAATTAAAATATAGACCTGGAAAGCAATTGGGAGCTCAGTCTGTCATCATACCAGATATCTCTCTCCAGCTCTATTTCTTCCTTACTTTGCTTAGTAGGTTTTCTCTGCTTTTAAATTTCCACATGGTTCAGCATTAGCTAACAACAGTTGATGTGTTTCTTAATTAAAATTCTCAAGAGACATACTCCAGTTGATTCAGTTTATCTCTCATAAGTTGCTCAACAGACAATGACTTCTCTTGTTAAGATGTTCAGTCTTGATCCATAGATGAGAGAGGGCAAGAGACATATGGACTAGACTAGAGCAGCCATGGACCTGGCAAAGGATAGAGACATTGCAGGCATACTGCCATCCCTTTCTCCTCAGGCCATCGGCATTGGCCTTCAGTCAATTCCGGATGCCTTGGTTCTCTATGGCTTATGTTTGCCCTCATCAACTATATAAGGACCAGAGCCAAGGAAGGAGCTGCCTAAGCCCCCAGTTCACTTCTCTGTGTATGATGAGGGCTCATTAAATGTTACACTGTCTGGAACTACAGTCACTTTAATTTAATTAGTCTTGGCAGGAAAGAAGTCATGTTCCCATTATTTGGTTCTTTATGTTTGGGTGAGAGAGCTGGCTCTAGAAGGTGAACGGGAAGTAGAAAGGATACCTCTTAAACCTTTCACTGAGATAAGAAATTTCTTGCTGGGTTTGTACCTGGAGATTCCAAAGGATTCAAGTAATTGCAGTGAAATATCTTTTCCTCTTATTGTATTCCCTGCCCCCTTATGGAGGCCTCTACTCCCCTTCATGCTTATGCACTATCCTCTCAGGGGGATCCCTCAGGGTGGCTTAGACTTCTTCCTTTGTCTTTGCCCTTCCTCACAGAAACATTTTCCAGTTATCAATAGTTCTCTGCTATTATAGAACCACCATCGTCTCAAAGGTGTGAACTTGAAAACTGTTCACTTTTTAAAAAGATTTTATTTATTTATTTATGAGAGAGAGAGAGACAGAGAGAGACAGAGAGAGAGAGAGAGAGGCAGAGACACAGGCAGAGGGAGAAGCAGGTTCCATGCAGGGAGCCCGATGTGGACCGGGTGTCCAGGATCAGGCTCTGGGTTGAAGGCAGTGCTAAACTGCTGAGCCACCCGGCTGCCCCAAACTGTTCACTTTTGTTGGCATCATGGTGAAATCATTCCTGTGTAGTTTTAGATTTCCCAAAGTACAGCATTATTGTGTTATGATTCTGAAAATTAGCCTCTATATCTTCATTCTGGTATGTAGCTGTGCTGGCAGAAAAATACTGGTAACATTATAGATCCTTAACATTCTTAATACATAGTTGAGGAAATTATGGAGTAACTTCTTTGTCACCTTTGGTTAGCTTTCTTAAGTTGGCTTTAAGATTTGTTGGCTTGGCCTCTGAAGAATTGGGAAAGTTTGACCTTGCCTACAATTAACTTTCTTAGTGCATGGAGTTTAAAGCCAGACCCCCACTGCTCACTGCAGCCCCCTCAGCCTGCTCTTGTATCAGCGGAGGCACCAGTTTTTTGCAGGAAAAGCCAACTTTTGACATAGCAAGGTCAGAGCTAGGATCCCAGGAAGCAAGTTTGACTGCACATGGTCCTTGTAATTTCAAAGCAAAGCAATGTAAGGAGACAGCTTAGTAGTTGTTTTATTTTCTCTTGAGTGGACTTATGTTGTCAGTGGCAGAAAGCCATGAACCACGAAGATAAAATAATGCTAACCAGAGTGCTAAGTAAAGAAAACAAAGATGGCTCCACAATTAGTAGCATTATATATGTTAGTGCTAAGTAACAACAGATGTGTGGACAGGGAGTGGAGCATTCCTTGCAATCCATCAGAAACCAAAGTCCTCTGACATCACAAACCATTATGGTTATCTTGGGCTTGGAGGAATGATGGCTGAGTCCATTGAGTTGGCAAAGTAAGGATGCTCTTGAGGGTGTTTCAATCTACCTGTGTCATCCTTACCATGCTGCACACTTGTGCTGAGTTAACAGGCGATGTGTGCTGTAAAATCCGGTTCTGTAAAGACATGCACTAGCCATGAGTCATTAGCAAGCATGCGGAGCTAATTGGCAAAATACTCATAAAAGATTTTGAAGGTGGGTTAATTACAATTCATTACACTGTAAACTGTCCCCAGGCTATTGTTAAAAAATGCAGGAGTTTCAGGGCCCATTATTTTATGATTCATTTTGCCATGTTGTGAAAAACAGACTCTAAATCAAACTACATTTATTATAGGTCAGACCACAAAATCTTTATTGGTTTTTCCAACATTCCACCCTCGTTATATGAATTCATATGGACTGCACATTTCTGTCAATTGGCAAGAAAGCATGAAATAAAATTTATGATATTTTCTTACTTTATCCTCAGTGCAGCCTTAAAAATCACAAGATCTAATTGCTTCCCCTATTTCTCCAAGTTCATGAGAAAAATAAGTATTTCAAAATCAGCCCTAAAGTTCTGATGATTGGAATCAACTGAAGGATAATGAAGCTGGTCTTCTAAAGGAAACATTTTTTTTCAAAGATTTTATGTATTTATTCATGAGAGACACAGAGAAAGGCAGAGACATAGGCAGAGAGAGAAGCAGGCTCCATGCAGGGAACCCCACATGGGACTCGATCCTGGGTCTCCAGGATCATGCCCTGGGCCAAAGGCAGGCGCCAAACCGCTGAGCCAATCAGGCGTCCCTAAAGGAAACCTTTTAAAGTGTAACCTAAGAAGCATCATCCAGTTGAATTTATTAAAGCTGTTTTCCCTCCACACCTAGAAAAGTGACTGGAATGCACCCTTTATTTGGAGGATAATTTGAAGTTCATTGGCATTCTAAGCGTTAATCTTGTTCTCCTCATCCCTACCTTCAGAAGTATCTTTTTTTAAACAAACAAACAAACAAACAAACACACAAAATAAGACTGCACTTACTTCTCTAAAAACTGTGATACAATTGTACACCTCCTGCTATTACCACAGACAGACTTGGTCAGAATCATGTAAGGTCTCATAAGTAGTCATTCTGTACCATTATATGTAATTGTTTGTTGATTAATGCTTTCAATTATGCCGATTTTCACTGTGTGACCCAAACCACCTTGACAGCGACAGGCTGGTATACTCATTACTGGGGATGAGCAAGGAACAAAATGCTAGGTTCATTTCTAGCCCTCAAGAGCTCAGCAACTCATTTGAACCTTATCTGAACTATCAAAAAGTTTCGACTCTGCAAAAACTCATGTTTGAGGAAGGGCAGGGAATGTGTGGTGCGAGGAAGGCTTGGGGGTGGAGTGGGGGGGGTGTTGTTGGAAATTGTGCAAGAATGAGTTTCCTTGTGAGTGATCTGGTACTTCCTGATTCTGGCTGGGCCAGAAATACCACAAAAGCCTTTCTTGAAACTTCCAAGATCTTTGGAAAGCCTTCCTCCAAGCAGTTCGCCACTTCTGCATGCCTGGGTTTGGGCCAGAGCTGGAGACAGAAGTATGTGCAAGGGGAAACAGTTTATTAGAAAGTTACCTGGATACTTGAGAGTTGTCAAAAGAGGTTTGCCTCTAATGGAGTAAAACCTGAATGATCGGCCAGGGTCAATGATTTTAACCACTCCCATTTTTTATAGAAAGATGGTGCTTAGAAGTCAACATTAGAAATTGCTAGAGTGACCTGCTTATTTTACGGAGGGAGTCAGGATATTCAGAGGAGCCATGTGACTGAACCTATACAGATGTGGACCAGAGTGAAGTTGGGAGTAAGTGGAGAGTAAGGGGAAAGAAGGAGTGAGCTGAACAGATTTCCAAAGGCTTAAGTTCTGTCTTTATTATGCTACCAGTGGTATGATCCTGGGCAAGTCATCTCACTTCTCTGACCCTCTGTGGAACATTTCAACCACAAAATACTAAATTAAACATTTCTGTGGGATGAGAGTGCTAAAAAGCGATGATTTAGAAGCAAGACCTGGCTTCATGAGAACATGTCACATAGAGAAGAGAAAGAATGGCTTCCAGAGAAGGCTGGTGAATAAGGAGAAAACTTGGAATGAAAATATAAAGAACCTGATGAGCAATGTTTATTTTGATTTGGGTAACAGGCTGGTAATTACTTAAAAATTTGGAGAGGAAGTAAAGTTGTTTGATACAGTTTTTAAAGAAGTCATAATAATCTAAAGTTTTGTGAAATAAACAAAACAACCTGAAGAGGCATGGAAGAATGAAGTGCCCCAAAGAGGGAGACACTGGGACAAATTAGTTTTCTGAATGTAAGGCAAAAAACATGGACTACCTTAACTTTCCCAACCAGAGTGATCACCAGTTTATCTATTGAGAGTAAGTTTTGGTTTAAAGAAAATTTTCTAAGGTTAAAAAGAAGCTTGCGAAGGCAGAACTTGCAAGAAATCAAGAAAACTAGTGGTATGTTTATGAGTTCATTTACTGTGACTCTCTTAAAAGATAACATTTTAGGGCCTGAGTGGGTAGAGTTCTGAAGTGGCTATCCTGTATAAAATACTAATGAAATTTGCAATGTGGCCATTCTCATTGAGAGGTAACTAACTTTGGAACTAGAAATCTCTGACCTGGGATCTCCAAAGGAAAGGGACCAACCATCTTACAGGGACTGACTCTCCAATTTAGTCATAGTCTCTGACTAAGGGTTGCTCAGTATGCAAGGGGGAAAGTCAAGAACCAGGATTCATGTCTTTTCCACCTGTCCTAGAGTGAGACTGACCTCCAGAGGAATCTGATTATAGTGGAGAGGTTATGGAAAGGCAACTGTAATCAGTAGCTCAAAGGTATAAACATGGAAAAGAAAGAACATCTAGGAAGACAGGAACTAACAAATGCAAATGGCTGATAGAGAATCATTGATACCAATCAGCGCAAAATTGGTGTGGTAGGGAGCAATATTAACACTGGAGTCGGGCCAACAAGACTTCCTGTATTGACTTGGTAACTGCAGGCTGGGAACTGGTGAGAAGGGATCTCTGGGTATAGCACCACTGACATCAGGATGCTTCTCCCAGGCATGGAGATCATTTTGATTTAAGCATTAAGTGAAATAAGATCATCTTCTTTTTTTTCTCTTCTGCCCAAAGAGCCTTCCCAGTTGCAGCTTCAAAATTGTTTTCTCGGTAACCTTTTACTCTGAGGCATAAAGGCTTCAGCCAGTGCCTGATCTTGCTCCTGTGGGGATGCCTCAGCCGAACAGACCAGAGAGACCTGTATATTTGTGAGTTAAGTGCAGAAAGAAGCTGGCTCCTAACTTGTCCAAGGGAGCCACGCAGAGCAGAGCTGATGATTGCCCTGGCCAGTGGAAACAAGAGCCAGGCACCTGTCAAATGCTGCATTGCTCACTTTCCAATGCCTTGCTTCCCAGCGTGCCTGCTAGGAGAATGGCAGTTCACACCACTACCTTCTCCCTCTATGGAAAGCCAGCTGCCAGCATCCCCTTAGATTCCTTCTCCAGCAGATATTTTGATCCTTAAACAAGTTTATCTCCACACCACCCTCGCTCCACCTTTTGATAGGAAAAAAAAATAGCCAAAAAGGAAAATGATGATACCTTTTCTTCTTAAATGAGGTTATTAAATACAACATGCCCATTCTTTTGCTTTGAGAAGAAGGGGGGGTGGGCACATGGTATCAACTCTGTGTGTGTATGTGTGTGTGTTTGTGTTTGGGTGTGTGTGTGTGCATGTGTGTGTGAGGTGTGGTGAGGGAAGGGATTTGAATGTGTATATATATCTCATATATCTGTTTTGAGAAACTTGGAATATGTATCTGAAAGGACTGGCCCTCTTCTTTCCTCAGTCCTAAGTTAAAATATTAGTAAATACTTTGTAGATTCTTTCACTTCTGGTTGGTATCAGATAGTCTGGCCTTCCCTGTTTCAGGAAATGCTGCCCACTGGATTGGCCTTTTGGCTTAGGACATAGGCACTGGCTTGGGCATCAAAAGAACTAAGTTCAAGATCAACTCTCTTGATAACTCACCTGGGCCTCCAACGAGCTTTTTTCCGTTGCTGGGCTTCAGTGCCCTCATTTATAAAATGAGAATGTTAGACATCACCTCCAAAATGCTGTGATTTTCATGAATTTGGCTATACTTAACTTTGTGGAACCAGTGGCCCTAATCTGAAACTTATGAACCAAGTAAACCTATTTCAACTTAGTTTCTTTCTTTACACAGGAAATAAACAGAACATAGTGTTGCAGACAGCCCAGGGAATAGGCCTTGTTTTTAGAAGAGAGCCTTGAGATGACAGCGGCGTGCATGCGGGCACATTCCTCCACTATAACCACAAGGAGCCTGCATATATTTGTTGTTGTTTTTAATTGCAAACTTTTCTAACAATCTGCCCTTTAGAAATGATTGCCCCTCTCTGAGGATCAGATCACAGCCTAGGCAGTTCTCAGGGAAAATTAAATGAAGAATGTTGAGCCTGGAATCTATGATTAGGGTGCCTGGCTAAGTAAAGATGATCATGTACTTTCCCAAATGGGTCAGCTGTGGCCCCGGATATCCACAGTAGAGCTGCAAATGATTCACACTGGCTTGATAGCTTCACTAATGCTAGATTTACAGCTGGATTTAGGGCTAAATGTTGAAGGTAAATCTAAAAGAGCAGAAAGAGGCTAGGGAGGGAATTGGGAATCACGGGAATTTCCATCAAAGCTTTTCAGAAGCAGGAATCCATTTTACATTTGTCGATGACTGTGGTTTGCTAGGATCAAGATCAAAGGAATCACCGTGGGCAGAGCCATGACAAATGCGAGGCTCAGTCTGGTGAAACCTAGCATTAGCCCCTCTCTTAGGCTGCCGTCTAGACTGGAAGTGGGTGCTCGTGCCAGACCGGGCTGAGTATATAGTTAGGGTGCTCCTTCATGACTGGGCAAAGGAGGTGTAAAAGCTCTTCTTGATCCCCACAGGGAAGTTACAGCCAGGGCCAGCCCTCTGAGGCCCAACATGGCCATAGCTCCAATCAGAGGAGTACTTTTGTAGGAAAATGGGGGACATGAAGTAAGGATAGGCTAAGAAGTTGACAAAGATGCAGAACTTCTGTTAATAAAATCCAACTGCCTTAAACTATGCATCTCCTTCTCCCTCCCTTATAGCTTTGGAGACTGCTTTGAAACTCTGCTAAGAAGTTATTCACTTGCAGGCCCAGAGACATTTGAACTGATACTAACAAAGAACAGCTACTGGAAACTTTTTTGTTTTTGTTTTTTTGATGGTCCATATGGTTTTATAGAGTTCCAGTTAATGTTCTAAGACAATTCAAGTAGCTGATGAAGGAATATTCAAGTAGCTAATAAAGGAATGGATAATGACATGACACTTTCCACGCTGTCTGCATCATAACACGTCAGCATTGACCAGTGTTTAAATCTTTATTTGCCTTTTGAGAATACTGGCATAGAAAAAAATACCAATGACACCTTCCATACATTATCTCTTGTGACATTTACATTGACCTGGCATTCTGACAAGTATGAGGTGACATCTCATGGTGATATCGGTTTGCAATTCCCTGATGTTGAGTGATATTGGCATCTTTTCATGTGTCTGTTGGCCATTTGTATGTCTTCTTCAAAAAATAAGTTTATTCAGGCTCTCTCTTCATTTTTAAAATGGATTATTTGTATTTTTGGTGCTAAATTCTTTATTTTGGAAAACAAAAACACTAATTTGAAAAGATAACTGTATCTCTGTGTTTATTGCAGCATTATTTAATGTAGCCAAGGTATAGAAGCAGCCCAAGTGTTCATAAATGAATGGATAAAGAAGATGTGGTTACACACACACACACACACACACACACTGGAATCTTATTCAGCCATGAGAAAGAATGAAATCTTGTCATTTGCAACCACATGGATGTCTCTAGAGGGTATAATGCTAAGTGAAATAAGTTAGAGAAAGACTACTTTGTGATTTCACTTATATGTGAAATTTAAGAAACAAAACATAAAGAAAAAATGACAAAAAAAACCAGGCTCTTAAATACAGAGAACAAACTGGTAGTTGCCAGCAGGGAAGTAGGAGGGGGGATGGATGAAATACATAAAAAGGATTAAGAGGATACTTGATGAGTACTGAGTAATGTAAAGAATTGTTGAATCACTATATTGTCCACCTGAAACTAATATAATACTGTTAATTATACTTTGGTTAAAAAAAACAAACAAAGAAACAAATAAATGTCAGGAATCAAGGTTTCAATTCTGCTTCTGGTAATAATTTCAGTGTCATTCAGAGCAAACCTCCTTTTCATTTTCTATGAACTTATCTTTAAATTGGGAGTGCTAAGGTGGAAGATGAGGATAACAGTGATTAACTCCCAAAATAATTATGCCCATTATGGTATAGTCACAAGAAAGAATAATTTGCAGCCTGGAAAAATGACAGGAATAAATATAATATAAAAATGACCATGATGTAATACTAAATAAAGTGCCAAACACAAGATTGTTTGTATACTGAGTTCATAGTTTTACAAGGGGAAAAGGAAAAAGAAACAATGCAAATTTTGGCTAAGGTAATAGTAGAATAATTATTTAAGTATTTCCATATTTTCTATGATATGATTAACTGTATTATTTTTACATATCTAAATATAAATGAATCTGTGAAGTAAAAAAGAGATACCCCCCCAAATTCCTATCCAAAGGGATTTGCCACTTACTACAGTCTTGAGCAAGTTATCAGTTCTGCGCTTCAGTTTCCTTACCTGTAAGAGGACCATACAAATCTTCACATACAGTATTAAGTTCTTACTTTGTGTCAGAGAGTTATCCTGAGCATTTCACTTTTGTTAACACATTACATCCTCATTATAACTCAAGAAGTAGGTCAGATTATTATCTATGTTTTATCAATCAGAAAACTGAGACATAGACAAGTTAAATTAGGTCATCCAACTATGGGTGGAAGATTCCTTAGCAAGTCAGGATAGAATAATTCCAAAGCCCATGGTGGGACCACTGTGTCAGACTACTTCAAGGGATGGTTATGAATTGAATTTTATTTCGTTGGAAAGCCCCTTTTGTAGAACTGGTACATCACAGGTACTACATAGACCTAGTTCTTTCCAGTAAGGCTCAAAAGTACATCTGTTAAATTACAAAGCTGAAGACAGAACAACTGGGTGCTAAAGACATTAGTGTAGATTCACTGGGGTTAGTCAACTTGTGTTAGTTATCACAAAGAGATAATTTTGGGAATCACATGGCTAAATTTAGAAATGCATGTTTTTGTCTAAAGCATAGTCATCCTGAACATGTTTTAATATTGTCTAATATTCCTGATTTTTTCACAAATATCTAGGACTTAAAGAAAACCTGAGCCCACCCTATGTAGAAAATATTTTAAAATCTTTTACTCCTCCAGTAATCTCTTTCCCAAGATTGGTGTGGTAGGTGACAGGGAGATGGTAATATATTTAGAAAACTGAATTCATATAGTTCTGATGCCTTTCCTTGGAAAATGTTGTTTTATGAGCTATTTGATGTCCCTAGAATCTCAAACACTCTTTAACCATGAGTTATATAAGCTTGCTCAATGACTTAGGCATTTAATACGTAGAAGTTGCATGTTGCCATGCTGACTCTTAACACTAAAAGGTTTAAGTTTAAGTGAAATCTCCAAATCCAGTTAGGAATGAATTTCAGCTACTTACGTTTTTCTTATATGAATGGCTTATGCAGCAGGTGAATAGGCATCATCTTCCACTGAATTAGACATCTTGATATTTAAGTTTTGTATGAGGACTTTTTCCAACTGACAAAGTTGTGGACCTTTGTGAACCTGTGAACTCTGGAAATGGAGTGGATTCTTTATTAATTAAACACTACACTTCCTTAGAAAATCCTAGGATTAGGTTAAATTATTCTCAATTCAAGTGAAAAATTACTACTGCTATCCTTTTAAAAATAACTGCTATGTTGTACATCTTTCATTTAAAAGGAAGCCAGGGGATGCATAGGTGGCTCAGTCCCTTGAGCGTCCAATTCTTAGTTTCAGCTCAGGTCATGATCTCAGGGTACACTCAGTATGGAGTCCACTCCAGACTCTCTCTCCTTCTCCCTTCCCCTGGCTATCTCTCTCTCTCTCTCTCTAATATAATTAAATAAAATTTTAAATATAAATGAATGAATGAATGGAAACCAGAAACTCAACAGCAAAGTAGGAGGTGGGCTGATTGTTCACCAGTGTCTCCCATGGTGCAAGTTCATGATTTAATAATTCCTACTTTTAAAGCTACCCTCCACTATCTTTTATGAGTTTTTATCTAGAGAACAAGAGTATAGGTGCCTGACAACATAATAAATGTGTTTTGGATAACATGGATGGTGTTCCACGTTTTGGTGGGAAGGAGAAAACCTTTATTAAAGGTTAGGAGTGGAGGCCATGACTGGTAGAAGTCTTGTTAACTAGATATTGCCCTTTTAGTTTCCCTTTACTTCCTTGCTCTAGCTTCCCTCCCTTTAGGTTGAACCTCCCATGAATTTTATGACTCATCCAGTTCATTTTCTATCTAAAAGATTAAAGCAGGGGTTGGCACCCTCTTGGGACCAGCCTGCTAATGTTCATTTACTCACTGGAATTTAAGGCTTCCTTTGCCAGAAGTAATAACCCTCCTCCTCCCTCAGACCTCTCTGGCTGTAGAACCTTGATGTCAGCCTGGGGCAAGGGAAGGAAGAAAAGGAAAGAATAGAGGGGAAGATAATTGTTCATGGGCTTGTTAATATTTTTCTGTGGAGGATTCTGACACTTGGAAAAGGTGCAATGATCTTCAGATCACTCCTTAGAGAAGGTAATTTTGGAAAAAGAAAGGATTTGTAGTTTTGAAGCATCCATGCCTTAAGAAATAGAGAAAGGGTGGGGCAGCTGATTGGCTCAATCCGTTAAGCATCTGACTCTTGATTTTGGCTCAGGTCATGTTCTCAGGGCTGTGGGATTGAGCCCTGCTTCGGGCTCTGGGCTGGGTGTGGAGACTGCTTGGATTTCTTTTTCTCCCTCTCCCTCTGTCCCTCCCCACTCCTTCTCTAGAGAGAGAGAGCGAGAGCAAGAGCGAGCGAGAGAGAGAGCAAAAAAACAAAACAAAACAAAAACAAAAACAAAAAACCAACCCCAAACTAGCGAAAATCAGGAGCAGCTTGAAGAACAGACCTAGACAAAACCGTGCATCAAGAAAGAGGATGAGGGGGCTGTTTCTCTCTCTTTCTCTACTCCTTTTCCTCCTCTTTATTATAAGTTCTCATTGAATAAATGAATATGTGGATAATGACCTAGAAAATGAGTAAATTTTTGAATGAATAAATGAATCAATCATAGATCAGTGTTTCCTAAACCCAACCAATCCTCAGAATCAACTGGAAGCACTTTTTATAATACAAATCCTTTGGATGTCCCCCTGAAATTCTGATTCATTAAGTCACAAATGGGGCCCAGGGATCTGTATTTTTCAGCTGCTTCCCAAGTGATTCCAATGGTCAGCCATGTTTGGGAACCCAAGGCCTAGAGCCCAGTTGTAATCTAGATTGTTTCTCTTCATTCCAACTCTGAATGAAGGCCTCACACTAATTGTCCCCATACTGAATTTATTTATTTATTTATTTATTTATTTATTTATTTATTTTATTTATTTTTTTTTTATTGGATTTCAATTTGCCAACATATAGCCAGATATAGTGAAATGCCAGGACACCGGCACCCCGATGTTTATAGCAGCAATGTCCACAATAGCCAAACTGTTGAAGGAGCCTCAGTGTCCATCGAAAGATGAATGGATAAAGAAGATGTGGTTTATGTATACAATGGAATATTCCTCAGCCATTAGAAACAACAAATACCCACCATTTGCTTTGGCATGGGTGGACTTGGAGGGTATTATGCTGAGTGAAATAAGTCAACTGGAAAAGGACAAACATTATATAGTCCCATACTGAATTTAGTTGCAGATTAATTGATCGATTGTTATTCCCTTCTTGGCCAAACTAGTTGATTCCCCTGCCTGCCATCCTTATATGTTGCCATTGAAACTTAGAGATATTTTGCAAGAATTTGTCTTAGAAGCTTTTATTTTTATTGAGTTTTTAATTTTAACTCCAATAGTTAACATACAATGTTCTATTAGCCTCAGGTCTATAATATAGTGATTAGATAATTCTATACATTACTCAGTGCTCATCACAACAAGGGTACTCTTTAATCCCCATCACCTATTTCACCCATTTCTCCCCACTGACTTTCCCTCTCATAACCATCAATCTTAGAAGCTTTTAAATTAGAATAATCAGAAGATTCCCCATCCTGTTCTATCCTTATTTTCTGGAATTGTCCATTCACAAACAAGCCAAGAATCCTCTTACTTAGTTTACTTGTTCATTTTTTATCAGAAATGAGGATGCTTCTGAAATCCATGGGTTTTAGAAATGCCTGATCTCATCTCTCTTTCCATGCTTAGTCACTTGTATTTATTCAATAAATATGTATTGAACATCTCTAGTTTGCTGGGAACACAGAAGATACAGAGATGACAGGTATCATCCCTTTTCTTAAGGAATTTATAGACTAATTGCTAAGTTGCATAAGAAAATGATTATTCTACAATCTAGGAAAGTAAAATTATGTATATGTTAGGAAGGTTGGAGTATATGTTGGTTTAGGAGGATAAGTGTTGATGAACAAAACCAAAACCAAGATTTAGATAATTAGGAAGGACTAAAGCATGTGTCCACAGTTATAGAGATGATTCCCTTAAAACCTTTGAGAAATGAACGCAGAGCTACATATATATTGGAGGGGGTGATGGTGAACATGACATTGGAGATGTAGATCGAGACCATATTATGAGGTACCTTGAATGTCTTCCTAAAACTTTGGATTGTAGACTGAAGTAGTGGGAATCTCATAAGGGACTTGAGCATGAGATGGGCACAAAAGATATATATGTTTGAAGAAATGCTCTCTCGTTGCAGGGGGCTTGCCTGACCTGAAATTTGTTACACTGGAAGGTTCAGGACTATCAGGGAAATGGCAAGGACCTAAAGAAGTCACTCTCAGGAGATCTAAAGAGAGGGGACAGTGGGAAAAACTGAAGTGGTAGAAATAATCACTAAACCTTGGCAATATTTGGGTATGTTTGTATGTGGCATGGGTAGCAGTGACAAAGTAGCTCTCGTGCTAGAGCATGGTGGTGTGATTCACAGAACCAGTTGTTTAACTGATTTTTATTCAATTTTCTGTGGTATCTAGGGAAAAGACTGAGAGCATCACAATGTGAGGACCCAAATCCAAGCACTTGAGTGAGTGGCTTTTCTTTTCCTTTTTTATTTTTATTTTTTCTTATCAAGGCTGAAAAATCTTCTAAGCACACATGAAAGAAACAGCAGGGCCAAGACTACTTTGAACTTACTGCACATGATTCCTTTCATATAAGACATGCTTGACAAACATTAATTAAGTCTCCAAGCACCTCTTTGAAGTAATGTAGGAAATATGTACAGTTGGGTAAACTGAGGCCCCGGGAACTGGAAGCAAAGCCTGAGGACATACTAGGGCAGGTGCAGCATTTGAAAAGACCCTCATATGAGGCCCTTGTTTCTCTGATGAGGCCAGACGTAGGTGCTTCTTTCCAGGCAGAGGTCTTCCAGCAAGTTCTCTAAACCAGGCAGGATGAGGCAGGCTGATTAATTTACTCCAGTGGCCACATTCTCTGACCTCAGACTGGCAGCCCTGGGCCTCATAGTACACCCTGTCTACTTATAAATCAGACCCATTATCTCCTTCCTGAAATCTCTAGCTATTTTGTAGCCCTTCGGATGTTTGCTTTGTCTTGTAACTTGCTAATGGTCATGAGAGTCAGAAAATGAGGGCCAAAAGAAGTCACGTGAGTCATTTTTGTACCTGCATTCCTGCTTTTTAGCTTTCTCTTTTTTTTTTTTTTCTTTTTTTTTTTTGCAGGTTGGCCTTTTTGGTTTAGCGTACAGGACATTACAGAGTAGGAGTGGGCACATGGAAGAGTAGAGCTGTGATGCAGGCCTGTCAGCAGCAGCCTTGGCCAAGCTTATGAGGAGCTCTGCAGCTAAAATGGCCCTTCAGAGTTATCCCAAGTGATGATGGCTGAAACTTTGTACTTCCACAATGACCAGTCATTGGACATGGTGCCCTGGGGATGGCTGCTGCTGAACCAGCCTCTGAAGAAGCTGAGAGCTGAAGGCTGTGCACAGTTCATGTTAAGAACCTCATCTTCTGCTTGCTAAACTAGATGCATCCAAAAACATGAGCCTTGATCAGTTCTTTCTATCTGCTAAGTATTGATGCTACCCAGATAGTTATTCTGTCTACCCATCTATCTATTGGGCCTATGGCATCTATGATGACAGAAATGATCTTAGGTGATATTATGGTAAAAGAATAAGTTCCTGTGGTCAGGAATCTCTCAATGTAGTGAGGGAAACACAAAATAAATAGACAAACAGAAACAGAATAAGCTCAGATATAACTAAATGCTTCAGGAAATAGAAGAATCAGAGAGGAAATACCAAAAAATAAACATATGCACATATGTTATTGAAGAGAACAAGATGGGAAGGACTTCTGCTCTCCTCCAGTGGCATAAAAGGTCTTCGTCATGATAATCCAACAAGATACACAGATCACCAGCAATTTAGGGGGTTACAGAGAGACATGCTTGAAATTTATGGCAAGTAGTTGAAAACTTATTTTTATAGTGCAGTAGACCTTTTTGGCAAAGGGAATGAATTAAAAATAATCACTCAGAGAAAATAACATATTTTTAAACCGGAGGATTTGGAGTTGGTAGAATTGTAAACAGTGAGTTTTCTGCATAATACATCAGTAACATGAGGAGAATATTTCTTCACTGGCTCTTTTTATTTCTAATGTATTCTTCTGAATCCATTGTCCTTTTTTTTATCTTATTAGGAGTTTTAAATTTTTTTCCAGAAGCATTTCTCAAAGAAATCTTTGACTACAAACATAATCAGTTGCCTTACTGAATGTAATGGTCCCTTGAAAATCCCATTCCAGTTAAAATTTCTAAGGAATCCATTCAGAGATGAGAAGCATCTATAGATTTTGTTCACTAGTTTGGTTAACCATTGGTTTTCCATTTTATTTACTACATTTTCCTCTTTCTGTATGATTTAGCTCTCTAAAACATTTGGGCGGTTTGCATGAAAGGGGCTATATCATAAATGCTTTTAAGGTCTATATGATTTATACATACAGCACTCATGATTCATGTCTCAAATGGCCATGTTGGTGGATTTTTTTTATTAAATTCTTGATTTATGTGAAATAGATAAATACAAGGATCATTCAGAACAAGGGTGTCTGTGTCTGGGGGTGGAGAGGGGAAGGACGGGAGGGATTTGGATGCATGAATAACTCCCTATTGGTCCTAATGGGATTTGCACAAGGAAGACTCCTGTATTCCAAGATACAATCTTTCTTCATCCTAACATGTGGTTAGGTATATGTTATTGATATCATAACTTTAATTTCCGAGCAATGTTAAATAGATATGTGTTTTAGATGTCCCCTTTAAGGAATGGAACATGAAAGAATATGTTTTTTTCTTTTCCCTCTCCCCATGTTATATATGACAGATTACCCTGACATTCTAAAATGTCTTATCTATCTGATTTTTAAATCCCTTGAAGGCTGGACGTTCATCTTTTTTTATTTTTTTGTATTATGAACAATCTCCTATGTTTAATCAGTATTTACCATCATAATAGCAGCAAAGGGAACCAAGAATGCTACTTAACAATGGGAGCATTTCATAAAAGACGATACTTAAATCAGGTTTCCTGTAATAGTAATAAAACATTTTCAAGCACACTCTCAGCTAAAGAAAGGAACTTTCACCCTGTTCAAAGCTGGAGTTGTGTGAAAAGTGTGCATGTGCATGTTTCGAATAACCAAACCAATAAGTCCTATTTCTTTTCTTATTATAATCAAGGGAACAAGCATTCTAATAAAATTGTGTTCAACAGTTCCTCTATAAACTCCTTCCCTCATCCTAGCTCCACCTGGTATAATATAAAATGTAATATACTTTGGAGGCGTTTTTAATAAAACTTTTTCAGATGACTCTATGTGGCAACACAATTCATTTATAGTTTCCTATTAGTTCACCTTTATAGAGGTTTTAGTCTTTCCTATCTCATGGGGTAAAAGAGTCACTTTTTCTTTTTCATAACCAACATGTATTTATTTCCTTTGATTTAATCTCTCCATTTCTTACTGTTTCACATATAAGAAAAGGTTGGGGACAGGGGGGCAACTAGCTTGCCTTTCCCCTGTGATATTAAGATTGATATTTTATATGAATCCCACCTTGCCCTGATACTTTTTATTTTAAGGCCCTGTATTAACTCCATTATTTATAAAGATGGAGAAAGAGGAGGGAGGAGCTAATTCATGATTTGTTCTTATTAAAATAACTGCATAATTATTCTGTGTTATCCTCAGGGTCAAAATAGTGTTATTCATTCAGAATAACTTTTTATGTAGATAAGATGATTCAGAGGATGGTGAAAATTTGGAATGACTTCATGGCAAGAGAGACTTGCGTAAGTCATGATGCAAGCATGGGGATAAGGAGTATCCATCTACCAATGGCTGAAATTCAACTGCAAACATTCTGAGGTTCCGTCCTTCTATTTTTTAAGGGCATGGTATAGTCCAGTAGAGGGGAAATTAGTTTTCTAGGAAGGCTCATTCCTTCTTAGACATTCCACCAGTTCTTCTTTTAGCCTCTCCCTCAGCCCAGAGTTAGTAGAGCTGGCTTTGTATGGAGGTACCATTGGATCTGTTTGACTCATGACCATGTTTTGCCAGTCATCTTAATATTCTGATTCTTGGCCCTATGTACACTTGTAGGTGATAGCCAGCAGAGTGGAAAGCTGAGAAGCAACTCACTGTATATTGAAGAATTTCCCGAAGCTTAGAAACTGGAGACAGTAGATACCTCCACAACACTGGCTATATGGTTTAGGGGGCTCAGTGCAAAATGAAACAGCAGCGTCTTTTGTGAAAAAAATTAAGAGGAATTTAAAAATGGTGAGAGTAGAGCCTTAAACCAAATATGGGGACCTTTTAAATATGGGTCCCCAGGTTTCTACACAGGTTGCTTCCAAGAAAGCATCCCTGCCTGCTTTCAGAGACTTCTAGATATGAGAGTAAAAGTCAGGAATTTTGGCTAAATATCTATTTAAGGAGAAATTAGACACCAAATTCCCACTTCTACTCCACAGAATTGGACTGCTGTCCCTCTCTCTCCCAAAGTCCTGAACGTGAGCTTTCAGTGTATAGACTTCGTATCCCACTAGTTTGCTTCATGTAATTGAATCGGTAAAATTATTTCCCTAAGCCCTAGACTCCTCATTTTTAATATTATAGTTTAAAATAGATTTCTAAGATTTTAAAAAAACTTTAATAATAAAACCATTCAAAAGCAAGACAAAATTTTCAAAAGCAATCATTGTGGGGTTTGAAGAAGGCTTTTGGAAATTTGGGGGCAAGAAGAGATTCTTGGAATAACTGATGATTAACATCTTTCTCTAAGGATAGTTGTGATTTTGTTCAAAAGGTAGTGTGTTGAAGTAGAGCATGGCAGTTTGGAACACTCTGAGATGAGTGATGGCTCTGTCTCCTACTAGCTGTATGATCTTGGGCAAGCATCTTACTTTTTTTTTTAAATTTATTTATTTATGATAGTCAGAGAGAGAGAGAGAGAGAGAGAGAGAGAGAGAGGCAGAGACACAGGCAGAGGGAGAAGCAGGCTCCATGCACCGGGAGCCCGATGTGGGATTCGATCCCGGGTCTCCAGAATCGCGCCCCGGGCCAAAGGCAGGCGCCAAACCACTGCGCCACCCAGGGATCCCTACTGAACTTCTTATAAAATGTGATCAGTGGTAAGTACTTGTATCAGAGGATTGTTCATGAGTTCAAAAGATAGTACATGAATGGTACTTCTTAGGGTACCTTGCACATAGTAAGCATTCAATGAATATAATTGGATGTGGATTGCAAAAGTGATGATGATGAGAGAAGCCATAGTTGTTAAGAAGGTGGGAGCTGAAAAAAAAAAAAAAAAAAAGAAGGTGGGAGCTGAAATGAAGCCAATCTGTGCTGTAATCCTCTTGTCACCATGACCTGTGAGAATTTGGCCAAGTAACTGAACCTCTTGGTGCCTGTATCAGTCAGATATCACTGAGTAATAAACCAGTCCAGAATTCAGTGACTTAAAATATATGTCAGTTTTGTGACTGACTACACAGGAGTCAGTTGAGCTAGCCTAGGCAGTTGTGTTTCAAGTTGAAGATTTAGTTGGCTGGCCTACTTTTTGGCATTTGGGCTCAGGTCTGCTTTCCATATTTGCTATCCCCTTGGGATTAGCAGTCTGGCTGGAGCATTCTATTTTCATGTTAATGGTGGAAGCATAAGAGTAAAAGTTCCCTGTGTAAATCCGTTTCAAGGTTCTGCTCACTTATGTCTATGAACATCCCATTGGCCAGATCAAGCACATGGCTGAGCCTAAAAACAATGGGCAGGGAAACATATTTCACTCTGGTAGTGGAAACAGCTTATATGGCCAAGGGTGTGAATACAGAGAGGGAAAAGATCTGGGGCCAGTAATTCAATTTCCTTAAACGTAATATGGGGTTAATAAAATGACCTCTCTCATAGACTTGTTTTGAGGATTAAATGAGATTATCCATATAAAGTGTTTAGCACAATGCAGATACATAATTAACACTTAATAAATGTCAGCTATGTTTGTAATGATGACTGAACACTCTAAGACCCAAATATAATGAACGATTTTAGATGAGAAAGGCATATGTGGTTAGGGTAGTTGGAAAAGATTTGTAATGATGCTTTTAGCTAAACCTTAGAAGAAAAAAAGGGAGAAGGGTGTTCCTGGATGGGGAAGAACAAAAGCAAAAAGCCTAAAGGCAAAATAATGTGGACTTATGATGTTCATTGTGTTTAGGGTTTTAGGTGAATTAAGCACCTTTCACTTCCATAATTTTTCTTTTAAAATCCTTGAGGTAAATTGTCATCCACAGTCCTGCTGTTTGTTTGGAAAGAGAACAGAGCATGTGTATATAATAAAACAGCTGTAAACCTGTGTTCTCTGCTTGGAACTTCCTCAAGCATTTCCCTTCCCTGAGCAGGTGCTGCTTCCCATGGGTCTGCTTCCATTCTGAATGGAAGGCTTGTCCATAGGAATCCAGGATGCTAGAAATTATGAAATACTCCTTGAGGGCTCAGTCTTACATTGGAGTCTTTCAGAATGTCTGTTGCTTATATGAAAGGTTCTAGGAAGGGCCTGGAGTCTCTGTGGATTCTGTTCATGAATGGTCAGAATTTGAGGCAGAAGACCCTGTGAGCAATTATTAATATTGTAAGCTGTTTTATTCAAACTTCTTTCATATGTCATGCTCAGTCCTCCCAGTTCCACCATCCTGCTACTTGGATTGCACTGAGTTGTACTGATGAACTAACAAGGGCAGAAAGCCTGCTGCTCTTACAGCCCAAGTTGTCCAGGCCTATTAGCATCCCCCTCAGTAGCTACAGCCTGAAGAAAGGGCTTTCCTCCCCATGTAGGTAACATATGTGTACTCTGAGGGTGTTCTTTTCCTTGGAAAAATCACACATAAGAGTAAAGTCAAGCATGGAGCTGGAGCTTGGAACTCTTTCAGCTATGACTATTGTCCTCAGTGCTCTGTTCATCTCACTCCACCCTACTGTAAGAAGCATGGTTTGAAAACCTCTCTTCAACTGCCTTACGGCTTTTGACTCTAGCAATATAAATCAATTTTTAAAAGTCACTATGCAAAAAAACATCTTTTATGGTTATTCCAACCGATATTGGTGCTCTCCAAGGCTGTTGTGCCTTTACACACTACTGAAGAGATGCAAATGAGAGGAGATGATGATGACAGCCAGCAGTTATTTAATAAATATTAAGTGTAGCAGATAATGTGGTGTGCTGGCTAGATACCCGCTCCAGGACCAAGGCACTCATTCCCCCATTTTCTGGGGCTTCTAGCTGCTAACATCTCTCAGCTATGTATTTCTCTGGTCTTTTTGCCCTCAGATAGAGAAGAACACTGCTCTTGGGTGCAGCCCACATCCATGACTGACATCAGTGGAAAACAGACAGCCTTTTTGCCTCAAACTCAGGACTCTTTCAGCTTCAGAGCTACCCTTGGGGTTTGCTAGGGCTTTTGTGGCACCTTAACCCTTTGCTCAGTCCTGTGTCCCTCACTCCTCCATGTGTTTTAATACTGAGAACACTCTGCAATTAACTTCTTTACACAAATCTCTGGATATACTAATAGATATATTCAGAAATCTGACCTATGACACCTGCCGACTGCCATTTGGCTCTTGGAACACTTCACACCTTAGGTCACTTAATTTTCACAACCGTTATTCTGAGTACTTGAGGAAACTGAGATTGAGTGGTAACCTGCCCAAGATGTTTTTCTTGGTAAGTGGTAAAAAATGCCTGCTTTTGTCCAAATTCCATAATCTATATGCTGCCTCATAGTTAAGAGCACAGGAAGCTTAAAGTATGCAGAAATGTGGACTCTTTGTTGAATGAATAAATTAATGAGATGTCAAAGCAGACAAAAAGGAAGGTATCAAATGTACTCAGTGAAATGATCTTTCTATAGGAGCATCAAGGATGAGTGCCAGTGATTCCGCAAAGAGACTCATGTGTCTGGGTATGTCTGGTGCACTGAGAGTCTGTAGCCATGGGGGAAATCACAGCCCTATTAGGAAGCTTCACAATTGTGTCCAAGGTAAGGGTAGTAGGAGGAAGACGTGGCACATACCTCCCACATACATGTGGTGGGTATTTGAGGAGAGTTTATGGAAGGGAAGATTTAAAAGAGACCAACAGGTGATGTGAAGCTCCTTGAGTCTAATATCAGCAGAGAGCAGTTGCCACCTAAGAGACTGAAGAAGGAAGGTGGAGGAGCAGCTGCAGGATAGAGGTGCTGAAATGTTGGGAGAAGACTGCTGGACAGGAGCCTTTTGTGGAGGACTGCATTCAAACTTCAGACGGATGGAAAGAGAGATGGGAGAAGAAATAGTCCAATTGCCCTCCTCTCCTGCCCTCTCATATTCTGTTGACCAAGGACTATAAATAAATCAGATGGCATTGGAGTCAATTTGTTCAGTCCATACATACTAGCCTCTTGGGGCACAAGGCAGGGTGGGCTGTAGAAGAGTCTGGTGGGGAGTGGAGGGTAAGGTACTGTGCCAGAAATGAGGGAGTTGGTTTCAAGAGACAGTGAAACAAGGGCACCAAGTAACACTTATTTCATGGTCAGACGCCAAAACATGACCCAAAGTTGGGGAGGGTGTATCTTCTCTACTATGAAAAAGAAGGTATCCCTGGGTGGCTTGGCGGTTTGGCGCCTGCCTTTGGCCCAGGGCTTGATCCTGGAGTCCCAGGATCAAGTCCCATATCGGGTTCCCTGTGGGGAGCCTGCTTCTCCCTCTGCCTGTGTCTCTCACTCTCTCTGTGTCTCTCATGAATAAATAAATAAAATCTTAAAAAAAAAAGAAAATAAAAAGAATGTGGCCTGAATGGGGATGAAAGAGACAGCAGCCTTGCCATAGCCCCTGAGGGTTGGCAAGTTAGGGAGCACTGGGAAGCATCGCCCTTGGCATGAATATCAGCTTCAGCAGAAGCCACAAGTTATGACCCTCAAGTGGCTTTCCAAGCCACATTTATCAACAAGAAGAGGCCAGGAAGGAAGAAGAGGTTAGGACTATTCTTGGATTACATGAAACAAGTTTGAGGACTCTCAGAATTGACTGAGAAAAAATTGAGGTGTGGTTTGTAATGCACTGAGTGACAGTGGGGCATGGGCATTAATCAGTAAGATGAGATGTTATAATTAATATAATGCCTTTGTACCCATAAGCCAGTGAAATCTGGGGAACAATTCAAACATAAAACTATGGAAGTTTAGAGAAAAGAAACCTGAAGTCCAGGCCAGAAGCTTATTCATTCAGCACACAGAAAGAGAGACAGCTCATTCGATAAGGATGTTTGAACACCTGTAAACCAGGCGCATGTTGCTAGTACCTCTTAAGCTGAGGTTCACTGAACCATAAGGGGTCTATATTTATAATATATAGTGTGGGAAACTACTTCATAGAGGTGATTTCTAAATTGAGATTTTGAAGATATGGGGGCATCTGGGTAGCTCAGTCAGTTAAGCATCTGACTTCCACTCAGGTCATGATGTCGGGGCCCTGGAATCGAGCCCTGCATCAGGCTCCCTGCTCAGTGAGGAGTATTCTTCTCCCTCTCCCTCTTTCTCTCTCCCTACCCATGCTCATGCTTTTTCTCTCTCACTCTCTCAATAAATAAGTAAAATCTTAAAAAAAAAAAAAAGAAGATACAGAGGGGTCATGTCATGGAAGGAGGGGGCTAAAGAGGGAGGGGCAAAGAAAGGGAGAGTTCTTGGAAGAGAACATGAGATACTGAGAAACGAAAGAGCATCATGTGGTATAGAGAAGTGGCATAAGGTACAGAGAGCTGGAGAGAAATCAGGCAAAAGTTAGAAGTATTTCCATGAGTCCTTGGAGAGCCATTAAAGGACTCCATCCTGAGCAGGACATGATCACACCCATATGTCACATTTAGAATAATCACCTGGCAGTGGAGGAGAGGTTGAAGGAAAGTGTGTGATGGGAAACAAGGAGACACATTAGGACCCTCCTACTGACGTTTAGGCTCATTATCACAAGAGCCTCACATAAGAGTGCACCAGACCAGCATGGTTGGCCCTCTTGGAAATCACTGAATAAAGTTCCAAAATACCCCAAAGACTTCCTATTACTTTATTCTAAAGGCATTTTCTGGCAGAAAGAATGCTTGGCCTGTGTACAGATTCTGAAGGCACTAAGAGAGATAATGTCCCAGGAGTAACCCTCAATAACAAGGGATAGAAGTTGGTGGGTGGATACTCCTGTTCCCTCACCCCCATGCAGACTATTCTGAGATGTGTTTTGTGCACCCTCTCAGAGGACTCCAGTGGGAGCTCAAGCTTCCCATAGTAATAGCTTGCTGTCCTCCTCCACATGAACACTGTTCTTTCTGAGGTCACCTCCCAAATAAATCACTTTGCACCCAAATCTGGTCTCAAAGACTGCTTTGAGAGAACCACAGACTAAGATAGGGAGTTTCATTGGATCTGAAGAGATGAGAACAGAAGAAAGAAAAGCTGTGAAAAGAAGTGGAATTGTAGAGCCCTAGTCATTCATCAAACATGAAACTGAAAGTATAGAAAGTATCAAGGATGATGTGAATTTTTCTTTTTGCCTTGTGTGGCTCATAGAGAGATCTGAAATTTTCTGAGATAGGGATGATGGAGGAAGAACAAATTAAGGAGAAGGACATGATAACTTTGACATTGGACATGGGACACTAGACAGGGATGTCTAATGAGCAGTTGGAAATACAGAAAATTTGTGAAGGGAGAGTCAGGCTGGTGGGTCTTATTTAAAGTCATCAAGGATTTGGATGATATTTTACATAGATAATTTAGGGAACTTGAACCTAGCCCCTTTGAATAGAACATCTGTGGAAGCTGTTGTCTTCTAAGTTGGCCTTCTTCCTCCCCTAGTTCTGATTCTGCTATGTACTTCTAAAAACTGCTTGCTTTGATTTAGTGGAAGGCATTTTTTTTCCTAAAATCTTTTCCAGTAGTACTCAAAAATTTTTAAATTTTTCTGGGAGATGATTGGCTAGATATGTTGTCAAGAGTGTATGGCTGGCTCTTTTTTCACTTTCTACAAAAGCATATGTTGTTTGCGGGGCAATCATATTATTTATCATCCAAATCAAGACCCTTTTGAGAGTAAAAGGAATCACTATTTACAATTATACCTGGTCAATAGACATAAATTGGGACTATTTTAGACAAGTGAAGGTATATGGCTGCACTAATTATCTCATTAGAGATGTAGAATACAAATCTTTCTAGATATAGTTGTAGAATGAGAGAGTGAGAGACAAGAACAGAGAGCAACAAAGAAAAGGGAAAAAGAAAGGAGAGGGAAAGAGAGAAAGACAATGAGGATAAGTTATATATCTGTTCTGAGAGTCCTTTGTGGCACATCTCGACCTGGAACATCCTTTTTCCCTTTCTTTGCCTTTTTTTTTTTTTTTTTTGGTATGGATGTAGGGTTATTTTCTTTTTTTTTATCTTATTGAACTTTTTATCTTCAGTCTATACCCAGTGCCCAGTATACACTAGTCAGTAAATGATATTTGAATACATGAATTGGCAGATTACTCTTTAAGTACTCCTAAATATCCCATTTCCCAACCATTCTGGCCCACATGGAATTCTCCCTCCACTGAAATCCTATGTCATCACCAGTTTTAATCACTCAGTTAAATATTCGATAAAATACTCTCCTGTTCTGTTGATCATTTCAAACATAGTAATTTGATCTCTGTTATCCTATTGCACTGATCCTATTAAAATGTCCTGACTTTGGTATTTTCTTCTGTAAAATGAGGATAATTATAGTGCCACCTCAGGATTGTTGACAATTAAATGAGCTAATAAATACAAAGAGCCTGACCCATAGTAAGGGCTCATTTGATGTTAATTATTGTTGTTGTTTTTATGATCTCTTTCAGGACAGAGAAGGGGCCATTGCACTTATTACTATTTGGGAAAAAAACAGGGACTGCATTTTTAAATGACTTAAAAATATGCTAATCTGTATTTGGTAAAATGGTTTCACTGAATGAACTCAGTTCTTCATATCTGGTATACTCATGAATGGTACTCAGTGAATGGCATCAATCTAGTCAGGTAAGCCAGAAATCCAGAAACTATCCTTGCAACCTTTATCTCCTTGCATTCATTTCCTACATCTGAGCCATCTGCAAGTCTAATTCATTTAATTGGGAAAATAGCTTTCAAATTCATTTACCTCCCTTCATCCCCACTGTTGCTAGTATAATCCAAGTTGTCATCAACTTTTTCCTAGACCTTTTGCTGGAGGTTTCTATATAGCCAAAATTACACAGACTTTCTTTTGAATTTTATACATATGTCATGCTCCTTTCCGTCATGGAACCATTGCAGTGTCCTAGAATTAATGCTGCCTGGAATGCTCTCCAATTTCACCCTTCCAGCTAACCTGTCCTACTCAATACCTAGTGATCTTACCAAGGATTTATTCAGACCTTAGCTCAAATGCCATTTTTTTAAGGATACCTTTTCTAATACTCTGTATCCTATACCTGTCCTATGCATTTTCATTTCACCCTGTATTTCTCCTTTTGAAAATTCATCACAAATATAAATAATTGTCTTTGATCTTCTCTATGCTACTAAGACAGTTATTTCCATGAAGGCAGGAACCTCATTCATCACTATTGGCATCTGACTCAGTTACCTGGCCCTTGAAAAACACAAGTTTGAACTGTGCAGATCCATTTATACATGGATGTTTTTTTCAATAAATACAGTATAGTGCTGTGAATGTTTTCTTTTCCTTATGACGTTTTTCTAGCTTACTTTCTTGTAGGAATGCAGTATATAATACATATAACATACAAAATATGTATTAGTTGATTGTGTATGTTAACAGTGAGGCTTCTTGTCAGCAGTAGTTAAGTTTTGGAGGAGTCAAAAGTTCTATTAATTTTCAATTTCACTGGGGGTCTGTACCTTTAGCTCCAGAATTGTTAAAGGATCAACTGTACATGCATTCAGTAGGTGCTCAATCACTGTACATTGATTTCTTAGTTACTTAACTGGAAGTTAAGCACACACTCTCATTGCCTCAGGTTAGTAAGCTGATAGCACTCAGTATCTGGATCAGAAAATTGGCGGGAAAATGAGTTTGGTAACTTGTCATTTCCATGTGATCTCAAATCTCAAGAATGAGTTTCTCTGTGAATAAAACAATAAGTTACTGGAGTCTTGGAGTTTTCAAAACAAACACTTGATGTAAACCTTTACACCTTTGTTATTGCAGCTGCAAACTTTCCAGCTGTTTGCTAATATCTTAAATGTGTTTCAGATTATTCATTTACAACTTTGAATAGTTCTTCCAGAATACATTTCTGTTTTTTAAAAAGTTTCAGTTAACTTGCTAATATTACTATATTGTTATTATTTTATAGAACAGTGTTCTTCCAAGAGCTCTTGTCAGAGACTCTATTAACTGCTGATGTAATTTCCAAAGAGCCACTCATCCTTCAGGAATAATCTTTGGAATCAGTTGTCTTTACTTATGTGGCATGACACCAGTCTACTGATTGTATTATTCAAAAGTGGCACCTTTTCTGTATCCTTTGTTATTGTTCCCAAACATGGATTTGATACGTTCCATGCAGGAAGGGAAAATGAATGCTTCTGAACTTGTATTAGGCTTTTTGTCTTTCCCTATTAATTGCTCAACTGACCTTGTAACTAGCTTCCTCTCTTTGATCTGATACTTTCTTATTTCACGCTTGCAGATGTTTTAAAATGTTCCAATATTTTTCCCCCTGGGTAAACTAGATGCTTTGTGGTAGCTACTGACGTAGTTTGCTTGGCCACCAGGGTTTAATTTGATAACTTTTCCTAGCAAGTAGGACATTTAGATTGAGGATGAGAAGGAATACCAGGCTACATGAATCTGAATTTTAGATATTCTTCATTGGATTGCCTTGTTAGTGAGTTAAATGATTTTTGTTTTTGTTTTTGGAGGAGGGGAAGAAATTGCTATGTGTGTCCCACAAAACTTCTGATTTTATAAGTTCACAATAAATATTTATTCAAATTAAATCTATTTAAATATAAATTGCTTGAAGGAATTGTAAGCTTTAAAGATTTTATTTATTTGAGAGAGAGTGAGAGAGAGAGAACATGAGCAGGGGGAGGGGCAGAGGGAGAGGGAAAGAATCTCAAGCCAAATCCACGCTAAGTATAAAGCTCGACACAGAGCTCAATCTCATAAACCTGAGACCATGACCTGAGCCAAAACCAAGAGTTGGACGTTTAACCAGGTGAGCCACCTAGGCACTCCAGGAACTATAGGTTCTTAAAGATTCTGAAAATTGATTTTAAAAGCATAATCGTTCTTTTTCTTCAGAGTATTTGAGACAAGTCACATCAAAGTTGGCAAAGTTGATCATGTAAATATTCAAGAAATTATTGAAGTACATAAATTGTATTGAATAATTAAAATTATAAAAAGGTCGTGAAATATTTACACTCCTTTATTATCAATAACTATTTTGAATAATCATTTTCTAAGGCTGTAGAAATCTGTAGTTCTCTTTAATTAATGAATTAATTTAATTAATAATATTTAACTTTTGCTTTTAGAAACAAGCCTTTTTTTCATTTCCTAAAGAAAATGGTAATTTATTGTAGTTTTATCAAGGGTCAGACTTTAATCATCACCATTAAACAACAATTAAGAAAGTTAATCAAATCAGTTTTTTGAATTGTGGAACAACTATTTACAAATGATAATAATAACAATAATAAAGATAATAGTTACACATACATTCTGTTAGAAGAAAAAATAGGAAAATAAAACCAAATTATATCTAAAGCAAAAATATAGGTTTTATATGATCATGAGAAATAAAGAAGTTTCTAGGTGTTAACCCAAATGAAAACTGAAGTTATAATCAATCTAAGAGGAATGTTCTAGTGTAAGAGTTAGACGGTGCAGGCACCACATGATGCAGTCACTCTGAGAGCCTTCTCTGGAGATGGGTGTTAGTCATTAGATTGTACACCACAAAAGAATAATTACTAAATTCGGGAAATGGTAGAAAGAGCCATTCAAAATCCATGCTATTAAAACCTGAGCTGTTGTAGATTTTCAAATGTCTATAAAAAACGTAATTCTAATTTCTTTTCTCTATTAAAATGTACCCGATCAGTGTTTTGAGACACATCTTGTCCCTATTCTGCTGTGTTCTGCATACCTGTTGGGAAGGCCTGCTATTCAACATGGAGTCAGAGAACTCAGCTCTGTCTTGGATGAAATCTTGGCCTTGTTCCTTATTACTTTGGGCATGTCACTTAAGCTCTGTGAAGTTTAGCTACTGCCTCTATATAGCATAAGGATAATTACTCCTAATTCTTAAAATTCTTGCATGGATTAAATGAGATAATGCATGAAAGTGCACTATGAATGTTCAATAAATACTGACTTTGTTAGCTCTAGTATTTCCTCTATGGACTTTGAGTGAGCTTTCTTGGTCAGGCCTCAAAGCCCTTCCATCTCTTATTATTTTATTATCATCAGACAGGGATGGAGTGTTAGGCTATTAAGTCTGAATTTGCTAGTGGATGGTCTGGTATGCAGGGCATCTGAATTTCTCAGAAGAAAAGCCATTAGAAGCAGATTTGCTGCTTCTGCCAATTGAAGCAAACTACTTTAACTTCATTAGCACAGCCCTGCAAATAACTTATCAAGGGGTCAGGATAGTAAAATTCTATTCAGCTGGGGCTGTTTTGCATTATCTTCAAGGGGCATTTTCCCCCTGGAGATGCCACTTGAATCTTACAACTGAGATTCTTATAACTCAATCTTACAATTGAGAGGGTCTCTCTGCTCAGTCCCGGAGCTTCCACACAGCTGCGGATGGCACATATCTCCTTGCATTTGGTATCATAAAGGGAACTCAGTGGCTGGGCAAGGGCCTTGCTGTCATCTTCTCAACACTTGGTCTATTTTTCCTTAGGCCCCCCCCCCACCAAATTTCCAGTAGGCCTCAAGTGGGAATCAGGAAGCACAACACAATCAGAAGAATTTGCAGTATTTGTTTTTAATTAAACTGTTTATTTGAGATCATTGTAGATTTGCATGTAGTCATGAGAAATAAAACTGAAAAAAAGCTGTGTACTGCATAACCTAAAACCTTTACCCAGTTTCTCCCAATGGCACATCTTGAAAAACTAAAGTACAGTGTCCAGAATATTAACATTGATATGGTCAAGGTACAGAACAATTTCATCACCACAAGGATTCCTCTTACTGGCCTTTGTGTCACACCCTTTCCACTTCACCCCTCTTTCATCGCTGACCTCTGACAGCCACTAATCTGTTTTCCATTTCTATAATTTTGTAATTTTAAGAATATTATATAATAATCACATAGTCTATTGTCTTTTGGTATTGTGTTTTTCAACATTTCTCATGATGACCTAGAGATTCACCCATGATGCTGTATGTATCAGTAGCTTGTTCCTTTTTATTGCTGCATGGTATTCTGTGGTATGAAAGTACCATAGTTTATTTAATCATTCATCTATTGAAGGACATCTGAGTTGTTTCCAATTTTAAGCTAATATGAATAAATCTGATATGAATAGCCATATGCAGGTTTATATGCAAACCTAAGTTTTCATTACTCTGCAATAAATGTCCAATTGCAAAGTATATTGTAGTTGCATTAGTTTAGCTTCATGAGAAACTGCCAAACTGTTTTCTGGAGTCAGTGTACCACATTACATTCTACCCACAGTGTATAAATGATCCAGTTTATCTGCATTCTTTCCAGCATTTGGTGGTGGTACTATTTTTTTACTTGGGCTATTCTGATAGGTGTGTGGTCATATCTCATTATTGTTTTATTTTGCATTTCCTCAATAGCTAAATATGCTAAATATCTTTTGCAGATGGTATAATTTAAGAGCTGGAAAGAACTAGGGGGGCCCATTTCTATGATTGAGCCCAGAATTAATTTATTTAGATAGACAGGTCCCAGTTAGAAAGAGAGGGAGAAAGGGGAGCCAGGGCACCTCATTCTGAACTCAAGTCTCTTAAATTCCAGCCCAGTGATGTTTACACCAGATCCTCTCTCTAGCTGCATCAGAGCTGTTTTGCTTGCTCTGAGTGGTAGGGTAGAACAGGATTGGGTGATACGGCTAATTAAGAATGTACAATAAGTAATCTAGTGATTATGCTTGTATTTAGCACAATCTGGTACCCACTAGAGATTCAATAAATAATTGAATATTTTTGCACATATTAAAGCAATATGGATATTTTATATACTTAAAAATGTGTGAAAGTATACACATCCTATTCTCCTAAGAGGTAAACATTTTTCTTTTCCTTTAAGTAGGTACATTAGAAGTTTATCTCCCTCTTTCAGAGGGAGAAATAAAGAAAATAGCCTTTTTATCACTTTAGATATTATTAAAAGAAAGAGAGAAAATAAAATAAAATTATGTCCGTTCAGTCTATGCCCTAGATCTCACATATTACTAGGGTTAGTAATGGCAGGGACCTTGCTCATGAAGGAATTCACTCTCCTGATTTGCAGATGAGGAAACAGAAGGCATTGCTTTAGAGGCACTTTGAACCCCTTCTTAAACATTTGCACTGGTTACCACAGGGAAAGAAGCAAGCTCTGGCACTGGGAGAGGGTTGGGGGTATCCTGAAGAGATAAGCCTCCAGCCTCTGAAGCATCATGAAATAACTTATGGAAGCAAGAACAACCCAAATGAAGTGAGGGATTCTCAGAGGATGAGGGAAATATCTTTGGGGTTTTGAAAGGTTTAATTTTGAGCATTTGTATCTGACTGTTAAAAGAATCATGAGCTCAGTGTTCAAGAAGCTAATGCTTCCTCCCTGCTATTGCTGGAGGAGGAAGAGGGGAGGAGACCATGTGAGCTGTGGAGAGTCACCTTCCATCACCATCTTCCTGAGGAAAGTTGTGCAGCAAAGCTGTCATTCCGTTCAATTTATTCCTTGATAACGACTGTGTTTGCTACTTCATGTCCCAAAGCAAAACTAGCAGATGTAATAGTTGTTGGAAAAAAAATTAACTGGGATGATGACTGATTTATAGCTTCATAATAACACAGGAGACAGAGGGAATGACTTTTTGGAAGCACTGCTTTTCAGTAGAAGTGCAAAACGCTGGCTTCTTTTCCAGCTATTGTTAAATTTGCTAAAAACAAGTTTTGTGAGATATGTAAACATCAACCCCCTACCTGAATGAAAAATGTGAATTATTCAGATACTACATGTAGGAAAGGGTCAGTTGTTGGCCTAAGACCTTAAGTTCATGTCCTTGACAGGCTCTGAGCTTGTCAAAACTGCCCTTCAATCTCCTTGCTAATAGTATGGTGTACTTCAGTTACTGAACTGGTCACGTAATTAGAAGCATACTCCTCTGGCTGGGAAGAAATCTGCTTGTACACTCTAAATTAAAGAAAACTGACTAGTTGTGCCAGGTTATATAATATAATGAAGAAACTGCAGAAGGAGCTCTTTAAAAAGGGTGATGGTGCACTCATTTTTGGTACAATATTAAGCACTCAAGCAGAACATTTCTCTTTTAACTCCCAGTCAGGAACTCATCACTGTTGTGTAAATGAATTAAATGCAGCCAAAAGCCACATCTGGTTGACAGGACAGAGTCAAATGGGACCCTAACATGTGGGATCTATACGCACTTGCTTTGTCACATCTTGGGCAAACCAGCTCTGATGTCCAGTATGAGAGGTGGGCATTGCTGCTTTCATCATGTTTCTAAGCCTGATTTTTCTTTTTTAACCTCTTCTCTATTTGTTCCTTAAACAACAACAAAAAATCTGGTGGTAGATCTCTCTGACCTCATTGAGTCCAAAACGGCATCTCCCTCTCCTTGTTCTTTCTCTCTGGCCGCTCCTTTATTTTTCTTCTTCTCTTTTTTCCCTTTCATCTGGCTTCTCCACCCAAAAAGCCAAGGGAAGTGAGGTAACAATAACTTTGTTGCATTTCACCTGGCCCACCCAAAGAAAAGCTATTTCTAGGCAAATGCGGAAAACCGAAACCTTGTGGAACTCAACTGGCCCTTTAATCTAACATTCTCTGTGTGCTGCAGAGCCTAATGTTTAATTTGAAAAACAATCTGAAAATAGCATGAAAGGAAACGTGGAATTTGCATAGCTATATATATGTTTAAGATAGTCATAGTCGTTTTCGAAAACACTGTGTTTGAGAGCTGACCCTTTACTTGAAGTTGCCCAAATTTCATGGACTCTTGTGAGATAAGGAGTGTAATTTTCACTTGAGTGATGGTTGCTTTTCTACACAGTCCTCTTGGTATTAAGGAGACAGATGTCAAACCCTGATGTTCTGGAAACAATACTGATCTTTAGAGCTGTTTGGCTAAAGCTGAAGTAACAGTAATGATGAAGATGTGGTTATTTCTAGTAACTGCTGGATTGTCACACTTTTGAGAATCTAAATCTGTTGTTCTTTCTTTGTATTTCTACCTCTCTCACGCTTTTTCTTTGCCCTTTTTTGGTCTTCTTTTCTTTTTATTTTATTTTTTTTAAATCTTTTTCTGTGCCTTCTTTATTTTCAAAGTTTAAATTGCACCGATATGTTAGTTTTTGCAGGCAAAGCCTTGGTTTGATTTATTCTGGTTGCATACAGGGTTTTTTTTCACCATCAAGTTTTTTGGAGGCTGACTTCTATTTCCAAAGCTCTAAATTTAGTAGCTGAAGAAAAACAACAAAAATGTCTATCATTCCAAGTTTCCTAGAAGTTCCATCATATTTGATGTGTCTTTTAAAACAATTTTACCAGCAGGTGCTAGAAATCCATGTGGGAAGCATAAGATCCTCACTATAAGAGGGTTGCTCTACAGGTCCCAGGGTGCAAGGCAGAGAGGGTGCAGAACTCATAGAGGGAATAATTTAAGGAAGATTTATAACCAGTATGTAGATCTTTACAAAAGGGATTCTTATTTTGAAATCCACCAAAGTATCAATGGATAGGAGTAAAGGCCTATGAACTTAAGATAGGAAAAAAAAGTGACTTCTTTATATCTCCTGTGTTTTAGTGGAAATGTAGCTTTCCATGGGAAAAATCCCATGGTAATATCAGTACCCTGTCACATCACATTGCAGTTGTTGCAGATATCTCAGATTATCCTTTATCCTCATCACTACATTGAAATTGTGATAAGTATTAAACCCACCACTAGATCTTTTTATTTAAAGGAGCACATATACTACTTTGACATCATTAAAAATACTATAACAACTTCAATTTAATTGTTTTCTTTTATAATCCTATGCATTTTATTAAATGCATTTAAAATCATTATTCTGATAATGTGTCAGTGGGTCTCAAACGAGTCCATGGCACAATAAATGTTAAGAATCTTGGCTTGGAGATTATTAAATGGTTCTTCCAATCAGATGTTTTGTCGACCTTGATTTTGGGGAAAGGGAGAGGTATAGTACAAGAGGAGAGAGGGGGACCATGGAGTGTGGTTTGGGCCTAGCAGAAGTTCTACTTGCCTCTATTGGACCTGCGCCCGGAGCTAAACTCTGAATAGCCCTCATAAAATGCACAGAGAAAGAAAAAGCCCAGGCTAGATAGTAACATGTAGGGAAAATAATAAAACAAAGCAAAGCAAAGCAAAACTTTAAAAACTCACTGAAAATCCCACAGCACAAAGGGCTTCTTATCATTTCTTCCCGCCTTTCCTATAAACTTTTCCTGGTGCTAGTTCCCAAACTCCTCTTTTAAAGCAGTTTTAGGTAATTCTAAGAGATATTTATGCCCTTTGGCATTACTTTGTATAAGCACTTATAGGCATTACTGCTGTACCATTGACTGGACTTTTTTAGAACCTTCACACACTTCCAGCTGCCCTGCTGGATTCTTTATTCATATTGTGGCAGTACCACAAGGCCAGCTTGCTGCGAATGGTTGTATGATCTATGGGGGAAGTTGGTTTCTCCGCAAGACCTACATCAGCAGGGGTGAGGGATGTAAGTTGATAGCCATTATATGTGCTAAATTGACTTGGGGAGTCAGTAATTGAAAATATAGTGAGTCTAATGAGATGCAGTGTTTCCCCAGGATTTCTGTTAAAATAGTCTCATCAGAATAATATTGAGGAGGCCTTGTCAAAAAGAAAGCTAATTTTTTTTTCTTCTGTGGTACCTTCTAATCTTGCAAGGTGGTTGAAGGGAAAAAGAAAGGGAGGAAAGTGGGCAGCAAATGTGGGATGTGAAGTCTATGGGGACAGGAACAGATTTTGTAATCAAATGGAGATAAGTTCAAATCCGAGGTCTTTAACTTGCCCAGCTGTGTGATTTTTGGGCATATTACTTCACTTCACTGAGCTTCAGTTTTACATTTACAAAATAGACACAGTTACAGCACCATCTTATAGAGTTATTGTGAGACTTTGATGACGTATTTTGTGCAAGGTGTTTGGCCCTGTGCCTGGTAGGTACCATGTAATAAGCACTTAAAAGAGAATAGTTCCTGTAGGGGAGGTGCTGAGACTAGAGGAGTATGTCAGTAGGAAGAAGAGACAAGCATATGAGCAGCTGCTGTCCTGACCTGTATGCTGGGTTTTCCTTTGTGATCCACCAGCCAGTCCTATACTACTGGGAAGGGAGTGTCTTCTACATTGGGCTGCCAACAGCCTGTCTTTCTTCTTTTACTCCTTATCTTGGTTGCTTTATTGAATAACTGGTTTGACTCAATTTTTCTAGCTAAAAAGTCAGAGTCCTAATGACAGTTAATATCTACTTACCTCACAAGCTGGATTGTAACTAGTGTGTATGTGAAGTCATGGTATTTCTTTAAGTGAAGAGAGTGACTTCACTACTCCTGTAATGAGGGTGTGACCACTGAAGTAAATGTGTTTATAGATGTGTATCTGTACCTGTTTTGTTTTTCTATGTTGTGCTACCTAGGTAATGTTTTAAATTGGATAATCATTTAACTGATAAATAAGGTAATTCATGTGAAAGTCTTTGTAAATAGCAAAGCATTATTAAAAGCCAAGGCTTTACTATTATTATTGTTGTTTAAAATAAAAATAGTTTGCTCATTGGGAAATTCCCTCTGGAATCCCTTTGCCCACTGTTAAGGAAGAAGTTAAAACCATCAGAGGATATGAGATTTCTAAGGTTTAGTCCTGGCTGACCATTAAGGAACCAGGAAAGTTTCTGAATAATTTAGAATCTAATCTAGCACTTTTGTGGGATAATATCCAAGACTTGACCCGTGGTAAGCCTTCTTAATAATCATTCCTGGAAAATGATGCTGGAAGTGATTGATGAAGAGTATGGTGGATGAAATTTTGGGTGGTCCTGCAAATATTCCTTGCTTCTTCCCATAACTGAAGATATAAATCTCATTCATAGAATAACACCTTTCTTAAATCTATTTATTATTTAGTAAGGAATTCTTAAAAAGTTCAGAGAGTGGTTGGAAACCCCCATAATGATGCTTAGCCTCCTGTTTGGACCTGGACTAACTCGGAAATGAAGCTTGCTTTGTCTCTAATTACCTGTGTGTTTACTTAAATCAATAAATATATTTTACACCTGTTATTATTTTACAGCTTAGATTAAGCTGTTCTAGTTTTGTTGTTATGTTATTGTTGTTAAAAGATTTCCACAAGAAAAAGCATAGCTCATCTTTTGGACAGACATTCAGGTGGTTTGATTGTGGGGATAGAAATCTTTAAGTTTGCCATACTATTATGTACAAAACTGAGTTAGATACTGGAAGGGAAACAAGGAATTAAGAAATAATTCTGCCTTTAGGAATAAATGACCAACTGTTGTTTTAAAGATTGTTACTACTTCATCAGACCAGTGAGAAGAAATCAACTGGCTGGTAAATATGTGGCTTTTCTTTTTTTTTTTTTTTTTTTTTTTAATGTGGCTTTTCCTTGCTTGTATCTGTACTGGCATCCGAAGAAGTGGCGGCAGGGCATATGTGCCCATGCCTGCAGGATGATTCACCCAGTACTCGTTTCATAATGGTTATTATTAATAGTACTAGGTGAGTTTGCATTAACAGTTCCTGACTCAAAGTGATATTTTGCCTGTTTTAAAAATAGTTCAGAGAGATAACTTATTGGCAGAGTAACTCTTGAGAAAGGCAAAGAAAGCTCTTTACCAAATTGGTGGCCAATATCCAGGCTTGGTTTGAAAACCATATTTTGAGGGAGCCTCATTTCTTGTGCTTGGCCAGAACTGCTCAGAGATGCTGAATTGTAATTTGCTCCTTTTAAATCCAGGATTTGGCTATACGTTTAGGTTACTTTATGCAAAACTGGCAGGCGTTGATTTCTAGCTTTTTTTAGTGTCCAGGTTTGATCATTTCCCTCTGGTTAGTGTAGAGAGAACTAAAGCCTTCTGTTCTGACCAAACAACCACAACCCAAATAGGCCAAGATACTAGGAAAATACCAGGGCAAATGAAGTAAGGAGTGCCATTTAGTGTAGCCAAGCTGAGGCATAGAGCTTAAAACCAATGCTAGGCCATGCCTGAGAGATTTCTTAAGAGGCCTAGTGGCACTTCTTATATGAAGATATAAAATCAGAGCTGTTTATATTAAGTCAGAAAACCTGTTTTACTCCTCTGTTATCTTTACCTCTGTGTACTGCTTTGGTAACAGTGTCCTAATTTTTTGAGGATCCATTCTTCACTTTCAGTCCCTAAGGTTTAGATGGGACTGACTCACTCTCTCCCTACGTCCATCAGCTCCAGCGGCAGTAACATAGTCCATAACTGACCATTGGGGACTACCAGTCAGATCATCCAGATCAGTTGATACTGATCAAATGATCAGAGAAAGTTAGTTCCAGGACTTTTGCTATAGATTTTAGAAAAGAGATGCTATCCTTTAAGGGTATGTATATTGGTAGAATGCAAACCTACCACTTTGGCAGACTATCTTTGTCACCACATGGAGGAAGTTTGTCTGAGAATGAAGCCAACCCAGAGGAAAGCAAAGCTGACAGCTGGTTACAGGTACACTTCTGATAGCACCATTTGAATCATATTAAAGGAAGATCTAAGACTAGCTTTGTCTAAAGCCAGAGGTGTAATTAATTGCTTTATTTATTTATTTATTTATTTATTTATTTATTTATTTATTTCCTAAGCCAGTTTGAGTTGGGCTCCTGTTACTTGAAGTGGAAGATGCTCTGATTAACATACCATCTTTTATAGAGCCTGTGTATTTGTCAGCTATTGCCATAATAATGCTGTGTAACAAAATACTTAAAAACTCAGAGGCATCCAACAGTAGTCATTTTTTTCTTATGTACTGTAAGTTATCTGGGGTTGGGTTAGTCTAAGCTGGGTTTAACTGTGTTTGGTTTTAAGGTCGTGTCAAATTCACTCCATGTATCTCTTACCCTTTTTGGGCCAGTGGCTATTTGAGACATATTGTTCTTTTTCATGGTGCTATCAGGAATGCCAGCCAGCAATGCCAAGCACACAAATTCAAGCCTTTGATTGTGTCATGTTTACAAATCTTGCCTTGGCCAAATGAGGTAACTTGTTCAAGTCCAATACCAAAGGGATGGGAAAAGCACTTTCCATGGAGGTAGGAATGAGGGAGAGAATATTCAGTGAATAGCGTACCTATCACAGGCTGAAATGAAACCAGAAGAAATAATGACTATTTATAAAATCATATAATTCTAAATCTACATATAATTCTAAATCTATATCATGATAAATAATGTATTGTAAACAAGTTAATGTAACAACTGACTTTTTTTTTTTTTTTTTTTTAGCACCAAGAGCTATGTATTACTGAAAGATTCAGGCTTCTAATTTGTTTATAATATGAATGATGGCAAAATTAGTTTTGAAATAAGTAGAACACCTCCTTCTGACTAAGGAATTATTTCAGCCATATATGTTATTAATGCTCTTAATGATGTAGGCATTCAATTTGTTTAATTTGATTTTGAAATTCTTGGATCACAGTGTGCAAATATTATGAACACCACTTGTGTACAATTAAAGGAGAATATCTGAATACATCATAATAATAATGCCACTCTTTTAAGTGTCTTCTGTGCGTCAGGTACTTTATTAAATTAGGCTTAGTTATCTTAAGTAATGTGGACAAATTCCCAAATTTTGGTAAGGGCCAGAGAAAGGGAATCAACCTGAGTCAGTCATCTGTCAAAATTTGAGCCATTATTTCATTATGTTATAGGAAGTTTAGGTTAGGCAATGAGGATGAGTTGGCAGTGTACTAATGGCAGTCATGCATCTTCAATTCTAGAAAATGCTACTGTACTGGTAAATAAAACCATTGCTCCAGTCCTGCTTTAAAGCAGGAGCTCGATTAGGTGAAGAGGGATTTGGTTAGAGAAGACAACTGGGGGGAGGCAGCTTGGTACAGTGGTAAAGCGTATAGGATCTTGTGAGACTCACCTAGTGCTATTTTCCTTTTATGTGCAATGAGGAAGACAGTTGTCCCAGCCAACAGTTCCATTGTGAGGAGTTGATACCATATTGAGTGACAGGATGTTTATGTAACCTGTGACTGAGGGAGCACAGTTGTAAGATTCAATGAAAAAACAAAAACTGACTAGTTCTCTATCCTAGAGATTTTATAACTGACCTCTCTAAAGTAGAGACTGAATCTGATAATCTCTTGAAATCACTTCAGCCTTTAGATTTTGCGGTTGTTTAGATTTAAGGACTTTTTTAACCATTTAATAAGATAAATTTTAAAGGGAGGCTCTGTGAGTTCCTGCAGTTGGTATCCAAGTTGCTTCAATGATCACGGTTGAGCAGAAGAAGTTCTTGAGGAAACAGTAACATTAGGTTTCAAATTCCACATGAATTCATATATCTGGATGCAAGATTTCATAGTTAAAATCTTTGGGAAACAGTATTTTTTTTTTTTACCTTTACTTTGAAAAGTGGTAGGCCTGGACCAACAGATGAGTATAATGTAGCTGGAGGCAGTAATATAGTTGATTCCCACTCAAGAAAGTGAAGAGAAAAAAAAAAAGTGAAGAGAGAAAAATATCTTCTCAGAATTTGTCATGTCTCTGCTGTACTGTATAACAGTTTATGAGTGATAATGTGGATGACAGCCATGATAATATCTATAGTACAGTTAATATGTGAATATGATTCTGTTTATAAGGTACTTTTCAAACCAAGTGAGCACAACTTGAAAATAATTGCATGGGGAGGGATGATTCCGGACACGTGGAGGCATGATTCTGGATTCTAATTTGAATGTGGAAACAATTAGATTTAAAGCATGTGCCCACTTTTCCTAGGATGTCAAGGGGAAGAAAATTTTGATATATTTTTGTAAATCTTCTATTATTTTTAGGATGGGAGTGTTGCCTTACTGTTGGATGAAGGTACTGAGCAAGCACACAGGATCGGTGACAATAAAAAGCCCAGAAAACGGAGTCAGGCACCACTTTCTGGTAGAAGGCCAGAGTGAATAGATGGGTACACTGAGTGGCAGCAAGGAGGTGATTTGCCAGAACACGAAATGAGAGGAATTCTGAAGTTACAGCCTTGCCCAGAGAATATCCAGCCTCCCACTTCTAAAGGTTAATTCTGTGGACTTAGAAGGAGAGCATGGCATTACTCCTGAGAGATATGTTCAAAAAGGTGGTTGAGAATCTCAAATATTCTGGGTTTCATAGGCAGAATGACATGACCCAGTCATGCTGTTATTTTTGGATCTTGAGCAACTCATTTAACCCTTCTTTCTCTCCTTTTTTCATTTGAGGAAATGTAAGTGATAGGTCAAATCAGTAGCTTTATAATTGTGAGCCTTGGAGCCTTGCAGTTCTTGGAAACCTCAGAAGATCTCAACATTCCCACAGATTTGGCAGACAAGCAGGGCAAGCGAAAAGGGACTCTGCTCCCTATACCCCCTTCACTTAGAATTCTTTTACATTTTGAGTTTTGCTGTCTGACTTTGAACCACATCTTTTACATTTAACTTTTTTGAAAGCCAGTGTATATATGGCCTTAAAATTCCCCCATTAGCTCTACTGTCCTTGGTGGTAGGACCGGAACCAGGTTCAGAATTTATTCATTCTTAGAAGAAAAAAGTCCAGTGTTATGAGTATCACATTAGGCCTTAAGGATAAAGGAACAAAACTCTGTCCTCAAGAGTTTTAAGGTCGAATGAAGAGGAGGACAGGCAAATCCATCATTGTGCTACAGCGAAGCTATTGATTAATGGAGGTCTGTGCCAAGAAGAAAGAGAACGTAGTGGATAGGTTGCTTTAGTCTAGCTGAGGGAATGAGTGGAAGCTTCAAAGAGAAGGAGATACGTGAACTGAGACTTGACAGCTAAAGTGAAGTTGTTTAAGCAGATGTATAGGGTTTAAAAATATAATTCAGATCTGTCGGTCCTCTCCTTGAAATTCTCCAAGTGCTTCCCATCAGATTGTAATGTCCAAACACTTTAGTATGGCTAGAAGGCTGTTATGCTGTGGCCCTCTGTCTTCCTTAGACATCTACTCCTATTCTGCTCCGTGCTCATTGTCCTTTCATCTCCATTCCTTAACATTCCATTCTCATTTTCTCTGTGGCTTTTACCTATCTATCCCTCTGTCTGAAATGCTTTTCCTTCAGATTATTCAGCAACGACTTCTTCATTGCTCTGGTGTCAGAATAAACACTGCAGCCATTTGTCAATATTTCCAGCTTTTCTCCTGGTTACAAGGGATTGATCATAACTCAGTGTTCTCTTGAGGTTAGGAAACACTAGGTGACTTTTGGTAAATGCAATGTAAATGGAAATGACACATGTGACTTCCAAGCATAAGCATGTATGTTCTATTGTGAAACTCTGCAATGCTGTCTTCTGCCATCCAGACATTAAAAGTCTGTGCTGACTTGGAGGAACAAATGCTGGGACATTACTTATTGGACAAGTCACTACACAGTTTCCCAGGCCCTTAGGAGACTCTACTTAAGTGAGAAATAAATGTTTATTGATTTTTTTTTTTTTTTGCGATTGACATTTTAGGGATTGTTTGTTATCACAGAATAAGTTAACCTATCCTGACTGATACAGATCCTTTCTAACTATTGGTCTTCAAGATGCTGCCTCCCTTGATTACAAACCACTTTCTGTATATACTTAGACTTTTCTGAAATTATGCTTCTTGTATATTTATTTGCTATCTGTCTCTCTCTGTGAAAATATAAACTTCATGAGAAAAAGTATCTTATCTGTCTTGTTCTACATCCCCAGTCATTAGATAAGTTCCTGGTATAACGTAAGCAGTCAAGAACTGTGGAGAAATGGAAAACACAAAGTGTATCTCTGTCACATAGGATAGTGTGGCTAGCCTCTGGAGAAAGGAAGCATATATAGAAAGGCATGCATGAGAAAGCTTGAATCAATACCTCCCTCTCCCCTAACCCCCTCAAAATTAGGAAAACAAATATAAGGGACATATTCTTTCTTAGTATCCATTTTTTAGGTCTTACACTTTAAATGTAAGATTTATGAAAGAATATGGGGTTTACCCTAAGTTAGAAATTTTGTGCCAAGTTTATAATGTGGAATTCCTTTTTTTAAAGGATTTATTTATTCATGAGAGACACAGAGGCAGAGACACAGGCAGAGGGAGAAGCAGGCTCCATGCAGGGAGCCCAATGTGGGACTCGATCCTGGGACCCAAGGATCATGCCCTGAGTGGAAGGCAGGTGCTAAACCGCTGAGCTACCCAGGGATCCCCGGAATTCCAATATCACAGTGAGCATTAGTGCTGTTAGTTGTTTGTTTTGAAAGCAAGTTTTATTAGGGGCACCTGAGTGGCTTAGTCAGTTTAGTGTCTGACTCTTGGTTTCAGCTCAAGTTATGATCTCAGCACCATGAGATGGAGCCTTGTGCCAGGCTCTACACTCAGTGAGAAGTCTGCTTGAGATTCTCTCCCCCTCTCCCTCTGCGCTTCTCACTTGTGCTTTCTTTTAAATACATAAATAACTCTCTTAAAAAATTTCAAGATGATTAAGACCTTATGAAATCATCAAAAATAAGCCATTTGTATTATTTCCCAGTAAAGCTCAGAATTATCAAGGTAATTCTCTTAACAGAAACCCAGAGTCAAGAAAAGTATTACTCTACTTTTCATAATTGCAAGCACTCCCAAGTGAATTCTTTTGTTTCAGTACAAACTTTGGGCATCTTCGCTATGTCTTTCCCTCATCTCATCATTCTCACTTGTCAGCAAGGAGCTGTACAACATGGTACTATTTCAGTTTCTGTTGATAGCCAGACTTGCTTTTGCTTGTACCCATAACATAGGTAAACTATGGAAACCATCTCCATTTAGCTTATCTGATCTTTCGCACTAGTGAGAATTTCTGTCTTCCTTCCCATCAAATATATAAACTGCTGAAAGGAGTGAAATTATCCTCAGGCACATTGAAATATCCAAGGGCATGGCAAAGGTCCTTGTGCATATTGGACAGGGATAGACTCGGTTTGCTCGAAGGCAGCAGTCTATTATTATTTTTTCTTTTATAGGATTCTTTTAAGACAATCCTTGCAGCAAATGGTAGAGAAGAGAAATCCTGCCCAAGGGAACTCACACTATGAGAGATTCACAAGAGAGTATGTAGCCATACGTATGGGTAATTACACTGGCTGTGAGGGCGTAGGCAGATCATTTCATGAGAATATTGCCTTGTTTGTGAAGGCAGGAATGGATGTTCACTGTGGTAACCTGGCAACCAAAGAGTTAAAGTGGGAATAAAACATGCTAGTCATGGTGGCAGGAGTGTGTATTCTTAGATACACTTGGAAGTTTTCTTGGGCTTTGTCACCATCTTTGGAGGTGCTGAAGGGAAAGACCTAGGTGAACATATTCACATCAGATGGTCTTACTCCAGTGGCTAAACCGACATTAATTGGACCAAAAAGGACTTGTGATTCAAGCTAACCCAATCATATTCTTGTTCAAATTTTAGCTAAGATACACAGTAACTAAAAGCAGTAAATATTAAATGCTGTCATGTGCCATCCAAATCCATGGGGCCTTACTATTGTAAAATAATGTGACTGCATTTCCCAAAGATTGAGAGTTTTTTCTGGTAGCCAAAGACAACTATACCCATGATCACAGCAGGGCAGAAGTACTAGATAATTGATATCTCCAGGAAGTGCTCTTGATAAATGACTTATAAGAGTTGTTGCATAGACACACCAGCTTTTTTCTTCTTGCTGGGGTGTGTTTTTCACCAATCCTCAGAATTCCCAAGCAAGATACAGTTCTAGTTACCCACAGTGGCAACTAGCTTGATAATGCACATTTTAATTGGTTGTCTTCTTTTTCCTATCTCACTTCCGCACATCTTTATTGATATTTTCTGGAGTCCTCTCTCAAGTAGAATACACTATCTCAGAGTACACTTCTGAGGAAACCTGACTGAAGACGTAAACAATAAGGTCAGGGAGATTGAGGTTAGTGTTCAGTTAGAGCAACCCAAAGTCACAGATGTTCAAATTGAATTCCTGGGGGAAATAAGATTTAAAAACTTCTCAAACTAGTTTGCATAGCAGAGAAAGAAAAGATGAGAGACAATACAATAAAAAGAGCCAATCAGGCAGCCAGACTGCCTGATAACCTAGTGTTTGGATTCTGTGAGAATTTAGGAACCTCCTTTTCTTGAGATAGCATGGGGTATACCTGTTTCTTGCTATCTAAGGATCCCCATGTGAGACAAAGATCAACAGTTAACTATGGGGGAAGATTCAGGATCAAGAAAAAGTGTTTGTAAGGAAATGCTAATATGTTGTCTCTATGTTGAATGCAAGGAATATACAGAACACCAGAACTGAGAACTTAATAGGGAGGGACCAAAGATATGAGAGAATTGGTGCAGAAGGTGAGAAAATTATGTTGTAATAGGAAAAAGGATGATGTGTCTAAAACTTGGAGTATAATAATGGAGAAAAAGACTAAGCATACTTTGAGCCTGTGTTGAGAATGGACAGAAAATACAAATGAAAACCCTCATGTCTCATGGAGTCCTGTGTTCAGTATCTTTTACAATTCCTGCTTTTCAGTTTCTGCAGGATTGGGATTGTGCACAGTTCTGAGCTTTGTGTTTTTATTCTTGTTTTCTAAACAGATGCTCACACTCTCAGCCTCCTGAGAGAGGAACATCAGGAAGATGGTGTTAGAGGATAGGCTTGCGATGGGCACACCAGTGTTCAGCCAGCATGGCCCTGGAGCTCTTCTGAGTTTTAACTTCAAGTTTTCAATGTAGTTAGTTTCAAGAATGACTGAAGACATTATTGGAGCCACTAGATTATGGCTTTTTCAAAATCAGCTCTAGGAGGCAAATTAGGGGCAAACTTGTCATTACCACGGGATTGTCCTGAAGCTAACTAGTACTTGAATGAAATATGTAAAAATTGAAGGACACCTGAGTAAGGAAAAGGAAAAGGACAGGGGTGTGAGAATGGCAGAGAAACATCAAAGATGGAGAGCCTCTTTGCTAAAAAGCTCTAGTAGAGCATTCCTAAATGAGCTGATCATGACGGATTTTTCTCCTTGTCATCTCTTTTCTTTTCCTGGGTGTTTCTTTTCCATGGGTGTTTTTGCCTACCCCCATGTCCACTGTAACCATTGTTGTTGGAATTTTTTTTTTTCAAAATTTGTTCAAGGACAACAACTTAATGGATTTTTTACTTTAGAGTACACAAATGGATTAAAAAACTCTTCAAAGGGAAATAAATTAAGGAGGTCCTGGTAGATATTCCTGCTGGTCTGTGACCACAGGAGGGTAGAAAGAGAAAAGGAGAGTGACAAGAAATAGATTGAATCCCAATATACCTTCTTTATGTATAAAAGAATTGTGATGTAATGAGGAGTTGAAAAGGGGGCCTATATTATGTATTGAGTTCATTCAAATTCTAGTGTGTTATTAAGGGGGGGAGTATCTAGAATTAACTGGATATGCTAGATTGAAAAGTAAATGACTAAGAATAACAGTAAAGTTGATGAAAACTAGCAATACCTTTTGGAATGTCTCTTGTAAAAGACATGAATATATGTGAAAAAAAATACGTTCTGAACTATTTGCCTTTTGACAGGGATGTATAATTCAGTTTCATTTTGTAGTGATAACTGCTGTATTTGGACTAACTTCTTAAACTCCTGATATTAAGTTTTCCCTTTATCTTGAATATTTTTGTTATTTTTCAAAATTTTTGTTATCTCTTGATTTATATCAGGATAACTAGGATTTCTGTACTTTTTAAATTTTTTTTAAAACTTTTTAAAAAGATTTTACTTATTTATTCATGAGAGGCAGAGAGAGAGAGAGAGAGGCAGAGACACAGGCAGAGGGAGAAGCAGGCTCCATGCAGGGAGCCCAACGTGGGACTCCATCCTGGGACTCCAGGATCACGCCCTGGGCTGAAGGCGGCGCTAAACTGCTGAGCTACCTGGGCTGCCCGGATTTCTGTACTTTTTAAATATTTTTTTTTCCTCCTTTAATTATTTTTGGTTCATTTTGCTGTGGCTCCCTTGTATTTTGAACATGTTTTAATTCTTTGACAAGTCTGGAGTTAACCAGTATCTCTATCCTCCTCCAAAATTTTACAAGGAACTAAAAACAGCACACTGCTATCCTTCCTGCTTTTGTTGTTTAGTTTTCCCTTGACTTCAAATGCACTTAAATTATTAAATGTATAATTATTGTTATTTCCATTAATGTATAGTCACCAATTTGTATGTCGCTTCCTGCTTTTTTTAAATCTGAGTTCATTTTCCTTTTTTATTTATAGAGTTTCCATTCAGTGATTCTTAAAGTATATATTTTCTTTATTCATAGAATTTTTTTTAGTATATATTCTATTTCTTTTAGTTCTTTAAACATTTCAAAAACACTTATTTTGTAGACTTTTAGGCTGCTTTATAATTTCTCCATTTTAAGATGCTGATTGTTCCATTTGATACTTCCAGTGACTCCCAATTAATGGTGAATGTTCTCTTATAATTCATAATTTTTAATTGTGAGCTCATCTTTGAGAAACACCATGGATCATGGATATGTCTGTACAGCAGCCAGGGCCTAGCAGCTTTATGATTTGAACCAATACCAAGGATTGGGATTCTAACACTTTGCCTAGGATATAAACTGAAAATTAAAAAAAAAAAAAAAACTGAAAATTTAAACTTACTGTGGTTTTAATACCATGTTGAGACTTGGTATCCACCAAGACCCCAAGGCAGGCCAAAATTACCATTTTTCTAGACTATTAGAATTTTTCTAGTATTCTCTTCATTTAAAAAAAATGACTAATGAATAGCACTCACTGTGGTGTCCTTAAGAGGGAAATAAGTGATAGACTATTTGATTAATATATTTATTTCATTTTTTATATACTTTTAAAGATTTTATTTATTTATTTGTCAGAGAGAGACAAAGAGAGAGAGAGAGAGTGAGAGAGAGAACATGAACACATGCATAAACAGGGTGAATGGCAAGCAGAGGGAGAAGCAGACTCCCTGCTGAGCAAGAGCCTGATTCGGGACTCAATTCCAGGACTCTGATATCATGACCTGAGCTGAAGACAGACACTTAACCACCTGAGCCACCCAGGCATCCCTGATTAATATATTTATGTAATATTTATTTAGTACTCTGTTAGCCCTCCAAAGTCAGAAACAAAATCTTATTTTCTTTATGTATAAATAATTATCACCAATTAAGGACCCATTTTGTTTCAGATATTATTTTCTGGGTATATTATATATATTGATATTCACCTTTATATTTTATATTGTATACTCAAGGTGATAAATTCTTCCCATTTAACAGATAAAAAATTAAAACTCAGAAGGACATATGCTGTGTCTCTTTTCACATACTTTGCTCACTTCTCACAGAAGAGGCACTGAGGAAGTTAGTGGAAACAGCATATTACAGCATTTTAAGTAACAACTTGTCATACTTTATTTTATTATGGTATTCATCTGAATTTCACAGACTAAGGAATTCTGTAAAATACTGTATCCAAAAAGTACAGGAAAGCTGAAGCTACCATTATTTGTTCAATCTTCTGAATACTCATCCCTTCTTTGTATTTCTAATCTACCGCAAGACATTAAATGAACCAATCCATAATTTCCTCACTTTTTTAAGCCATAACACCTATAATATCCCTGAATCTAGGATTTGAAAAACTCATTTTTGGAAATGTTAAGTTTTCCCCATTCCTTCCATTCTCAAAACTGTCCCGTGATATTAAAAGAGAAAGCTGATATTTGGCAGACAAATTATAAAACTGAGGGTAAAAGATGCAAGATTATATAATGACAATCTTCAAATGAAAATTCAGAACTCCAGGCAGCTAATTCAGTACTACTTCTTCTATCTAATGGTCATCAACAGTGTTTATTGATGTGTAGCATAAAAATACCAACTTTTTAAAAAGATTTTATTTATTTATTCATGAGAGACACAGAGAGAGAGAGAGAGGCAGAGACATAGGCAGAGGGAGAAGCAGGGTCCCCAGTAGGAGCCTGATGTAAGACTTGATCCTAGATCCCAGGATCATGCCCTGAGCCAAAGGCAGATGCTCAACCACTGAGCCACCTGGGCGTCCCAAAATACCAACTTATTTAAAAATGTTCAACTGTATTTTTATATATATTGTGAGGATTTAGGATAGTAGCAGGGAACTATAAATTAGAGTCTACAGAGATTGTGGTCGATTATATTTCCAAATATGGCCACTATAATTTTCTACATACTATTCTTATAATGTGAATTCAGTACTCTTCCCATTGAGTTGTGGGGTTCTGTGTTTCCTCCCCTTGAATCTATGAGCATGTGACTATGGCAGAGGTGATGATCTGTGGTTTTTAAGGCCACATCATAAAATGTGATAGAACTTGCTTCTGGTTCCAGTGGGATGCTTGCTCTTGAATTTCAGCTGCCATACTGTGAGGAAGCCTAGGACACATGGAGTGGCCACGTGTAGATTTCTGGCCAATAACTTGAAATTGATAGCCAGCATCAACTGCAAGACACATGATTGAGGGATCTTTGGGGACAAGTCCAGCATCAGATACCATCTGACTGCAATAACATGAGAAACCCCGAGTAGGAATTTGTTACTGAGAACAGTCAACCCTCAGAATGGGGAAAGGATAATAAAATGATTTTTGTTGTTTTCTGCCACTAGGTTTGGGATAGTTTGTTACACAGCAACAGATAACTGATACAGAGATTAAAATATTCAATATAGACATTTGCATAGATCAGCTGAGCGGTTATTCTAATAAGACCCTCATACCCTTGAGGGCCTTGGAAGTAGGGAGCGTAGAAGTAGATTCTAAAATTAAGTGAGACATTTTGCGACTTTTTCCCCTTGATTTTAAAATTGGTACATGTTTAATGTAGAAAACATGAAAATTCAGGAATGTACACAATGGGATTATTTAAAATTTGACCTTGCACAGTATTACAGATAGTGGTTTACATTGTGATTTTCTCTATTATTTCTATAGTCTTAAATAATCTCCTACAATATCATATTTAATGGCTATTCATGTTCATGTAGTTCCTATAATGGCAGTATCCTGTTTAATATTCTTGTTTCATAGATTTATTCTTTCAATAAACATTTTATCAGCCTTTTCTATGAAACAGGTAATAGTATGGACACAAGACACATTCTAGTGATTATGATCCTGTCCATCATCATGGTATTAGAATTGGGCAAAACAAAAGCACAAATATACAACAATGTACAAAAATATTATGAAGTGAGTGTACTATATGCTGGGTTGGATAAATAATGGGGAAAGCATAAGGACATGTGAAGCTGAAACCGGAAGGATGAGAAGAAATGGCTATTCCAAGTTACGGGACAGAGCATTTGAGAAAGAGTACTTGGGAGTTTTGAATGTTCAAAAGTAGGCCAGTTAAGTGAATGGAAGTTGCTGTGCAAAGAGTAGCTACAATGAGGGAAGAGGACAGCAGGGGGGCTTATAGCATAGTTCAATGAACAAACCTCACTAGTTAGACATCCATATTGTTTCTAGTTACTCACCAATACAAACAGTGCATAGAAAACATTATTAAACATACTTTGTGTCTGTGTTTTCAAAATATTCCTATTTCTATAGAATAAGTCCCTGGAATGGAAACTGATGAGCCATTTTGCTTTTTGTATGGTTTCTATATAAAAAAGAAAGATTTATTTATTTATTTTAGAGAGAATGTGAGTGAACCAGTGAGAGATTGGGGGAAGAGGTAAAAGGGAGACTGAGAAAGAATTCCAAGCAGACTCTGCACTGAGCACAGAGCCTCAGGTGGGACTCAGTCTCACATCCCTGAGATCACAGCCTGAGCTGAGATCAAGAATCAGACACTTAACCAACTGCACCACTCAGGGGCCCTTGTATGGTTTTAATACATAGGATCCTCCAGAACTATTATTCAAATTTGACTTTAGCTCCGCCCCCCTCCTTTCCTTTCCTTTAATCCTTCCTTCCTATTTCTTTCTTCCTCTTCTTTTTCCTCAACTTCATCATAGTTTTCATTAGAAGAAATATAAGATTAAATTTAATAAATTTAACAGATAAATTTAATAGGAAGAAATGAGCTTTGATTTTCTGTTATGACAATATTGACATCTTTTAACTACCCTTCTTTAAAATACTAACCCTATATTTAACATATAAGAAGCTTGCCTACTGATTTCCTTGGTCCTTTCTCCTACTTTTTTTGGTCTCTGTCTTCATTTTTTTTTTCCACCTGATTTATATCCTATTGACAGTGAAATGGGGGGTTCTTTTTTTTATAGATACCTTAGGGATCTTGATAGGTCTCAATATCACATACATGGACTTTGTGCTTTTTCAGTTGATTCCTGGAGATTAGTGATTTTGTAAGCCACACACATTTTTGGAAAATCATTGGACAATCCTGCCTGTGTGCAAGATGTATAAATGCATTTTAGAAACCCCACAAAAATATTTGTTAAAACCACAGACAGAAACATTTCAAGGAGATGGGAATGAAGAATATGAGGCTTTTGAGTCACAATTGATCTGTGGGCATGTTTGTGAAATTGCTATCTTGCTAAGCTTCCTCTCAAACAAATAATTGCTTCTCCACAATGAATGGGATAAACATTTTCACATTGGAAATGTTTGCAGGTAAAACAAATAGTTCTTGGAAGGGAAGAGACAAACTTAGGGACTGTTTGCTGAAATGTTTGGAAAGCATTTGCCATTGTAGGTAAATTCATTGTCTGACCTGTATTGTTGATTCTTGCGAGCAAATAGGGGAGCAGCAGAGATTTTTATACTAAGTCAAAGAAACAAAAAGGGGAGATATGTAATCTGTTGAGCGTTGGACATGTGTAATTAATTCCTTCAAAATTAATTATTTAATTCTGAGGTGAAAAGTTTTTTTGGTTTTTAGTTTTTAAATAAATGCAGGCATCTGTCAGTATGAAACTTCCTGATGTTTCCTATGACTGTATACTAAGATTTATCAGCAAATGATGTTTTCATTTGACACACAAAAAAATGGACCTAATTTGTAAGAGAAGAGTGAAAAATCTTACATTACATTATGGCCTATTCTTCCCTTAAAATTCAGTCCAGTGAGAAATCTTACTGACCAGCACTGCCCTGGGCCAAATGCATGAATTAGAAATTGGGACCCTTTCCTCAAGACCCTGTACTGCCATCTGTCGGAAAATCATCATACTAATAAAGATACAAACCAGTGATCTTGCCATGGATGATGCCCTCTATGGTTGTGCAACACAAAACTTGTATGATCATACACAGTGGGCCTTTAGGGGATAAAATGTGCTTAATTAAATCATCTGGAAGAGGTTGACACTGAAGAAATAGTGATGGTAATATGAAGTTTGAACTGAAAGGGTTGGATTTCCCCACTGATCCAGGCTGTAGGTAACATTATTCCATTTTGTGGGGTGCTAATGATTTGAGATGAATTGCTCACAATTTTTCCAAATTCAAATATTGACTTATATGAAAACTGCAGTGGGAAAGAGAAAAGGATTATTGGGGGTCGGGGAAGGGTCGTCTTTGTCAACACCCCTGTGGAAGCCTGGGTTGTGCTGGCCAATGTCTGTACTAATAATATATAAACTGCGGTGTTGGCAGCAGGATGGGAAGTCTCCAGGAAGACAGCTTCTGCGAGCCATTTTTTTTCCTTTACCAAATGCCGGACTGTAGGTAAATGTATAGAACTGAAAAGGGAGCCTTGTTAAATTAGGCAGAACTTTCAGGAAGCCGAGTAACAAATGACAACTTAATTAAATATAATTAAAACATTTTAGACCTTTCTGAGGCCTCTTTCAACAGGCGATGATTGCAGCATGGGGAAAGGCCATAAGGAAAAGAGAGGCAAGGTGCTTTCATTTTCCTTTTTCTTACTTTTTGCTCTCAGCTATTTTTTTCTCTTCACTATTAGAAATGCAGCTGGATCCTATTTATAATCCATTTTCACATTTGTTTGAATTAAAATCCCAGATTGTTGTGCTTTCAAGGTTGAATGTGCACAGCAGCCAACGTTTATCCAGCCATTTCAAGAGTTACTGGGTAACTGGGCTCCAGGAAGGGAAACTACGCCACGCGTTTGAGCCACAGGGAGGAGAGAGAGAAAACAGACCCAAACCGAAAACCTCTGACATCACTGTTGTTTGGAGAGAGATTGTTCTGCTCAGAACCTGTGCTGCCTACTTAAGACTCTAATTATTCTAAATTACTTAAATTGGCTCTAATACCCACATTTTATTATTTGATATTAAAGAACAAACCATTTTAAAAAGAAATTCATAATGCAATCAAAATATTGGCAACAAATTCTCTCTGTAGAAAGCTTGGGCTTGGAAATACCTATGCTCTCTACTCTACCACCTGAATTCTAATCTGAGAGCTGCCGTGTGCTCTCCCCAAGTCTTTTCCAGTATCCTGTTTATGTCTAAATCCAATAGTCCAGCCATGCCAGCTTGTTACCACATGGAAAACTCCATTGCTCAGAGAAAGTTATGAATCCCTATATTCTTTATGCTTTAAGATCCACCATGACATCTCAAAGTAATTGCCAGGTAAACCTACCAGATGGTTTTTGGGGGACAAGGAATAGACTAATAATTTCCATTAGCATAATATTGTTATTATAGAGATTTAACAACCTCAGCGATGTGGTGTCCTGTCCTGGTGGAAAGTTTATGAGCCAGAAATAAAATAATACTTATGGGTACCCCTGAGGCCTTTTGAGAGAAGTACTAGAGAGGTTAATGAGATCTCAGGTCTCTTCAGCTCCTAACAGAAATGTTCTTATTTGAGCTGAGCTAAGCGATCTGGGATGGGACGTGGTAGATGCACGACACACTGAAGAGAGGTAGAGAGACTTCATTTCCAGTCCCAGCTCTGTTGCTACAGTTCAGGTTATAATCAAGGCTCTGATTTGGTTTCAGTCTGTCTGGGTTTCAGTTCTGGTTCCATTTTTTCACTGGCTGGAGTGCCTTGAGCATGTTACTTAAGCTCTCTGTGCCCCAGTTTTTTACACCTGCAAAATGGATATAACAGTCCCTCAATAAATGGTTGTCATGGGGGATAAGGTGATCTTGACAACAGTGCTAAGAACACTGCCAGTGACATGATAAACACATAGTGAATACTAGCTATTATTTTTATTATTAAGATTATAGGGTTTTAAGCAAGTCACCTAACTGTGATGGACCTCAGCTTTCTTAATGGTGAAATGAAAGAAATTGGCCTACCTCTGGAATCTGTGACTCTCTGAGCTAGAATCCTAATGTAATTAAAAAGCACTCCGTTTTGAAATTGGAGAGTGATTTTGTTCTTTGAGACCTGTCACCAGACTTTGGAAGCCAGGTATGATATACAGTAGGTGTTACCTGCTAGAACAGGAGTTCAGAAGGAGGGTCATTGAGAAGAGGAGGCTCCTCTGTAGGGGGCAGAAGGGATGATGGGTCTCTATCTTGTACTAATCTGCTTGGGAGGTTGTTAGGTTTCCCTTTATAGGGCAGGGGTTGGGAGGTAGGTTATGGAGAGGAGAAGAGGTGATTAGTTCTCACAGGGGCCTAAAAAAGGATAATGTAAGCTGGTCATCTTTAGTCATCAGATGCAAGCACACATCCTTTTCTGAAGGGAAGCAGCATCCTTCATTTTGCTCTTTTGTCTACAGAAAAGGAGAGGACCTTTTGGAAATACAGGGAAATAAATCAAGTAGCTCCTATTCCTGGAGTGGATAACTCTGTCTTTTGAGCCCTACAAGTTGCCTGTGTCTTGTTGTACAAGTAACATATGCCCCTTGTTTTTACAAGGATTATTTTCATTTCTAGTTGTCTGACCATAATCAATCAAAGTAGTTGATTACACTCTGGGGATACAATTGAACAATCCATTAAGCCATGGACTCCTCTGCCTTCTACCCACATAGCAATTGTTCTTTTTTCCCATGAGGAAGAGAAAGTGCTCTTTTGCTTCTCATGTGGCTTCAATACACAATTTTCTGTCCTGTTATCTGTAGCTACCCTGGTGAACACAAGTGTTCTTGTCTTTGAATTAAGGGCATATATCTTGAGGACAACTTTGAGCTTTGAACCTTTACACTGGTGAGTTAGATGGAACCACACTCCTTTTCAAAACAGTCTCTCTTGTGTGTGGGCAAAAACACAAGTTGGTATCTCTGTTCTCTGTCAAAAATGGCACAGTCGTTGAGTGTCCAATTCTTGGTTTTGGCTCAGGTGGTGATCTCAGGGTTGAGCCCTGCACTCAGTGTGGAGTCTGCTTGTGATTCTTTCTGCACCTTCCGCTTGTGTTGTCCCTTTCTAAAATAAATAATTTTTTTTAAATGCCCTTTTCCTCTTGCCCTATAGCCTGAGTCTTGGATGTGCATGTCCACAGCCACCACAGAAAGAAATTCTCTCCAAAACCTAAAGTCCCAGGAAAGCAACACATTAATAAATGCAGGTAACGGTCATTAAAGTTTCTTTTAAGCACACTGCCTGATTTCCTTAAAGGGCAATGTTGATTTTTTTTTATTTTACTTATAAGATATGTGTAATTCATGTGGATAACTTGCATATCTTTAAACCAGCTGACTTGGTATAAATAATGCTTCTGTCTTTAGCTATAAGATTAAGAATCCCCCCACCCCCCATTTGGAGTCACTATAGCATTTCAGTATTTGCAGTTTAGTCCATGTGGTTCTATTCAGGTTAAACACTCAGCCCTGTGAAATTGGAGCAGTTCATTTCCTACTCCAACAAGCTAAATACAGGAGATACAAGAGATAGAATGAAGATAAATTTCTCAATGGACCAAGACAAGCTAGTTGGTAAGGGGAAAGATAATTAGTCAGTCTTAAGCCAGTTCTGATTCTTTCAGGTTTTATCTTTGCAACTCTTCATGATGGAACTTCTGTCTCTAAAGTTGAATGATTTATATTTTCTCTCACACCTGGGGCATTTCAGTAATAGGGTTGATGGTAGCTGTAAATGCCTCCCTAATAATCTCTTCATTGTGGACATGCCCTAAGTATGTTAGGAGACAGGGAAGAGGTATAGAGGGGATGACCTTAGAGAGAAGCAGGGTGGGGTTCTTTTTGTTAGAAATGAAGGATTTTTTTTTCCTGAAATCTTTTTTTGGGAAATAGATTTAAAACCCACTGTCTCCCAATACGTTTCTTACGAGGGGATTCATATGTAGATTTTGGAAAGTAGTACTAAATCAACACTACTTTTTCAGATGTATAAATGTAAATCCAAAACCAGTATGAAGTTTTTATATTTACTTCTGTTCTCTCTGAGGGCTATGCTCCATTATCTCCCACATTTTTTATTGTATTCTCTCTTCTAATCTCGAATACTATTCTCATCCTAGCTGATGATGACCAGCAACATACAACTCTGGTCTACAGGTATTCCTGAAAGGTCAGCTGACTCATTTCTAAGGAAACTGTAGAACTACAGCACTGACATCATCTCCTGGGAGCTTGTTAGAAAGGCAGAATCTCAGTGCCTTCTCCAGACCTCTTGATTCAGTATCTGTATTTTACTAGATCGCTACATGATCTGTATGCACATTGAATTTTCATTCTTCTTGAGTCATCATTGCCTGATGGTCATAGTATTTGACATTTGATAGTCCTTAGATCCGTGGTGTCAAATTCTGGCATTTGAAGAAATAGTAGACTATAAGAAGTAGATGAGTTAACAGAAATATATGGAATATTGGGGTGCCTGGGTAGCTCAGTCAGTTAAACATGTGCCTTCAGCTCAGGTTATGGCCTCAGGGTACTAGGATCGAGCCCCACGTCAGGATCCCCGCTTAGTGAGGAGTCTGCTTCTCCCTTTCTCTCTGCTCTCCCTACTCGTTCTCTCTCTCTCTCTCTCTCTCTCAAATGAATATATTAAATCTTATTTTTTTTAAGATTTTAATTATTTATTCATAGAGACACACACAGAGAGAGAGAGGCAGAGACACAGGCAGAGGGAGACGCAGGCTCCATGCAGGGAGCCCGATGTGGGACTCAATCCAGGGTCCCCAGGATCACGCCCTGGGCTGCAGGCAGCGCTAAACCACTGCGCCACTGGGGCTGCCCTATATTAAATCTTTAAAAAAATAAATGGAATGTAGATTTAGAAAAAAATAATTTCTTTTACCTAGTCTGCCTCCAGTCAGCTGGGGGGCCCTCAGGAAGTCACTTGTTCTCTCTAGATATTAGGGTCATTTGTAGATGACTTCTAGTGATTCTGATAACATTGGATGGTGTGTGAACATAGGATTCAGTATTTATGGAGCAAGAAAAGTTCACTTATGAATTTATTGTACATCATATGCTTAGATCAATAATAAACCAATGGAGTGAGGACTCTTCCTGTCAGTAAATTTTCATTTCATGGCTTCCTGCTTTTTCATGTTGTACAACCAAAACTTCAAGTGTAGAGGGACTGCTTGGTTGACTTGCAAAAATGGTCCAAATGACTGCAGAAATAAAAACTGCAGCCAGAGTGTGTAAAAGAGTGACTCAAGACCAGAAGATTAAAAATATTTTTGTTTCCAGAAGGGCTGTTGAAATGTGCAGGTGTACATGGTAAAATGTTGCTGAAATTTGAAGTATGTAGGGCTGGAAAATCAAGAGCTTTAAAGAACCTGAGGTCTGAGCCTTTCAGCTGAATCTTTCACATATTTTGTGTAATGCAAATTGTGATAAGGCATAAAGTCCCATGTTTCCACATATGGAAAGGTAAGCAAATTTTTATATATTTATATAACTTTGACTATATAGTTATGAATATATACATATATAAAAACCTATATTTTTTCAAATTTTGAAACAGCAGTCTATTATTCAAATGAACTTCAGAAGAATCTTATTTTGTTTGTTAAGATGTATATATTGCTTTACAGCCCAACTAAATGATATTTCATCTGTAAAAACTTCCTCAAACCTTTTGAGAAGTGGTTTCTGTTTTGGTTCTAACAAAGCATTCCTGTTAATCTGACTAGCATCTATAATGAGTCATTTCTCAGTTATCTTGTTTACTGTGTTGTAAATTCTTCAATTGGAGGGAAATTTCTTCTTTAATCTTTGTATTACAAGTATGTGGTAATATTTATTAAGTCCCTGAAACATTGAGAGTATGTGGTAAATGTGTATTAAGCTAAATGAACTAGAATTATATTATCTCTGGCTCTTACTGTTGCTTTCATTAGTTTTTAAATGGTCCCATACTTCCAATGATGAAACTAAGACTAAACTATATTTTAGAGTAATAGAAATGGGATAGGATCTAGAAGATTCAGAAATAGTGCAGACCTCTGAAAATGATCTCCAGCATGTACAGAAGAAAACTTCAGAAAATTGCTCCCTCCATAGAATCTAAAAAGATGGGCAGCCCCGGTGGCTTGGCGGTTTAGTGACGCCTTCAGCCCAGGGCCTGATCCTGAAGACCCGTGATCAAGTCCCACGTCGGGCTCCCTGCCTGGAGCCTGCTTTTCCCTCTGCCTGTGTCTCTGTATCTCTCTCTCTGTCTCTCATGAATAAATAAATAAAATCTTTAAAAAAAAAATCTAAAAAGACATAATTTCCATGAAGCTGGCACATGGCCTGATTATGAAAAGGTAACTGGTACAAGGAAAAGGAGGTATGATAACGTAGGAATAACAAATCAAAACAAACATTCAAAAAACCTCAATACTTTGGGATGTCTGAGTGGTTGAGAGTCTCTTTGGCTCAGGGCGTGGTGCTGGAATTCTGGGATTGAGTCCCACATCCAGCTCCCCACAGGAAAATTGCTTCTCCCTCTGCCTATGTCTCTGCCTCTCTTTCTGTGTCTTTCATGAATTATAAATAAAAAAATCTTTAAAATAAAAACAAACAAACAAAAAAAAACCTCAATAGCAGAAACAAATGTTAACTTGTGCAATGCAAGTGATGATAAGAAATTATAGCAAATAAATAAATTTGGGAAACTTTTTAGAAGTTAGAGGAAAAAGGCACAAAATGAAAATGATGAGAAAATGAGTGGATTAATAAGAAAAGTGAATAGAAAAATGCCTTCTGGGAGCACTGGGCAGAACAGTTGGTTAAGTGTCTGATTCTTGGTTTCAGCTTGGGTTGTTATCTGGGGGTCATGATCTTGGGGTTGTGGGATCAAGCCCTATGTTGGGCTCCACACTTAGCAGAGACTCTGCTTAAGTTCATCTCTCTTTAATACTTCTTTTATTTTTTTAAAGATTTTATTTATTTATTTGAGAGAGAGAGAAAGCAAAAGCAGTGGAGGTGGGGAGGGGATGGGAAAGGGTAGAGGGAGAAGCAGAAGCCATCTCCTTGCTGAGAAGGGAGCCTGACATGGAGCTCAATCCCAAGACCCTGACATCATGACCTGAGCTGAGGGTAGACACTTAATCGACTGAGCCATCCAGGTGCCCTGATACTTATTTTACCCATCCAGCAACTCTTTATTGAACTATATTTGCATTTTGAGTCCCAGATCTCAGAAAGTATCATATTTATAACAAGGAAAAATTTGAATTAGAAGTCATGAAAATAGTGAACAATAACTGGTTGGTGTATTCATTGTGTATCTGAGAAAACATTGATTTAAGAAAATAATTTTTCCATTTAATATAATTTTGTAAAAATAAAATTTAAGATATTTATAATGACTTTTCCGGTAAGTTCTATAAAATAATTTATATATTGTGAATATTCTGGTAAAAATAGTATGTCTACTCATAAATTTACTAGTATATTTGCTAGGTATGTGTTGGAAAAGGATGTTATTGGTGGTTATTTGGTGGGATGTTGTAAAATTGGACTTGATTTTTATTTATCTATATTTTCTAATTTCTTCAATAATAAGCACAAATGTTATAATAATAAGTATAGCGTTTTCAAAATTAAATACAAAAACATTATAGCACATGATTTTTAAGTAGGAAAATCCTATAATTAATGATAACCAAATTTCACATATAAATCATGAATTTAAACCTTTGAAATCAATTTTCAGAAAAATACTTAATTTACTATCTGCCATACAGATTGAATAAACACTTTGTTTTATATTTAGGCAGTAAGGATAAAAATTTTGAACATATTCTTTGACCCAGGAATTACATCTCTAAGGAGGTGTTCAATGCAGACACTTGCATGTGCAAACAAATAATCTTCATTTCAGCATTTTTTCCATGATAAGCATTATTTTTATACAAGTTCTATAAAGTTAAATAGGAGTTTCTATTTCCAGATTTAAGTGTAAGAACTGTAAGCTTTTTTATTTTGTTTTACTTTCTTCTGTAAGAATGGTATATATTTAAGGTATGTAACGTGATGATTTGATACATACACACATATAGTGAAATAAGTACCATAGCCAAGCTAATTAACATGTCTTCTCACATAGTTACCATTGTATTTTTTGTGAGGAGAGTACCTAAAATCTACTCTCATCAAATTTCAAGTATTCCGTGAAATATTTTTATCTATAGTCTCCATGATGCACATTAGCTCTCAAGACTTATGCATGCTACATAACTACAGTTTTGCACCATTTGATCACCTCATCATGTCTCCCACCCTGGTAATCACTGTTCTGTGTTGGTATGTGGAGCCTGCTGAAGATTCTCTCTCTCCCTCTCCCTCTGCCCCACCTCCCCAGCTCATGCTTACACTCTGTCTCTCTCTAAAAATTAAAATAAATAAGTAAATGTGACCTATAAATAGTCTATATAATAGAAAAATTTGTAGCAATACAGTAAATGAAGCAGCTCCATATAAATGGTAGGGAAGTACAAAAAGGTAAAATAAAAATATTTTTATGATGATACACTTTATTAATTTATCTGTGCTTATGTATGTTTGCATGGAGAGATTGATAAGAATTTGTGCTTTTGGTTAAGGTAATGTAAAGAGGTTTTACACTTTACATTTTACACCATATGGTATTGTTAAATTTAATTTTTATTTTCATGGTTTATCATTAAAAGCTTTTTCAATATATTTGAAAAGTAGTCAGAAATAAAAAAGTATTAGTATTTCTCTTTCCATGTATTTATGACTTAAAGCTACATACACATCTTATTTACTGTTTCATTTTATATTATGTTATACTTTAATATAATGTTATATAATTTAACAAATTATAAATAATACTAAAACTGCATTCAATATTCTTTTGTAAGTAGCCACTTCTACTTTGCATAATTGACATTTTGAGACATCAATAGGATAACCACCATAGGATAACTTACCTTTTCTTTCTGAAATACAAGGTTAGGAACTAATTTACACATAATCTATGGATATCTTTTTTCTGTTTGCTCATCTTTGATGTAAGGGTAGATACCTTTTGAAAAACTGATCGCTTCAAGATCTCCTATTTTCTGCCATTTCCATCACTCCCTATTACTTAAACCCTCTCAGCATCACTCATTTGTGTTATGTTCTTGGCATTATATGCACCCCAAGTTTATAAATCATAAATTAAAGGAAAAACCTGGACATGAGGAGAAAGTAGACCTCTACTAGGAATAAGAACTAGACCATAAAGCTTATGAAATTAAAATTGTGGTGATGAAGCATGGAAAAATGAATTAGTGGAGTAGAATATTAAGTATGAAATAAACCCAAGTACATATGGAATTTTAGTACATGAGAAAAATGGCATCTGAAACCACTGGGCAAAAACTAAGAGAATTGTGAGAACAACTGGTCAGCCGTTTGAAAAAAAGAAAAGTTTTATTGAAACCTCATACTGTACACAAGAGTAAACTCCAAATGGGTTAAATATATCTAACCACAAAATGATGAAATCACCTATATAAGAAATCATGGATGGACTTATTTTTAAATAAAATATAAAATAAAATCCCAATATAATAAAAGATTGATTGATCAATTTGACTACAGAAAAAATCATGAACTAGTCAAAAGAGAAGTGGAAAACTGTTAGGAAAACTTGTAATATATACCACAAAGAGTTAATATCCTTAGTATATAAAGCACTCTTAAAAATTAAAGTATAGGGCAGCCCTAGTGGCACAGCAGTTTAGTGCTGCCTGCAGCCTGAGGTGTGATCCTGGAAACCCGGGATCGAGTCCCACGTCGGGCTCCCTGCATGGAGCCTGCTTCTCCCTCTGCCTGTGTCTCTGCCTCCCTCTCTCTCTCTCTGTGTCTCTCATGAATAAATAAATAAAATCTTAAAAAAAATTAAAGGATAGAGGGCTGAAAACCTGATAGAAAAATGGGAAATTGTTATAAACAGTTTAAAAATGAAAATAAAAATGGTTCTTAAACATATGAAAACATGTTCATGCTCATAATTAGAAAAACACAAATTAAAGCAATACCTTTTCTCACCTGTTGGACTGATTAAAATTAGGACAACACATTCTGTTGGCAAAGCTATGGGGAAACATGTATTCTTTTGTGTTGCTGACAGTAATGCAAACTAGAACATTCTAGAGAGAATCTCAGCAATATATAACAAAACTACATGTTTCTTGACTCAGCAATTCTGGGTCACAAGGAAATCTATCTTTTTTTAAATTTAATTTTATTTATTTATTCATGAGAGACAGAGAGAGAGAGAGAGAGAGACAGAGAGAGAGACAGAGAGAGAGACAGAGGGAGAGGCAGACTCCATGCAGGGAGCCTGACCTGGGACTTGATCTGAGCCTCCAGGATCAAGACTGGGTGGAAGGCGGCGCCAAACCACTGAGCCACCTGGGCTGCTCACAAGGAAATCTATCTTAAAGTATACTTCCATCATAAATAAATAAAAAAAACTTTTTAAAAAAAAGTATACTTCCAACAGTACAAAAATAATGGCCAAACAAGATTATTCATTCCTGCATTGTTTGTGACTTAAAATATTAGAACAATAAAATGCCCATCTGTAATAGTTGAATAAACTATGGTAGAACCACATAAATGGAGTTTTGTGTAGCTGTAAAGAAAAATGAGAAAGATCTCTAAAACTTATATGGGTGATGTCCATGACATACTGTTAAGTGAAAAAGCCAAAGCACAAAGGACACCTGTTAGTGTGCTACCCTTCGTGTAAGAAAGAATAGGATATTGGAAGATACACATGTATCTGTTCATTTGTGCCAAAAAAGAGATAAGGAAGGATTAACTAGGAAAAAAAAAAAGGACAGTTACCTATGATATATGTATGTGTGCATGAAAAGAGTGAGGAAAATGGGATAGTACAGATGATAAGTGAGTGATCCTTCTCTAAGTTCATTTTGTTGTATAGCTCTCTTTGAACCATGATAATGCTTGTGTGACCAACAAATAAATGAATAATTACAGTTATTAACTTAAATTAGTAGCTTGTGTGTGTGCATGCACATGCATGTGTGTGGCCTGGAATGCATACAATGAATTAACCTAACTGTATTACAAATGAATAACAATCTTGCAGAAGGGTGAAGAAGGGGAAAGTTAAGTAACTTTAAAAGCTAGTATTTTGTTTACCTTTCCTTAAGGAAAAAGGAAAAAGAACTACCTACAAAAGATTGTGCTATAGTTAGTGTCTTTGTTTCTGACACTTAGAGGTTAGCAGCACAGGAACTTCGTCCTGAACCAATAAGTAAGTGAACTGGATATTGAAAGCCAGGCTCCTCACTGGCAGAGAAAGAAGCAACAAGCCAGGGAGAAGGGAAGACCAAAACAAACACAGTTGTGGTGGGTTGAAATCAGAGGTATTAGTATAAATTTGTGATTTTACATAAACATATATAGATGAATACACAGAAATAGAGACATTTGTATTTATGTGGGTTAATATATGTATGTATTTCTCGTAAGTAGCAATAGACATACCTTCCATAGAGATTTTAGTTTTTAAATATCATTCTCCAATAAAGGAAAGAGGGCTCCCTGGTTGATACCAGGGTTGGAAGTAGATAAAATACAAGATGAATTTGCAATCTCTTCTGGAGCCAAATGTTAGGAAGTGTTGAACAAATGAGAGTAGCAAGTCAAAAGTCAAAAAGACACAGGATCTATGTTGTAGGAGCTCTTGGCCAAAACTGGGATTAATGTGAGCCAAAACATGATAGTATTGAATTCTAATCCATAGAATCAAGTAAATATCCATGGATCTGCTATAAATAAATAATTGAATAATAAAATGGGAGAAGGGACAGCTCTCTTCTAGAAGAATTTCAGTCAACAAACATAGAAGGAATGAGGAAAATAGGAAATCACCATTAAGCAATCATGAGAGCAATAATTGTAGGCAATAACCTTTGATAGATGCTAAAATCAGGGGACAAAATATGATGAGAAAGAAGATATTTCCATAGTCGCAAATATCTCCCTACAAGATATTCTTTAATTACAAGGAGAAAGATAATAACTTTATAGTGGGGACATTTGGCAGACACTATGGTAACCAAAAGATCAAGGTTTTGACCATTATAAGACATACTGACTTCATGTACCTGCCAATGTGATGGACTGAGAAGGGTAAAAATAAATGCATAAAATCAAACTAATCATGAGAAGGCATCAGCTAGATCGACATTATAAAGACATTGTAGGAAAAAACTGATTTTAAAAAGTCAAAGTCACAAAATATAGGGAAAGGTGAAGGAACTGTCATAGACCCCAGGTAACAAGGGTTATAGAAAAGTGAACAAAAAAATGTAATGTGGGATCTTGGATTGGATTCTGGACAGAAAAAACACACACAAAAAAAAACACTCAGTGCAAAAAACTGGTGACATTTGCATAAATTCTCTAGTTAATTGTATTAAGAATATTAATTTCCTTGTTTTAATAGTTACACTATAATGAAGTGAGTTGTTAAGATTTGAGAAAGCTGGGGAACCTGTGTAGGTCAGTGGTTGAGCATCTGCCTTTGGCTCAGGTCCTCATCCCGGGTCCTAAGATCAAGCCCTGCATCAGGCTACCTGTTGAGTACCTTCTCCCTCTCCCTCTACACCTCCTCCCCTGCTCATGTTCTCTCTCTCTCAAAAATAAATAAATAAATACAATCTTAAAAAACAAAGAAAGATTGGGGAAAGCTGTGTGAAGGATATGTAAGAACGATCTATTTTTGCAACTTTTTTTAAAAAAACGAAATTATTTCAAAATAAAAGTTGAAAACCAGTTCTAAATTGATCAGACTCTCAGAGGTTGGTTTCCTAGAGTAGTTTTAAAAATTTTAGGAAAGGAATTATTGAAAGGATATGATAATAATAAAGAATCAGAAAGAATACATTGTTGGTATTTTTAAAAATGAGATTGAAACTATCTTTCGAATCACAAGGGAAAATAATTGTTATATTTAAATGAAAGCAAGTGGAGGAAGGGAGAGCAAGAGAACAGAGTAGAATACTAAGTTCTCAAGTTGAAAAGGGATATAAAATAGGTATAAATGTGACAGGTTTGAAGGATTTATTTTGAAAGTTAGAAGTTCAGCCAGGCGGAAGAAATTGGTTTCTATATTTTCCAGAATGCTGTCTTGTCATCTCTCTTATTGAAGTGGACATAAAGCTAAATAAAAATAAAGACCACTGTTTGTTTGATAAAATTCCAGAACGGCTGCTGGATCCCAGAAACCACATGATATTTTAAAGATGTCAGCATTTGGCCTTCGTGCATGGCAGTTGGCTATGAATGTTCACCTTTAACGCTGGGGCTGTAATTAGATCACAAAGTTCATTTTTATTGTTTAAATTCTTTCTCTGTTGCTGCCCAATTGTGTAGGTAAAGCAGGTTTTATCACACTTTGCAAGTTCCTCACTTTTGATTCTCTTCCTACCACGCTAGATTAAATGTAAGGGTTACCAAAGTCTGGAGCCACTGACCTTTGCCTTCTTAATGGTTCTCACCATTAATACTTGACCCTAAAAGCTATGTATACAATAAACCATATTTATGGGTGTGGAGGGAAGGGGAAAGCAGAAACAAAGTGAGTCGAGTGATTATTTATTTTGCCATGCTCTTCTGAGATTAGGAATGTTCACACAGTCTACACTTCAGCTGATGAACTTGGACGGGCTGCCTTTTATGGTGTCTGAACAGAATGTTAGGGTGGAATTTAAGGGTAATACTTGTGTCTCAGCCACTCAGAGATTGCTAATACTTCACTTTTGTTATGCTCTATCTTGGATCTCTCTGTTTTTTTGCTTTTGTTTCTGTTTTATATATGGAAGATGGAAAATAAAGGACACATATTACGTTTAAGATTATCCTCTCTGAACAAAATATTGAAATGGTTCATCTTCAAAGATTAGGATTGTGTAAGCTGAGAAAATTATGTTGGAATTTTCTGAAATGTCACATTATTCCATCTGGTGGAAGAGAACAAAAAAAAGTTTTTATGAATTGAAATCTCCAGCATTTTTCATAAACTTTGGATGCTTTTCTCCGCCTAGTAGTTTCTAGAGTTAGCTTTAGGCAAATTGAGTGATTTTGTTTGCTAATCTTGCTTTTTTTTTTCCTTCTTAACGCATCTGTTTTCCAGTGTATTTGTTACTTGCATGATCAATTAAAACTTGTTAACTTTTTTTTTTTTTTTTTTGGTGAGCATATCTGGGCTGAACAAGGGGATTCATTTCCTGGAAACAGAACTTTCAGTGCATCTGGGATGCCTATCATTTTTAGATTTACAGAAAACTTGGCCTTCAGTGGGATGTGTGTGTATGGGAGGGTGTATTTGTGCATGCATGTATGCATAGAATAGTGCATTATTAGGGGTATTGTATTAAAAATACACATGTAATATTGCAAGAAAGACAAAGTTTATTATTGATTTACGCATAGGAGCATTCTACTTTCCAACCATTTAAATATTTTGGGGAGTGACTAGACAAAATCTTTTCCTAAGCCTGGGATCATTATTTTGGTAATATAGTAGCTATCTGAAAGGAATGTATGGTGATTAAGGCAAAAGAATTTCTCTTGGTCACAGATTGACGGAGAGACCTGGGCTTATAAAATACTCTATTTCCTCCATTAATTGTGTCCGTGTGGAGTTGTAACCAACTAGCTGAAACAAATAAAACTTAAGTAATATTGTTTCCTTTTAAAATATTTCACTTAATTTGTGGAAGAGGTTTGAACTCATTAAACGTGCACTTTCCCCCCTACCCTGCCCGGAGCAAGTTCCTCCCTCCCCAGCCCCATCCTTCTTTTGAAACATTCCAGCAATGTCCATAGCAACACCATCCCTTCAGCCCAGTGAGGGAGGCTCCTTCAGTCACCCTCTAATAGGGGAGTGTAGGTGGAAAGTAAAGCAGAGTGCAAAGTTAGCCTGGGGCCCTACAAATCTCTCTTCTTCTACCTGGAACTGAAGTTAACAATTGATTCTTTCTTACCGTAGTCTTCATGATAATTCTCATCTTTATATGCCTCTGATTAATTCACTTTGCTGAGAATTCCTAATGCTTTGAGTTGGATTCCTTGTATGAAAGGATGATGTGGTTTTATGAGGATAAATTTCCCTACACAGTACAGCAGGCAATCGATGGATTAGTACAGAACAGCTTCATAGAAGGCGGGGGGAGGGGGAACTAGAAAGAGCACACACACACACACACGAGTGTGTGTGTGTGTGTGTGTGTGTGTGTAGGGTTTGGACATTGCCTTGTGTTGGTTTATTGTTTCTGTCCATTCCCTAGAGTTGAAATCATGGCAGAGTTAACATATATAGAAGCCTGCTTGGAAACAAATCCTCTCACATCATGTACATATAGAGTAAAAACTTTCTACTTCCCTTTTTCCCCCCCATTTTGTGAGAGAAGCCATGGAAGTGGGTAATTACGGTTCCCCTTGTTGTGGACACAAAAGTATACCAGGAGATGAAACGGCAGAGGCCTGTTTTAGTAATTATTTTCTCCCATCATTTGTCTACTCTGTACAGCCAATCTAAGCCAAGAGACACACGCTGATTTAGGAACTTTGGGCAGTGTTTAGTAGACAAAGTAAGTTTAAAAACCTTCATGTGGATAGAATTACCTTTGGGTTCTATAAATTTTGTTTGGGATTGTTTAAGAATATATTTCTTAAATATCAATATAAATATATTTTCAGCTCTACAAAATATTAATATTGTGATGCATTTCTCTTTTCCTTTCATTGGAATTTCCTTAATAATTGAATGTTATTCAATTATTTTTTTTTGTTATTCAATTATTGATAACATTTTTCACTTATTGATATATGAGATCATTCTCCATTTATTCTCTTCTAGGGATCAATATCAAGGATTTGCCCCAAACACCTCCTAGAAGTCAGGGCTTTGAGTTTAGTGAGTCAGACTTTTCCTGTTAGACTGAGTCAAACTTTATTTTTGTCTATCACCATTTGGAAATATAGAGCTATGATACAGTCCTTTAGGGGACTTATCCCCTAAAGGGGATAAGGGGGTTAGGGTAGGTTTATGGATGCATGGAAAATAATAAAAGCTATTAACTTTCAATGTGATTCATTTCTAAATTTTTCTCATTTTTATTTCTCTCTCTCTCTCGTCTCTCCAAAGTACTGTGAAGGAATAACACAGCTATAAATGCATTATAGACAGTACATCCTGAATGAATCTATTTTTAGTGTATAATTTTCCCTTTTTGTGGTAACATTGTAATTTAAATGTACAGAGAACAAGCAAGTAGACAGTGTGAGGTAGCTCAATATTTCTTTATTCAGTGAACAGCTGAATTTCTCAGCTGGAAGTATTTTGGCCATCTATATGGCCAGAATTTAAGAATATTAATTAGAGGATATTATTTGGTTATTTCAAAAGGAACTTTTGCAAGAATATTTACCACTAATTCTTTATTTTTATTTGGTAAAATATGCATATTAAAAATTTACCATATTAACCATTTCTGTATGTATAATTCAATAGGATTAAGGTAATTAAGGACTTAATTTCTATTTTATTCTTTCTTCTTCTTCTTATTTTTTGTTGATCTCCCCACTCACCTCCCCTCTGGTAATCATCAGTTTGTTCTCTATAGTTAAGAGTCTATTTCTTGGTTTGTCTTTCTCTCTTTTTCCTTTGCTCGTTTATTTTATTTATTAAATTCTACACATGAGTGAAATCATATGATATTTGTCCACTGCTGGCTGACTTATTTCATTTAGCATTATGCTCTATCCATGTTGTTACAAATGCCAAGACTTTATTCTTTTTTATAGGTGAATAATATTCCTGTGTGTGTGCACTGAACCTTTTCGATGCATCTATAGATGGACACTTAGGATGCTTCCATAGTTTGTCTATTGTAAAAGCTGCAATAAACATGGAGGTGCATGTGTCCCTTTGAAATAGTTTCTTGTATTTTTTTGGTAAATACCCAGTAGTGTGATTCCTGGATCATAGGGTAGTTGTAGTTTTAACTTTTTGAGGAAACTCCATACTGTTTTCCACAGTGGCTGCACCAATTTGCATTCCTACCAACGGTTCATGAAGGTTCCTTTTTCTCTACATCCTTGTCAACACTTGTTTCTTATGCTTTTGATTTTAGCCATTCTGACAGGTTCACACTATAGTTCTGATTTGCATATCCTTGATGAGGAGTGATGTTGAGCATCTTTTCATGTGTCTGTTGGCCATCTGGATGTCTTCTTTGGAGAAACGTCTGTTCATGTCTTCTGCCCATTTTTAAATTGGATTAATTGTTTTTTGGGGGGATTGAGTTGTATCAGTTCTTTTATATATTTTGGATACCAACCCTTTATTGGACAGGTCATTTACAGATATCTTTTCTCATTCCATAAGCTGATTTTTAGTTTTGTTGATTGTGTTCTTCACTATGCAGAGACTTTATTCTGATGTAGTCTCACTAATTTATTTTTGCTTTTGTTTCTCTTGCCTGAGGAGACATACCTAGAAAAATATTGCTATGGCCAATGTCAGAAAGATTACTGCCTATGCTCTTTTCTGGGATTCATTCCTTCTTTGTCAAATATTAATTGATAATATTTGGGTTTAGGTTTGTTCCAGAGCTTTAATGTCTATTTTTATGCCAGTTCCATACTATTTTAATTATTACTGCATTGTGATATAACTTGAAATCTGGAATTGTGATACCTCCAATTTTGTTTTTATTTTGTTAAGATTGCTTTGGCTATTTGAAGTCTTTTGTGGTTCCATTTTTAGGATTGTTTGTTCTACTTATGGGGAAAATGCTGTTGATATTTTGATAGGAATTGCATTAAATCTGTAGTTTTTTGGGTGTAGTATAGACATTTTCACAGTATTTTCTGATTCATAAGCATGGAATATCTTTCCATTTCTTTGCATTATCTTGAATTTCTTTCATAAGTGTCTTATAGTTTTCAGAGTACAGATCTTTCACCTCTGTCCCCAGATATTTTGTTTTTGGTGCAATTAAATACGGGATAGTTTTCTTAATTTTTCTGACGCTTCATTATTAATGTATATGAATGCAATAGATTTCTGTACATTGCTTTTTACATCCTGCTACTTTACTGAAATCATTTTTCAATTATAGTAGGTTTTTTTTTGTGAAGTATTTAGGGTTTTCTATACACAGTACCATGTTATTTGCAAATAGTGAAAGTTTTACTTCTTCCTTACTGACTTGGATGACCTTTATTCCTTTTTCCTGATTGCTATGGCTCTGACTTCCAGTACTATGTTCAATAAAAATGAATAGAGTGGGCATCTTTGTCTTGTTCCTAACCTTAGGGGAAAAGCTCTGTTTCTACATTGAGTATGATTGGCTGTAGGTTTTTCATATGAGACTTTTATTAGGTTGAGATATGTTCCCTGTAGACTTACTTTGTTGAGGGTTTTTTATCATGAATGGATGTTGTGCTTTTGTTCAATGCTCTTTCTGCATGTATTGAAATGATTATATATTTTTAATCCTTTTACTGTCATGATGTATCACATTGTTTTCTGAATATTGAACCAGCCTTGCATCCCAGGAATAAATCCTACTTGGTCGTGTTGTATGATTTTTAAAAATATATTGTTGAATATAATCACTAATATTTTGTTGAGAATTTTGTATCTATATTCATAAGAGATACTAACTTTTGTAGTGACTACCTTGTTTTGGTATCAGGATGATGCTGGCACCATAGAACGAATTTGGAGGGTTTTCTTCATCTTGTGTTTTTTGGAATAGTTGAGAAGAATGGGTACTAACTCTTCTTTGAATGTTTCTTAGAAGTTGCCTGTGAAGCCATCTGGTCCTGGACTTTTGTTTTTTAGGAATTATTTGATTACTGATATAATTTCATTGCTGGTAGGTGGTCTGTTCAAATTTTCTATTTCTTTTTGTTTTAGTTTTGGTAGGTTGTATGTTTCTAGGAATTTATCCATTTCTTCTAAATTGTCCAATTTGGTAGCAGATAAATTTTCATATTATTCTGTTACAATTGTTAGTATTTCTGTGGTATTGGTGGTTGTTTATATTTTTTCATTAATGATTTTGTTTATATGGGTCTTCTCTTTTTTAATGAGTTTTTTTTAACTTTTTTTGTTTTTTTTTAATTTGTTTTTGTTGAAGTTCAGTTTGCCAACATATAACACCCAAGTGCTCATCCCATAAATGCCCTCCTCAGTGCCTGTCACCCAGTTACCCCAACACCCTGCCCACCTCCCCTTCCACAATCCTTTGTTTGTTTCCCAGAGTTAGGAGTCTCTCATGACTTATCTCCCTCTAATTTTTCCCACTCAGTTACCCTCCTTTCCCTTACAATCCCTTTCACTATTTCTTATATTCCCCGAATGAGTGAAACCAAATGATGATTGTCCTTCTCCAATTGACTTACTACACTCAGTATAATACCCTCCAGTTCCATCCACATTGAAGTGAAGTGAATGGTGGGTATTCGTCCTTTCTGATGGCTGAGTAATACTCCTTTTTCACTCCATATACCACATCTTTATCCATTCATCTGTCAAAGGACATCATGGCTCCTTCCACAGTTTGGCTATCGTGGACATTGCTGCTGTGAACATTGGGGTGCAGGTGTTTTTTTTAAGGTTTATTAATTTCATTGCTCTTTTCAAAAGAACTAGCTCTTGGTTTCATTGATCTCTTTTATGCTTTTTTAGTTTCTATATCATTTATTTCTGCTCTAATATCTTTTTGTTTCTGTCCTTTTTTCTAGTTTTGCATTTGGTTTGTTCTTCTTTTTCTAGTTCCTTTAAGTGTAAGGTTAGATTATTTACTTGAGATTTTTCTTGCTTCTTGAGGCAGACCTGTATTGCTATAAACTTCCCTCTTAGAACTATATTTATTGCATACCAATGATTTTGGACCATTGTGTTTATTTTCTTTTGTTTTCATGTATTTTTTTATTTTTTGTTTGATTTCTTAGTTGACTCATTTATTGTATATTGTTTAATAAAATGTTATTTAACCTCCATGTATTTGTGTTCTTTCCAGACATTTTTTTCTTGTGGTTGATTTCTAGTTTCATAGTGTTGTGGTCAGAAAAGATGCATGATGTGTTTTTGATTTTTTTTTTGAAAGTTGAGCATCTTTTCATGTGCATATTGAACATTTGTATATTGTCTTTGGAGAAAAATGTCTATTCACATCCTTTGCCCATTTTGAATTGGGGCTATTTTTTTTCCTATATTTTGAATATTGATTCTTTTAGTCAGAAGTTTCCATGCTACATCCAAATGAATTTCCTTAAAGAAATTTTTTCACTGTGTTATTAGGTTGTTTTATGTATGTATGTATGCATATATATATATATATATATATAGGTAAATTTTTTGTATATATTTGTGTGTATACATATACAGAAAAATATACATATGTATATATACAAACAGATATATAAATGTATATAATTACAAAATAATTAGTGTAGTTTTAAGCTTGAATAATTGCAAACTTAACCAAAAACATCATTTGGATATTTAGTTTTTTTTCAAAGATTTATTTATTCATGAGAGACACAGAGAGAGAGAGAGAAAGAGAGAGAGAGAGAGCAGAGACATAGGCAGAGGGAGAAGCAGGCTCCCCGCAGGGAGCAAATGCAGGACTCAATACTGGATCCCAGAATCATGACCTGAGCCGAAGGCAGGCACCCAACTGTTGAGCCACCCAGGCGTCGCTGGATGTTTAGTTATCTAAATTTTTTATACTTGTTAATTTTCATGAATTCTAGAAAATTAATTTTAAATTTAATTTTTTGTTTCATTTTACTATCCTCAATTAGAGGGAGTAACACAAACATACATAAACAACAAAAAGCAAATTGCCCCTTTTGTGAGTTATTTAAATCTTGGCCATTTGCCATATGTTCCAAAGTGAAAAGAGCAGTAATTCATATTAACATTCATGCAAATGGAACTTGGTAATCTCTCTTGGTGTGTAGAATTAGCCTGACTGGGTTTGAATGATAGTGCCAGTTACTATGTTTGACTCTGGCTTGTTTAACCTTTATAAATCTCACCTTCCTCATCTGAAAATTGGGATAATAATAGATAACAATAGGCATTCTAAGGATTAAATAAATAAACAAACCTAGTGAGGTGATATGTGCAGTTCTCAGCCCCTAGGAAGAACCCTGTTTTTGTTGGAGAATGATCTGATTAGTTAAGGAAGTTCACAATCCTTTGGATGGTTTCCTAGACTTGAAGATGGAAGTCATTCCTTCGATTTTGCCAAGATATGATTGAGTGATAATCACAACCCCTCAGAGGTTAAGAAATTAATAATCAGTTTCTATGGTTTGAGATCTCCGGTACAATTGAAAATGAAGCAATGACAATTCAGGATCACAATTATGGGATGCTTAAATGTTTGTATCTAAAAAATTAACACTTAACACACATAGACAGGGGAACACACAAACACAACAGTACCTATGACTTCACTCGGTGATAACTTAAAGTCTAGATTCATAGATTTCAGTGAATGGGGGACCTAAGCCAAGGGCCTATCTGAAATTTCCTCTTGCCCACTACCACATCCCATGATAATCCCTGGTAATCATGCAAAAATAAAAGATCATAGGAGTTTAAAGCTCAAAGAAACATGGGTATTTTTTAGTTCAGTGATTTTATACTCTAATACCCAAATTAGAAAACAGAAGTGGAGCTTCCATGGTTGAGGTAGGAGAGGGTGTCAAGACTGCTTGGCCCATTAGCCTCATGTTTAGGAGGTTTGGAAACCCAAGAATAATGCATGGCTTGATAGAAAATGGTTGGAAAACATTGCTTTAGTCTTACTTTATTTTAGAAGTATTTTTCTCCATCCCATTCTCTAAGAAATGGGATTTAGAAAGAAGTAGTGCAAAAAAAAGTAGAAATTGTGAATTAATGACCATATATAGCATATGGTCTTAGAAAATAAATAAAAGTAACATTAAAACCCTAATCATAGAGAATGACCAGTTCTATTGCCTTATGTAAATTTAATTATAAACATGTCTAAAGTCAAACATCTGAAAGAATAACACACGCATACCCAAATGCAGAGGTCTGTGTTAACACAATTATTTTAAACAGTTTTAAATTGTTCTTTTTTATTTCCTTCTTCTTCTCCCTATTCCCCTCTCCTTCTTCTTTCTTCATTTCCTCTTCCTCTTCTTTCTGTAAACATTTTTTTTCAAACTATATAGACCAAGTCAGATTTTATTAACATTAGCTAAAGGTGATTGTAAGAATAAGGAGCAAAGAGCAAATACACTTATCTTCATGCTGTGTAATAGCCTATGTAAATATACAGGATATCATAAGGAATTCTAGAGATGGAGTTATCATAGCAAAGAAAAACTGCACAGATTATGCTCTCCTTAGGCATTAATTCGTTATTGTATGATGAGTGGATGCAAGAAGTCATCATTAGAGAACATAATAGTCTCTGATGATGTATTTATGACATAGAAAGATGTCATGTGATGAAGTGTTTACAACATGTAATGAGGTTGTGTAACAGTCTCTTTACAGCCTGCAATTACATTGACTAATTCCTTATAAAAATACTCAACAATGTGCTCTCCCTGTGCACGTGCTTGGTATCATTGTAGTTTAGTAACTGATGCCTCTAAATTGCAAAATCAAGCAGCTTGTATGATTCAATACTGTTTCTTATTCAAGGCATATAAAAGACCCTGGTGTTTTAGTACACTCCACAAATTGCATCTTATTGTAGGTGACAGAGATAACTAATATAATCCCTACGTGTCAAATATTCTTATAGATTAGAAAATGTATGAGGCAGCTTTACACCTGAAATAACCATTGTTAGTATATTCTGTTGTAGCAAGGGAAGAAGTATGCACACCTGCTCTCTGACATCCAGGGCAATGCTTGCATCTGATCCTCTACTCAGTCCTTAATTTATCCCTTGTCTTATTGCATTAATTGGTGAGGAATATCACTTAAATGAGGTCCCTCAAACGTTAAATATAGGACAGAAATCACTTTCCAAACGAAGTTGCAAATAATCTATATTATTCACACTCACAAGTATGAAGATGAATTAGGCAGCTGGGGAGTAGGAACTGTTAAGGGGCTAAGGGACTGATATACACACCTGAAATGAGATCCTAAACCTCTTGCCAAGAAATGAGCTCCAAGACAAAGTGAGAAAATGTTGGATCCATCATGCAGATATGTGAGAAGATGAGGGAAAATGAGGAAATAGGATGATGAATAGATAAAGAGAAGAATGATTTAGAAATCATCTACTGAACTTTCATCATGATATGAATGAGCAATTGAAAAGGATTCGACTCTGAGGAAAATGAATGGGATGTTAGACTAATAGAATTATTAGTCTAGGTGCATCGAGCAGAAAGAAAGACAAAGTTGGGTTGAAATATTTAATTTGTAGATATTCAAAAAAGTGTGTTGTAAAGATTGATTTAAGAGTAAGTCAAAATTAGTTGAAATTTCATCATGTCAAAAAAGGCTTGCCTCTTTCATATAGTGAATTCTAGCAGGATTTTTTTTCAAAGATTTATTTATTTACTTATGATAGACATAGAGAGAGAGAGAGAGAGAGGCAGAGACACAGGAGGAGGGACAAGCAGGCTCCATGCTGGGAGCCCGACATGGGACTCGATCCCGGGTCTCCAGGATCACACCCTGGGCCAAAGGCAGGTGCTAAACCGCTGAGCCACCCAGGGATCCCCTCTAGCAGGATTTTGACATTACATGGAACATGACTAATCCTTTTTGTAATAAAATTAAATGTAACATTGACAAGAAGTGAATATAATCAGGTGATATTTTCATATCTTGCATTTACATAAGTCTTTATAATTTCCAAGACACTTTCCATAACTCAATCAAGCTTCAGAATAGTCTAGCGCGCGGGATGGAGGAAATGTTTTTCAAATAGAAAATAGGAAGTAAGACCATAAGAAGTTAAATGACCACTTCAAGGTCTTGGAATGAATTAATAGGAGGTCATGGACTCTCTTTCCTTATCCAAAACTATTTCTGAGAAAAGTCACCATTTCTTCAGGCATGGTTAGAGGTACCAAGTGGCCTATGGTCAACCTAATATACCAACTGGAAGCAGTTAACTCTGCACACACAGAGATGCCCCTACATAGAGTGTTATTAATGGCTTTTGTTTTTCTTAGCTTGTTCTATAGCCAACAGTTAATGTGGAAGCAAAATAACAAAACTGAAAGAAAATACCTGCCATCAAAATGTCATGGAAGCTGAGCACTAGGCTTAAGACTCTGCTAGCTAGTGTGTCCTTTAGCATGTTTTCACAGAACAGAAACATCTTATTAGCTTCATCACTCACACAAGGTTTCTTAAGTCTTCATGAAGAAAGAATTTATTTCAATAATGCCAGAGATGTAATTGGTTATTTAGAGAGCTATTATCCTACTCCTCCAAGTACTGCTGTTTCCTCTAGTTCCAGACCTCCAAAGAACTTCAAAAAGAACTTGCATAAAGAGGAGCAAATGGATTTGAACAGATAAATTGGATTTGAACAAATAAATTGTATTTGAAGACTAACAAGCTTTTGTCAGTGATACATTAGGGCAATTTAGTTGAAATGCTGTGGTTATTATTTTGTTTGTTTCTGCCATGAAAGTTTTATTAAGTCATTTTACTTCAGAGTTCCAAGAAATGAGCAATAACATTCACACAGAAGGGACCATAGAGTGGTCAGTGATGGTCCTGTGACACAGTTGCCATAATATATTTTAGTCCAGGTTGTGTACTATTCCTTTCTGGGTTACATACTTCTTAATAATGAATTAATTAATTTTGATGGCATCTTATGGTGAGGTGGGACAATGTCTGAGAGAAGAAAGGGAAACTGGTACTCTAGACTTAGATTTGCAAACCAGGTATTCTAGGTCACAATAATATCAGCCTCTGGTTTGCTTACAAGGAGGAGAAATTTTCAATTAGTTTATTTTCTTCTGTCAATAAGCAATGAAAAGCAGTAAGATTTGCTGCATGACAAATTATCCAAGCAGTAGGACAAATCTGGTGTTAGAGAAAACATACTAAGGTGAAAAGAAATATAAAATTCAAATAGCATTCACAGCATCTGTGATTAGCAAGGCAATGGAGGGAAAGATGCACCAATATGTTGACAAAGCATCATTCTAGACAAGCATTTCTTTCCAGCAAAGACTCAGACAGATTCTTCCTGATTTTAAATGTCCTCTCAAATTTGTGTTTTATCTTCCATATGAATATGGAAATGAGTGGAATTTCTGTTTTTCCATTTGCACTAGAGTATAAGTAATTAAAAAATACTTTTGACATTGACTTTTGACTGTCACCCTCATCTTAAACTTCAGGGGGACATTTAATTTCCCATTCAGAGCCAACATCCAGAGGTGCCTAGGTGGCTCAGATGGTTGGGTGTCTGCCTTCTGCTCAGGTTATGATTCCAAGGTCTTGGGATTGAGTCACTTGTGTCAGGTTCCCTGCTCAGCGGGGAGCCTGCTTCTCCCTCTCTCTACCCCCCTGTGCTCTCTCTCTCAAATAAATAAATAAATAAAATCTTTTTTAAAAAGCCAATATCCAGTTATGATACCTGCAGAATATTTCACTAGCACTGCACCATGTCCAGTAAGCATTCTGGAATTCTGAGTTAAGAAGGCAACAGTTTTTTATAGTTATGCTTGTAGCACCTTAAAAAGGAATACATATGGCACAACTTTTAACCTGTAGGAATTATGAGAATCTCAAAAATCGTCCTGCTTTAAGAATATGAAATGTGGAAAAGAGAGAAAAACATGATTCAAATTAATAGAAAGTGCTATTAAAAAAAACCAAAGTATGTAGGATTGGGTGTTAATTTGTCCAAAATATTTATTAAGAATCTTTTTACATGCCAGATGATAGATGCTAATTAAAAATAATAAGAAACCAACATGTGAGACTTGCAGCCTATATTGCCATTACTTTCGGAGATATGATTACTTCATTTATTTTTCCTTTAACTAGATCGTTTCTCGGCCTTCTGGTGAAGATCAAGTGTATTTTTCCTTTAACTAGAGTGATATTGGCCAAGATCCACTTCTTTACCTCTATGATTCCTCCAAAGTCAAACTAAGCATTGAGTCACTTCTATAATTTCTTTGAATAATCTAATCCATAAGCCTGTATTTTCATAAGAGACACAAGAAGAGTCTGTTTTGTCTTGACTTTGGAAAATGAGGTATGCCTCCATGGGCATAGTGGCTGTTGTGACATTTTAAATTATCCTCTATTGTGAGGTCCTTTGTGTTGGGCTCATAACACTTCACAATTCCCACAGATAACATCCTTATACTCCTTTACAACAGTGTAAAAAATACAAAGTGCTTTTCTCATTATTTTGTAGTCATGTGTGTTGTTATTGTTTTCTCCTGGATGAGTAAGCTGAGTTTCAAAAAAAGCTGAGTAACTTTTTTGCTAACTTAGAAATGGAGTCTATGTATAGTTTTGGATTCTATACTATCTCTTATTGCAGGTATAATACAGATGTATTCCACACCTTATATTCTGTTTTTAGCTAATTCTCACTTATTTTTTATTATTCACCTTATTGAAAAATGCATCTTTGAGAAACAGATAAAAGCAACATTGTTTGGTGTAGAAAGTTAGAGGGACTGAAGAAGTAAAGGTCAAAGTTAATTTAATCTAGAATCAGTGACCTGTACTGTATAGATATTTGCCTTGGAAGAGATTTCAGTTAAAAACTTATTTTTGATCTTCCACACTGAAATATCTAGAATAGCTTGGAGGGTTTTCTTGCTTGCTTTGGTTGTCACAGAGTCAATAAAATTGATTTCCAGTGTGTTTTTTTCTTTTATTCCAGAAAAAAAGAGGAAAGGAAGTAAAATTATTTGTGTTTCAAAGATAAGGATTTGCATCTTAGAGAAGATTAAACCTTCAACACTGGTGAAGGAAAGGGGTCGTCTCTTCACCTCTGGTGGACCTTGTTTGTCAGCATTATTTCCCAACCTCCGGGCATGGCCTTTTGATGTGACCTACAGGAAGATGAGGAGCCTTGGGAGAGTTGCATGCCAGAGGGCAGAGAAATCACACATCAGCCAGTCCCAGGACAAGAAGTGAAATGATGCTTTTTAAGTCGAGGGGTCTGACTTTTTACAGGTCACTAAACCCAAAGCGATTGCAACAAAGAAAATAAGATTCACATTAGGCACAACTTAAGTATTTTTAATTTAAAAAACCCACAAAAACACAGTAAAAGAAAGAAGAAGCCAGAAGCCAGAGTTCTAAGTAGCAGCAATTTTGTAATTAGATTTTTTTAGTTTAAAATGTTCATGTATTTCATTATATTTTAATAAAATTTTAATGCTTATTTGAGTACTTAAAAGTGTTGTCATATTTAGTGTCCATCAGTCTACAGAAATAGTTAAAAAGTCATCAAGATTTTTGTATAACAACTGAGGCAAACTTAGTTTAGAATGACTCCCTGAATTATTTATTACTTTTGAGGAAGTAGATATAATCGGGTAGGTTTTACCCTAATAGAAAGGAATATATACCACTGGAGCATGAAAAGGATAATATTTTTTTGGTTTTCCCAGGATTTATTACAATAATTAGATTTACCATAATCAATAAAATGTGTGAGTCAAGTTTATTGAAGTGTCAATTTCCCATTGCATAATTTCCCCTGAGAACTTTAATTTTTAATTCAAAAAGAAAAGTGGAAGATTTGTCTTACAGATGCCAGTGAATGTGTGAGGGTAAAGAAAGCTCAGGAGTCCTTACAGAAATCAAAGTGGGGCTTAGAACATTCCTTTACCACTCCTTCCCACATCCCTTGGCTGACCATTAATTTTCCAGGCGAATGAGATCTTGAAATGGCCCAGGTACAGATCTCTTTGCCTAAATTTCAGAAAGATGTATTGGACAGTAAGATTTGATGACTTTTACGTCATCATCCCCAACAATCAAGAGCACTCAGGGCTGGGGAACACTGTGATTGGCTTACATAATTTGAACAATAAAAGGAAATGAGTCCATTAGTTAGTCTATTGGCATAATTTACAACTATGTATATCAGTATTTGAAATGGAATGTGGGTCCTTCTGGATTTAAAAAATGAAGCTACACTAATGAAGATGAAGACATTTATTGGTAATATGCCGACTTTTTGGGTAATGATTATATAATACATGGATTAGAATGATTGCAAAAATATCCCTGATTCTCTACCTTTCCCTGTATCCACACTCTTTGCTATATATATTGGTGTCTCCACCCATCAAAAGAGGAGTCTTTTTTCTTATGCCTTAAGTCTGGGTTGACTTTGTGACTTGTTTTGGCCAAAAAAATGCAGTGGCAGTGATGATGAACCAATTCCAGGCCTAAACTTTAAAAGACCTTGTGTACTTTAATAAAATAAAGCATTACCCTGCACTATTCACTGGGTTTAAGGATGAGGGGGAATTTTAGAGATGTCAAAATAGGGCCATTATGACATTTCATTGGAGTGCTCATGGAGTCCTATCTTTAAGAACTACATGCACTTTTCCCCACACGCTCACTTCCTGTTCCGAAGTGACTTAGTTAATGTATCATTAGAGCTAGAAGAGTTTGTAAAGGTGATCTAATCTAACCAACACCCTCATTTTATAGATTAGGAAATAGATGGAGAACATTTATAAAATTTTCTTAAGTTCAAGTGGAAAGTGTTTTATTTTGACTGTGTTGGTGCCCGTGCACATTGCATGTGTGTGTGTATAAGTGATATGAAGTAAGAGATGTTGCTAGGTTGAAACAGATACAATACAAAACCCTTCTTCTCTGAGAATTGCTGATCTAGTCTATTCTGGATTTTGTTGAAAATCATGTGGTATCCTACCTAGAATGCCAAGTCTTAGATATTGAGTCCAACTTCCTTCTTCGGCAGAAATGGAAATGGAGAAATATTCTCAAGGACATCTTGGTTGCTAATTTCATGACCACATCATGCTATTGAGAAGAGTCTAGTAGCTCGTATCCATCCATTTCCACTGGGATAAGTTACTTTTTGTTTTTAATCCTGTTTCCCGTTTCCTTTTCCATGGGGAACAGGATCAACTGCTTTCCAATCAAATGGGGACAACCCTTCAGATAATGAAAGCTTTTTTAGTGTCCTTTGAATATTCCTTTCTCCAAGTTAAGAAGGATAAGCTGGTTATATTATTATTGTTTCTTTAAAGTCACATTTTTGGTGGTATCTCTCTAATGTTGATCTGGGTGGGAATAGCAAGAATTGGATAAGAATCTGACTTACACAGAGTATACTCAAAAGACTATTTCATAACTCCTATAAGTGCCTTCTAATATGCTTTTTCTTTTTAAGGAACAGAAACATGGCTGGCATACATTTCACTTATGGAAATATCTTTTAGTTTTGTACTTAGAAGATAGGTCCATGAATTTAAGATGTCATCGAGGTTTGTGTCTAGAAATAATTTCTTCTTCTGTTCTTTTCCCTAATACTCTACCTCTTACTTATTGTAAGTTATTTACTTATTGTAAAATGAACACTTATGAGCTCTTGTTGCTTGCCATCCATTCAGACTCGATTTAAAGTCATTTTAAATTTAATTCTTTGTGCAAAAACTATTTTAATCACAGCAGAAAATTATAAACAGAGGAATTATCACTGTAAAAAATACATTGATTCTTTTTTTTTCGTGTCCTGGATTAAAGGCATGTGTAATTTTTGCCTAGCTGTAATCATGCTTTCATTTGAAAATTCTATAGACGAAGGGTGTTTTCTCATTCTGGTGTTTGGGAAATGAGGATCTTAAACTAGTTACACTGAATACCTAACATCCTCAAGTGAAGCAAAGTGAGATTCTTTCTTCCATATTCCTTCTTTCACTGTTAGAGGCTCGAGGCTCTAATATTGAGTACCAACGAGGTGGCAACCTGGCCTGTATCAAAGGGGTTCTCACTTGACATCCATGAAAAGTTCAGCAGGACTAGGTGCCAGTGAGAAGCACCACTCAAATTTGTTGGAGCACAGACCCTTGATTCAGTTCTCCAATAAATCCTAAAATCTTGAACAATATTATGCCATTGATGTTTTATTTAAAAATATATGAAATAGTTCTTAACAATATATGCAAGTGAGAGGCAGAAGAATTTAAATTGATAATAATTGAGGAAGAAAAGAAAATAAATGTTGGACAATCAGTGGTATGTTTATAATATAGATCCAGGAATAAGTCTAATTTAATAAAATGTAACTAGTTTCCTCCCAAATACAATGCAATTGATCAAGAAAAGAACAGTTCTTCCTCATAAATGTCCAAAAATAATTATGAGAGCTCTCAAAAAAAATTTGGAATGCCCAATTTTGAAAATAACATCATCTCATATGGACCCTTGTTGCCCAAAGTGTATTTCTTATGCCCACAGCACCAGCCTCACCTTTGAGCTTGTTAAAAATGCAGGATGTCAGGGTTTACTACAGCCCTTTTGAACCAGAATCAGCACTTTAACAAGATTATACTGGGGATTTGTGTACATCACATTAAAGTGTGAGGTGCCTTAGGCCAGAACATCTAGATTAGATACACTTCTTCCTGACAATTCTCTCAGTGTCTCAAAGCTGATGCATCCTTAATGAAAACCACTTTATGAATTTTGTTGGTTGCTTAATTAGGAGGCAGATGTCAAAGATTATCCATTCACACGAATGGTCTGCCTGTCCTTCAGATAATCTCCACAAATGTATCTTTTTAGAAGATTTTATGCTTTGAACAACAGTGATTTTCCACTTGTATTTTCTGTCAGGGGTCTAGATCATAGATTCTGTCAAGGGCCTAGACTTTTTGGGGTCCTGAACATAATGGGGCACCTTACAAGGACGTAGGTGTGTACAGAAGGCTTTCCCCCCATCACAGAGGTAGACATGAGCAAGATTCTTCTTAGAGAAGAATTTTGTGAACTCTGGATGGGGAACATGGATGGTTCAAAAAGTTAATATTGTGGGTCATAATCAGCATGCAAAAAAAAAAAAACCAATAACTGAAAACAGAATTAAATGGAATGGAATAGAAAATATAAGAGCATCACTGGTAGTAAGGGGGAATTCTACTTTGTTAAGCTTATGTTTCAATTATACATATACATGTATGTGTGTACCCAGTCCCAAGTAAAATGCAAGGATTTTCTTGGGTTGGCCACCAGTCAAAAGTTTGAAAATTATTGACTTACACTGTATCTTTGAATACACTCTTATTTGAAAGACATACAAGGGAGGTTCACTTCCTATAAAATGTCAAGAGGAAATGTCTTAATTTCTAATAATTGTAAGCTATACTTTATGTTATATTTTTGAGATAAAAATCCATAATATTATGTTATTGTTTATACACAAAACCCAATATTCACAATTTGTGCAAAGATCATAAAAAGAAATCCACAATTAGCACAGTGTTTTCTCAGGCAAATAGGTTTAGTTTTTGGAAATAATGGTATTTTGAGTATGCCATAGAATTTTGGAAATGTTGGTACTCATGATTCCGGAATTGCAATAGCCATTCGGTACTTAAGACACTCCTCTGACACAAGTATCAGGTCTAATTTATAAGAAGAAAGTCAGACTTAAGTCTTCACCCATAAAACTTATTGGGCATGACATCTCTTCTACAAATAACATTTTATTAATTGCATGTTAAAGGATCGGAGACATAGTTATTTTATTTACCATCACATTCACATGGGCTTGCCACATTTAATATCAAGAAGTATGGGATGTCTGGGTGGCTCAGCGGTTGGACTCCTGCCTTCGGCCCAGGGCATGTTCCTGGAGTCCCAGGATCGAGTCCTGCATTGGGCTCCCTGCATGGAGCCTGCTTCTCTGTCTCTGCCTATGTCTCCGCCTCTCTCTCTGAGTCTCTCATGGGTAGATAGATAAAATCTTTAAAAAAAGAATCAAGAACTATTTTGGTTTTTTTCAAACCAAAATTTGAAGAAAACAGTACAGAGAATTTCTCTTTTACCATGGTCAGGTTCTTCCTCATAAAATTCAGATGGAATAATTTATACCCATAGCTTTGAATTTTATACCATAATATTATAAGATTGCAATTTATTCAGATTTTCATTCTATTTTCCTTAGAAGAGCAATTTTACAGAAATATTTATGGCCCAAAGCCCTTATGGTATTGTGTTTATTACTAGGAACTTGTGCATAAAAAGTTGTTTTAAAACATAAAGTAATAAAAAAAAACATAAAGTAATAATGTATTTGATATTTCAGAATTGTATATTATGTTCTGACTTATAAGAATTAAGATTCATTGACTAGCCATTACCTAAGCTATAATATTTATAGAGTAGTCATTTTAATTCTTCTAAAAGCCCATTCCTTTCATTTTCATGAACATTCTATTTTAATATATACCAATTCATTTTATATTATCTCTTTATACATATCAAAAATCATTCCTAAAATGACTTGTATAGATGTTCAGTTGATCAGAATCAGTAAAGATGTTTTACACACTTGAATTTTTTTTAACAGTTAATAACTTTGGAACAGTTTCCAGAGGATAGATAATATGATCAAATGTGGGTTTTCTTTTTTTGGGGGGGCTTTTTTTGTTTGTTTGTTTGTTTTTTTGCATCATATGTATCAAGGTGACACCAGAGAGATTTCTATGGAATATGCAGACAAACAATATTAAAATAATTTCATTCATATTGGCTGGTTAAATGCTACCAGAAGTGATCTAACTTATGGCACATGGGAAGAAACACTTTGGCTGAACTATTAATGATGCAGAAACACAACGAGTTCAGAAGAGGATCATTAAAACGATTGATTTGGGGTTTACATAATAGAGAAAACCTAAGAGAGCAAAAGTGTAATTGCCACCTCAAAATATAGGAGATCATCTGATTATCTGGTCATTGTTTAAAATAATTGAAGATACTTCATAAAACACATGATTTAGAACTGTTAGCATCTAGGCAAAGAAAACACAAACACTTCTGTCCCTTGGCAGGGCAAAAAAAGTTATGCTACTACACAGCTCTGAAGTCAGAGGCCTAAAATAGCCCACAGTAATTCCTTCTTGTAGATTTGCAAATAAATTATGTTTACTATATTAGAAGAAAGATTGCCTTTCTGATTAGAAGTGAAAGGAGTGTTATGCAATAAGTATGAGGAGTTGATTCTTGAAGATAAATGCCAGTTGTTTTTAAATATAGGGTGTGCTTTGGGCGCGCGCACGCGTGCACGTTTTATACATGACCACATGCTTTTCTGGGTTTCCTCTAAAGAGAAGTTTAATTTTTTTAAGTGTCTATGTTAAATTTGGACTCTTGTACTTCATGGAGCTATGGAGACATAATTGTGCCTGAGCCATGATGGGTAATTTTCAGGTTTAAGTCTCCTTTGAGTGTTTGGATGCTTTAGTGATTATAATTGCCGCTCACAGCTGAAAGGTTGAAAAGTTCCAAAGAACAATTCATTCATTGTCTTGTTCACATCTGGGTTAATGTTTCCTTCTTGGAGAACTCTGTACCACTCTGTTCTTTGCTTCTTGCCACAAGATAGCAATGCCAATTTCCCTCTGTTTACTTGGAAGCTCTTAAGGCTGATGTATCAGTGCTAGCCACAAATTAATGGAATTCTTTCCAGCTGCAATGCTTTCAGATATTCAAACAATAAGCCAAAAACACTGAACTACTTTGGCTGTTTTTCTCTGAACTACGTGCCATTCTCAGAGATGATGTAAAAACACAATAACTAGCTGAAATAACCATAGCATTTAAGATATTTCAAAGAAATAGATAAAACTTAGAGAAAACAGTGGCTCAAAAAAATGTTTTTTTTTTTTTTGTTTTGTAATCTGAAGCCAGAGGGCATATCATCTCAGAAGAAGGAGCATCGGGAAAGGAAAAATACAAGGGTTCACATTGAAGAGAATGGTACAGAGGTCAAGATCTGAAGTTGGGAGCCCTGTTTCCTTCTTGGGTCTGTTTATGGCCTGTGTTGTTAGAATTAGCAGTATTGTTTCAGCTCTGCTATGATTTTAACCCTTTGAAAAGGACTCTGGGTGGAGGAGGTGCTTTGGCAGGTTACTAATTCATCTTGATATGGAGGCTGAGTCTGATGTCAGATCACCTGGTTAATCTGAGAACAGGACATCTGGTGAATTCAGCCATTTTGTTCAAATTTAAGAGAATCAGACAACTGAGGAAGTCTGGGTGTTATCTCTTAAACTGAGAGAACAAGTAGATTAATATGGCTGAACAGATAAGACTTCTTGGAATGATAATATTGGACTCCCCACTCTTAAAGTTCCTGTTGACTCATTCAGTACTCTGTGCCTAATTGGCAATCTCAGTATATTTATTGGATTTTGGAGTTGATCCTAAAATTAATTTAAATATCAGCTCATTTTCTTTAAGTAAGTTAAAATCTTTTTTTTAATTTAATTTTTGGAAAAGTCTAATTCAGTAATTATTTTGACCCCTACAATTGCCTTTTGGAATTGTCATAGGAGTTGTGTAAAATATTCATGCTAGGGGCTTCCTTACATAGATTCAGATTTAGTTGTTTGGGATAGAGTTTGAGTATGGGTATTTTTTTAATAGCATCTCAAATGATTCTAATATCCAGCAAAGATTGCTCTAGAGAGAATCAGAAACAGTGAAATATAGAAGTAATTAAAAAGCCGTTTAACGAAGAGCTTTAGGGCAGCCCCAGTGGCTCAGCAGTTTAGTGCCACCTTCAGCCCAGGCATGATCCTGGAGACCCGAGATCGAGTCCTACGTTGGGCTCCCTGCATGAAGCTTGCTTCTCCCTCTGCCTATGTCTCTGCCTCTCTCTCCGTGTCTCTCATGAATAAACAAATAAAATCTTTTAAAAAAATAAAGAGCTTTAAATTACTTTGATGTCTGTGTGTGTGTGCTTTATTTTATGTTAGCCTCCTTTTACTATTTCCCTCAAAAATCATCTTACTGTCAAGGAATATCATAAAATTTAGCTGCAAATGCACCAGGAAAATGATTTTTCCTATATGAATTGAAATTCAAAACTTTATTAAGTTGAAAATGTTGAGAAATGCAAATAAATCAAAACCACAATGAGATATCGCTTCACACCTGTCAGAATGGCTAAAATCAACAACACAAGGAACAAGAACTATTGGCAAAGACATGAGGGGAAAAGGCACACTCATGCTTTCTAGGTGAGAACACTTGGATGGAGCTAGAGAGTATAACGCTAAGTGAGCTTTGTCAGTCAGAGGACGACAAATACCATATAATCTCATTCATATGTGGAATTTAAGAAACAACAAATAAGCAAAGGGAAAAAAAGAGAGACAAACCAAGAAACACACTTTTAACAATGGAGAACAAACTTCTGGTTACCAGAGGAGAGTTGGGGGAGGGGATGGATGAGTAGGGGATGGGGATTAAAGAGTACACTTATCATGATGAAAGAAAGTGATAAAAAGATTTTAAAAAAGAAGTTGAAAATGAAAGATATGAAGACAAACATTTTAGAAGAGTAGGAAGAATAGAGTATACATGATTTTCCCTAAATTCACCAACTTCACCAAATCACATAGCTTAGTGCTATATATGTATGTGAATGGGATAGGGAATGGGACAAAAATACAAAATAATTATGTGATCCAGTTGCTACATTGAAGGAAATGACGAATCTTTTGCAAGGAGTGATAAGATATATACACAAAATAATGAGAAAAATTAAATATAAATGGTCTAGAATTACATTGATTTGTGTCAAAATTTATGACACAATTTCAACTTTGCCTTTATGATCTATTCTTTCCATTAATGTTACTGATCGAGGAGAGAAGCGAAATGTGCTTGGGTTTATGAAAAACTAGATGTCTAAAAAGTTCAAGTTTATATACTAACAGAAGAAAATAACCACCTTATAAAAGCTCTAGAAGAAGAACAAGAAAACCAGTGAGTATATGCAAAGCATGGATGAATAGTATAGTTGCTGGAAAATATAATAATCCTGAAATTTGATGATATCCGCCAATCTGGTCCAGTCTAAAATATCTGCCTGGCGGGAATTCTCCTCTCAGGCTTGAATCTGATGAAATCATATGGTTATAAATCAAGTCCAGAAATGGAAATCAGTAAATTGACCATATCCTCCCAATGGTTTTTATTTCAATGTATCCTGCCTTTCCCAAGAAGAAATGTCTTGATTATAAGAAACTTGTCATTTCTAAATCTAAAAAGTTATTCGAATCAACCGTCTTTTCAGTAGCTACCTAACATTTTCAATGCTGAATCAGACATTTAATTAAAGACCACAAGAAAGTGAACACTTGATTTACAACTATTTCCTCAATAGCATAAATGCTCCACTCCCACTTAGTAAAACATGCTATCTTTTCCCTCATTGGTACTTCCTGTATTTGAAAGTGCATTGATTTCCGTAAGATTTTGGTATTGAGAATTTCATAAATAGTTCCAATCTTCCTTGGCCTCTAAGACTTACTAAAGATTTTTTTTAATAATAAATTTATTTTTTATTGGTGTTCAATTTGCCAACATACAGAATAACATTTTTGAAAATGGTGGGGATTTCCTTCTATACCTTTAACTGCTTATTATTTCTACAAAAAATTCCCTCCTATCAGAAACACACAGTATCACTGCCCTTTCTTCTCCTGGTAAATTCCCACACATCCTTCCAGATTCAGATCTAATAGAATCTCCTCTATGAGGTTTTCATGTGACTGGCCCATCCTAGACAGTTAGCTTTCTTTGTATTTGGTATATATAGCAAACTGTTACAAACCAAATTACATTCATTGTATTTTAATTATTTGTTTATGTGTTATTGGTAACCTTAATTTTTATGTTTTAGTTCTGATCAAACTATAATTCAAGTTGTTTCTTTAGTCATATTTTAACATTTATTTTTATATAAGTAGTCCCTGTCCATTGTAGACAAAATAGAAGCCAAACAGAAACAAGAAGAAAAGTATCACTCACAATTGATATCAACTGGAGATAGCTATGTGTAATAGTTGGTGTGTTTCCTTCCAGAAATCCATCTGATACTATTTAATTTAAGCTGTTTTCAGTTATTTTCTCTTTTCTTTTAAACTTTTAAAAATATTTTATTTTTAATTAATCTCTACACCCAACATGAGGCTTGAACACACAACCTCAAAAACAAGAGTTTCATGTTCTTCTGACTGAGCCAGCCAGGCACCCTGATATTTGGTCTTTTAAACAGTATTTCTTCAATATCCTGGTAGTACACCTGGGTATATTTATTCGGTTATTTTATTAACTGAATGTTGAGGTGAAAAGTTATATCCAATAAGACCTTTCTTTAAGCACTCTGATTTATATTTCAAACTAACATATTACTCCAATGTATTCTCCCTTTATTGTATGAAAGTTCTCAAATACTATGAAAATATTGTTTATGTTTCTGCCTTACCTGAAGGACGGAGAACATTTTTTATTAATTTTGCGTTTCTGATGCTTCTAGTATTGTTTCACCTAGTAGGCTTTCAAGGTTTGTCAGAAGGATGGATGAATAGAAGGGTAAGTGGAAGGAAGAAAGGTGAATTTTATTGTCAAAGCAATGTACCTGATCTTAGATTTTCAAACCAGAGGGTACTTAGAAAGCAACCTTTTAGGGAGAAAAATGAATCTCTGGCTCTTTTCTTCACCTCTCCTTCAGCTTCACCTTGTGATTGCCTCTTTTAGGACATAGTGCTCTTTCCCCTTTGATTTAGGCCTCAACCTTGACTTTGTCCAATGTCATGTAAGTTGAAGTAGCAATGTGCTGTTTCTAGCTTTGGCCTTAAGGCTCCTGAATTTTTACTTGCCTTCCTACTTCCTTACTTGCCTTCCTGTCTCTCTTTTTGTCATGAGAAGCACATCCAAGTCACAGCTGTCTCTTTAGCCTGAGCTGCAGAATAAAATAGGAAAAAAAAAATTGAGCAAGCTGGACTTCCATCTTGCGGCTGAATTGCCTCAGCTGACCTGTTCCATAAAAGAGAATCTCCTCAGATACTGCAGGCTAAGAGTATTTCTGCCCCAGCTGAGCCCAGCCTAGATTAGCCAAGCCCCAGCTGACCTGCAGTCAAATGTGAGCTTAATAAATTATGTTTTTTTCAAACTACTGAGCTTTGGGGTGGCTTCTTACACAGTACTGTAGTTTTCCTGATGCAATTTTCCCCATGGCTATAGAAATTTCTCAAATCTCTTTTCATTTTGAGTTACCCAACTGTGAAGAAATGAAGCAGACACCAGCAGTGACACTTTCAGTTCTGTCCTTTGGATTCATGGACTCGTGACATCTTTCAGATGTCAAGATTCATGGACTGCACAGTGAAAAGAGCAGTGAAGTTCTTGAAAGTTATTGGTTCAAATCCTGCCTCCACTCATTGTAGTTGTGTGACACATTTCACTTAATGTGTCTGAATTTTAGTTTCCTCTTCTCATGAAATCTATCACATGGTGCTATAGTGAAAATCAAAATATATTATTCACAAAAAGTATTCTCGAATTGTAGTAAATTCATCCAAATATTCTTTACTTGAAATTTGATGTTTAGTGTATTTACACATTTCATAATAGGCTAAATAATTTCTCACGCTCTATTTCTTTTTTAGGATTATTTCCATGACTCTTTTAGATCTAAAGATATTTCCTTGGTTTCATCCTAGAATATTCATCAACTAAAATATTGGTTAAATATTGGTTATCTGACTTCAGTGACAAGGCCTAAATAACATAAAAGACAGTAAGTTATCATGATTCTTTCTTTGTTTATTGCTGAGAAGTGTGAATTACTAGTTAAAAAAGTTTTTTTAAGGGGCATCTGGGTGATGCATTTGGTTAAGTATCCGACTCTTGGTTTCAGCTCACGGTCGTGAGATGGAGCCCTGTATTGGGCTGTGTGCTCAGTGCAGAATCTGCTTGAGATTTTCTCTCTCATGCCCTCTGTTCCTCCCACTTGTGTCCTCTCTCTCTCTCTAAAATAAATAAGAAGAAAATAAAAATGAAAAAAAGTTATTTAAGTGTTGAATGTTCTTAAGGTTTTCAAAAGTAAATACAACCATAATAAGAGGTCCCTGCAAAAAATTTTTAAATTTCATTTTTCATAAAATCTGCAATTAAAAAAACTACTTATTTGAAAGAGAGAGGGAGAGACAGAAAGTGCTCACATGAGTGGGGAGAGGGGGAGAGGAAGAGAATTTCAAGCAGACTCCCTACTGAGCATGGAGCCCTATGCAGGGCTCGATCCCACGACCCTGAGATCATGACCTGAGCCGAAACCAAGAATCAGATGCTTAATTAACCGAGCCACCCAGGTGCCTCAATCCTACAATTTAAAAAAAGTAGTTAGAAATGAGATAAGTTGGGCAAGAAAAATCTTTTTTTTTTAAAGATTTTATTTATTTATTCATGAAAGACAGAGAGAGAGAGAGAGAGAAGCAGGCTCCATGCAGGGAGCCTGATGTGGGACTTGATCCAGGATCATGCCCTGGGCTGAAGGCAGGCACCCAACCGCTGAGCCACCCGGGCTGCCCAAGAAAAATCTTAAAGTAAAAAAATATGACTTAAAAAATAAAATGTATTTAAAATGTTTTAAATGTATAAGAGGTGTTAATTTATAGATGAATTGGTATTAGAGAAAGTGATTTTTTAGAAAAACCAACCTGGAGCCAGGGTGAAGGGTACTTCAGACTAAAGTTTCTACAGCTTATGGTAATTCCATAGGCCAAAGGACAGGCTTATAATAGAACAAAGAACATAGAAAAAGAACAGAGTTGAGCATAGAGATTGGGTTGGAGCAAGACAGGAAGTGAAATTGTAGAAACAGTCAATAGATTGGGATTTATCCTGAGAAGAATGGGGCCCCCTCTGAGGAGATTTATGCAGATGAAAGGCAGAGACCATTCTGGTTGTGGCATGGAGGGTGAACTAAAGAAGCAAGTACAGAGGTTGAGCTCTGTGCAAGCCTTCATAATCAATCATGTCATAGCTGATGGTACTATGATGAAGCAGGTAGTTCAGAGGAATCCATTTGGGCTCAAATAGTACCTCTGCTGACTTTTTACGAAATCTATCAAAAAAACCCCAACAAACTTATCCAAAGGTAGGACCTCAGCTAGTGCAGAGAGTGGGACCTCCCTCTACCTTCAAGGAAATGGGACAGAGGGGAGCTAGATGGGATAATCAGTGCCCTCATGGAGTTCCATGGAGTTCCATGGAGTTCTTGTAGAACAGAAACTCCCCAGAGTGTGAGTCCAGGAAAAAGTCTACACCAGAGATAATGTCAGGTTATTCCCCCATGGCAAGGGTAAGGGACTCTGGTATACTAAGAAGGCCATGGAGTCTTCTTGACTTTAGACCAGAGAAGGACTGAGTAAAAGAGGTTGTGGTCTTTGAGTCTCAAGCTAGAACAGGCAGGCATGACAGCTGTGTGATTGGTCTTCTTCATCTTCTATATAAGAGTCTTTCTGAGACAGCAGGGTTGTTCTTTGCTTCTGGTGGCATGCTAGGGTAAGCATTACTGCGTGGCTGTAAGGTTTAGACAGAGATGGTTTATGTACAATCAAGAACTATCCATACTGAAGGAATAATCATTTCCATTGCCTCATGACTCCTTTATAACTTGAAAATACTATTCTTCCTCTCTTCTTCACATTGAGTTTTTAGTTCTCTGTATTTTCTTTACTAAGTTTCAATTCAGAGCTTTAATAATAGACCATGTTTTCCAAAAATCTGATCCAAGTTCTGGCTCGTGCAGGCAACTGAATGATTTTGAATCCAATAATTTTTATCCAGCTATGAAGTTCATGGTATAGTCTTACATTCAACAAATTATTCTTTGGATTTGAATCTTTATAATTGTGTTCTTTAAAACAGACACACAATTAAACTAAAATACATGACCAGGTCTCTGTTTTTTTTTTTTTTTTCAGGTCTCTGTTTTAATGTGTAACCAAATTTAATTATATTTGCCCCAGCAATGTAATAATTTCAAAGAGTGTGAACACATAACATTGTAAACTGTCAGACATTTTTACAATTAAACTGCTTAATTAAAATATATTTAATGGTATAGAGTGGGCATTATCGATGCCAGGAAATAGTTTTTGCATTTAAGTATCTGGCTTAATGTGAAAAATATCTTGGAGTTTTAAGCTCAATGATGCCAAGAAGAATCTATTATATGGAAGATCATGTGACTGAGAAACAAGAGGTTAAGCCAAGCCCAGATTATTCTTAATTCTGTTTTTTTCTCAAATATATTTTTAAAAAAACATACTTTATTATCTCATGCCTCAGTTTGTCTGTTCAAAAAATAAAATGACCACAGTGATATTCTGAGGGCTAATTATAAATCTGTGAAGTAATTAAAGCAACTGTCACAACTGTTTAATAACAAGGAATATATTTTAATTGATTTTTTTTGATTACTGACACTGTGGAACTTATAATGTGCCTTGTATGGTTTCCAAAGCAATGGATAAAATAAATAATTGTGATGGATGAAAATGAAGTCTATTTTTATTGTTAAACTTATCCCAGAGAGTTATACTGAGACCAGTTGAGTCCTGTTTGGTTTGTTACAATTCATTGAGCATTCATACTGTGATGCTCCATTAAGTATTTCTAAAAGTTTAAAACACCATGGAAAAATTTGTGGAAATCAGTTTAATATTTAATGAGTGACTAGTAGGCCTTGATATATAGTAAGCTCTTTTTTCCCTTTCCCCTTTTGAGTAAATTGCTGTAAGTAGTGTTTAGTTAATCTGTTTTGAATGTTGTATTGAAAGTTATTTATCCTTAAAGGAATAGACACAATTTTAAAGAAAAGGCAATTTGGAGCAGATGGAAAAATGCAGTTTAATCCTATTTGAGGAAATAGGGAACTGAATATTATTTCAATATGAGAAATACAGGTCAAAGAGGGGATTTTGAGAAAGAAATTGGGCCTCCAAAAGTTTGGAGGTGACAATGGGAAAGACTATCTTTTTAGAAAAAAGAAAATAAAGAGTATAGCTTCAAAGATCAGAGAGAAAGGCTGTAGTCCTGAATAGATCAGAGCTTTTATTTCTAAATGGTGGAATAAATAAAGCATTATCTGATATCTTCTCTAGAAGTTCTCAAAAGGAGAAAAAGAATAGAGAGTAAGAAACACAATCTCTGAATAAACTGTGAGACTTCTGAAACACTAAATACATAATAGGCAGAGAAAATAGCAAATGTTTGTATGTAGTAGATAGTAAGTGTATGAAGTAGGTAGAGATGACTTAGAAACAAAGTTAGACCAAAATAACTTTGGGACCAGGGCTGGGCGATGGTGATATGGAAATAGATGCCACCCAATCCAGTGTGTTCGTAAATAAGGAAATAGCTAAGTAATTGGTAGGAATGAAGAAGGTAGTGATGAACTGTGGAGCTGAAAATAGATTTGTTTGAAAATAAGTCAAAGGAACAGGCAACTTCTTGGTCCTCTCTCCCACCATTTGCAGTAAAAAGTAAAAATTCTCCCAACACCCCATGCCTGTAAGAGCCTGGAAGTTTATTCTTGAGATAAATTGAATCAGAGAAATCCCAGAGATTAGGGATAAAAGTCCAGAAAAAGATGAGCTTGGGGTGTGACACTGGTCATAAGTAGAAGTCTATAAACCAAAAGGTGAAAAACAACCTTCCTGCCTCTAGTCTGACCTTAGATAGAATATTGGAGATTCTCTTTGTGGAGAGCCAAGATAAACCCCAGAAAGAAGACCAATGGATAATTATATTTGGCCTGCCATATATTTGGCCTGTAGAAACCCTATAAATACACATAAAGCTCCTATTCAAGTATTTAATGTTTTACTATGAAATGTAAATGGATAACCAAGCAATATCAACCATTTGAGGAAATACTATTACAGAAAAGATAAATACCAAAAGAAAGAGGAGAAAAGACAACAGAAGAAGAAGAGGCAATACAAATAAGAAAGGAAAACTTGAAGAAATTATTATTAATCATCTCAAAAAGATATATGAAGATATTGTAATCATTGTATCTTAACTTATTGGTAAAAATGATATAAACCAAAAATAAGATCTTGTGGAAGTTAAAAATAGGATAACTAAATTTTAAAAAAAAATTAAAATTTAAAAACTATAAATAAATCTGAGGAAAATATCCAGAATATAGAAATAAAAAGACAATAAAAGGATCAGATTATTCCAGGTCATCAAACATCTAACTAATAGGTGTTTGAGAAAATAAGAATAGAAAAAATAGGACATTATTCACCAAATAATAGAAGAACACTTCTCAGAACTAAGGATGCTGAACTATCCTACCAAGTATTTGATATAATGAATACACACACACACACACACACAAACTCATACTAAGGCAACACATCATGATATTTTAAGAAATCAGGGATAAAGAGAGAAAATAATGGTAAAAACCTCAAGTGGTGAAAAAATAATGAGATAACGTAAAGTAATTAGGCATAAGAATGGTATCAGATAGCAATAACGGAACCTAGAATGGAATGCAAGAGGCCTTTAAAATTGATAGTGAAAGTGATTTTCACACCCTGCTAGTATACCCATCAAACCTAACCTTCACATGTTAGGAGGGAATAACGTGACTTTTTGACATACGATGTGGAGACAGCAAAGAGAGATGTAGCCACAAGCCAAAGAATGCTGGTAACCACCAGACACTGGAAGAGACAAGAAATGAATTCTCCACTGAAACTCCCAGAGGGAGTGTGGCTTTGCTGACACCTTAATTTTGTATTTCTGGCCTCCAGAACTGTGAGAGAATAAATTTCTATTGTTTTAAGCAACAAAGGTTGTGCAGCCCTAGGAAACTGATATACATGATACACAAAATGCTTTGTATTGAATATCAGATAAGGATTGACTAATTCTCTCTGGATCAGGTAGGGAGACTCAGGAAATATTTCACCAAGATAGTGAGGTTCAAACGGCATTTTGAAGGATTTCTTCAATTAGAAAATAAGTAAGGAGGACTTTCAAGAAGAAGAAGAAACAGCACAAGTAAAGGCATAGAAGAGTGAAATGCAGTGGCTTCAGGCAATAGAAGGTAATTCAGTATCCCTGAATTGAAGACATGGAGAAGCATTATGATAGATAAGCCTGGAAAGTGAAAAGATGTGAAGAGGCCTTGAATACTATGCTAAAACCCTTGATGTGTTCTGATAGGTAGAACTGATTAACCAAGACTCTTTGAGGTAGGCATGAATGATGAGATACAATAATAGGGTACCCTGTAGGGATAGATCTTGGTACTAGGAGGTCAGTTAAAATAATTTTGAAGTAGTTTGGCAAGAAATAAGTGGGGATGAGTGATGGCCATGGATGTAGAATAGAAAACATGTAAGAGACTTTGGTTAGATATTGGCAGTGAAGGAGAAGAAGGTCAAGAATGACTTGGAAGACTCCAGTTCCTGAGCCTGAATGGAGAGAGGGTGATGTTGCAAAGGCAGATTGCAAATGTAGGAGAGGGAACCATTTTTGAAGAGATATAAAGGCATCCCTGTCATATGCTGGGATAAGTAAGGAACTAGGAGGCTGAAAAGTGGGTGTGTTTGCAAATTATCAGCTTAGTGACCTCAGGCCCTTGACCTTTATGAGCCTCAGCTTCCCTAGCTGCAGTGTGGGTACACATTATTATTTATTCCACAAGGATGTTGTGAATATTAAAAGAGGTAATGTCTATGAGAACATTTTCTAAATAATTTTTTGAAAACTATATGAAAGTCAGCTATTTTTATAGTGGGCTCCATTTGGAAATGAGAATCTTCTGGGTATGCAGGTGGCTAGTGCCACACAGATCTGGAACGAGGAAGGACTGTGGGTCCAGATGTGAGAGTCCTTAATAGCTAGGCAGGGGCAAAGAAGTTATCTTAGATCCTGCAGGGAAGGGAAGAGGGCTAATGCAGAACCCCCAAGGGACACCAGCTCCTTAGGTATGTGCTAAGGATGTGAAAGGAAATGAAGAAGGCCACACACTATGGAGAGACAGTCAGAGACTGATGGAAAGATCTTCAAATAGGGAGAGGGATGGTCATTGAATCTTTACATAGTTCTGTTAATAGACACAGTCACAAGAAATCTAAATAGAAGTAGGCAATTCTTTTTTTTTTAAGATTTTATTTATTCATGAGAGACACACAGAGAGAGAGAGAGAGAGAGGCAGAGACACAGGCAGAGGGAGAAGCAGGCTCTATGCAGGGAGCCTGATGCGGGACTCGATCCCAGGTCACCAGGATCACACCCTGGACTGAAGGCAGGCGCTGAACCGCTGAGCCACCCAGGGATTCCCAGAAGTAGGCAATTCTGATTACATGATAAAATGTAAGAAATTGTTAGAAGTCCTGTGTTTCTTCCAGAAGATAGGCTCTGGGGTTCAGTTTTAGGGCAGCTCAGTATCACTTGTAGACTTGATCTGAGTGAAGCTTGCAAGCCGTATGTACAGTAAGCCCATGATATAGATCCAGTTTTTTTCTTTTTTTTTAATTGAAGTGATATTCATATACATAAAATTAACCATTATACATAAAATGTATAATTCAGTGGCATTTATTTAGTACATTCACAGTGTTGTACATCCATCACCTCTGTCTAGTTCCAAAACATTTTCATCACCCCAAAAGGAAAACATTTTCCCATTAAGCCACCACTCATTCTTTGCCCCCAGCACCTGGCAACCACCAATCTGTTTTCTGTCTCTATACCTTTATTTAGATTATGTACACCAAAAATTGAATACAGGTATTCAAACAAATGCTTGTACATAAACAAAGATCCAGTTTTGAATGGCATCTTTGAATGAGGTCATGCTATAGGTAATTTACCTTAGAAAGTGAGTCCTGTAAAAATAAATTCTGTGTGGCCACAATGCCAATAGAGTTTATTAAGACTCTGAGTGTGTGTGCATGTGTGTGTGTGTGTGTGTGTGTGTACCTTAGTACACAATATGTTCTCAGTGCTAAAAGCAGAATCAGTGGATGACAATGGTTTCTGTAAATTAGGTGAATTAATATGAAAAGCGAATTCTAAGGTAGCCATATAATAACTTTTAATAAAGTTAAAGCACAGAAGCACAGAGTCTAAACTACATTGTTTTCAGGGTTTTTTTTTTTAAACTGTTTTATAATCGGGGAAATTTTTCCCTAAATGAATACTATTTGTAAATAATCCTCTCTAATTGTAGGCTTATAATGTCTGGGCAAAACCAAAAATGACTCCCTACCCAAGGTTTAGTAACAGTTAAGGTATTTAAACAGGAGCAGCCTGAAGTATCGTCCTCGGGTTTGATCTTAGGAAACCTGCAATTACTCATCTCCCCAGATAGACTTTTCCTAAGCAAAGTGAAGGGCAACCAAAGTGCATTAATCGTTCACCGATGACTCAAGATAAACAAAAACTTTATAATCTTTGTTTCAAATAGTGTGTGTTTTAGCTAGGAAAAAAAAGGAATCCCTTTTTAGTGGTAACAGTTTGCCTATCAGATTTTCTCCAAACCCAAGTTCCACTGCCTATGTCAAGCTTTTGAAAACTGCATATAAAACAAATGAAGCTTTACAAACTTAGTGGAATATTATGAAATACTAATTTTACAGGTGCATAAGAGCAAACTGCAGTTCCAAATACCAGAATGCCATTAAATATAATGCACTCCGTATGCAGGGGCAGTTAATTTAATATTAAACCAATAAAACATTTACCAGTGCCAGTGAAGGTTTTGGTTGTTGACAGCAAGCTAGGTGTCCCACAGCCATGCTGTCTTTCTGTTTGTAGGCCAATTTTACACAGCTGCTTTCTTCTGGAAATCATGCCTCATTTGAAGCCTTTGCAAGTATGACAAATAGCCTCTCTAAGCCTTAACGACGGTGGGGAAGCTTGAAAATATTTAGGAGCATTTATTAGCTAGAATCTGAAACAAGATTCAGTTCAACGACAGCCTTTGACTGTGTGGAAGCCTCATTATTAGAGGAAACACTACCTGCTCTGGTATGTATATCTTTTGTAGAGCACTGTATGAAATTATCACCCTGAGGGCAATGCTCAGTTCAAACTGCATAGAAATTCTAATGCTGAACCATAAAATGGACAAAATTAGAATAATGTCTTCACTTTTAAACTCAACTGTCTGGTGACATTGCTGATCTATGATTGGCTGCCATTCTAGCAGATGGAAGATAGAGCTCTTTTTACAAGGAGCTTTGAAGCTGTGCAGGAATATAGGATTTATAGGAAAAGATAAAGAGCAATGCAAGGAAAGAAAAGCTGAGTGTATATTGTTCAAATAAGGCTTTAGGTATGCAAAACATACTAGGACAAAAATAGGAAGTCCACCAGAAGTTGGACTTTGGCATGGAGAATGTAGGAGGGTAGAGCATAGGAAACTGGTAGCATGTAGGAGTGGGATGGGGTGGCTCTATGTACATAAGGATTGCACATATCTTGAGAAAAAGTGAACCAACATGGCTGAGGAGTACTTGAAGTGGGTAGAAGGAGGTAACTTTGGTTAGATTGAATGGTTGTGATTACAGAATCTCTTGAATAGGATTATAGATTATTTTTGCTGTAGGAAATGGTATGATGAAAGCTTTGGGAACATGAAGGTGACATAAGAAGGAAGAGTTTGGGAAATTCCATTACAGTAGCTTCTTGGATTAATTGACAGGGAGAGAATTGAAAAATCTTCTATGCTTAGAAGATTAAGTAATAAGACTGGGTTGAAATTGGCAGTGATAAAAAGGAATGGAATGTTTAGAGAAGCATTTTGAAGGAAGTATTTATAGGTCCTGAGAACTTATTGGGTAGACAAAGTGACATGTGGGCAGATACAGGCCAATTCCAGGACCCTGAGCCTGGGTAACTTGAAGAACAAAATGAGAACCCCAAAGAGGAAACTGACTTAGATGAGGAAAAGATGAGATCAGCTTTAAACCTGTTGAGAAAATCCTAGTGGAGATGCCTAGTAGGCTTTTGGGAAAGTTGGATTAGCCTTAAAAGGAAAATAGATTTGGGTGTCATCATCCACAAGAGAAGTGTTTGCTGAAGCAATGAAACTCAATGAGATATCTGAAGAAAGCTGGAGAGAGAACGCTGTAGTGTATTAGAGACAGAACTCCTTTTTGGATTCTCCATACCTAGTGGTGGAAAAAGAAATAAAACCAAAGATCTAAACATGGAGTGGGCCAGGAGCCAATGGAAAGTAAAACTTTTTATTTCAAAGCCTTTAATCAATAGCAATTACTGCATTGAAAACTGTGAAAAAGTTATTGAATTTCCTGGATAAACACAGATGAGACATCATTGCTAGAGTGGTAGAGAAGGAAACCAGTTTCTGGAGATTAAGGGATGAACGGCTGTTTTGAATGGAAGCCATGAATATAGACTCTATTTTGGGGGCCTAAAAGTCAAAGCAAAGAGAGAAACGAGATGGGCATTTTGATGTAATAGCAGCATCAAGAGTACTTGTTTTTGAGATAAGACAAGAGTTTATTTTTAGATAAGGGAGAAATTAAAAAGAAGAAAATATTAAAGACATTAAGTAGGGTATGTATTATCTTTGAAGGAAAAAAATCTGATATTAACAACTTCTACCCAGATGAGAAATATTTAGAGATGATGATTGAAAACTAAAAGAAGAAATGGATTTCTCAAAACTCAGAAAGTTGTTTGGAAGAAGGAACTGAGTAGCCGTGTGAACTTAATACTTTCAGGTACATAGAAAGCGGGATTAACTATTCACATTAAAAGATGGGAAACATTTTATCCCCAATGAAGTTTAGTATAACCATTTTGGGAGATTTATTTGATCAAAGAGAGACAATTGGTTTGCTCTTGGTCTCCTGGGATTTGTTAATGGCACACACTGTTCTGAGAAGGTTGTTGAGGCTACATTCAGACTCAGGATTCAGAAACACCATGTTGAATCAGCGATATCTGCCCTGAGCATAGGATTGGGGAATGGCAGCTCCAGTGCTAACTAGCGGGACTCTTAGGCAACAGAGTGTGAAGAGTCCAGTTTATTAGCAGGTCCAGTTTAGGGGGTGTAAAGGCTAATTGCAAACAGTAATGCTTTCATTATCAAAAGTACAGGACTGGACCTTTAGCAAACTAGCTATCTTTATGTCAGTTATCATATCTGAAAGTAACTGTGATTACATTCTTTTAGGAAATATATTACAATTCTAAATTCCCTTTCATTTACTACTGGAAAACCCTTCTATACTAATCTAAAGGTGTTTAAATTGGGGCTGATAGGCACTGATATCTTTGGAGTTGTCACTATCAAGGAGAATCAGCTGGTGTCCTCTGTGTTGCTGCAGTCCCATGTGGGTAACCTCTAGCCACATGTGGCTATTTAAATTTCAGTTAATTAAATAACATTAAGAATTTTTCAAAAAAAAAAAAGAGAATTTTTCAGACAGACTAGCCACATTCTACATGTTTAAATGACCTGTTTTAAATGACAACAAAGCTTATAGGACATATGCTTACAGAAAGTTCTGTTGGATGGTACTTGGGGTTTTGATTCAGGATCTGTAATACTACTTTGGCAGAATCAGGCTTACCATGGAGATGCTTTGTAGGGAGGATAAAAGCAGATCACATCTGGGAAAAAGATGAGATTGGGGGCAGAAACTATCAGTCTCCATCTGCTCTGAATATACAAATGTTTTCTAGCTTCTACCTCAACAACTAGGATGTGGAGGTCTTCTGAGAGAATCAAGAGATGCCGGTATTTTATTCACTTTCTTCTTTCATTTTCATCTTGGTAGAGGGGGACAAAAAAAAAATCACCCAGGACAAGATGATTTTGGCTAATATCCCATTACTTTCTTCATAATTTTATTTGCACAGTTTTGTTCTTGCCAAGGCCTTTTGCCAAGGCCTAGTTGCTTTATCTATCTATCTATCATCTATCTATCTATCTTATGTATCTTGTTTGTTTGTTTGTTTGTTTCTGGAGCTCTAATCATACAAATGAATTCTTAACAGTGACTCTGGTGAGCAGCCAGGAAGAGTTGGGTCCCTGGCTGAGGCTGGCTTTTCAGGTTAGGTTGGAGGCCCTTGTAAATTTTCAGTTATTTTTAACCTGCCTTTCTTGAAAGCAGGCTAGAAAGAGAATGGTATTCATCCAGTCTTGCTACATAAATCTCTTTTTGGGGGGGTTTGTTAGGTCCTTTTCCTTTGATTGAAACAAATACGCCAGAAAAAGCGGGGGAAGGACAACAAATTATTGATTTGAAGCTAAAAAAAGTGTCATCACATGAAACTGAGGGGGTCAAATCTAAGGTAAAGAAACTGGGAATTGACAGGAGCTCCTCTGGAAACCTTCATGCCTTTTGGTAAGATGGAGTTTTATATAAACCTCAGGGCTAATGTTCTGATGTTATAATAAGAACTCACTTGGTATCTAAAGAAATAAATTTTCTCAGCCAAAACAATGCCACATTTATAGTACATAGATATAAATCTGTGGATAATATGAAGTTTGGTAAGTGACTTTTGCCATTATATACATATATATATATATATTAATCTTAGAGTGTATATTATATACACTAAGATTAGAAAAAGGATAGTGCCTTGGGAGACATATGAGCTGTTGATGCAATTTAAGTTACGGTTTTATGGCTGCATTTCTTCTTTATGCTTTGGTGCCCACTTGGGTGAACATAAATACCTTTGTGCCACATCGTTCTTATGTTCCTCAGAGTAATTTTTTCTCACCCTTGTCCTAGGAAGAGAAATGCTCTAAGCCTTTCTGATGAGGCTTCCAAAATCTTCCCAATGAATCTCTGTGAAAAGCTAAGAGGTCTTTTCCGGGCAATTAGCCACATATAATTTTCCAAATTACATGTTTAGCTCTGACGTGTGTCTCTCCAAAGTTGGTGTGCTATTTGTTTATTTGGTTCTGAACCCGGGGTAGAAAGGAGTCTCTCCTGTTGCAGGTGACCTCCTATGAGTCACATTGTGAGCAAATGTAGCCAGAGAGGAGCTGCGTTACTGGCAGGGCTTCTCCAGGCATTTTCTAAAACCTTCACGGAATTGGAAAACTAGCTAGCTTCATAATTCTCATCATTATTTATTCTTAAAAACATAAATATGAAATCGACACCGAAGATTTGTTTTTTTGGCATCTTCTCCATTTTAGTATGTTTACTAACCTTGGTTGGCTTCAAGTCAAAGGCAGTTGAAAGGTTTTGCATGGGTAGAGTCCTTTTGAAATGTGTTTGTGCTCAGAACCTCTGGCCACCATTTGGAGAACACTTAGATAAAATTTGATCCTGCCTCCCAGCAAGATCTGGTCAGAATCTGGAAGCTCATCAAGCTTCTTTCTCTTTGCTCAAATTAAGCATTTACTTAAACTTTCATTTTCCAGTGTCCTGATCCTTCTTGTGACAATGGGTTCATCCAAGATTAATTAGATAAACTTATCCATGCTGATGTGTTAACCAGTTAATCTATTCCTCCTACCCATAAACTTTAACTCAGTTCACACAACCATGTTTCTAAGAATACTTAAGACTAATGGCAAGAGCAGGCAATTATACCTAGGAGACCACAGGAGGAGGCACGAGTGGTCACAGGGTGGTCAACACTCTACCAGGGAAATCCTGCTGATGGTTGCCTCCCCTGCTCCAAGATGACTAACAACATCAGGAAGAGTTCACGCTTTCTTGAGTGATTAACTTAAGATGGGCAAGAGTTATATATGAAGAACTTGATTTTTAGCCAATTAAGGATAATTCAGATAGTTGATGCAGAAATAACATTTGCCCCAAACTTGCCTTTTACTCATTAAATACAGCCCATATCTTTGTCATTCATACTTGAAATATCAGTCATTTTTAGTTCTATCATTTTCACGTAACACTGTGAGATTAAGTTCTCTAGACCAAACATCTCATGACTCTTCTCATCTGATAAAGCCCAAACTCCTTGGCATGGTAGATGCAATTGCTTAAAAACACATCTTCAGTACACCTTTCAGTCTTTCATGTCTTTGTGCCTATTGTGTATGCCCCTCACACATGCCCCCTTCCAAGAAGTTTTCTGAACCTACTTTTTCTAGGGCTGGTTCCTCGTTTTTTTCTTTTCTTCAGAAGAAAAGAAGAAAGTTTCTTCCTGTTTCTTTCAGGAACACTGTCACCCCCTCTGCCTCCTAAAGTCCTACTCATTATTTAAGGTCCAATTTAAATTTGTTTTCTTTCATGGAGCTTTTTTTCTGGTCCCCTTGGCTATAGATCATCCCTTTGTCATATGATCATCTCATATCCTTTGTTTAATTTTGCCTTTCACTGCATTGTTAATGAGCTGATAGCCTACCTACTCAATTATTTATTAGAAAATAAACTAAGCTTGGTTTGGTTTAGTTTCTATAGGGTATATGTATTGCACATGGCAACTTTAAAAAAATTCTTGAATCCAAATCATGCAACTAATTTTTGTTGAATACCTATAGCACACGTCTTTGACATGTGATATGTCATGAACCACATATATCACAAAGAAGAGCAAGATGAAAGAAACAAAAAAATGGATTTAGAAATCCATGGTCATAAGAATTTTAAAAGGAAATAGGTCAAATAGAGTATGTACCAGGCTATCAATGATGCGGGCTGCCCAATGGTGCCTCAACTAGAAAGCTATGGGACCCTGAGCAAGGCTGTCTTCTGCTGTATCACATTTTCATTTCCCTTTATGTTACTCTAGACCTCTTTATAACCAAGCCAGGCATTTGCCAGGATTATAAAGTAGCTATGGCCAGAGTGGTCTATATGAGAGGTGAGTTAACTATTGCAGAAACAGAGGCATCTATGGCCTCTCAGTCTAATGGTATTGGTACCATATGAGGTTAGAGAAGGCAACAGAGTTTTTCTCCTTTTTAGTAACTGGCAGTTATACATTTTGACCACATTGACCCATTTTGCTGACTGCCATCCCTGCGTCTGGCAACCAACAATATAGTCTCTGGTTCTATGAATTTGTTTGCTTTAGATTCCACATATAAGTGAGATTGTCATTATTTGTCTTTTTCTGTCTGACTTATTTCACTTAGCATAATGCTCTCAAGATCCATCTATATTGCCACAGATGGCAGGATTTCCATTTTTACAGCTGATTAATATTCCTTTGTGTGTGTGTGTGTGTGTGTGTATCATATTTTCTTCAATCATTGATCCATTGATGGATACTTATTTAAGTCATTTTCATCTCTTGGCTATTGTGGAAAATGTGATAAAAATGGGTTTGCAGATATCTCTTCAAGATCATGATTTTATTTCCTTTTATTATATATGCAGACGTGGGATTGCAGGGTCATATGAAAGTTCTATTTTTAACTTTTTGAGGAACCTCCATCCTGTTTTCTATACTGGCTATACCAGTTTACATGTCCACCAATGGTGCATAAGGGCACCCTTTTCTGAACATCCTCACTAGAACTCTAATGACTTAGAAAGTGTTTATCTTTTTGATAATAGCCATTCTGATAGGTGTGAAATGATATCTCATTATGGTTTTGATTTGCATTTCCCTGATGATGAGTGATACAGACCATCTTTTTATCTATGCATTGGCCATTTTATGTTGTCTTTGGGAAAGTGTCTATTCAGGTCCTCTGCCCATTTTAAAATCAGATTTTTTGTTGTTACTGAGTTGTATGAGTTCTTAAAATAATTGCAAAGCTATAATATGTCACAATCAGGATATTGACATTGATACAATTCACTGAACTTATTCAGATTTCCTACTTTTCCTTATTATAATGTGTAATAAGGCGTGTGAATGTGCTAGGCACGTGTATGCTAAGGTCTACCCAATTTTATCACGTGTAAAGTGATTGTGTGTTCACCTCTGCAGTCAAGATACAGAACAGTTCCATTATCACAGGATCCTTAACGTTGTTCATGGCTTTTAGACAGTTGTTTACTTTCTACTGTGGAGTTTTCAAAGTTCATTATATACTCTAGATACTGGCCCTTTGTTGGATAAGTACTTTGCAAATATTCTCTACCAGTCTGTAGTTTATTTTTATCCTCTTAACTGGATCTTTTGCAGAGCAAATGTTTTAAATTTTTATGAGATCTAATTTGTCAATTTTTTCTTTTATGAGTTATGTTTTTGTTATCATCTAAGTATTCTTTGCCTAGTCATAGATTCTGGAGATTTTTTCCCATGTCCTTTTCTCAAAGTTTTTATAGTTTTATGTTTTACATTTAAGTCCATGATTCATTTTAAGTTAATTTTTGTGTAATGTCTGAAGTTTAGACTGAGGTTCATTTATTGCCAACAGATGTCCAATTGCTCCATTCACCACTTGTTGTAAACACTATCCTACAAATAGTTTTTGTACTTTGTCAAAATTTAGTTAGACTTGTTTTTCTGAGTATATGTCTAGATTCTCTATTTTGTTTTATTGATCTGTGTGTCTGTCCCACTGCCAATATCACATTGTCTTGATTTCTGTGGCTATAGAATAAGCCTAAACATTAGATACAGTTATTCCTTTCACTTAACTCTCCTTTGTCAAGATTGTTTAAGCTAGTATAGGTTCTGTGCCTTTTCATATAAATTTTAGAATAAACTTGCTATGTCTATAATAAATCTTGCTGTGCTTTTGATAGGAATTGTATTAAATGTACAGGTCAGTTAAGGAGAATTGACATTTACTTAGGAGGTCAGTTAAGGAGAATTGTCATTCATGTCAAATCATGAAATCCATGAATCTTTAAATTATTTTAGTTTCTTTTATCAGCATACTAGTGTTATATATTTTTTGATAGCTTTTTACTGAAGCATTTGATTTTCTTTGATGTGACCGCAAATGGTGTGTTTTTAACTCCTGCTTCCACATATTTATTGCTACTATACAGATAGATGATTAATTTTTATGTATTGATCCTGTATCCAGTTATCTTGCTGAAGTCAATTTTTTAGTTCTAGGATATTTTCTTAAATACTTTCTGATTTTCTGTGTAGGTAATAATGTCAACTACAAAAAGGAACAGATTTATTTCTTCCTTTCCAGTCTACATGCTTCTTCTGTGTGTGTTGTTGCCTTATTTCACTGGTGAGAACTTCCAGAGCTATGTTGTGTAAGGGTGGTGAGAGCTGACATCTTTTTTTTTATACTTTATTTATTTATTCACGAGAGACACACAGAGAGAGGCAGACATATAGGCAGAGGGAGGAGCAGCCTCCTCAGAGAGAGTTTGATTCGGGACTCCATACCCTGAGCCAAAGCTCAAATGCTGAGCAACCTAGGCATCCCAAAAGCTGACATCTTTGTCTTCTTCTTAATTTTAGGAAGAAAACAGTCTTTCACCTTAAATATCATATTAAATGTATGTTGTTTTGTAAATCCTCTTTTTTCAAGTGGAGGTAATAACTCTCCATTCCTAACTTGCTGGAAATTTAACATGAATGGGGGGTAAATTTTATAAAATGCATTTTCTTTTTTTTTTTTTTTTTTTTATAAAATGCATTTTCTGTCAATCAGTGTAATCTCATATGATTTTTCCAGTTTAGCCTTTTCATATTAGGGACCACACTGGTTTCTAAATGAATGATTTTTTTTTTCAATTAAAAAAATTTTTTTTGAAGAAACATTTTTTTTGGTCTCATGTTTTCTATTATTTTTCCTATTTTCAATTTCATAGATTTCTACACTTTATTATTCTTCCTCATACTTGCTTTGGGTGTAATTTTATCTGACCTCCCTAGTTTTCTGGTAGGAAATAGTTAATAATTTGAGATCTTTGATGTTGGCTAATGTGAGCATTTAGTCCTATAAATTTGCCTTACAAAACCATAGTAATACTATCCCACTTTCTGTTATGTTTTATTTTCATGTTAATTCAGGTTCTATGTATTTTTAATTTCCTTTGAGACTTCCTCTCTGACCCATGGATTATTTAGAAATATGTTACCTAATGTCTAGTTGTTTATAGAGTTTTCTGTTGTCTGTTATTTCTAGTTAGATTCCATTTGGTCCAACAACATACTATGTGTGATACTAGTATCTTCTAAATCTTTTAAATAATTTATGGTCTAAGATATGGATTATTTTGGTGAATATTTTATCTGTGCTTGAAAAAAATGTATATTCTGCTATTGTTGGGTGGATCATTCTCTACGTGTCAATTAGACCCTGTTAGTTAATCGTGTTATTCATTTCTTCTGCATCCCTGCTGATTGTTTATCTAGTAGTTTTACCACTTGCTGAAATTGAGGTGTTGAAGTTCTCAACAATAATGTGATCTATTTCCTTTTCAACTATATCAGACTTTGCTTCATGTATTTTGAAACTCTTATTTTTGGCTGGTTCACATTTAAGATTGTTTTTTCTTTAACATTATGTTATAGTTTTCTTTGTCACTAATAATTTTCTCTGCTCTAAATTAGAGTATAATTTAATCTGACATTATTATTTATCTGATATTAATATAGCCACTCCTACTTTAAAAATATTATCATGGTAATTTTTTCCACCCTTTTACTTTCAATCTACTTCTGTTGTCATTTTTGAAGTGAGTTTCTTGTAGATAGCATATAGCTGGAGTATGATTTTTTTTTTTATCTACTCTGTTAATCTCTGCCCTTTTAATTGGTTTTTAGACTATAGTTAAGGTAGTTACTGACATGTTATACCTTAAAACTGCCATATTATTATTTGTTTTCTGTTTGGTTCTTTTGATTTCTTCTCTTTTCTTGTTTTTCTGCTTCTCAATTCTTGCCTTCCTGGAAGTTACTTAAACATTTTTTAGTATTCTATTTTGATTTATTTATGGTGTTTTTGAGTTTGAGTGTATCTCTTTTTGTAGTTTTCTTAATGGTTGCTCTGGGAAGTATAATATACATGTATGACCTATCACTGTCTACTGGTATCAACATTTAACCACTTTGAGTGAAGTATGGGAATTTTTCTTGCATTTAATTTTCTATAAAGGTAGGGAAAGTAGGTAACTTCTTATTTTAAATATTGTTGAGTATCAAATGATATGACAAATTTTAACCCATCCATCAAATGTGACATGTAAAACTCATAAGCAGAAGAATAGTGTGTTATGTGCCCATGCTTCTGTTTTTTGTTTTTCTTTCTTACTTCCTCATCTCCAAAATTCCTTCTTTTATCCCTACCTTTCTTCTTGAAGAATTCCACTATCTAATCTTTGGCTGCTAGTGACTAATTCTTTTAGTTTTCCTTCACCTGAGAGTGTTTTTATATTCTCTTCCTTTCTGAGGAAAAGTTTCATTGGATATAGAATTTGAGGCTAATAGTTCTTTTCTTTCAATACTTGAAAAATATTTACCACTTCCTTCTGGACTCCGTGATTTTATATGAGGAATATGCTGTCATTCAAATTGATGTTTCCTATATGTAATGCATTGTTTCTCTCTGATTGCTTTCAAGATTTTTCTTTTTCTGTTAATTTTCACAGTTGATATGCTGCGTCTTGGTGTGGATTTCTTAGGATTTATAGTCTTTGGTGAGTCATTTCACCTTCTTCTTAAATCTAAGTTTATGTCCTTTACCAGATTTGGAAAATTTTAGCAATTATTTATTCAAATATTCCTTTAGCCCCACTCTTTTTCTCTTTTCATTCTGCAGCTCTGATGATATGAATTTTGGCTTTCTTGTTGTTATCCTACAGGTCCCTCATACTCTGGAGTTTTGTCTTTTTTTTTTTTTAATCTATTTTTTTCCTTTTTTTTTTTTTTTGTTTGAATTGGGTAAATTTTAAAATCTGTCCTCAAGTCCTGAAGTTCACTGATTCTTCCTATTTCATCTTCACTCTCCTATTGATCCAATCCATCTAGTTTAAAAATCTTTACAGTTAACTGTGTTTTTCAATTTTATAAGTTCCATTTGGTTTCTTTTTGCTTGTTTGTTTTTAGCAACTTTTTTCTTTGTTGACATTTTCCTTTTTTTCATTTTTTTAAAAGAATTTTCAGGTGCTTGTTGAAACCTTTTAAGGATGGCTTCTCAGATGATTCTAACATGTGATTCATTTCAGTATTGGGATCAGTTAGTTGTCTCTTCTTATTTACATTGTTATTTCTCTGTTTCTTGATATGACAGATAAAATTTTCTTTGTGTTCTAGACATTTTGTTTTTTTTTTTTAGACATTTTGTTTTTTATGTCTGGAAAATCTGGGTCTTACAGAAATTTTTTATTTTAGTAAACAGTCACTATGTTTAAATTTAGCACACAGGGGCATATCTTATTTTATGAGCTGTGGTTGCAGTAATAACTTCATTAATTTTCAGAACTTTTGCAATGCTCTTTTAGTTTGCTAAGTTAGTCTGGTGCTTCTGGGGCTCCCACTGGTCCCTGCTTTTGTCACCTAAGGAGGTGAAAGGGTTATCTCCAGGCCAGGATACCTGGTGCCTTTAGGTGGGGAGAAGAGTTAAGCCTGTGGGGATAAAGCCGTTTCCTGGTCAGGCACTTGTGACATCCTCCTTGCTGATGCTATCCAGTTGCCTCATTGTCTCTCATTAGGGCAGGAGAATCTCAGGGCCTGGGAAAAAGACATTTTCCACTTGGACCACTTGTGGTAGAATTCCATAATCCCATCTGTGTACCCGGCCTCCCATGGTCTCTGGGTGGATGAGGGAGTCTTGCTATAAAGAGGCTTCCCAGGCCAGGTGCAGGTGAGGTGGCATCCCCTTGCTGGTGTCATCTGTTCACCTTGTCTTTCTCTGTAAAGGAATGGGCTCTCCAACCCATTGGAGAAGCGTCATTGCTTCCTGGGCCAGGCCCTTGTTATGAAGGCTCTCTATTACAACTCTTACCGGTGCTACTGAGTTCACATCATTTTATTAGAGGGATTTTTGTTCAATCTGGTGAAGATATGAGCCTCCCTGGACTATGTTCTATTTCTAAGTTGGAGATCAGGAAACACTGGGCCTTGGTTACCTTCTGTTGGGTGAGTGAATGGGGCAGGTATATCTAAGAGACTCCCGGCTGCCGTGCTGTTCCCTCAGTAATTAGGTCTTTTATTAGCCTTCCTTTCCCTTTTTACCAAGTTCCTTTTAGGTTGCCTCTTATATTACTTTCAGGGTTTATATCTGTATTTAGCAGGGAGCAACAGGTAGAAACAAGTCTATGCTGTCTTGTCCAGACCAGAGCAGTCTCAAGATTTGCTGTAACATTTTAAAGGTAATGCAAAAGTACATCCCTTCCCAAATAATCTTTATGATTTCTTATTGCCCTATGTTAGAATTTTCTTTCTAAATAACATTAGTAATTTTTCTTTATATAAAGTTGCTTCTGAATGATGTAGCAGACAATATTGAAGGCCTTCTGAATATTCATTGAATTTACACATCCAGTACATTTCTAGACTATTAAACTTCTTTCCCAATTCACACAGTAGTTATCACATTTGAAAAGAGGGAAATGGAAGAGAAATAAAATTCCCAGTAATGATCTTTTTCCTTTTTCCTCTCCAGCTTGCAAATGCATAGGTGATATTCCTCACGGTTTCCCAGAAACACTGACAAAGCCCACAACCAGCAACAGTGGTCCCATTTTGATCCCTTCTTTGTTATAGTATCCCTCATCTCCATTTCCTGAACCTCCTAATCTCAGTACAGCAGTTTCTTATCAGAAAGAGCTCTACAAATCAGATTGATTCATAAGAGGATGCAGACACAGCTGTGAGTGTTAGGCCAGAACTGGCTCAGGCTGGCTGCATGAGTGTCAGCTTGCTGTAGGACAGGAGCCCCTGCAGTGAGGAAATGGTCAACCCAGCAAACTTCAGAGCACAGGACAAAGTTGAAATTGTCCTTCTTCCTTCAGTACATAGTCAAAGGCCTGATTTTTTTTTCCAAGTACCAGAACTTAAATGATAGTTTAGATTATTGTTAGCATGCCTTTGTGCTGCAGTCAGAATGACTCTTCTCTCCTTGCTACTTTTAGACAACGAATGTTTATTGACCCAATATCATGCGTTAACCAGTATTCTAACCAATATCCTAAGATGCAATGTAAGTCTGTTAATAATCACAATAGTGGTAGTAATAGTAATCATGATTTTATTGTACCAACAGTAATTAGTATTTATTGAGCTCTTACACTATTCAGATTGCTTTTTATGGATTAACTCATTTTATCTGCCCAATAACATTATGAGGTGGTGACTACTATTATCCATATTTTACAAATTTGGAAACTGAAGCAATGATATTAATTAAGTTGATCAAGATTACATAGTTACTAGGCAGAGGATTGGCATTCATACTTAGGCAGTATGACATCAGAACAGATGCTCCTGATTTTTAAGGTATAGCTACTTGATGCTTTTAAAACTGCTTAATCTTCTATAAAATGAAGAAGGTGGATTATACAACAACAGTGTCAATACAATTAATATATTGGCAATACCAAGTGCAATTGACTGTTTATTATGGTTCAAAACATCTAATTAGGGGTGCCTGGGTGGCTCAGCGGTTGAGCATCTGCCTCCAACTCAGGGTGTGACCCCAGGGTCCTGGGATCAAGTCCCACATCGGGCTCCCTGCAGGGAGCCTTCTTCTCCCTCTGTGTCTCTGCCTCTCTCTCTGTGTCTCTCATGAATAAATAAATAAAATCTCAAAAAAACCCCTCTAATTAGGCTTTTCCACTCAATTCTTTATTGTCAGCAACTTACCTAGTGAAATAGAGACACTGACAGATGCATTTCAAGCAGAGGAAGTTGCCATACATATGGCTTGTATTTTTTCATATAACCCTAACTATGGCCTATATAGAAAGAACTATTCTTATCTCACAAGACTGTAGGCACACCAGTTGATTTGATGAATACAACTAATAAGTGAGAACCAAGATGGAAGTCTAGGCATTCCATTTTTCTGTGATTTGGAAAGGAAATCCCTCAAAAATAGTAATTTATTCTTTATGGAAGTTAAAAAAATATTTATTTATTTTAGAGAGAGAGGAAGAGAGAGTGCAAGCAGGGGGAAGGGCAAAGGGAAAGGGAGATTCTGAGATCATGACCTTAGCCAAAACCAAGAAAGAGTCAAGCTGCTCAACCAACTAAGCCAACCAGGTGCCCCTTCTTTGTGGAACTTTTACCACAGTCCACATGAATACACACACACACACCCTGTAGCTAGGAATATATTTCTAAAGGTTGAGGCAGCATTACTTCTTGAACCATTTATCCAAGATTAGGACCATGGAAGCAGAAGGCAGCTACCATATGAGATAATCAGAGATAGAGGTTGGTAAACTGCATTGAGCTTGTTTCTCCCCACATGCAAGATGGATTTGTTAGGCTGACAACTAAATCACAGTTTGACACTTAGGTTAACCTTCCCCTGATCCTTGATCAAGCCTTCAAAAACTTTAGACAGTGGTTTTATTTTTCGGGTAATTTTTTTTTCCTTATTAGTGGTTCAAGCCAGATTGCTTTTTTACAGAGTGTTTGAAAATAAAAAGGGAAACTGGCATAAATCACAGCATTATACAAACAAATACGTATTTTCAAATCTTTCTCTTCTAATTTCTGAAAAAGAACAGAAGCCACAAGCTGATTAACTGAGAACTTGGTTATGTCATTCCAAAGGCAGCACAGCTAATAATCTGCTAAAGTAATTCATGTTCTGTTTGAACTCAAAAGAAAACATCTTTAAAATTATAAGTTATGAAAACGTGTCCGTAAGTTTATATTATATAAAAATAATGTTTGTATGGCTGAAGAGATAGGCAGTTTAAACTTAATTAACTCAGTTATGACCCATTTAATGAGGAGTTTCAGGTATTCAAATTTAATTAATGCACAAATCTAAACTTGAAATATCTTCTTCCTATTTAAGATTCAGGTTAAAGTTGTGAAAAGGAAGTTAATCTTTCATTTTGGTGGAATTTAAATACACAGTGAATTTTTATTATTTATCAAAAGGATGTTAAAAAGTTGCTTTAATCACATCTACCAGATTCATTCCCTTTAGTTCATTTTTTCTCATAGAAGTTCTAATATCCCTATCTATTCTTGTTTTATTTACATTTCAAAGAACAATAATAATAATCCAGAATTTCATCATGTGATTCTTTAAAATCTCACAAGTAAAGGGTCAAACATTTGGTGGCTAGTTTGGAATGGGAAATTTATAAAAAAGTCTTCAAACTCTAGGCTTTGCATTGAGCTGCTTGCTCTTTGCCCAACAAATATTTACTGTGTTTCTACTTATGTGTAAAACACTGTGGGGGGCTTTCAAGGTGAATGAATCAGACAGGATCTAATCTCACAACCTGGTTAAAGAGAAGGGGTGATAAAGTACATTGACAAACAAACATGATATAGGGAGGTATGTGATAAGTCCCATAGAAAAGATATAGATAAAATACTAAGGAAATCTTGAGAAGGGAGACGAGCCTGGGTGCTGGAGCAGAACTCCATGGGGTAGGGAATACTAGGATGGGGGCTTAAAAAATGACCTGGATTTCACAAAGTAGAGACACTGACAGATGCATTTCAAGCAGTGAAGCCACAGCAGAGAGGGGAGAAATCATAAATTGTGCTTGGGTAGGAAAGTGTTAGCAATCTAGACTAGAGAGTTGGATTAAAAAGAGATGACAATAGAGAATTAAGTGGAAAAGCCTAATTAGAGGATTTGAAGTTTTGTCTGTAGGCAGTAAAGAACTACTGAAGTATCAGATCCTTAGACTGGCACATCTAAGGAATGATATGCTAGAAGAATCTCAACGAGAAGAGCTTGAGAGATTAGAGGCAGGGAGACTAATTACGTGGCTATTAACAATAGAGTGATGGCATTGGGAACAGAATATAAAGAGCAAATAGAGGACATACAGCAAAAGAAGTATTAAATAGAACTTGGTAGAATATTTGTTGGTCTTTGTGTGTGTGTGTGTGTGTGTGTGTACTAGTCAGGTGAGTGGGGGCTTAGTGAGGGAGCATGATAGCACTTTTTATAGAAATAGGAGAGTCTCTGGGGGCTAGCTGGTTGTGGTGGAAGGATACTGTGGTGGTGAATTTGAACTGATGAGAAACAGGGACATTGAGGAAACAGGCCTCTGAAAGGGAATTGAAGAGACCAAATCTGATTGGACATAGAGTAATTAGTTCCCCCAGCTCTGAAATCTCAAGTTGTACAGATGATTTATTCAATTTAAGTATACTTTTCAATCAGGGCTAAGACTGTATTTCAGAGCCTGCTTATAAAAAGAACATTAGCATTCCAATTAGAATTTATAGGGCAGTAACTACCGTTTGCATTCTATCAAAGGCAAGAATGAAGCCAAAATTAAAGATTCCATATTGGATTACTGAGAGCCTAAGAGAGCCTCAAGCCCTCATCCCTGGGATGCATGAATGAATGTGTTTTCATTTTCCCTTGAAAATCTACAATGTTTCTCTAGACTGGACTGAAACAAAACCATTAGCTCTTACACAAATCTACTTCTTGCTTCCAGCCATCTCCTTTGCATTTATTTATTTCTTTATTTAGAGACATTTCTTTTAGAGAAATTTTAAGTTTACAACAAAATTGAGAGGAAGGTAGAAAGATTTCCCATATATGCTCTGCACCTGCACATGCATGACCTCTTCCATCATCAACATTACTCACCATTAAAAAATGGTACATTTTTTTTACCAAAGGTGGACTTATGTTGACACATAATAATCATTCATAGCCCCTAGTTTACCTTAGGTTTCATTCTTGGTGTTGTAATTCTATAGATTTGGAGAAATGTGTAATGAAATATACCTACCATTATAATATCATATAGATATTTTCACTGGCCTAAAAATCCTCTGTGCTCTGTCTCTTCATCTGTCCTCACACTGACAGCCTTCCCTGATAAACCACTGATCTTTTTAGTATCTTCATAGGAATCATACAGAATGTAGCCTTTTCACATTGGCTACTTTCACTTAATAATACACATGTAAGTGTCAGTATTTATTCACTCAGGAAATTATCAGCCACATATTTGACTTCTAGTTCAGGTCAATCTTGGCACTCAGGATATTTACATACTCTTTTATTTAAACTGTCAATAATTTTTATATAAATTTATATATAAATATATAAATATATATTATTATATATATTTAGCAAAATATAATAAGTATAAACATGTTACATTTTTAATATTTCAAAGTTAAATTGTTTTAAAAATTTGCACCAGGACAGACTTGTAGCACAACTTCCTATGTACACAGATAAATGAAAAAATGTAACTTTAAAAATCAAAAGTGTCTTACAAAAACTAGATTGTCAACCTCAAGTAAACAGTTATACACTATAACTTTTTGAGGTACGACTTACCAATTTCATCTCAAATGGGTAAAGTTTTTTTTTTTTTTCTTTCTCAGAGTTAGATTTTAGGATTTCTAACTCCAACCCTCAAGTTTACCCTCTGCCACTTCCTCTTGTTTTCTTCCCGTCATATCAGGTTTCCATTTTGTGATCTGTATACCCAAGGTTGTTTAAAAAGGAGCCCAGATTCTAGCCTATAAACATCACTTCCTCTGTCTCCTGAATTTATTTAAATGGCTGATACTTGACCCCATGGGATTGTTTACACTAACACCATGGAGTCAAGAGTGCTCATTACCTCCACCTCATAGGTCAACACCTCATAGGTCAACAGCATATGGCAAGACCCCTCATATTTCATTACTTCAAGACCAAATCTCCTTTCTGAAACCTTTACTTCACAGGCTTTATACTTTGGGTCCTCATTCATCCACTTTGTTGATGAGTCAATTGAAATTTATGTTTTTCAGCCCAGTCAAAATTATATTTTCTTTTCCTTCCAGACCATTGTATTCACTTGCATGTTCTCTGTTATTGTAGAAATAACAAATTGGCGTTGACTCTTTTTTAACCAACTCTGAAAGTTTTTGTGCTTTTCCATTAGAGATTCTCTACTCATCCATGTCTTTAGCAGGTGGAAAAATGTATCAAAAAAAATTTGGATGGGATTATTTTTCTAATTTAAAGAGAAGTGTCATTTATTTACATGCCACGTAAGTAGTTATGAAAGCCAATTAACAGTTTCTGCATCACTTTGTCTCCTGATAATACTCTACATGACAGATTATTTTATAATTTAAGTCTAAATATTACATTGAAATCAATTGATAAAACTGATTACCATGAAAAAAAGGTATCCTAGACCATTTTTTTTTAAACAGACTTTTCCTCTCACTGGCCAATAAAATGTCTGTCATAAATTCATTTTCACTTTTGAGATGTTTCTCTTAAATTTCATCTGCTCCAAGTCAAGGAATTTCTGAATTACTAAAGTCTGTAGTATGAACTATTAGTGATGTTACAAGTAGAAGTTGTATTTTATTTCATTAGTAGTATGCTTTGCCCTTGGGGAAAAGGCATATGCTTGCTATGTAGAGGTTTTCCTAACAGTTGTAAAGAATATAGTCCTTCTCAAAGGCCATTCCCCACCTACAGGCATGTCCTCCCCTGGCAGGAGTTTTTGCTATGTAGGATTTATCAGTAGATCTGCTAGCTCTGCTAGCATGACCTTGGACTCATAGGGTTTTTCCTGACTCCTGATTCCCTGCCAAGGATGTGTTGGTATTTTATTCTCCAGTCTAATGTCTCATGTAGGAACAGGACTGATTGCTTTTCAGAGATTAAGGCTGAGGAGAGATCAGGTCTCAGAATTTACCCATGAACAGTTCACTTAGGGTAGGCCAAGTGGAAAGCCAACTCCCCATATGTTACTTAGAAGGGTTGGGCCTTCCTGTACTTACTCTTGTTCTCCTGTCTCATTTATGAGTCAATATAAATAATAATAAAAGTGGTTTCTATATCACTCATCCCTCACACCCCTCCGCATTTGGGTGAGTGGTAAATGAGAGATGGAGTGAGCATCACTGGAAACACATAGCCCCATATGTGACATAGGTTGTTTTTTAAGGAAAACTTGACATACTTAATTCAGACAACTTTAGCTAGTTTTGTTGAGTCTCTGTAATGCATCTGTATGTGCACTTGTCATGCTCACCCTGCCATTCTACACACATACAACTTTAAACATTTATTCCTTTTTAAAATACCATTGTCTAGTTAGTACTGGGATCATGGTAGGTGATTTACAAATACTTGTTGAATAAATAAATGCATAAATGCATAATGTTATAGGACTGTCTCACATACTTGTAGGTTGGTTGATCAATTTTTAAAATGTTGATGTGCAAAAGTGGAATAGACATAAAGATCAGAGCCAAGGAACCAATTCTTGCAATGTGCTTACTTTCACTCCACGACACAGACTCTGCTTGTCTATTTTGAAGGTATAACCAACTTTATACATTCAGATGATTCTTATTTTAAGTGTGTTAACAACTGGGCTTTGAAAGATTTTAAATTACAATGAACTAAGTAGGAATACGAAAGAGAACTTCAGAGGGGTCAATTTAAATCTCTTGACCTATATAATATCTATTAAGGTTGGCTCTCCATTAATTTTTTAATTAAAAAATGAATGAAACAGGTTTCCAGGGCTAATAAACCAGAGAAAGAGAATAAACCATTTTCAATCATATTCACATGCTTTGAGGCACCACTTTACATGTTAGAATAATGAGTAACTACTCTTACTTAAAATAGGATAATTACTAAGCATTTTTTTCTTTTTGGTTACTTAAGTTTAGCTATTACTAGTATTTTAAAAATAACAAAACTTCATTTACAAAAGTTTCCATCTTTAGCCCTTTAATTACTTCAGAACACTTTTCTGTATTAGATAATATGAATCAGAATTTTGGGACAGAACAGGGATAGAACACAGCATTCAGTGGCACATGTGCTTCTGTTTTTAGGCTGATATAAAAGTCATATTTAAAGACTGCTTCTTTCCTTTACCGAGTCTTGGTCTCAGATTTGGTATCAACAGAATTGTTGCTGATATTTTTCTAGGATCAGGGTTTCTGAGCATCACCCCTCAACCTTTGTTTATAACATTTGTGCTCATGTCTAGTTTATCTGCTTTCAACTTTTTGCTGCCAACCTCTTTGAATAAGACACTTCTCCAGACAGAGAATAAGCACCTGATCTCACAAATCTGTGCAGAGAGTAAGAAAAGAGAGCAAATCTTTCAAATGATAGAAAATCAGGCAGGATATGCTTGAGTGTATGTATGTTGGAGGAGAACCCTTCTCATTTAGCAGAAGACAGTCTTGATTGAAAAGTCTTTCACATTAATCTGATGAGGGCTGAACTAATCTAAGTAAAATGTGAGAATCAAATCAGCCTTATCTTCCCTGATGGTGGACCATAATGGACCACCATTTAAGCTCAGAAATGAAAATCAATTGTTTTAATTATTTTAGAGTCAGAAGAATCATTGGTTGTACCCTTGATTCTTCTCAGTTCCTAAATTCCACTCTGGAACATGACAGCTTTTCAGCCTTTGTATGGGCAACATTTCATGCATACTGGAGGTTAGAGTGGATTCTGGGAAATACTGCCTTAATGTATAGAAGACTAAGTTGACCTATGCAATATACTGGGGTTTGTGCCACATAAATAATGATTGACATTGGAATAATTTTCATCTTTATTCATTGTTGTCATCCAAATGATATGTCTGTGGCTTTAACTTGTAACTAATACATGGGGAAATTGAGAGTTTATGTATAAAATATTAGTAATGTGCATTATTTAAAAAGTTTTAGGCACTGGAACAAACTCATAAGGGCATTATAGAAGAATTATGTGTATGCATGTAATGTGTGTGTATATATGTAATGAGAGAAAATTTGGAAAGCATAAATCATAAGCATAGATTTGTAAGAATTAAAAAGCTTCCAAATCATAAATATGGGTCAATGTCTGCTTTAGATTTTGAGTACAATCCTGTGAGCCAGATTCTCCTTGTACTACTTGTGGTGTAGCCACATTTGTATGAGAATTGCCTCCTGAGTCTCAGTATAGATTTTGATGGCACTGTTTGTATTTTCTTCTTATATTTATTTTTAAATATTTAAAAAAGATTTTATTTACTTATTTGAGAAAGAGAGAGAATGAGCAATGGGGAAGTGGAGAGAGAGAGAGAGAGAGAGAGAGAGAGAGAGAAGCAGAATCCCCACTGAGCAGGAAGCCCCACGCATGGCCTGATCCCAGGACTCAGTGATCATGACTTGAGCCAAAGCGGAAGCTTAACTGACTGAGCCACCCAGGCACCAATACTTTCTTCTTATATTTAAAGAAGCCTTTTTTTAAAAAAGGAAATCTTGCATTTGGCAAAATTTCCTTTTGCCCTACAGATATATATAGCAGTGCTTAGATGACAATTATGCAGCAAATTAAAAAAAAATAATTTGGCATCTTCAAAAGCATTTGACTCCTTTGAAAGTGTCTGTTGATAGAATCATGTAGTTATTAAAATTGTTACTATCTGGGGTTCTTTCTCTGAGGTGTATAGTAGGGTCAACTATCTTCCATTATTTTTGTAAGGGATCACCATTGTCCTCTGTATCATTCCAATTAATTTTTATCTTATGAACTTTCTAGGAGTTTGTCTCCTTTCCTCTAAGTTAATGCATATCTAAGCTTCAGACACAACAGCTTAATTTTGGTCTTTCTAATTAACTATTAAATTGTTGCATGAGCTCTTGTCTTTTGGGTGAAGCTTATTTATTCATCTTGACAAGCAATTGCATATCCTTCAGCGGAGAAATGAAGCCATATGCCAAGTTATTTCATTTAATTACTTATTTCCCCCAAACTTTTCACCAAATGATATAGTTCAGAGAAATAATGAACTTACTTGAACTATATGTCAAAGTCTAATATTAGCCATGAAAATAAACTTTAGAGTGAGACCATATAAGAGAAGAAATGTTGAAAAATAGATATTATCTAGACCCTCTCAACATCAATCAAAATGTTGATTGAATGAATCTGTTCCAAGACATATGTTAAATTTAGTTTTCATTAGTGAATATTATTATAAGCTAGCCATTAAGAACTTGGTTGATAGGTATTTTTCTTCATATTTCTTGCTTTTAATTTAATTTGAAGGATAAGAGTATATTCAGGCAATCCTCCAAAGTTGAACAGCTTTTATCCTATGTATGTACCAGACAGAAAAACAGATGACAACAACATAGGCTTTTCTGCCCAAGAAAAATGACACCTACGGGTGCTGATTATCTCCATGAACCAGATCACTCAATAGCTGTAAGCAATTTTTGGAGAACTGCAAAGCAAAGGAAGGGTGGCTATTAGCAGGTCAGAGGTCACTGTGAGCAGTGGCGGTTTATAATATAATAATGATAATAATGTTAATAATAATAGCAATAATAATGCTGCCACTGATGGCACAACAAAAACTAGAACTGCATTGTGTTTGACTTCTGCTAATCCTTATAACAAGGTTACTCATTACCATTTTCATTTTACAAATGAAGGGTAAAATACACTCACTCAATTTTTATTTATTTACTGAGAAGTATAATTAGCATTTAGTGTATTAGTTTCAGGTGTACACTATAATGATTCAGCAATCTTATAAATGTCTCAGTGCTTATCAAGATAAGTATACTGTTAATCCCTTTTATGTTTCACTCTGCTCTGGCAATCATTTGTTCTCTGAGAATAAACTCCCTTAAAATAATTTGCAAGAGATCACATAAACAGAAAGTGAATTAGACCAAATTATCCTCAACCTACAACACATACACCCTTCACTGATACTTAAAATATTTTAAATTATATAACATGTGCTTACATAGATCATATAACAATAGTATTTATATTTTTTATACTTTTAATTAAATAACATTAATTATGATTAATAGTTACTTTAAAAATGTCGAACAATACAGACATGTATGGAATAAAAAGTAAGTTTAATAAAAAGTTAAATGACAATTGATAGGTGTTGCTTTTAAACTCATGAATAGTAAGAAACTATTCCATAATTGCTCTAGGTTGGACTAGTCTCCGTATTATTATTTCTCAGTATGATAAGAAGATCACTGGTGGTCTATTCCAAAAAGCAACTGGAAAGCTTTATTTTATCAAATGTTACTATAGGACATCACACCAAACCAATTGCACACACACAGGAGGGCAGGGAGCCATTGGGCATGTTTCAATATGCAGGGTCAGATCAAGACTTTGCACATGTGTGGTAAATATGTGATGGCAAAGTGTTCCACTGAAAATCCCTTTATGGAAGAAAGAATTTCAAGTGATTCTTACAGAATGCTTTTGAAGAACCATAATGTAGGTTTGTATATATCCTGGGAGGCCCTGCTGATGTGTGAAGCAAGGAAGACACACTGATTATGTGGAACAGCTAAGTGAAAACAAAACCTGTACCTGACTTCTATCCAACGATCCATCCATCACTTTGAATAATATGCTTCTTGATCTTGATTAAATATTGAAATAAGCAGCTAAATATGGAAATAAATATGGACATATGATCAGATATCTATTATAGGCTAAATCTCAAGGCCAAAATACCATGGCTTTTATAAAGGAGTCTAAAATACCACATTTTCTTGAGAATCTCAAATACTGATGAAAATAGCTAAGAATGAATTTAACTGTGAATTTAACTTTCCACCAGAACTTTATTTTCTTTGCTTATCAGATAAACTATGGATGATACATTCTTGGCCATGCTTTAAAAATCATGAGCAAATGTTACAGCAGAATTTCAAGAAACACTTCTCAGAGACAAATAAAACTAACTTGAAGATTAGGATTCAGTTTGCTTCTTTCTCCTAAGAAAAAATATTTCAGTCTCCCAGCTTTTCAACATTATATGATCCTGGACTTAGCATCTATGGACTGCTTGGACTATTAAGAAACCTAACATTCCAAATGGCTCTTAGAGAAAGAGAAGATAGTACAGTGGCCTTGACTATGTCCAGTGATAGAGTTTGTGTTTTGTGCTTATTTTTTTTTTGTCCTCTTTTTGTCTGTGGGTGGGAGGAGGGCATGGATGGGTAGGATGTGTAATCAGCTGTTATCAATCAACTTTGGAAATTCCCTTGTGGCTTGACATTTTTAAGGACTGGCCTAGTCTTCCTGTTGGAACCCATCCAAACCCCAGAGGAGGGCTTTTTGTCTCAATCGCAGATACTAATAAACAGAAATACACATGGTATTTTTATTTGTCTTGTTTTTGGATGAGGTTGATTAGTTGGCTATGCATTTGTAACTATGTCCTCTTTTAAAAGGTGGATTGGAATATACAGTAGTTATTAGCATTTGTTAGATTTTGTTTTATACAGCTAATTTTGAAAATGGACCCCTTTATGGAAATTATACCATTGGTAAAGCAGTATATTGAATTCAAGAACCATTTTCTTGATTTGAAAGGGTAAGGTTGGAAAAATAGTTCACAGTCAGTTTAGAGTCTTATGATTGGTTTTCTCCCCAAGTTTAAAACTAAATGTTGGTTTTGGAGGGAAGTCTGTATGTGAGCTAACTCTTACACTGTTCCTATGAAATACATGCCCTTATCAATACTAAAAATTCTATAGGTAAGGAGACGGAGCCTTAGGAAGATTCTTTAAAAAACTGGCCCAAGTTTTCATAACTAGGAATGAGAAGAGTAAGAATTTAAACATAGATCTTCCTGACTCCAAATTTCTACCACTCATTTTGACATCAAACATCACCATCCTCCCCAGTTTTTACCTGCTGTCAGTGACCATAATGATCACCAATTATTTGCCTTTTTCTTTAGCTTTTTTACACATGACTTGCTCCAGCCATTTATTTACATAAAGGACAAGTCATAGTTATAGGTATTAAATCTTAGAGTTTCAAAGAGACAAAAGATCTAAAGGAGACCAAAGCAACTGTTGAATGTACAGAAGATAGAGGCAGTAGGAGCAACCTCTTTATTTTCTATTAGGATTCCTTTTAAAAGGTAAAAAGAACATAGGCTTTGTCACCACCAAATGTCCACTCCTAACATTTAATCTGAGTCATTTTTAGTAAACAGAATTGGCACAAGCCAACAATTGCCTATGTATAGAGTTTATAGTGTGGAGAGTTTGCCAAATACTATTACAGTTTTTTTTTCTTTTAGATTCCTTACCTTCTCACCCTCCAGAAAAATGTTTAAGTTGTTTTAAAGTCTAAACCACCTGACCTTTTTCATTTTCCCCGTGTGTGTGTGTGTGTGTGTGTGTGTGTGTGTGTGGTATTTGCTATGAGGTACCCCATTTAGGATTTAGGTTCTCATAGGGTCAGGTGCAGGACTTTCAGAATGTGATAACTCCTGAGAAAATGCTGAGAAGATTTTATTATTCCCCTTCTCTCGTCATTATTTTCAAGCATGACTTGAGACATTTTTCTTTATTGGTTTTTCCTCTATCATGATCAAGAAACTAATTTGTGCCAAAATCAGAGTGAGTCAGACAATATGACACATGTATTGGAACCAGTGAACATGGATGTACCGAAATGAGCCTTAGCAAACCCTCTTTCTGGGTGTTTGACCACATGCAACAGGATGGGTTGGTGGCTTCACAATGGGTGTGTTTCTTCCACCTCTCCTCCCGCAAACTCCCCTTCCTCTCTTTTCCTGCATGTGTTTCAAAAGGGAGCAATGTCGGATGGGAGAAGCAAGAGCTGCCCTGCAACTATAAATAGTAAAGCCAAGAATTCTGAGTGTTCAGGAGAGGAGGTACAGGGAAATAGAGTGGGAGAGGTAGGAAGCTACCCAAATTTAATCACTCGCACATTGCTTCAAACCAAATCAACTTCTGTGACCTATTAAGAGTATTGAGTAAATATGTGGCGAGCTTCAAACCCGGTCTGAAAACATAAGAAACCAAAACAACAACAGTGACAACAACAAAAGAGGACATAATAAAGATGATCCCTGATAGATAGTCACCTCCCTTAACTTTTTGGAAAAATACGGATATAAGTCAGGACTAATGTGGACCAAAACCCGTGGAAAGATTGATGGAAATTCATTTTAAAAAGCCACACACATGAAAATAATTTACACAGGAGGATTTCTGCACCACAGCTGTGCTGGTTATTTATTTTGGACCAGCTTATGCAAAAAGTGGTACCAAAAACGGACTCCGTTTTTTCTTGATAACCTTACGAATGTCAAATTAGTCCCCTGACCTCAATACCCCCATTCCTGAATAAGCTACTGTTTAGAGGCAGATGGTTTTAGTGTCTCCAGGGGTTCATTTCTTTAGAATTTACTGGAGGACTGCACCCCTGGATTTCATCATTTGTAACCAATGTATCTCTTGGTCCTATTTCTCATACAATTTAAATACATCCAGAAGATATAGAGCAGAAGACAAAAGACTGAATAGAACCACGGCTTAGTGTATGAACCTTCCTCTGCCTTGGTGTGGGTAACCACCATGCCTGTGAAGAGTACTTCTAGACCGATAAAAGTTAAACAAAAGAATTCTTTAGAGCATTGCTGCCCCACCCACGGACCATAGATACCAGAGGATGGAGTCGCATCTGCTTTGATGCTTGCTGTTTTTCCTCTAAACCCCTGAACCAGGAGGAGACAAGTGGTTAGTAAGAGTGCCAGTGCACCTTGCAGGGTGGCATCTTCATTGCACCTTGAAATTTAATAGAGCTTGGTGTCTTGAAGCCAGCCAACACATGTGCAAGGGTGTAACATTTATTTAAGGGATTTGGAGACCAAGGTCTCAAGCGCATGCAATCAGAGGCTTCTGGTGTCGGTATTCATTGAATTATCCTCTTGCAAAAGGATCTGGAGATTGATACATCAAAACTCTGCCTTTGTGAAAGGGGCATGTTTGTATAGTTCTGATCTGATTCATAATCATATTCATTATTTGGATTTATACACTGCCTTTCTTCCATGTTGCCAAAGTGCTTCTTGACTAATCTAGAATTACAGTGAATTAACTTTTTTAGGTCATTGCAAAGTTCATCTCTTAGGCCACCTCCCAATGGGACAGATTTGTTTTGAAGAAGAACTTATTTCCTGAAAAGAAGCCCTTCATTTATTATGAGAGCCTTTGTTATATTTCTGAAGGGAGGGGTGGTTGTTAAGATTATTTCCCAATGCCTAACGTATAGCCTTGGACATAATAGGTTTAAGACTGATGCATTTCTTCTATAGATCAATGTGTTAAAGTACAAGGAATCAAAGTTATGCTCCAAGACTCAGTCTGTCTGGAATAAAATTTAAAAGGAAGCTAAATCCATTCACTAACACTATCCTCTCTTCACTGAAAATGCTGCATGTTGCTGAAAATCAATTTTGGCAGACATTGAAACTCTCACGGACCCAGACCAATATATTTAATTTAGCTATGTTCTTTTCTCTGATTTTTAATTTCCTTTCTTTTGCCATGTTTATATTAAAATGACTAGAAGCTATAAAAATTAAAATTTTACAAAGCAAGGATTTTTTTTCCTCTCACATTAACCTACTAAAATACAGATGTCAAGTTCTGTTTCATGAGCAGATTCTGTGATAGCACAATAGCAGAAAAGTCAGTTTGCTGTCACTCTTAAAGAATTTTTTACTGTTCTAATATTTGGTAGGCTCAGCTTTATCACAATTGGAACAATGGCCTTTGATTATTTTTTCTGATTTTGTAGAATGTTTTTAAAATAAAGAGAGTAAAGTTGACCTAATGAGACCTGTGAAATATACAAATATGCTGTCTGTTCTTATCAGTGCATTTTAAATTTTAATTTTGCAGTTAAAAAATGAGAACATAGACACTGGATCAACAATTGACCTTAACCTTATTATTAATTCAAAGATAAAACGTGTCAAACATATCACCTTTTGAAATGTGGAAAGTCAATGAAACCATTTACCAGAATAAGCGATGCCTCACTTTACTCTGACCTGATCCTTTTCTTGGGGAAAAAAATAGATGACATCCTCCTGATGGCTTCTTGACAGAGTTGATATAAAACAGACTGGAAAATAAGTCCTAGCCACTAAGTAGAAGTCCAAAGTAAAAGCAGAAAGAAATAGATGATTTTACCACCAGGGGGCGATAAACACTCCAACAAGCCCAAAAGGGTCTGTTCACGGTATTTCTCTTGTATTCTTTCTTTCTGGCGTCCTTGGGACCTTTTATATCCATGGGTAAGCATTGGCCTTCTTTATAGACTGGTACTGGAAAGAGAAACAGTGACAAAAAGTCCTTGAGATTGAAAGTGAGGAAGAGGGCCAAGGTGGTTTAAGTGAAGGAGTTAGGGAATTTAACCAAACATTTTACAGACTTAATGTGACCTTTGAAAGCCATACGTGAAGCTTAAAGACACATCAAGAAAAACACATTTTAATCCCTTTGTAGTCACGATTCTTGTGGTTACTATTTGCTATGGACTAAACGTTTGTGTTCCCTTCCAAAATTCATATGTAAAAACCCTAATCCCCAAAGTATTGGTATTTGGAGGTGGAGCTTGATAGGTGATTAGGTCATGAAGGTGGAACCCTCATTAATGGAATTAGTGCCCTTCGAAGAAGAGATGCGGGAAAGATGATCTATTCCTCCTAAGAGGACACAGAAGGAGGGTGTCTATCTGCAAACTAGGAAGAGTTTCTCATTAGGAACCAATTAACTGACACCTTGATCTTGGACTTCCCAGCCTCCAGAACTGTGAGAAATAAATGTTTGCTATTTAAGCCACCCAATCTATGGTATTTGTTACAGTCCTAATAGAGGAAGGCATGACTGATACTACTTGGCCCTTAGTTTTGCTATCTGAATTTTGAAACACTTGTCTTTTAAGGCCATAAATAGGTTTTTTTTAAAAATTATTATTATGAATTCTAGGTATGTTTTCCTAGTTTAATTTTATACTGTTCATTGACTGAATTAGTTTTAATGGAATTAAATTTGTAAAAAGTACATATTAGGGAGAAAAACCATAGACAAAAAGGTCATTCTTTTCAATTTGTTTCTAGTCAGACCTGTAGTTCTTAACCAGGGCACTCCCATTCTCCCAACACATGGGACATTTGGTGATGTTTGAAGACATTTTTGATTGTCACTATGTAGGAGAGGGGTATAGCTCCTAGTATCTACTAGGTAAAGGCCAGAAAAAAATATCTTACTTTGTGCAGGACATCTCTCCACAAAGAATCTGATTCAAAATGTCAATAGTACTGAGATTGAGGAACTCTAGTTCAGAGCAAGACAGATAAGGTAATACATCTTTTTTTTTTTTTTCTTTGAGGTAAATTGTATTAGTTTTTAAAGATGATACTCAGCTAAGATCTCCTGCTCCAGGACAAAGAAAACGTCATTCAGGGTAAGAATAAAGATGTGGTTGTTCCAAGGGGAGAAAGACCCCTATTAAGGGAACATGCAGGTAAGATGGCGGAAATGTCGTCAGTAATTTTGCCAAATCATGGAGAATAAAAGAAAAGTTAGAATTCTACAGATAGATGTGTCAGTTTTCAGAAAGGAAAAGGCAAATCCTGAGACATTGAAAGTGGAGTGGTATCAAGTAAAGAACCAATCAGTTATTATTAGCCTTTATCTTTCTTTACTTGGCCCAATGGGGCAGACATAGGAGAAGTGATTCGAGTGAACCTTAGTTTCTTACAATTCGTGTAGGGTAGGTGATCCCTTTTGGTAGATAAGTAACATTTCACTAAGCAATGGATTAATTTCATCTTGAACAGGAGTGTCTGGTTCCCATTGCAAGGTTTTGTAGTCTATTCCTATCTCATATTTTATCCAGTCTCAGATGAAAACTGCTGATCAAACTGAAAGTGATTTGGCAGGAGCAAGATCAAAAAGATTATTGCAGAAAAAGAAGCATATGCTAGTGGTGAAGGATAAAACTTTAACAAAGTCCTGAAAATCAGCAACATAAGAAGTTGAAGGAGAAGGAGCTGAGTAGAAGTTTATTTTGAAAACCACTGAAGTAATTTAATGAATCATAACTTCATGTTGAATTCAGGTTAACCCCAAAGTCTTTTGTCTGTGATAATAGATCAGAATGTTCAGAATTTAGACTGCTAAATCTTAGCTCAGGCCACACTGGGAAGAATGCATGTCAAGTATCTCATATCAAGAGACATACAGACAACCTGGAGTATCTGGGGAAGAATGGCTGTGCTGGTGAGGGCCTAGAAGCTGTGCCATGTGATGAACAATTGAAAAACTAGGAAAAGAGAAACAAGGGAGAGGTGAGGGAATTGTTTCAAACTACATTACAGGCTTTAGGGGAGGAGAATGTTTAGGCTTTTAGTGATTGCCCCAAAACAAGGACCTTTAGAAAGCTCAAGAAAGTAATTTGGGTTCAGAATAATAAACTGTTTAAAGATGAATGGGTTCCTTTGGTGGAATTCCTGTCACCAGAGGCTGGATAATGAAATAGTGTGGCTGTTTGTTTGTTTGTTTGTTTGTTTTCGAGGATGTTGAAACATCAAATAGCATGAGATGGATTTTAAATTATCTTCCAATTTAAGACTTAGTCATTTTTAGATCATCCGTTATAAGTATAAAGCCAAATATCTTTTAGGCTGGTCTGATTCCATTAATAAATATTAATGCTATCATATTGATTGTGAAGCAGTTTCAAATTCCCTAAAACAGGGTTTCTCTAAGTGTATGTAATGGGGAAGGGTCTCTTTGCATCTTATATACAAATTTTCATGAGCAAAATATTTAAGATTCTGGCATGTTACATTCTTAGAGAGCCACAGTGCATATTAGCATGTTAGAGGCTCTGAAAAGGATGCAGTTAAAAATAAAAGCAAGTCTTAAATTCCTTAGTGAAGTTGTCAGATTCCTCCATTATACCTTCCCTGATTTTTCGGCTTCAATGTCCATAACTGTCCTTATGAACCTTTCTCTCCAGCCAGCCAGTAAATCCTTCCTTGCCTTTTCCGCTCTTTGGATCTTGCCGTTTCCTTTATTTGGAAGATTTTAGTGCCTGTATCTGCCTAGGGGCTACCCTTCCTGAAGTCAAAGCCTAATGGAATCCCTTTCACTTCTGCACATCACAGTCTAAAAGTGGTGCATTTCATGAGGTTTACTTGTTGTCCTCTGATGTGTGTTACAACACCTGGTATCATGTTTATCACCAAGTAGGTATTCAATGAATCCTTCTAGAATTATTAATGGAGCCATAAGGCAATTCTATTCACTCATACTAGGTTGGTGTATATATTCTTAATATTAAGGGCATAGTCTGTTATAATCCCAAAGAACAAATGGAAAATGTTCATGTTAAATATACTTTTTTCTTTTTTTAGGCAAAGCATCCAAGTAGTCCATAGTGATTTTTTTTTTAACAAATTACTATCACCTAGTGACTCTTGTTTCAGACTAGATGAGTACCTCACAGATAAAGGGGTGGCTTTGAAAAGATTACTATAGTTCAGTGAATTAGCCCCGTTTTCAGTTTTAATTATTCTATTTTTTAATATTCGGTTTTTATTAGAGATTCATAGCTACCAGATAACTGGTTTCTCACCAGAGAATGGACTAACATAGTGATTTTGCTCTGTGAATAAATCTAGTGTATTCTAGGTCATCTGTCAACTTCATCTAGAAAGAGAGAACGGTTTTTGACTCAAGTTGTTTGAGATCTTGCCCTGGGAACCTACTTAAAACTCTCTAAACAACTGAAGTGACAGAGCTTAAGGCTGGCAATGATAATCCTTTTATAAATCTACAAGCAAGAACGATTTGCAAAAATATAATCAGTGCTTTCCTATCCCCACCCCACACCCCCAGCTTCTTTTTCCCCAGGAGAATGTAGTGAAAACTTCCCGAACCAGGTAGTTTCAACACCTAATCCAGAATCACAAATGGAATCACCTTAGCCATATTTATTTTTATTTTTTAAGGATTTTATTTATTTATTCATGAGAGACGCAGAGAGAGAGAGAGAGAGGCAGAGACACGGGCAGAGGGAGAAGCAGGCTCCACGCAGGGAACCCCATGTAGGACTTGATCCCGGGACTCCAGGATCACACCCTGGGCTGAAGGGAGGCGCTCACCCACTGAGCCACCCAAGCATCCCGTGACCTTAGCTATACAGAAATGGGAAGTCCATCCAAATGGAAGAGATACCACAGAAAGGGCATATTTTCAAATAAGCATGTTGAAATGCTTTACCAAATGAGTTCTGTGTGTAATAATTTCCTTCCCTAATAGAATTTTGTCTAGTACCTCTCTCAAAATTTCATCCTCCACATTGTGTAACTTAGAGCTCAAGTCTGTAATTAGAGAGATTAGTTTTCTAATGAACAACAGTTATTATTAACTAAAATTATCCTAAAGTTTGAATTAAGAAAAAGGTGAAGGTATTTATTTAGAAAATGTTTCATCCATCTCAAAGAACTTTTTTATTGAAATAAAGCTAGAAAATAATTGAAGTTTAAAAAAATTAAAAAGTTCATGCATATAGAATATATACACTGTCTTTTCTTCAAAAAGAATTCATTGAACAATTACTTAGTAGATCTTATTTTTCCTTTTATCTTCTTTATCTATGGCATAATACCAGGATTAAGGAGCATAATTGTAATTAGCTTACCATTTCATAGCCCTTTAGTGGTTAATATCAAATCCCTGAAAAGCTGTGATTCAGTATCCAGAAATGTCTAGTCAAAAGCCAAGTGCACCAAAGGTAAACAGAAATAGAAAGAAAATTACTTTGTTTTCACTGAGTAATGAAATAAATCTTCTACAAAGATGTACAAATGAAGAAATTCAGAGTTCAATTCTAACGCTTTGAAATATTTTACCATTTATTTCTTTCCTGAAAGCTTTTAGCCAGAAATTCATTTATTTTTCCAGATGAGAAGTGGAGGTGTAGGGCAGCCTGGGTGGCTCAGTGGTTTAGAGCCCCTTCAGCCTAGGGTGTGATCCTGGAGACCTGTGATGGAGTCCCACATGGGGTTCCCTGCTTGGAGTCTGTTTCTCCCTCTGCCCATGTCTCTGCCTCTCTCTGTCTCTCTCTGTGTCACTCATGAATGAATAAATAAAATCTTCAAAAGAGAGAGAGAGAGAGAGAAGTGGAGGTGTGCTGTGCCCTACTCAATTGCTCTTATCATATGATCAAGTTTTATTTTTTATTTATTTATTTTTTTTTGATCAAGTTTTAATTAAAGATTTTAGGTAAGGAAAATCCAAGCATCAGAAAAAGACATTTGTGTCTTTTTAAAAAATATTTATTTTATTTATTTATTCATGAGAGACATACAGAGAGAGGCAAAGACATAGACAGAGGGAGAAGCAGGCTCCACGCAGGGAGCCTGATATGGGACTCGATCCCAGCACCAGGATCATGCCCTGAGCCAAAGGCAGACACTCAACCACTGAGCCATCCAGACATCCCCATTTGTGTCTTTCAACATGCAACATCTAAGGCAATTGCTACTTAGGCAGTTAGGGCTTCTTCTCTTTGCCTCCGTGGAATGGCTGATTATTTACCCTCATCATTCTTCCACTTGCTTATTAGCCTGAGCAACTCTCCCGGTGCTTCTCTATTTTTTCTGACTCTTCTATCCACCTTCCTTTAAGCAACTTATTAGGCATGCTTCACATCTGGCTGTCTCTATGCTTTTTTTTTTTTTTTTTTTTTTTGATAAACACGTGAATTCCAAGTGTAGGAGAGGAAAAATTTTATTCTTTATCCTATTAGATTCAATACCTAGGGCTATGCAAATTAAACTGCCAAAAGGCAAGTTAATAGGAGAAAAAGCATACAAATTATATTTAATGTTAATATTTTAATTTTTACATTTAGATGGCATTCTCACAGAAAGGAAAGTGAAAAGCCCAAAGAAGCAGTGAAGCCCATGAGTGTATATACCATTTTAAAGAAGAGTGACAAATCTGTGGAAAAGTTTCAATACAACAGAAAAGGGCTTCTAGGAGTGGTAACTTGTGATGAAATAAATAGATGAGGGAAATTCATGGAAGGTAAGGGTTATTTCAATAAGGTTTGCTAACGAGATTCAAGCTGGTGCTGTCTCCAGTGATGAGTTGAACTCATGTTCGTGGTGTTGAGTGAGGAGAGATACCTTCAGAAATGGAAATCTATGCCCCACCTTTAGGCAGAAAGTGGAAGGCAGCTTTCCTATGCTGTTTTTCAGCTGCCTTCAGTTCAAAATAATTCTCATGCCAAAAAGACATATATTGGGATGGCATATTTGTTTTTAATTTAAAATAAATTAATTAACATATAGTGTATTATTAGTTTCAGAGGTAGAGTTTAGTGATTCAGTAGCTGCACACAACACTCAATGCTCATTATATCAGGTTAATGCCCCTCACCCAGATGGTATATTCTGATTGCCTTCCCACGCTTTCCTGGGAGGTCACTTTGACTGAGACACATTCCTGTATTCATATCTAACCAGTGCTCTACTTAGCTTAGTGAAGAAGGTCTTTGGGACATAGGTAGGGCAGAGCTTCCAGCCTCTCAGGATCAATATAGGTCTGGGCTCACATTCATATGCGCCCCCTCTCCCTACACCTACCAGGTCTTGTTTGTCCCAGTACCTACACTCCAAATACATGGTCCTGGACTGCTTTCTCTTGTTCTGCATGGCCTAGGGCACTCCTACGGGGTCTTATCCTGGGAATGAGCCAGAGCATTCCTCTGCTTTTTTTTTTCTTTTAAGATTTTATTTATTTATTCATGAGAGACACACACACACAGAGAAAGAGAGAGAGAGAGAGAGGCAGAGACACAGGCAGAGGGAGAAGCAGGCTCCATGCAGGGACCCTGACGTGGGACTCAATCCTGGGACTCCAGCATCACTCCCTGGGCTGAAGGCGGCGCTAAACCGCTGAGCCACCCAGGCTGCCCATTTCTCTGCTGTCTTTCCAGTGTATCCCTATGATGGCATAAAGTATCCATCATGCTTCCTCAGAACTTTCCTTTTTAATTCTTAGCCATCTTCCTCCCCCCACCCGTCCTCCTGCTCCTTTATGTTTTTTTTTTTTTCATTTTATCCCAGTAAGTTCTGCATCTTTCAAAATAAAAGCTTCAAGTTTCAAATGTATTATTTTTTCTCATGTGGGCTTCAGGAACACTTTTTGGATATTAAAGAATTTAAATGTTATTCTTTCTCTTTGAAGCTATAACAATACTAAATTATGATACTGTGGTTGCTGATAGATGACTTAGTGGTTTATATACAAGGAAGTTGAGAGTAGAAAAGCATGAAAATAGATATTAAATTGCTATATACTTTGTTGACAAAATAAAAGCCACTACTTGGAATCCACCTCTTCTCACTCCATATATCAAACCTACAGCCTTGCTTAGATCTTTCTCCACTGTCTTCCTTTATATATATATATAGTATATGTATGTATATATACATACATATACATATGTATATGTATAGGAGGAGCTACCTCTAGCTCCTATCAAAGGTACATGTTACTTTTCTGCTTTTGCTTATTAGTGGACTTCATTCTTGAAATTGTGTCCTCTCTTTTCTGCATTACCAAACTCCCCCTTTGTTAGATTTTTCCTATTTGCATACAGACATGATTATATCTTAGAATTGTAGCCCTTCCATCTCATATTATCCTCCACCATTTCCTGTTCCTTTCCCATCAGTATATCTTGAAAAGGAAATGTGACCATTCTGTTTCCACTTCTTCATCGCCCATTCTCAAGCTCCACTGGAACTGGTCTTGTCAAGATTCATGATAACCTACAATGGCCAGAGCAAAGAACACTTTCTGCCTTCCAGTTACTTGATCTCAGATCAGCAGTTGATCTAATTGTTCATTGCCACATTTTTTCTAGTTAATATCCCTTGACATCATAGTCCCAGCCAAGGGATGAGCCTTTGTGGTTCTTCCTTATGTGCTTGAACTTTAAACTTTGGAGTCTTATGAGGCATTCTCTTCTCTCTCTCTTGTTCCCCTCCCTTCTCTGCTGTTCTCTCCTACCTCCTTTTTCTCCCCTGAACTACTTGCCTGCTTTGCTTCCTTACATAAAATTTCTTTGTAGGTGAGCTCATCCACATTCATGGCTTTAAGCAACATTCTATATACATTCTACAACAGTGAGGACTGTGTCTCTTACTGTTACTAGTGCCCCACTGTCTATTGCAATGCCTGGAAAGTAGTAGGTTCTTGTGTTAGTTAGCTCAGGCTGCCATAACAAAATACTATAGACTGGGTGGCTTAAACAACATTAGTTCATTTTTCAGTTCTAGAGGCTGTGAAGTCTAAGGTTAAGGGACCAGCAAAGTTGGTTTCATTCTGAGGCCTCTTCTCGTGGCTTGTAGGCAGGTACCATCTCCCTGTGTGTGCATATGACCTCCTCTTTGTGCTGGTGCTGAGAGATAAGCTCTCTGGCATCTTTTTTTTTTTTTTTTATAGTAGTACCAGTCTCATCAGATCAAGATCCCATCTGACTTTATCTAACCCTTTTTACCTCCCAAGGGCCCCATTTCTAAATACTATCACATTGGGGATTGGAGCTCCAAGATACGAATTTTGGAGGAATAAAAACATTCAATCTGTAACAGCTCTTAACAAATACTTTCGAATAAACTGTTGACTATTTAAATTTATTTATTTATATTTACTGGTGAATTTCCTTCCTATTTCTATTGAAATATAATTGAAAAAAAAACATATACTGTGCAGATTTAAGATGTACATGTTAATTTGATACATTTATATATTGTACTATAATTGCCATTGTAGTTATAATTAGCACCTCTATCATGTTACTTAATTATCACTTCTTTTTAGTGGAATAATTAAGTTCTAGTCTCTTAGCAACCTAGATGATAATAATACAATATTGTTGTCTATGTTTACTGTATTTTGTATTAGATCTCTAGAGCTTATTTACTACTCATTACAGGCTTGTACCCTTAAACAGCATCTGTTCTATCCTCCCTCCACCTTCATCCCCTGGTATCCACTATTTTCTTCTTTGTTTCTACAGAATTGGCTTTTAGATTCTACATATGAATGATACAATACAATATTTGTCTTTATCTGTCTGGCTTATTTCACTTAGTATAATGTCCTCAAAGTCTATCTATGTTGTTGCAAATGACTAGATGCCCTTCTCTGGCAGAATAATATTACAATAATATGTAATACATAAATATAGTAGTAGAAGATATATACTACATCTTTTTTGTCCCTCATCTCTTGATGGGCAAGACGGTATGGCATTGGCATAAAAGTAAATACATAGATCAGTGGAACCGAATGGAAAGCCCAGAATTAAGTCCCTGCATATATAGTTAACTAATATTTGACAAGGGAGCTAAGAACACAAAGGGGGAAAGGATAGTTTCTTCTACAGATGGTACCAGTAAAACTGGATAAACACATGCAGAACAATAAAATTGGACCCCTGTTTTACACCGTTCACAAAAATTAACTCAAAATATATCAAAGACTTAAACATAAGACCTGGTATACTATAAATTTCGTAGAAGAAAACATAGGGAAGAACTTCCTCAATATTGGATTTGGCAGTGATTTATTGGCATGACACTGAAAGTACAAACAACAAAAGCAAAATCAACAAGAGAGACTACATCAGAATAAAAAGCTGTGCAACAAAAGAAATAATAAAATGAAAAGGGAGTCTACAGAATGGGACAAAATATTTGCAAATCATGTGTCTGATAAGGGATTAATGTCCAGGATATATGAGGAACTCCTATAACTCAATAGCAAAAACAAAACAAAACAAAAAACAAAACTAAAATTCAAATAACACAATTTAAAAATGGGCAAAGTACATAAATAGACCTTTTTTTTCCAAAAAAGATAGAGAAATAGCCAACAGATGCATTGAAGGGTGTTCAACACTACTGACCATCTGGGAAATGAAAATCAAAATCTCAGTAAGGTATCACTTCACACCTATTAGAATGGCTAGTATCAAAAAGACAAGTGATAATAAATGGTGGTGAGGACATGGAGAAAAGGCAACCCTTATGCATTCTGGGAATGTAAATTGGTACAACCACTATGATAAACAGGGTGGAGGTTTCTTAAAAAACTAAAAATAGAATGACTATATGATTCAGCAATCCCACTTCTGGGTATATATCCTAAGGAATGAAAAAAAGTTATAATGTTAAAGATATATCCCCATATTCACTGCAGTATTATTTAGAGTAGCCAACAGATGGAAACAACCTTAAGTGTCCATGATGGATGAGTGGATAAGGAATTTGTTATCTATCGATTGATCCGTCATGCAATATTATTCAGCCTAAGTAAGAAGGAAATCCTGCCATTTTCTGCAACATGGATGAACTTACAGAGCATTATGCTAAATGGAATAAATCAGATAAAGACAAATACTCTATCATGTCACTCATAAATGGCATCTTTTTTTTTAAGGTTTTATTTATTCATCTAAAAAAGAGAGACAGCAGTGCGAGAGAAGGAGCATGAGCTGGGGGGAGTGGCAGAGGGAGAGGAAGAAGCAGGCTCCCCACTGAGCAGGGAATTCAATATGGGGCTTCATCCCAGCACTCTGGGATCATGACCCAAGCCAATGGCAGATGTTCAACCAACTGAACTGCCCAGATGCCCCTCATTTGTGGAATCTTAAAAAAAGTACCAAACTCATGAAAACAGATAATATTTTGGTGGTTACCAGGGGCAGGGTGTGGGAGAAATGGGTGGTCAAAGTGTACACACTTGGAGTTTATAAGATGAACAAGTTTTGGAAATCTAATGTACATACAGTATGATGACTATAGTTACCAATTACTGTATTATATTATAATACTTGGAAGCTGCTAAGAGAATAAATCTTAAAATTTCTTACTATTTGCATACATTTAAAAAAGATAACTATGTGAGGTGATGCATGTCATCTGAACTTAAGGTAACATTTCACTATATATATATTTTATTTATATTATAAATATATTTTACATATAAATATATATATATATATAATTATGTCATATACTTTAAACTTATAGAATAACATTTGTAAATTCTATGTCCAGAATGCTAGGGCAAAAAGGATGATTTAAGTGCAGTTTTTGAGATTTATGCTTCCTTTTAAAATGTGTTTGAATCTGGTCTTGCAAAGTCTTTAAATACTATATTGGTCTTTCTTTCTTCTTGAGGTCCATGGATGACTTAGATATAAAAGCCAATATAGCTTTATTATGAATATGAAGTTCTGAGTAATCCTACACAGTGTAGGGTTGATAATGTTGATAATTTGGACCAATAATTAATTATTTGTTGAGGGGAGATATGGGGATGAGGAAGGTTGTCCTGGGCAAGGTAGCATGTTTAACATCATCTCTGATCCATTGGATGCCAGTAACACACGTCCAGTCCCTTGTTTTGATCATCACAAATTTATTCAGACACTGTCAGTGCTCAGAAAGAGTGGTGGTGGCAGCAAATTGTCTCCCACTCTCCCACTGAGAACCATGATACTAAAGGATATTCTTCTCAGAAAAACTGGCCTAAGAATCAAAAGTTTCTTTTCTCTGTTAGAGTTCATTCAGCTCAAAATTGGCCTTCTCCCACAATACTTTTTCACTATACTCTAAATTCATTATTCCCTCCTTATCTATTTAGCGCTTTTTCAGACTTTGTTTACCATTATGTAAATACTTCTCAGATTTTTGTTGTCGTTGTTTTAATATGCATATATTATTTTTCCTAATGACCTTTGACTTTGTGGAGATCAGGAACCATTAAATTCTTTTTATTTAATTTCGTGAAGAAGGGAGGCACAGAAGGGAGTCTTTTTTTTTTTTTTTAAGATTTATTTATTCATGAGAGACATAGAGAGAGAGGCAGAGACACAGGCAGAGGGAGAAGCAGGCTCCTTGCAGGGAGCCTCATGCCGGACTCTATCCCCTAAGCCCCAGGGATCACACCCTGATCTGAAGGCAGATACTCAATCACTGAGCCACCCAGGTGTCCCTGAAGCAAGTCTTTAACTAGCAAAAGCAAGTGTAAAAGTATCTACCAAAGATCTGAGCTCACCTTATCAAGTGTGAAGTTATAAATTAGCATGCAAAATGTCATGTTGTAAGAGACCCTTCACATTTTCCCCTTTAATTGTGGAAGTTGATTAATTTTATTAGACTATTTTAATTGCTTTTCACTCCAATCAAGTGTACTTTGGAAAGGTTTAATGTTAGAACTATCCACCTATGCTATTTCAATAGAGAAAAATAGATGTGTGGGTGTTGTTTTAAATTCAGGCACAATAGATTGTGTCTGAGTGAGTAGAGGTTATTGGTTTTTAACCTGGTCTTAATTTGGGAAGTTAAATTATACAGCTCTGAAAATAGGAGTAGGTAATGGAAAGACAAGCACACTTAAAATGTGAAAGGAGTTGGATATGATTCTTCCCTGTTCTGCCCTGGGAAGTCCCTCTGAAGTCACAGGGAGGTCCCTGAACCCAGCTGGGACAGGAGCAGCCTTGAGACTTCCATGGAGACATCCACTTGGATGGCTGTAAAGTGGGGCCAGTGAACTCATTCCTAATAACCAGTCAACTCCTTTTAGTTCATTTTCCAGGGCAAGATTAGATCATGTTGGAAACCTTACCAAATAACCTTATAAAAAGAGATGAACTCACTCCCAATTTTCATCAGGTTTTGAAGCAAAACCATAAAAACCACTATCCCACCTCAGGCTACTGGAAACAAATTTGCATTTCATTCTCAGGAACAGAAATATCTCTAGGCAAATATTTCAGTGAGGGGAGTGCCTGTGTTTCTTACCTTCTCAAGAAACCACTTTGTCGGGTACTTGATCTGGAGACCAATATAGCCCAGTAGCCCATTATTGCCATGCAGACTGGATGAGGTTTAAAAGCAATTTGGAAGATTTATGTTCCTCATTTTGAGAAGAGTCAGAGCTCTTTCAAACTCATTCTTCCAATGAAGAATTGATATGATTTGATCACAGCCAGTCCTTCAGGTAGCCTATGTGCTGGATCTTTTTCTTTAAGAATTCACAGTAACTTTTCCAATGGAAACTTCCTCTAAATGTAGCACTTCTTTGATTTACCAGGCATTGTGTGACGTGATGAAGGCACTTGTTTGCTAAGTGTCATAAGGACCAGTGAATCTAAAGGGCAAAGATCAGGTGGCTAGACATCCAGAGGCTTTTATTCACACTAACACTACTTTATTGACACTTACATTCAGTAAAATACATGCAACTTCAGCATATAGTTCAATGAATTTTGACCTGTGTACATCCCTGTCACCCAGATCATAAAGAATATTTCCACCACCTCAGAAAGTTACTTTGCATTGATTAATGAGTCCACCTTCCCTCAAAAGTCAACTAGTACTCTGAGTTTTTATCACCATGATGATTAGTTTTGTTTTCTTCTTGAACTTCATACAAGTGGAATAATGCACTATGTACTCTTTTTGGGGGGTGGGGTGGGGGGTCTGGCTTCTTTGACTTAGCATGATATTTGTGAGATTTATCTATGCCACTGCATGCATTTGTTGTTTGTAACTATTTATTGCTGAGTTGTATTTCACTGTATGAATATATCACATTTAGTTGACCCATTTTCCTGTAGACTTCTTTTTTTTCAGTTTGGAGTTCTTATGAATAGTGCTGCTATGAGCATTCATGTATGTACAGGTCAGTTTGTAGAATTCATGTACTCATTTCTCCAGGACAAATGCCTAAGAGTATAATAATTTAGTCATAAAGTAAGTGTGGCTTTATTAGAAACTGCCAAACATTTTCCCAAAGTGATTGTATTATTTTACATTCTTGAACCAGTAATGCATGAGTTCTGGTTGCTCCATATCTTCATCAATACTTGGTATTATCAATTTTTGATGGACACAAAGTGTTTAATCTCCAGTGCCCATTCTACTATAGATAGTAGTGTCTATGAACAAAATGAAAGAGAGTGGGAAAGGAACTTTTAAAATGTATTAAATGAGGAGAAGTTTCCATTTGCCTGACTCATCTTCTACACCTTGTTTTAAAGGACGTTTCTTGGTTTCCTATTTGTAATACTGAAAGTGACTGTTGACTGATAAACATTGCTTTCTGCTTCAACTCTAGAGCATAATTCTAACTCCAGCTCTCTTCTTTCTGCTCAGAACCTATTAGCTTATTTTGCTCCCATGTAGGTCCACATATGTTCAACTTAAGAAAAATTCCTAGACACCTACTATTAAATTTATGTGTTATAAATTAGAAGAAACTTACTAGTACAGCAATAAATTAAATGGGATTAAAAAATATTCCCCAATCAGTTCCCATTGATAACAAGGGAATTTGCTGTTAATTGAAAGATAATCTATTTTTAATTCTGAATATATCATATGCTATACCAGTATTTATTTCAAAAGGTACTTATTTCAAATTGTAAGTTGGTAGGGAAAAATAGCAATCCCTTTCTTTATCTTTTACTTTTCATTTTGAAATAATTGTAGTCTTATGAAAATCTTCAAAAACTTTGAAGATTCCTCTATCTCCTCAGTCAGATTCACCAAATTCAAATATTTTATCACATTTGTTTTATCATTTTCTTTACCTATCTCCATACATATTAATATTTTTTCTGAAAATTTTGAGAGTAATATATATAATACTCCTTTTCTCCTAAATATTTGTTTATTTCCTAAAACTAGGGTATTCTTTTACACAATTACACTGCAGTTATGAAAATAAAGAAATGATAATTCATAAAATAGTAGTTTCTAATAGTAGATTCTAATTGTTCACATTTTGCCATTTGTTTTAGTGATTTTGTTTTATGGCAAAATAGAGTTTTCCTTATCCAGGATCCAGCCTAGGATAACTTGTTGAAATGACTGGTTCTGTCTCTTTTTTTTTCTCTTAATGTGGAACAATTCTACTGTCTTTCTTTTATCATCTTGGCATTTTTGAGGAATGTGAATAATTGCTTTTGTCTTTCAATTTGGGTTTGTCTAATATCTCCCCATAATTAAATTTATGTTATAATTGGTGGAAAAAAGCCACAGATGGTATATTGTGTCCTTCTCAGTGTGTCATATTAAGAAGGCAAATGCATATTTTGCCAAATATTGGTAATACCTTTGATCATTTGTTTATGGTCATGAATGCCAGGTTTCTCCATACTAAAGTTAGTCTTTCCTCTTGGTAATTAATAAATGTCTTGAGGCAAAATCCTTGAGGCCATATAAATATCCTGTTGTTCATCACCCAATAGACTTATCACCCATCAATGATATTTTCTTGAGACTACTATTACTAAGTTTATTTGCTAAATGTTGAATTATTATATCTTTTATATCTTCCACATTTGCTACTTGGTATTCTATTCTAAGGAAGCATTCTTTCTTCCTCTTCACTTATTTGTTTTTTCTTCATTTTTATGTGAACTCATAGATTCTTACTTTATGCTGTGGATTATGATTTTTGTTATCACTACTTCTTTTAATGGTCAAACTATCCTAAATCCTTTGATGATTTTATTCTTGAAACTATGGTGAAATAATATGCTTTACATTAAACTGTCATCATTATATGCTGGGTAACTGAGCCATTTAGGTGAATGAAAAAGAAATTAATACATAATAAATACATAGATAACTGAAATAGATTTTAAAATATTTTACTTATTTATTTATTTTTAAATATTTTATTTATTTGTTCATTAGAGATACACAGAGAGAGGCAGAGACATAGGCAGAGGGAGAAGCAGACTCCCCATGGACCTCTATCCCAGGACCCCAGGATCACTACCCAAGCCAAAGGCAGACTTTCAACCACTGAGCCACTCAGGTGCCCAAAGATCTTATTTATTTATCTGAGAGAAAGACAGCAAGAGAGAGCATGAGCTGGAGGTGGAGAGAGGGAGAGGGAGAAGCAGACTCTCTACAGAACAGGGATCCTTAACAAGGGGCTCAGTCCTAGGATCCCAGGATCATGACTTGAGCTGAAGGCAGATGCTTAACTGACTTAGCCACCCAGGTGCTCTGATAACTTAAATAGATTTTATTCAATAGATTTTCTATTCTATTAAAATAAAGTCTGTTAGACAGAATAATGTCACCCCAATGTATGTCAATGCATTAATATCCTAAACATTGGAATATGTTAACATTGCATGGCAATAGAGATTTTGCAGATGGAATTAAATTTGCTAATCATCTGACCCAAAAAAGATCATCTTGGATTGTTTGGGTGGGCCCAGTGTAATCTGATGGGCCTTTTTAAACAGAAGAGGAGGGGGCCAGAGTCAGAGAGAGATGAGACATGAGAAGTAATCCACTTGCCATTGCTAGCTCAGAATATGAAAGGGGCCATAAGCCAAGGAGTGTAAGGGGCTTCTAAGAGACAGCTCAGTTGACACCTGACAAGGAAATGGGGACCTCAGACCTAAAACCTTCAGACAGACTTCTGTAAATACCTGCATGAGCAAGAAAACATATTTTCCCCTGAGACCCTCCAGAAAGGATTGGTAGTCTCAATTTTAGCCTAGTGAGACCATGTCACACTTCTTACCTATAGAACCAGAAAATAATATATTTTTTGTTTTTCTTAAGCCACTAGGGTTGTGACAGTTGCTTATTACAGCAATAGAAAACTAATACATGGACTCTGTGACCACACATGGTCTATGGTCCCATCTATACAATTAGTTATATATTCTCACCCTTTCTCATTTATTCACTCTGTCTCTTTTTCTATGTATCTCTCTTCCTCCTTTCTGTTTCAATCCCTTTCTACTATGTCTTGGTTTTCTCCTGTGTGTGTGTGTGTGTGTGTGTGTGTGTGTGTGTGTACGCATGCACATTACTTAAAGCGGCTAATGAATAAAACCTAAACTCTTGCTGTGGAAACCAAGAAGATAGTAACATGGTAGTAGAAAGCCAATAAACACAAATTAGCAGCAGGAGATCTTTGAACTTTTGAAAGCTGCACTCCTAACCTTTCTGTTATTTGCAGTGTGTTTTTGCTGCTTCCTTAGGGGAATCACCTAAAATGGTTTTGACTTGAGTATTACATAAAATATCTCCAAAGAGTTGTTTTGCCAAGCCACACATAACATGTTAATATTTTTCTCAAAAGACTTTAACGTAGCAATCAGTCTTCTTAAAAAATAGCATGTTTCCCCCTATAACTTGGCTTCATCTTTGAAGCTTGTGGTAAACATAATTAAATAGTCTGGAACAGATTTGAATACTTAATGGCATGCTGGACAGAAGCCAGTACTTATTCTAGGTGAGACTGGTTGGTTGGGCAGGTATCTCTAACTTTGTGTAATTACCATATTCTAGAGAAGTTGTGGTCAAATTATATTTTCATAAATAAAACCACCTTTTAGAATGATGAGTGGAGTTTGCTGTATGAAGAGATCTTATGGTGAATTGTTTGTGAACCATCAGTTCATAATGTGGGGGTATGTGTGGTGGAGGGGATGGTTCCAGGTAGTTTCACTGTACAAATATACCTCAGAGAAATTGCAGGTTCACTTCCAGACCACCACAATAAAGCAAATATTGCAATAAAGTGAGTCAGATGAAGCTTTTGGTTTCCCAGTGCATATAAAAATGATGTTATACTGTTGCATTTCTATATACTAATAACGAAAGAGCGAAAAGGGAAATTAAGAAAACAATCCCCTTTACAATTGCACCAAAATAATAAAATACCTAGGAATAAACTTAACCAAAGAGGTGAGAGACCTGTACTCTGAAAACTATAAAACATTGATGAAAGAAATTGAAGATGACACAAACAAATGGAAAGATATTTCATTCTCATGGATTGGGAGAACAAATGTTAAAATGTCCATACTGCCCAAAGCAACCTATAGATTTAATGCAATTCATAGCAAAATATCAATGGCATTTTTCACAGAACTAGAACAAAGTATTCTATCCCAAAATTTGGGGAACCACAAAAGACCCACCAAATAACCAAAGCAATCCTAAAAAAGAAGAACAAAGCTGAAGGTATTACAATCCCAGATTTCAACATGTACTACAAAGCTGTAGTAATCAAAACAGTATGGTACTGGTGCAAAAATAGACACATAGATAAATAGAACAGGATAGAAACCCATCATTATATGTTCAACTAGTCTTTGACAAAGGAGGCAAGAATATGCAATGGGGGAAAAGACAGTCTTTTCAACAAATGGTATTGGGAAAATGGGACAGCTACATGCAAAGTAATTAAACTGGACCATTTCCTTATACTAAACTCCAAAATAAACCCAAAATGGATTAAAGGCTTAAATATGAGACCTGAAACCATAAATATCCTAGAAGAGCACAGGCAGTAACCTCTCTAACATTGGCTGTAGATATGTCTTCTGAGGCAAGGGAATCAAAAGCAAAAAATAAACTATCAGGGTGACATTAAAATGAAAAGCTTCTCCACAGCAAAAGAAACAGAAGCAAAGCTACAAAGTACCTACTGTATGGGAAAGATATTTGCAAATGACATATCCAATAAGGGGTTACTACCTAAAATATATAAAGAACTTAACTCAATACCTATAAACCAAATAATCGAATAAAAAATGGGCACCAGACATGAACAGACATTTCTCCAGAGAAGACATACAGATGGCCAGCAAACATATGAAAAGATGCTAAACGTCACTTATCATCAGGGAAGTGCAAATCAAAACCCCAGAGAGATAGCACCTCACAGTTATCTGGCTAAAATTGAAACACAAGAAACAACAAGTATTGAAGAGGATGTGGAAAAAGGAAACCCTTGTGTACTATTGGTAGGAATGCAAACTGGTACAGCCACTGTGGAAAACAGTATGGAGGTTCCTCAAAAAATTAAAAATAGAATTACCATATAATGCAATAATTCCATTACTGAGTATTTGCCCAAAGAATATGAAAACTGATTCAAAAGACAGAGACACCCCTATGTTTATTAAAGCATTATTTACAATAGTCAAATTATGGAAGCAACCCAAGTATTCATCAGTAATGGATAAAGGAGATGCAGTGTGTGCATATGTGTATAACAATGTTATAAAAAAGAATGAAATCTTGTCACTTACAACATGGGTATGATCCAGAGGGCATAATGCTAAGTGAAATAAACCAATCAAAGAAAGACAAATATGACTTCAGTCATATGTGAATTTTAGAAACAAATTAAAAAAGAGAAAAACCAAAAAATAGACTCTTAACTACAGAGAACAAACTGATGGTACCAGATGGGAAGTGGATGGAGGGAATGGATAATATTGGTGAAGAGAATTAAGAGTACACTTACTGTGATCAGCAGTGAATAATCTACAGAATTTTTCAATCACTATATTGCATCCCTCAAACTAATATAACACCATATGTTAGTTATACTGGAATTAACATTTTAAAAAGTTATATTTATACTATATTGTAGTCTTTTAAGTGTATAATAGCATTATGTCTAAAAAACAATATGTATACCTAATATTTTATTGCTAAAAAATGCTAACCATCATCTGAGATTTTTAGTGAGTCCTATTCTTTTTGCTGGTGGAGAGCCTTGCCTTGATGTTGATGGCTGCTGATTGATCAGGATATTGGTTCTGAAGGGTGGAGTCACTCTGGCAATTTTAAAAAATAAGATGATAATGAAGTTTGCTACATTGATTGACTCTTCCTTTCATGAACAATTTCTCTGTAGTATGTGATACTTTTTGATAGCATTTTGCTCACAGTAGAACTTCTTTCAGAATTGGAGTCCATTCTCTCAACCCTGCTGCTGCTTTATCAAGTTAGGTTATGTTCTTTTTTTTTTTTTTTCTATTGTTATTTCAACAGTCTGCATGGTATCTTTACTAGGAGTACATCTCAAGAAACCCCATTCTTTGCTTATCCATAGAAGCAATTCATCATCCACTTAGTTTTATCATCAGATTGCAGCAATTCAGTCACATCTCACACTCCACTTCTAATTCTAGTTCTCTTGCTGTGTCCATTTCATCTGCAGCCTTGAACCCCCCAAAGTCATCCATGAGGGTTGGAATCAACTTCCTCTAAACTCCTGTTCTGGCAGCCCAGGTGGCTCAGCGGTTTTGCGCCGCCTTCAGCCTAGGGCGTGATCCTGGGGTCCCGGAATGGAGTCCAACGTCGGGCTCCCTGGCATGGAGCCTGCTTCTCCCTCTGCCTGTGTCTCTTCCTCTCTCTCTCTCTCTCTCTCTCTCTCTCTCTAGCTCATGAATAAATAAATAAAAATCTTTAAAAAATATTGCTATTTTGACCTCCTCCCATAAATCACAAATTTTCTTAATGGCATCTAGAATGGTGGCTCTTTTTTTCCAAAAGGTTTTTAATTAACTTTGGCCAGATCTATCAGAGGAAATCGGTATCTATGGCAGCTATGGACTGATGAAATGCATTTCCTAAATAATACGACTTGAAAGTTGAAATTATTCCTTGATCCATGGTTGCAGAATGTTGTATTAATAGGCATGAAAAAAAAACCCCATTAATTTCACTGTACTTCTCCATTAGAGCTCTTAGATGACCATGTGCATTGTCAATGAGCAACAATAGCTTGAAGGGATTTCTTTTTCTGAGCAGTAGGTCCCAGAGTGGGCTTAAAATATTTAGTAAACTAAGATGTAAGCAGATGTGCTGTCATCCAGGTGTTGTTCTGTTTATAGAGCACAGGCAGAGAGATTGAGCATAATTCTTAAGGGTCCTAGAATTTTCAGAATGGTAACTGAACATTGGCTTCAAATTGAAGTCACCATTTGTGAAGACACTGTAATAGCCCCAGGGGAGAGGTCCATGTGGTAAGGAATGGAGTCCTCTTACCAATAGGCAGTGAGTTGAGATCTGTAGCCAGCTTCCATGTAAATGAGCCATCTTGAAAGCTTATTTTCTTTCCAGTCTCAGTCAAGCCTTTCGATGATTGCAACCTCATGAGAAAGCCTTAGTGACCCAACTAAAGTGTTCCCAGATTCCTAACCCTCAGAAACTATGTGAAATAATAAATATTTGTTATTATCAGCTGCTAAATTTTAGAAGTATTTGTTACATAGTGATAAATTTTATACTTTGTATAAATGGAACCATATTCAGGTCCTTTTGCATCTGGCTTCCTTCACACAATATTATATTTTTGATACTCTTCCAAGTTGTTTTGTGAAGTAGTAGTTTCATGATCTCCCACTGCTGTACAGTATTTTGTTGTATAAATACATGGCAACCTATTGCTACTCTATTATTGACTGGCATTTGTATTGTTTCACTTTTCAGTTTTCCGTGGATATACATTTTTGCTCATTTCGATACCTTTTTGTAAGTACTTCTCTATGTTACATGTCTGTAAGTAGAATTTCTGGGTCATAAGTTACATATATAATATAATTATATTTATATTTTCTGAGGTGATTTTATTAATCTGCACTTCCACCAGTTATGGGTAAACCCCATATTCCTAGAATAAAACCAGGTTGATTATAATGTATCTTCTGAATTTGGATCTCACTGAGTATGGGCTTTAAATATTTTGTTTAAATTTTTGAACCTATGCTTAGAGAAATTGGCTTGCAACTTTCCTCTTATAACTGTCCTTTTCAGGTTTTGTTATCAAAGTTATGCTGGTCTCGGAAAACTGGTTAGGAAATAGCTGTCTTTGCTTATTCTCTTAACAAGTTTGTCTAAAATTGGACCTGTTTCTTCCTTAAATATTTATACAATTTTCTGGTAAAAGTATCTACCCTGGAATTTCTTTGTGGGAAGGTTTTAAAATACAGATTTAAGTTATTTAACAGACATGGGATTATTTAAATTTTTAAATTCTCTTTATATATTTTTGTATGTTGTATTTTTCTGGGCACTATTACATTTCTCATACATTTTAAATGTATTAGAATAATACTTTTAATGCTATAGAATATGTGCAGCTAACTCCTTTTTGTTTCTGATGTTCGTAATTTCTACATTTTCTCATAATTCTTACCAGGAGTTTATTATCCTTTTCAAAGAAACAATTTTTCTTTGTTAATTTTTTCTATTATATAGTTGTTTTCTATTTAATTGAATCCAACTTTTATCTTTATTATTTCTTAAATTCTTTTTTCTTTTTGCCTAATTTGCTATTATTTTTAACTTTTTAAAAATGTTTTATTTTAGAGATAGAGTGAGAGAGTGCACATGTGTGCCAGTGGGAAGAGGGTCAGGGGGACAGAGGGAGAAGGAAAGGGAACGGGAGAGAATCACAAGCAGATTCTGTGCCAAGTGCAGAGCACTGTGTGGGGCTAGATCTCAGGACCCTGAGATCATGACCCCAGCTGAAACCAAGAGGACTCAACCCAGTGAGCAACCCAGACTTGAGAGATCAACTGTTTTTAACTTCTTGAGAGATCAACTGAGATCATTCTCAAGCATTTTCATTTTTAAATATATGCAGAAGTATATAAATTCCTCCGAGCAGGACATTAACCTAGCATTTTTTATGTCTTATTTTTCATACATTTCTTTTCAAGATATTTTCTAATTTCCTTTTTGATTTTATCTTTGTCTCATGGAGTTATTTGTAAGTTTATTAATTGATTTCCCAATATTTGGACACTTTAAGTCTTTTTTTTTTTGTTTTTCATTGATTTCAAACAGTATAATTTTAGTCACAGAATAATACTGGTGTTATTTTAAACTATGAAATTTGTTGAGAATTTGTTCATGGTCAAGATTGCTTCATGTATTTTTAAGAAATCAAAAAAGGAAAAAGTATGGTTTTCAAACGTTGAGTGCAATGTTCTTTGTGCCAGTTCGATAAAGCTTGTTAATCATGTTGCTTATGCTGTGTTCTTGGTAATTTTTGTCTGCTTTTTGTATCAGTTACTAGGAGAAGTATGTTAAAAGCTCTCACCATCAGTTTGGTCTTGTCTGTTTCTCTTTTTAGTTCTGTCATTTTTTTTTTTTTTTTTGCTGTATGTATTTTCAGACAGCGTAATTAGATCTATGCACATGAAGAATTATTTTACTTTCCTCAACTATCAAACTCCTTTAACATATGAAACACCCTTCTTCAACTCCAGCACATCTTTTTCTTTAAAGTCTAGTTTGTCACTTAGTAATTATGCCATTTTTCTTTTAATTCTGTTTCTCAGGATGTGTATTTTTCCTTATATGTTCTCATAAGCCTTCTTTACTGTTAGACTTAAACTGTGTTTTTTGTAAGCAACATACAGTGTAGTTTTGTTACTGGAGGTTTTTCACCTGTTCATTTTGTTTGGATTATTTAATCCAATTATATTGAATGAATTATTGACCTATTTGGTTTGTAACTACTATTTTATTACTTATCATGTATTTATCTCACCTTATAGTCTGTAATCTTTTTTCCTCTGCTTTTTTTGCTGTCCTTGGATAAAACAAATATTTTTATTAATTTATTTTCACCTTTGACCATGTTAGGTATATATTGTTGAGATAACAGTACGCATTTTTTATTTGTTAGTCTCTTGAAATGTATTCTTTTACCACTTACCAGGTATTCAAGGACCTTAGAACACTTGAATTCTAGTTATTTCTTTCCCACATTTTTGCTTTTTTTCCCCAAACATTTTATTTTATTTTATTTTATTTTATTTTATTTTATTTTATTTTATTTTATTAAGATTTTATTTATTTATTCATAGACACAGAGAGAGGGGCAGAGACACAGACAGAGGGAGAAGCAGGCTCCACACAGGGAGCCCGATATGGGACTTGATCCCTGCTCTCCAGAATCACACTCCAGGCTGCAGGCGGCACCAAACCACTGCGCCACCGGAGCTGCCCCCAAACATTTTAATTATGTGTGTATTTTTAACCTCAAATGATAACCATTCTTTTGTTTGTATAGTCAATACCCATTTATGCTTACCCACATATTCACCTTTTCCATTGCTTTTCAGTGTTGCATTGATTTCCATATTTCCATCACTATTCTCCTAAAGAACTTCCTTGAACACTCATAATTAATACTTAGTGCAGATATGTTGACAGCAAATAATCTCTGGCTTTGTCTTGAAATACTTTTATTTTCTTTTTAAAGAATACTAACAGAATTCTAGGTTAGCAATCAATTTCTTTTGGCACTTTGAAGTTGTCATTCTGTTGTGTTTCATTCATTAATATATCTGACTCATTTTAGTTTTCTCTTTGTCCTTGGTCTTACACCAATTTTAATATGACATACGTTGTAGTGTTTTTCTTTGTGTATTTATCCTGCTTGGAGCTCATAGCTCTTCTTGAATTTTGGCTTAATGTCTTTGATTATTTTGGACCTTAGTCATTATATCTTCATGCATTGATTCGTTATTATTTTTCTCTCCTCTCTTTCTGGGACTTGAATTACATGATCTTTTAATAACTACTCTTATATGCTCTTTTGCATATTCTTATTCTTCTTTTTCTCTGTGCTTCAGTCTGGGTACTTTTTGCAGCCTGTCTTTCCTGTCATAATTTTCTATGTGTATCTGTTAATTGCATCTATTGTACCTCAGTTGGTGTGTTCTTCAGATCTAGAATTTTCATTTAGTTTTTGATAGATCTAAAATATCTATGCAAATATTTCATTTTGTATTCTGCTTTCTTAAAAAGATTAATAACATCAATAGCTAGAATTCTTGTGGGTTTTTTCTTGTGGGTTTGTGTGTATTTTCTCTTTATTTCTGATTATTTGGTTTTGTCTTATAATGTGAAAAATAATTGCCTCATGGTATACAAAATAATTTAGGAATTTATCTGTGAAAAATATAGACATAAATGGAGGCAATGTTAATTTTCTCTAGGTGGGATTTACATTTGCCTCTGGCAAGCAGTTTGGATAGATGTGGTTAAACTTAATCCCAGCTGAGATTGGGTGGAGTTGGCCTGTGCTTAATCTTTCTTAATAGTTTGTGTATTTATAGTCTGGATTAACTACTAGGTTTTAACCCTTCTGGGTCTCACCTGAAAGTCTGTGGAGATATCAGGTTTCTTCCTTCTTCGTAGGACCTGAATTCTAAATTCTTCTACCCAATATTTGGAGATTGCCTAAAGCACTGATTGGCTTCTTAGTTTCTTTGCTTCCATTTCTTCTTGGCTCTCTGACTCCTGGCTTCTCTCTGGTTAGAATTTTGGTCTCTGGCTCGGAGACAAGGTCCCCAATAATAACGTAATCATGAAGTCTAGATGAAAGTCTCCTTTTAATCTCTAGAAAACTTCTTTCTCCTACTTTCACCATTTATGGTCCTCAAACTCATCCCTCTTCCATACATCCTCTGGGACATGTCTTCATTGAGTTTAAAATTTTGCAAAAAGATAAATAGAACTTTCTCTATCTCCTACCACATATATAAATAAAGTATCCTACCATCATATTTGTAAGCATTTGATAGGGGCATATTTTAGAAAGCTTTTTGATTAAACCATACAGTAGATTACATTTGTTACTGATTCTATTACAAACTTGGTACCAACCCCTTGATCTTGAGCATAGCACTGGATAATAATGCTACTTCTATATGAACATGTAATCCAGTTTTTAACATTTTGATTTTAAGACTTAATTTTTTTAAAGTTTAATTTTATGGGATTGAGTAGAATGCTTTAGAACTCCACTTAAATACTCTAGGTTAAAATAAAAATTTAAACAATTTAGGAAAAGTATACAGAAGACTTTTGCCCTCTCAGTAAGGATTGCCAAACTCCATACCTGCGCATTGTGATAGTTTCCTGAGTGCAAAGGTAAGGGAGTTAGGGTTTTGTGAGTCTGAGAGAAGAACCAAGCATGTGGAAGTGAGTGAAAACTTGTATCTGTGTTAAACCACACAGGCTGGAGTCCAGAGTATAAAAGTGAGAGACAAGATCCATGTGATTGGGTCAAAAAAATCCTTGTATATCAAGTCTTAACAAAAGAGAGAACAGATCAAATCCTTCTGGGGATAGCAAGGTGGCTAGATGATAAGAATGAGACTGGCATAGACATTAGCAGGAAATGTGTGTGGTTTAAACAAAATGGTGGTGGGATGTCTGGAAGTGGCCTAATTGGAAAGACTCTAAGAGGAGAATGTATAGGACTCAGTGCTGACTGGACTTGGGGTGTGTGGAGAAAAGAGGACTCACGTCTTCAGGACCAGAGTGGTCAGCCAATTCCTAAATATGTACAAACCATCTGCTTTGCTGACCAGTGGACATGGGTCCCTTTCTGATGTTATGTGGACTAAGTCGATACATTGTGGCCGCTGGATTGTGATATGTATGTGACTACTGAGATGTCAGCCATGCAAACAGGCGCCCTGATGACCCGGATCCTGGGAACTAAACTAAAGAAGTGTTTTTCCACCTTATCCCCACTGTCCTCTTGCCAGGGAAAAACCAGGAGAGGTCTCCCTTCTTTGTTACACAGGAAATAAACTCTTCCTGTATTAGACCTTTAGGCAGTGTCTGTTATTGCCCTCTTTTTCTCTGTGATGTAGGCATTTCTGGATTGGTAGTGTTGCTTTGGGGTTTAGTTTCTCCAGTGTTATTAGCATATGGGTGTGGGGAAGGCTGTTGCCTCTGAAGCTCCAGCCTAGCTTCAGGAGAGGAGCTGTGGGATTCTGGGGGCTGTGTTTCTAAGTTCTTCTGTACTAGAGCATCACTGGGCTGTAGGTGAGAATGGTACTTGGAGCCTGACTAAAGTCCATGCACAAAGATAAGCTTATAGAAAGAGATAAGACAATCTGTATATTTTTGGATCCCTGGAAGGAACAGTGTATAATAAACTCATTCCAAGATTTTTTTTTTTCAGTTTGGAGCCTTACTTTGAGGAGTAAAATTTGAGATTTTTGAAAACTAAGGACCAGCAGCTAAATTAAATCTGGGTCAAAGCCAAGTTAAAGGCTGGGAGAAAGGAACAATATCAGTTCTCATAGGTCAAATGGATGGGTTTTGTTGACCATTTATTTTTTTTTCCTTAGCTTACCAAACCCAAGTACTTTGAAAACTGTTGATCTCCTCTTCCTCCATTCAAGGAAATTAGATGTGATATCCCAGGATTGCCAGATAAAATATAGAATACATAGTTAAACTTGAATTTCAGTTAAACAACAAATAAATTGTGTATTTATCCCAAATATTACCTTGGATATACTTCTACTAAATAATTTTTCATTGCTTTATCTGAGATTCAAATTTAACTTGCATCCTGTTTCTTTATCTTTCTGATTTGGAATAATTATAACTCTTTAGGAAGTTGTAAAGAGAATACAGAAATGTCCTATGTACCTTTCTCGCATTTGCTCCCAATGGTCACACTTATATTGTTATAGTATAATGTCCAAACTAGGAATCTGATACTAGTATAATGTGTTTGTGTGGTTCTATGTCATTTTATCACATGTGTGAATTTATTTAACCACCACTGTATTCAAGGTATAGAACTATCCCATTACCACAAAGATCTTCCTCATACTATCATCTTTTTATCATCACACCCACACCACTCCAATGTATCTAACCCCTGGTAACCACTAATCTGTTTTCCATCTCTTTAATTTTGTCATTGAAAGATGTTGTATGAATGGTATATGATATGTGACCTTTGGGATGTTTTTTTTTCACTTAGCATAATTCCCTTTAAATTCATCCAAGCTTGGGTGTATCAAACAAAGGAGTTGCAAAATATATAAAATGATAACCATCAAACTAAAAGGAGACATAGGCAAATTCACAACTATAGTTAGGGACTTCAATACCCATATATAAGCAACTGATAAAACAATTGGACAGATCAGCAAGGATATAGAAGAAGTCAACACCATCATCATCCAATGAGATTGAACCTACATTTGTCAAATGTTTCATCCAGCCACAGCTGACTACATATTCCTTTCATGCACCTGTAGAACATATACCAAGATAGAACATATTCTGTTCCATAAAACAATCCTTAACAAATTTCTGAATATATTCTATGACCACAATGAAATCAAACTGGAAATCAATAACACAAAGGTAACAGAAAAATCTCCAACATTTAGAAATGAATTTAGAAATGAAACAACACATTTCCAAATAATCTTTGGGTCAAAAGTCACTTTTTGGGGAAAGAAATTAGAAAAATGGATCAAAATAAACCCAAAGCAGGAAGAAGGAAGGATATGATAAAGACAAGAGCAGGAATCAATGAAATTAAAAACAAATAAAAAATAGAAATCAGTGAAACAAAATTTCTTTGAAAAGATTAATAAAGTTGACAAGTCTCAGGAAGAATGACACACAAAAAAGAGAGAAGACACAAATTTTTAATGCCAAGAAAGAAGCAGGGGATACCACTGTAGTTGGTGCAGACCTCAAAAAGTTAATGAGGGAATACCATATAAAAAACCTCTACACACATTAATTTGAGGACTTAGATAAAATGGAACAATTATTTGTAAAGTACATACTATCACAACTCACCTAACATGAAATAGGTAATTTTAACAGCTGTGTGTGAAATATAAAAATTATGCAATATAAAGGAGGTGAGAATTTTTAACTGAGAATATTACCACCTCAAACTAAAAATGAGGAGTGTGTGACAGGGGGTAGCAACCAGCAGTGTCAGTCATGTCTCCTTTAAACATATGGTGAAATACTGAAGAAATTATTGAGAGAGCATGGATTTCCTTTGCTCTGAAATCCAAGAAATTGCATAAATCTATAGGTTGCTCTTATTATTTCTTTCTCCTTCGGGACTGATGTCACACTCATTCATCTCTTTCTGCCTCTGACATGGAGGGAAAGGAAATATCAAATATGGTTTTATCTATCTTGTAAGGACAGCCTTTGAAAATGAAGTTTTTGGTCTCTACTGTGGATGATGACAAAGTAAGACTTGATCCATGCCTTCCCTGGGTTCCTACACCAGACCAACTGGAATAGTATCAGGAAATTGTGAGCATTCTAGAGGTCCAAGAGTCAACAAGCACTTGGTGTTTCTTGCTTACTTTCTATTCAGCTCTGATTTTTCTCATCAGTCAAATTGCTTTAGCCTTTTATCCAGAGTAAAAGGCTCAAAGTAGTTGTGAAATAGTGTTTAGAATGTGTGCCACTGACTTTAATTCTCAGAAAAGGCATTATGCTTCATTTTCTCTTCTTCCCTATTAACATAATAAACTTTTTCAAGAATCTGTTGTAGGAGTCTTGAAAGAGAATTTCAGACACAGCTCTCACAATATTTCCTTAGTTAGTAGAGAAGATTGTATGGGCATGAAAACAAGTAGGATGTTTTGTCCAGCAATGCTTTTGTATTTCAGTAGAATGCTGGATTTATTATTGTTATTTTTGTATTTCCTCATTATTGTCATTATCACCTTCATTAAAATTTTAGAATGCAAATTTTTTATTGTTACAGGAAAACATCCCTGATGACTCAACTAAAATTTGAAAACTTATTTGATTATTCCTGTTTTCTTTTTTTTTTTTTTTTTTTTTTTTTTATTTATTTATGATAGTCACAGAGAGAGAGAGAGAGGCAGAGACACAGGCAGAGGGAGAAGCAGGCTCCATGCACTGGGAGCCTGATGTGGGATTCGATCCCGGGTCTCCAGGATCGCGCCCTGGGCCAAAGGCAGGCGCCAAACCGCTGCGCCACCCAGGGATCCCCTGATTATTCCTGTTTTCAAATGTGTATGTATCTGTGTAGGTATGTGTACATGTAATTTGTACATTCTTGTGTGTCTCTGAATTACCTCTCCGTTGGTATAGTAAGGCTGAGTATGGACGTAGCTAGCCTCAGACTCTGTTGGGCATTTACCCTTGAAAGAGAAAGCTTTTCCAACTTTGAATTTCCTTTGTCATTTATTGGAAGTTGGTGGGAAATTCCAGTCCTCTGAGAAATGCTGACATTAATTTCTGTAAAATATCTAGAATAACTGATGTTACATAAACCAGACTCAATCAGCTCAGTGTAAAGCTCCTCGAACAGGGGTGGATGCACAGACTTATGGTAAAGGGAAGTCAGTTGAATGTTTCCTCTTTTAATCTGGGAGTTTCCAAAGAAATAAAGTTAGGAGGGCATGAAGGGCTAGTTTGGAACAGAAAGGCATGACAGAAATTTATTTTCCTCATTTGTGTAACTGATGGATCCCAAATCTCCAACTCAAAGAAGCCTTCAGTCATTTTCCCTGTCCAGCCATTATCTCTCTTCAGCAGTGGACTTCAGCCATTGCACCCGACCCTGCCACAAAAAAAAAAAAAAAAAAAAAAAAAAAAATTATCTAGTGTTGTTGAGCCGCTGAGATAATGATAGAGAATAAACCTAATCAGCCTTGTTTAGAGAGCCTAATTTGTGAAAATTTACGAAAAGACATTATATCAGCTAAGACTATATACACAAATACATTCCATTCAAATCACAATTTACCTACTGTACTTATAATGATAGGTGTTCTCTGTCTAGTCAAAGTTGATTTTCAAACAGATGAGCTTTAATTTTACGGATTCTCTTAACTAGCTGCACTGCTTGCTCTGTTTTCTTGATTCTTTGTGTAGCATAATGAGTAACTTGGTATCCGCCTCATATTTTATGGGCACATAATTCATCTCAATTCCAGATGCAAGAGAGTTATCCCTGCTTGACTTCCCACTGTCCTCTCCACAGTCTCAATTAGATGATTATTTAACAGCCAGTCGAATTCCCGGACCAAGCCATCAAGGCCAAGATCTTTAATTGCCCAAACTGTTCTAACATGTGGCTTTCAAACATCCTGCGGGGTCAAATTTAATTGAAAAAAGATGGCTTCCCTATTCTGAGAATATTTCAGAAGATAGAATATAAGCAGTGGGTCAGTGAGATAACAAAACATTTCTTACATATTTTTTACCTAAAATATGTATTTATTAAATCTTATACATATACATACACATTTTTTAAAAACTCCATGAAACTACATTCTTTTCATTATTAAGAGTATTGAGAATTAGTTTCCCTCAGTGCCAAATTTTATCTTTAATCATAACTTAAGTTGATGAAGAGGCAAAATGGATACATAGCACATTAAAAGATTGACACTTTCTGGTAGAAAAGTATAACCTCAATTTGATGTTGTTGCAGCCAATAGTATTTTTTTTTAATTTTTTTTATCGGAGTTCAATTTGCCAACATATAGCACCCAGTGCCAACACCCAGTGCTCATCCCACCAAGTGCCTCCTCAGTGCCCATCACCCAGTCACCCCAACCCCCCGCCCACCTGCCCCTCCACTACCCCTTGTTCATTTCCCAGAGTTAGGTGTCTCTCATGTTTTGTCACCCTCACTGATATTTTCATTTTCTCTCCTTTCCCTTTATTCCCTTTCACTAATTTTTATATTCCCCAAATGAATGAGACCATATAATGTTTGTCCTTTTCCGATTGACTTATTTCACTCAGCATAATACCTTCCAGGTCCCTCCACGTTGAAGCAAATAGTGGGTATTTGTCGTTTCTAATGGCTGAGTAACATTCCATTGTATACATAGACCACAGCTTCTTTATCCATTCATCTTTCGATGGACACCGAGGCTCCTTCCACAGTTTGGCTATTGTGGCCATTGCTGCTATAAACATCGGGGCGCAGGTGTCCCGGCGTTTCACTGCATCTGTATCTTTGGGGTAAATCCCCAGCTGTGCAATTGCTGGGTCATAGGGCAGATCTATTTTTAACTCTTTGAGGAACCTCCACACAGTTTCCAGAGTGGCTGCACCAGTTCACATTCCCACCAACAGTGCAGGAGGGTTCCCCTTTCTCCACATCCTCTCCAACATTTGTGGTTTCCTGCCTTGTTAATTTTCCCCATTCTCACTGGTGTGAGGTGGTATCTCATTGTGGTTTTGATTTGTATTTCTCTGATGGCCAGTGATGCAGAGCATTTTCTCATGTGCTTGTTGGCCATGTCTATGTCTTCCTCTGTGAGATTTCTGTTCATGTCTTTTGCCCATTTCATGATTGGATTGTTTGTTTCTTTGCTGTTGAGTTTAAGAAGTTCTTTATAGATCTTAGATACTAGCCCTTTACCAGATACGTCATTTGCAAATATCTTCTCCCATTCTGTAGGTTGTCTTTTAGTTTTGTTGACTGTTTCTTTTGCTGTGCAGAAACTTCTTATCTTGATGAAGTCCCAATAGTTCATTTTTGCTTTTGTTTCTCTTGCCTTCATGGATGTATCTTGCAAGAAGTTGCTGCGGCCAAGTTCAAAAAAGGGTGTTGCCTGTGTTCTCTTCTAGGATTTTGATGGAATCTTGTCTCACATTTAGATCTTTCATCCATTTTGAGTTTATCTTTGTGTATGGTGAAAGAGAGTGGTCTAGTTTCATTCTTCTGCATGTGGGTGTCCAATTTTCCCAGCACCATTTATTGAAGAGACTGTCTTTTTTTCCAGTGGATAGTCTTTCTTGCTTTGTTGAATATTAGTTGACCATAAAGTTCAGGGCCCACTTCTGGGTTCTCTATTCTGTTCCATTGATCTATGTGTCCTTGTTTTTGTGCCAGTACCACACTGTCTTGATGACCACAGCTTTGTAGTACAACCTGAAATCTGGCATTGTGATGCCCCCAGCTATGGTTTTCCTTTTTAATATTCCCCTGGCTATTCGGGGTCTTTTCTGATTCCACACAAATCTTAAGATGATTTGTTCCAACTCTCTGAAGAAAGTCCATGGTATTTTGAAAGAGATTGCATTAAATGTGTAAATTGCCCTGGGTAACATTGACATTTTCACAATATTAATTCTTCCAACCTATGAGTATGGAATATTTTTCCATCTCTTTGTGTCTTCCTCAATTTCTTTCAGAAGTGTTCTGTAGTTTTTAGGGTATATATTCTTTACCTATTTGGTTAGGTTTATTCCTAGGTATCTTATGCTTTTCGGTGCAATTGTAAATGGGATTGACTCCTTCATTTCTTTTTCTTCAGTGTCATTGTTAGTGTATAGAAATGCCACTGATTTCTGGGCATTGATTTTGTATCCTGCCACACTGCCGAATTGCTGTATGAGTTCTAGAGAATTAATAAAGATTCAAGCAGAACTCAGTGAAATATAGACCAGAAGAACTGTGTAACAGATTAACAAAACCAGGAGTTGGTTCTTTGAAAGAATGAATAAGATAGGTAAACCATTAGCCAGCCTTATTAAAAAGAAGAGAAAAGACTATAAAATCATGGATGAGAAAGGAGGGATCACCACCAATACCAAGGAAATACAAACGATTATAAAAACTTATTATGAGCAGCTATACGCCAATAAATTAGGCAATCTAGAAGAAATGGACGCATTTCTGGAAAACCACAAACTACCAAAACTGGAACAGGAAGAAATAGAAAACCTGAACAGGCCGATAACCAAGGAGGAAATTGAAGCAGTCATCAAAAACCTCCCAAGACACAAAAGTCCAGGGCCAGATGGCTTCCCAGGGGAATTCTATCAAACGTTAAAGAAGAAACCATACCTATTCTACTAAAGCGGTTCGGAAAGATAGAAAGAGATGGAATACTTCCAAACTCGTTCTATGAGGCCAACATCACCTTAATTCCAAAACCAGACAAAGACCACACCAAAAAGGAGAACTATAGACCAATATCTCTGATGAACATGGATGCAAAAATTCTCAACAAGATACTGGCCAATAGGATCCAACAATACATTAAGAAGATTATTCACCATGACCAAGTGGGATTATGCCCGGGATGCAAGGCTGGTTCAACACTGGTAAAGCAATCAATGTGATTGATCATATCAGCAAGAGAAAAACCAAGAACCATATGATCCTCTCAATAGATGCAGAGAAAGCATTTGACAAAATACTGCATCCATTCCTGATCAAAACTCTTCAGAGTGTAGGGATAGACGGAACATTCCCCAGCATCTTAAAAGCCATCTATGAAAAGCCCACAGCAAATATCATTCTCAGTGGGGAAACACTGGGAGCCTTTCCCCTAAGATCAGGAACACAACAGGGATGTCCACTCTCACCACTGCTATTTAACATAGTACTAGAGGTCCTAGCCTCAGCAATCAGGCAGCAAAAAGAAATAAATGGCATTCAAATTGGCAAAGAAGAAGTCAAACTCTCCCTCTTCACAGATGACATGATACTGTACATAGAAAATCCAAAAGACTCCGCCCCAAGATTGCTAGAACTCATACAGCAATTCGGCAGTGTGGCAGGATACAAATCAATGCCCAGAAATCAGTGGCATTTCTATACACTAGCAATGAGATTGAAGAAAGAGAAATTAAGGAGTTTTTAAAATCTCTATTAAGTGCCTACTTATCCTGAAGTTGAACATTGACATAATGACACAGGGCATCCTGAGGGATTATTATTTTTATGAGAAGAAGAATAAATATTTAACAGTGTCTTAGTTCTCTGGGAAGTGACAATATCTACCCCAGGGTATGGTGAATCAAATGAAAATGTTACATAGTTAGAAGGCTATAATAGGCAATCTTGTGAAAAGGCTGGGAAACTCCAGAAAGGAATTGGGAAAAGATGAAGGAGGGACTTAAATAATGTCCATCAGTTATGCTCTTACGTGAAAGAAAAGCCAAATAAGCAGAAGTGAAACCATTTGAAAGTCATTTGAACTAAAGTCTCAAAAAACATAAGAAAGGAGCTTTAATCCCAGTGCCGACCAGACTTCCTTTGCAAACCTGAACAAATGCTTTATTTCTCAGTTTCTAAAATGAGAAATATTGGACTTTGTTTCAAGTGCCTTCGAAGTGATTCATTGGCTAATGGTATCTAAAAACCTTTGAAAATGGAAGGGCTAAAATTTAAGACATTAAGGTGCTTTCCCCCTTGACTACTGCATGTACGTTAATTTCTCTGTAATTCAACTTCTATTCTTCCCTCTTTTTTTTTTTTTAACATATTGAGTATTTCTCTTGAGATGTATTTTACCGAGAAAAGGGCCAAAAGAACCGTTCACCAGCACTTTGGATGAGATAACTGGTTTCAGATTTATTTTTTAAAAAATGTGACACTCTTGTTTCTTTTTTCTCTTCTTTTCTTTTTCTTCATTCCTTTATTTTTTCTTCTCCTTCCCTCCTTCCATGACATATTTCATACATAGAGAAAAATGCAGAGAATAATATAAAATTTCCAATGCATGCAGCCATGACACAGATGTCACAAAGAAAGTTTAATTGGATTTGCTTCAAATGTATTTTTAATAGAAATAAAATGTAATACATGGTGAGGCTTTAAATGTGTCTCTTCCCACCTCCACTTACCTCTGTCCTTCCATGAGTTAACCACTGTCTTCAAGATTTGTGTCCCTCTCAATCAGGTTTTAAAAATTTATGTGATATTTTTGGGGTGCGTGGATGGTTCAGTTGGTTAAGCATCTAATCTTGGCTTTTGACTCAGGTCATGATTTCAGGGTGGTGAGAGAGAGAAAGAGCTGGATGGTGAGAGAGAGCTGGTAGTGAGAGAGCTGGTGTTGGGTTCTTTGCTCAGCGGGGAGTCAGCCCCTCTCCCTCTGCCGCTCCCGCCCCGTTCATGCTCTCTAAATAAATAAATACATCTTTTTAAAATTTTTGATATTTTGGGGGAATTTAAAAAAACTTGTGTAGTATTTTGGGGGTTTTAACTATACATAAATGGTGTGGTACAGTGTATAACTATCTCACACTTTTTTTTTTTTAACTCAACAATAATATATTTAAAGAGCCAACTTGGGGTCATCTGGGTGGTTCAGTTGATTAAGCATCTTAGCCTTAAGTGAGCATTTAGCTCATGATCCCAGGGTCCTGGGAAGGAGCCCTGCATCCGGCTCTCTTCTCAGTGGTAAGTTGGCTTCTCCCTCTCCGCCTCCCTCTATAATCTCTTTGGCTCTCACTTTCTCTCAAATAAAAAAATAAAATCTTTTTTTTTTTTTTAAAGGGATACCTGGGTGGTTCAGTGGTTGAGCTCAGGTCGTGATCCAGGGTCCTGGAATTGAGTCCCACATCAGGCTCCCTACGGGGAGCCTGCTTCTCCTTCTGCCTATGTCTCTGCCTCTCTCTCTGGGACTCTCATGAATAAATAAATAAAATCTTAAAAAAAAAAAAGCAGTTTGGATCTTGTTGCAGTTGGATCTAATCTATTTATTTTAACTGAGTATACTATTCCATTAGATGCATAGTAATTTGTCTTTTTCCACATTGGTAGACTTTTATGCTATTTTCAAAATTTACAATTAAAAATTGTAATGAACATTTATATACTTATTTTCTTTTGAACAGTATATGGTTTTCTAGACTGTACCCTTGCAAGGAATTCTTGACTCATAGATAATCATATATTTAACTAACCTCAATATTTTCAGGTTGTTTTCTAGATGAGTTATAATGCTATTGGTAGATTATAAGGCTCATTCTGTCCCCATATCCTCTGTAATTGTTGAAGTTGCCAGTCTTCTTAATAATTGTTCATTTGATAAATATTAAATAGTATCTTATCTATTATGTATATGTATACTTCAAAGGTATGATTTATATATAGTAAAATTTTACCCTTTTAAATGTGCAGTTTTATGAATTTTGGCAAATGTATTCAGTTGCATAACTACCACCACAATCAAGATGTACATTTCTAGCACTCTAGAAAGTTTCCATGAGCCAAACCCTCTGTGTACCCCTAGCCCTGGAAACCACCAGTTTTATTATATTTTTATATACATTTAAAAATTGGTGCAATAAATAGTTGTGCATATTTTCATAGGTGCATTTTCCTTCAGCACTGTGAGTTTTCTATTCTTGTTATGTATCAACTTGGAATCCATTTGGGTATAAATACCTGAGACACTTATATATTATGAATCCATATTATTTCTATCTTTTTTTCCTCCATCATTCTTGAACTATTATTTTCTTCTTTTAAAAAATATTGCTGCATGGAGGCAAGGTGGCTGACATACATCCAGGCAAAATGTCTATATCGAAGGCAGAAAGAATGGATATGAGCATGCCATCTGCATCCATCTTTTTTATTAAGAAAGTTATTTTTAAAAAGGCATCTGCAATTTACCCTGTTATGTCTTCTTGGTCAGAATTTAGTTGTGTGTTTTTGGACAGGAGGCAGGGACCATCTTCTGGGAATTTGCTTGGAAATGCATTTAACTTATAGATTCACGTGAAAAATAAATGTGGTATAACACTGTATGTTTTAGGGTATTTATGTATTTATAAAACTATTTTATTTATTTATTTGAGAGAAAGAAAATGAGTAGAAGGAGGGACAAAGGTAGAAGTGGACTCCCTGCTGATCAGGGACCCCAATGTGGGACTCAATCCCAGGATGTTGGGATCAAGACCTGAGCTGAAGGCAGATGCTTAACCTACTGAGGCACCCAGGTGCTCTCTTTATATGAATTTTGATCAAATTTTACATTCTTTCCATGTGCAAACCACTATTAGATTTATTCCTATATATTTGAAATTTATTTCTCAATTACCAATTAATTTTTATGATTACACTTTATAAAAGACATATATTTGTTGAATTCTCCAGTTGATTATGCTTATTTTCTAATGAATCTCCTGAATTTTTTATTTAGATAAATAATTTATGAATAATGACAATTTGGACTCTTCTTTGGCAGTTCTTTTAGTTTCCTTTCCTTCCTTCCTACCTACCTACCTATTTTCCCCCTACTTTCACATATTTATTCTAATATTTATGATCTAGGAATACATCTTTTTAAAGTCATTTCTTTTTAATTAAACTCTACCCACAACGTGTGGCTCAACCTCAGAATCCCAAGATCAAGAGTTCCATGCTCTACCAAATGCGACTGTTAGATGCCCCTTTTTTTGAAGTAGTTTTAACATCTGTGTCTCTCGTGAATTAAAAAAAACTCTTAAAAAAAACTCTTAAGCATATATTTATTTTCATATTTGTATGAGAGTCATAATTTTACCTTTTTTTAAAAAAAACATTATCATTTAAGTCTTTTCACCTTAGAATTGCTGTTGGTAAGTTTTTGCCTCCATATTATTCTAGAGTTTTCTCTCATATTTTTTTGTTTGGATTATTTTTAAAAAGATTTTATTTATTTGAGAGAGAAAGACCACGCATGCATGCGCCTATGCTGGGGCATGAGCAGTGGGGAGAAAAAAGAGGGAAAGAGAGAAGCCAACTCCCAGCTGAGCAGTGAGTCTGACTCTGGGCTGGGCTCCATCCCAGAATCCTGAGATCATGATCTGAACTGAAGGCAGAAGCTTAACTGACTAAACCAACCAGGCACCCCTAGTATTTCTAAATTACTGTATTAAAATTTTTCAGATTATCTTATTTTTTTTTTTTTTTTAGTTCTTGGAAGTACTGTTTCTTTTTTTTTTAATATTTATTTATTTATTTATTTATTTATTTATTTATTTATTTATTTATTTATTTATTTATGATAGTCACAGAGAGAGAGAGAGAGAGAGAGAGAGAGGCAGAGACACAGGCAGAGGGAGAAGCAGGCTCCATGCACCGGGAGCCCGACGTGGGATTCGATCCCGGGTCTCCAGGATCGTGCCCTGGGCCAAAGGCAGGCGCCAAACCACTGCGCCACGCAGGGATCCCGGAAGTACTGTTTCTTCTGTTTTTTTTTTTTTTTTTTTTTTTTTTTTTTTTTTGCATCCCCCTGCCTTTCCTCTTGGGAATCTGATTCCTGGTGTGGTTTGGATTTTTTTTTTTAATGTGCTATTACCTGTAGCAGAATTTTCTTTTATTGTGGAATTTCTAAATGCCATGGGGTCTGGAGGCATCTTTATAGAATAATTTTTGGTTTGGGGCAGTTTTACTGGCTTGACTGAGTTGTAATGCTAAATTGATGTTCCTACATACACTGCTGGCTTTGGGTTTCTATTTCTCAATGTGGGAATATTAAGGATCTCTCTTATGTATATGTTTTCTTATTGTTTCTGCAGTGTATCAATCAGGGTTCATTGTAAGGTACAGGGACGGGTTTAATATAGAGTAAACTAGGTTGGAAGAATTAAAGAAGTGGATTCTAGAAATGACCCCCAGACCAACAGTCATCCTCACCTGAAAATCACCATCAGTATGATGATAAGATTACAAAGCTACTGCTGGTGTTCCCGCTACTTCTGATGGTGCTTCTCTCTCCTATGAAGCTAAAAAACAGACACTACACTGGTGTTGCAGGAAATCCACAGTTTTTCAGTTTTGCTTACAAAAGTAGTTAAAAAGTGAGTCCAGCTCTTTTCTAGTTTCAAATCTCATGTGACTACAATGTTGGTAGGACTTGATTCTCCAGATCCCTTGCTGAATAGACATCTGAGAAATATAGTTGATTTCAATTTTGTTTCTGGTTTATTTTGTTTTGATATGCTTTTAACACCTCCAATCAGAACGAGGCTGTGATGGAGCTCAAATAATTCAGTCAACAGGGACCACCAAAGGGGGATGATCCTTTCAGGGAGCTGGTTCTAGTTTCTACTTCTCAGGCACTGATGGTCAGGTATTGGTTGAGTCTTTTGGGATGCAAATGCTGGGTTGGAGGTGGGAGCACAAACACTTAATTGTGAAATAACACTGGTCAAACAAACATGGAGGAAGCCGATTGGGAGAAGGAGTCATCTGCCTTCAATACAGATCCAATAAAGTCTCTGCTAAACCAGCAGGAGGCCCCAGGGCAAGGATGGCCCATTAGAAGACTTCCAATGCAGGACACCAGGGTGGCTCAGTGGTTGAAATCCTGCCTTTGACTTAGGGCATGATCCTGGGGTCCTGGGATGGAGTCCCATATGGGGCTCCCCGTAGGGAGCCTGCTTCTTCTTCTGTCAATGTATCTGCCTCTCTCTATGTGTCTCTCATGAATAAATAAACAAAATCTTTAAAAAAGAAAAGAAGAAGAAGACTGCCAATGCTGTATGGACATGGTCAGGCCCTTGAACAGTTGGCTTGGCTCAGTCACTGGCTGGGGCTGCCCTAGGCTGTAAAGCTGAGGGGAACTTGATAGACATAACACCTGAAAGTTGTCAGCTAGTGATACTCCTTGCTGGGTGTTATGGGTTTGTTTGTTTGTTTGTTTGTTTGTTTTTCTTTTTGTTTTGTTATTTGTTTTTTTGGGGGGGGATATTTTGGCTGTGCCTCACTGTGTCTTCCAGAGATCACTTGTTCTGTCACTAGATTTGTGTAAAAACCCTTATTACCACCCACAATGGCTTAACTCCACTCTAATACCCAAATGCATTGCCACAACATCACATAAGCCTCTTTCTTCTTCATTCTGAGCCCAGGAAAATGGTCTTTTCTTTCTTATAAACATGTGTACATTATCTGGAATTTCTAAGTGTTAACAGTAGGAGAACAGCTATCTCTTGTCACCTCAATCTTTTTGCTCGACACAATTTCTGCCTCCCAAGACATCACTTCATTGAGACTAGAATCAGCACATTTAACACAATTATGATTATGTCACTGAGGCAATAAGTAAAAATGATCCTCTAGTTGCCACAAATTCACCTATAAACTGCCCAGGCTGCTGTAACTAATGGTTAAATATTGCCCTCCTTCTAACTCAGCCAACTGACAAATAACTTACCTTTCATTGACAGTGTTAATGATCATTATGCTATCAGATGGAGACAAGTAGAAAATGGAAAGGAAACTTTCTGTATTCAATAGACTCTTAGTTGGATGAACTAATCTCAAAAAATGATAGAGAAACAGTGAAAATATATGGCTTGAACCCTTCATATTCAAAGCGTGGATTGTGGACTGTGTTGACCACATGGCAAACACATAAGAAATGCAGATTCTCAGGCCACACTCCTAAAGTATTGAATCCTAATCTATAAAACAAGATCCCCAGCGATTCAACGATTTAGGGTTTGGAAAGCAATACAAAAATGCCAGAGTTGATAGAAACTCAACAGGAAGGGGGAGACAGAGGACCCTTAAATGGTTGCATTATCTGTCACCTTAAAAAAGAGAATGAGCAGAATTACAAGGAACAGACTTCAGTTTTCTGGAACAAAATGTGATAATACAATTTTAAAATCTGTCAGAGAAATCTCCAATATTAACACAAGAATTCACTGTGTTATTCTCATGATATTTTATGACACATCTAATAAAAGGCTATTTGACTTGATATTGACATTTATGGAGTGTGTCTTCTGTGTTTCAGAAGTGTTCTTCAAACATGTAAAGTTCTTTGGTATTTCATTAGCTACAACTCAAATGCTTAGGTTTATAGTGAATTTCACTATACAGCAAGTTTTGCCATTGTAAGATGTTTTCTGGCTACAATATGTAGATTTATTTTTAAAACGTGGCTTTTATAAATTCTATTACATGTATTCCTCTAGATTACAGAGAGGCGGACAGCTTTACAACATGGGTTCTCCTTGTAGCATTTTATAAGAGCCTTTCCCCTCCATTCCTCTGTCTTCTGCGAAATGGAATCTGTGTGATTTTGCAAAGCAGATCCACGTGCTTGGAAACAGTGAAAACGGGAGCTTTATGTTATAAATTATAATGTTGTCTTTGATTTCTGCTCACATTATTAAGACAGGTATATTATATTTTCATGAAATGTTTCCTTTTTTTTTTTTTGTTTCCATTTTTAAAACTTCTGATAAATAATGTAATTTCAGATGGTGTTGCTGTGGCTGCCATCCTTTTATTTCTAATTCCAGATCAGAGAGCAAGGAGGACTAGGCAACTTTGAACTGGCCCGACCGATTCACAACTTCGACATCGTGGAGAGAATGCCTCCAGATATGACTTTGAGGTAGATTTTAAAAATTGTCCTTAGGGATTTTTGATTCTATAGCTTGAGTTGAAAGATACCTGGGGTAATAGAAGTATCTGAGCAGGAGTTAACTATGAAGAGGGATCTCACAGTTACAGAGTAGACTTTAAAGCTCAGTTGATTAAGAGGAGCCAGGACAGTTACTAAATTCCACCTTATTAATTGGTTCTCAGCCTCCATTTTTTTTTATGCCCTCAGTTCCCTAATTCATAAGTGAGTGCAGAGATTCATTAATAATGAAAAAAAGATAATTTAGGCTTTATTTTATTTTAACAACTTTGTTGAGATATAATCCATATACCAAAATTCATCCATTTAAAACATGCAGAGTGGTGGCTTTAGTTTAGTTAGCTCATTAGTTGTGCAACTCTCACCACAATGAATTATAAAACACTTCAGTTACTCCCAAGAGAAGCCCAGTTATCTGGCCTTACCTCTGTAAGTAGTTGCTGTATATAGTGTCTCCCCCAAGTCCTGGCAAATACTAGTCATTTTTTTTGTCTTTATGGATTTACCTGTTCTGGACTCTGCATGTGAATAGAAGAGCACATGATGTGTGATCTTTTTTGATTGGCTTCTTTCATTTAGAATATCTTTAGGGTTTGTCTGTGTGGTAATAGGTATCAGAACGTATTCACAAAAGAAGATAACTTGTCTTTCTTTTTTTTTATTTATGATAGTCACAGAGAGAGAGAGAGAGGCAGAGACATAGGCAGAGGGAGAAGCAGGCTCCATGCACCGGGAGCCCGACGTGGGATTCAATCCTGCGTCTCCAGGATCACGCCCTGGGCCAAAGGCAGGCGCTAAACTGCTGTGCCACCCAGGGATCCCTAACTTGTCTTTCTTTACGAAATACAATTGATTTTTGACAGATTACATTCCTCCTCAAGATTTAAGAGTCTTTTTTCAGGTGCTTATTTCCTATAAGAGGCTTTCTCCTGCATGTGGGGTGTGTGTGTGTGTGTGTGTGTGTGTGTGTGTGTGTGTGTATGTATCTATATATGTCTGTCCTCACCGTCACTGGGATTACCTTTTTAGTGAATTGATTGAGTTTTAAAGAACTCTGATATTTTCCTCCAGGGATCTTCTCTTTCCCTCTCTGTGTATCTTTCTGTCTCTCTCTCTCTCTCTGTTTCTCTCTGTTGGGTTCCCTGGTGAACCAGTTAATTCCTTGAAAGCTAATGTTCATATCTGGGGTCTTAGAGCTGTCTGGTTATGTCCACTTGCCATCAGTAGAATTCTGGGCAACAGCAAGATTTGTTGACTGATCCATACAGCTGCAGTCATTCATGAGAAAGAACTGATATTTGTATGAAAGAATGAAATACGTTTGTATGAAAGAATGGTCTTTTCCAACTTCTTTTTAGTTTTCCTGGCTATTTGCACTAACTACTCTAGCTGTGTGGTGATAAATGTACATAATGGCTTAATCTTGGAACATCCTTAGAAAAAGGATTTCAAAGCAAACTAGTAAGAACAAGGACAAGTATTTAAGAGTAAGTAAAACAACAGTGGACTTAGGAACAGGAGTCAGCTACTCAAAGGTGCCTATAATATTGGCTTTAAAAATGTTTTTGGCTCTTCAATGTCAAGATAAAAATATTTTTAGAAATCAAAATATTTTAAGGAAGCGGTTATTTTGTCTGAATTTCAGTTAAGGACACTGAGCTGTTTCTACTTAACTTTTATAGTATGAATTGAGGATTAATGTTCTTTTAAAACTGATCAAAGATGTTTGGGTTGCCAAATGATTATATAAATGAATTTAGCATAGCAAGGTTCTTCATGTGTCTTGTATGATGAATTTACTGCAGCAACTATCTTTGTTTTCTTATTTTTCATTCATTATCCATTCTCTCAAATGTATTTGCATTGTCTACTACTGAGCCATGCAAATAAATGAACTTTGTCAAATAAGAGGCACATAGAAGGAAGGCAGTCCGACAAAAACATGATGAGCGGAGAATTATTCTACTTACTGTTTTCCTTGATGTTATGTCTTCTGGAGCTTCACAAACCCTTGCACTTGCTTACATTATTTGGCAACATATTAATTTAAATTTGTTATCTTTATCTAGTTTTTGTGTCTTCTTCCTTTGTATTTGCCTTGTCTTATTCATTAAGCTGGAATTGACTTCAGGGGACTTGGTTTTCCTGGGGCTGAGAGAGCCAACATTCAGCAGCATTCAGGCTGCTTCCCTGTTGTATAGTGAGTGACAGGCAGAGCACACACTGCTGTTGTTATTTTTAACTAGGATGATGAATTCCAGAAGTTATTATCCTATGTGGGATATCCTCCTATCCACCCTATCATCAAGTTTCCCATCTCTGTTGCCCTCGAGGGGAAGAGCAAGAGGCAGTCCTGCACTGAGCAGCTGAGTTATTCATCTCAGCTAGAGAATGGGGCCACAGAGGAGGTAACTGAGCAGTTGTGTAGAGGACAAAAATGTTTGAGACTAATGGAAATGGGAGGACAGCACTGGTGTCAGTCTGAGACCAGAGGTCTAGATTCTTATTAGTCGAAACATTGTATTTCTGTCAAATCTTTGCAAGCACTCAACCTGTAAATGGGTCTTTACACAACATCAAATCATGGTGGAGAAGCGCTGCACTTATTTATTGCTTGCCCAATTCTGTCACTGTTAATTCTTATCTAACAAGTGTCTTTGGAAAGCATGGGGCAAAAATAAGTGAGGTAAAAATGGGAAGATTCTTTTTTTTTTTAAGATTTTATTTATTTATTCATGAGACACACACACACACACACACACACACACAGAGGCAGAAACACAGGCAAAGGGAGAAGCAGGCTCCATGCAGGGATCCTGACGTGGGACTCTATCCCAGGTCTCCAGGATCACGCCCTGGGCCAAAGGCAGGTGCTAAACCACTGAGCCACCGGGGCTGCCCAAAATGGGAAGATTCTTAAAGAAAATTCACAGCCAGTGGCAGCTACACTATTTGACAAACTTAAACTCTCCTGTCTTTACTAATATAAAGTACAACAGATTTTAAGTTTTAATTTGCGTTTTTATTCTTGGGAAATTTTACTTTCCCTTGGCCAGATCCTCATTTATTTGCTTGCTCTAATCTTTCCTAGAACAACCATATTTTATAGCAAGGAGAATGCCTGGTTAACCAAAGCTGCTAATCCAAGGGGAAGAGTTCCAGCAGGAAGCACTTCTAGACTCAGTTAGAAATAGACAAAATGAGCAAAGAAGCAGACTGTTTGAGCAACTTTTTGGCTAATACTGTTGGAAGCAACACTCACAACCAATTTACAGCTTTGCAGAGTTTGGGTTTTTAAGCAATCTTCGTCTCCTCACTCATTACTAAGGTTCTAGGGTTAACAACTGGGGTGAGCCTTCAGGGTACATGTGGGTCAGTTCCAGAGGCAAGACTCTATGTGCTAAGAGTCATCTACCAATATAATACAGAAAGCATAATTTTTAACATTTTAAATTGCTTCTCTTTAATTTGTAATAGCTACTAACTGCCTCCTCAGTCAAGGGCATTCTAAAAAGAAGTATATAGGGGCTGGAACTGTTGTAATGGGCAATTTCTCAATTTAATAGCAAGACGGCTCTTTCGGAGTAGACTGAGTTGAAATATCCCAAAATAAATTAGAAAGATGTAATTTCATTGTCAACCTCACTTTTAATTGTTTAATTATTTTTCATTCTTATAAAATACACATAGGATTAAATTTTACTGTCTTAACCATTTCTCAGTGTGCAGTTTAGTGGCATAAAGGACATTCACATTGCTGTGCAGCCATCATTGCCATCCATCTCCAGAACCCTCTGTATCTTGCAAACTGAAACTCTGTTCCCATTAAACAACTCCCCATTCCTCCTAACCTCCCAGTGCCTGGCAAGCACCATTCTAGTTTCTTCTCTATAAATTTGAGTGCTCGAGGTATCCCATATAAGTGGAGTCACAGTATTTGTCTTTTCTGACTGGCTTATTCCACTTAGAATAATGTCTTCAAGTTTCATCCATGCTCCAGCATGTGTCAGAACCTCCTTCCTTCTAAAAAGGTGGAATAATACTCTACTATGTGCGTATGTTACATTTTGTTTATCCACTCATCTGTCTGTGGACATTTGGGTTGCTTTCACCTTTTGACTATTGTGAATAATGATATATACACTTCGTTTTGAAAAGAAAAGTTCTCTGCATCCAAAAAGGTACAGTTTGATCACAGTGTTTCGTGGTGGATTAGAGGACAGCAAAATCTGTTGAAAAACTGAGATCCAGATACAGTGTATTGAAATCATAGTCTTTCTTTCTTTCTTTCTTTCTTTCTTTCTTTCTTTCTTTCTTTCTTTCTTTCTTTCTTTCTTCTTCCCTTCCTTCCTTCTTTCCTTCCTTCCTTCCTTCCTTCCTTCCTTCCTTCCTTCCTTCCTTCCTTCCTTTTTCTTTCTTCTTTCTTTCTTTCTTTTCTTTTTTTCTTTTTCTTTTTCTTTTTCTTTTTCTTTCCTTTCCATAAAATATTCCCAGAAACCTTTATATGGTGCAGAATACCCAGTCTTTCAAGATCAGTTATTTTTGAATCTACTAATTATGTCTGTTTACAAGAGAAAGGTGACTGACTGCATTATCTCCCAGAATGGAGTGGTACGTGTTCCATTTGCCAGTGATATTTATGGGGAAGACTCTGTTCCAAGGACTTGGGGTTTTATGAGATCTTCCTCGACGGGATGCCTTTTAATTGCTTGAGTTATATTAGTGCTTGAGGTAAGATCCTTTTCTCAAGTGTCCAACCAAGCCCCCCTGATCAACCCTCCTCAAAGCCACAGTAAAATTGGCATGCTTAAGTAGGGCAGGAATGCTAACATCTCAGATCTGAGAGAGGTAATTTGGTCCAAAATGCACTCCAGTGATGTTTATGTTTCAGATAAAGTGCTTACAACACTGTCGCTGGCCTTTTGACCCCCATTTCCTTGTTCATGTGCTTCTAGGAGAAAGTGATACTTGAATTCAAATCCTTACTTTTATTAGCTCCCAGAGTGAACTAGGGTTTCAGTCCAGTCTTATCTCTGGTATAAACATCCTGCTACCATTCATATCTTAGGGAAAATGATTAAATACATTCCATCAAGGGAACAAATGGAAGCTCATCAGAATCTCTTCTTCCCTGCCTCCCTTAGTCCTCTTTCCTTCCTTCCTTCCTTCCTTCCTTCCTTCCTTCCTTCCTTCCTTCCTTTCCTTCCATTCTTCCCCCTCCTCTTCTTCCTTTCTCTCTTTTCTTTTCAAATTCATGAACAAATGTGTTGCAAACTGAAGGCAAAACATTTTCACGGTTTGCAATATGACAGAGTACAGTCTGCAGCGGATTCTGTGGAGAGGAGCAGCATTTGAGGTGGGAGCAAGGGAAGGGGAGTGAGGATTGGAGTCCCAGCCCTGTGTGTAGAGGCTATGTCTCAGGCTCGATGCTCCTGTGAGGAAAGCATCTTCATCTCAGCCATAAGGATTGGAAAAACACTATAACTAACTGCAAAACAAGGCAGAGAAGATGCACTTCTCAGTTGTCTTAAAAGAAAAATCTGCATGAGCCTTTTGAGATTTATGATTTCAAATAAGAAGGATCACACTTTCTGTCATTGGCTCTATTCCCCTAACTCCTTATCATCTGAGTATATCAAGTGAAGAGGTGTGAACGGAGAGGGAGGATAGCTTCAGGTCACTTAGCTGATATAGCCTCTAAAGGTATGAGGAGAAATCTTAGGTTGAGGCCAAAACGCAGTTAAAGTTTATTATCTGGGAGAAGGCTCATTCAGGTCAGTTCAGTAGTGAACCTTTTATTTATCTGAGGATATTAAAGTGATTTAGACAAGCAGGTTAAGCAGTTCACTGAACCAGAATTCTGCACATAGTTAAATTTCCATTCCACGATAAAACATATCTGTTTGTTTGACAGAAATCAATGAGCTAATAAATGTGAAAGCATGAAGTGAACTGGAACAAAATGCTATCAAATAATTGTCAGCACCCAGCACTCAATTGGCACTTTTCACATTAGAAGTATGAAATGAGGAGCCAGCAGCCTCTCTATAAGTGGATCATCACAAAACCCTATATACCTAGAGTGATGCATAAATTATATCCAAAGATAAGGGGCCTCATGAAATAAGGACTGCCAGGATCTTACTGTGACCTTATGGGGGTCCTTTTATTTCTTATTACATAGCAATATTCATTATTCACTTGAACAAAGGAAGAGTCATATGTTTGGCTTTGAGTAGCAGGGGAGTCTCTTATGCAACCAGAACTTTCTTATTTTCTCCAACTGTGAATATTTCTTGTGTTAACATCTGGACATAATCTCTGCACATTTAAAATAGTTTCACTGTTTATGTCTAATAAAAAAATGTCTGATCAGTAGAATAAACAAAAATGATATTAAGAATGTAAATGGGAATGTAGTAGAAGATAGGAAAAACAAAGATCACATAAATCTTATTTTATAGAACTGCAAGAACAGTATACATAAATTGATAGAGGTGAAGTTGCTTCAGACTTTTAGAGTGCAGTGGAGCTGAGTGCATCTAACCTGAGAACAGTTTCCTTTTTTAAAAGATTTTATTTATTTATTCATGAGAGACAGAGAGAGAGAGAGAAAGAGGTAGAGACACAGACAGAGGGAGAAGCAGGCTCCATGCAGGCGCTAAACCGCTGAGCCACCTGGGCTGCCCCAGTTTTCTTTTTTTAAAGATTTTATTTATTTATGTTAGAGAGGAGGAGGGGAAGAGAGAAAGTGAGAGAAAGACTCTCAAGCAGACTCCCTGCTGAGCACAGAGCCTGCTGCAGGGCTCATAACCCTGAGATCACGACCTGAACCAAAACCAAGAGTCAGACACTCAACTGACTGAGCCACCCAGGTGCACCCCCTGAACGATTTTAAAGCAGTGACTCCATTTATGGGCATGCTAATTACATGAAATCTTTATTATCAGAATCAGAATATCTCACTTGGATGCCTCTGTCTAAAACCACTTACAGGCTTTCACCTGTTCTTGGCATAATGACAATTTCTGGAAACGGCCATTTACTCATGTAAAGGACTCTACTACATGCTGTCGGTGCAAATGTCTTATTTAACTTCCAAATGATAATTAGTGTCCAAAACAGAGAATAACTGTTCTGTAATGAATTGTTTATCTGTTTACATATCTATTTCTGAGGTGAGTTGTTATAGTGAAAGTTTCCTTCTAGATTATAAATCTTTGCCAAAGAAAATCATAAGATGTTTGAACATAGAATGTTTGGCAGTTCATACCAGAAAGCCAGATACTTCAAACATTGCCTGATAATGACAGTATATTTGAAGTAAATGAACACTCAAAACTTAGTAGTCTAAAAGAACAACAATTATTGAGTGTCTCTTGTAGTTTTCTTGGATCAAGACAATAGAAATGGTTTGGCTGAATGATTCTGTTTCAGAATCTCTTATGAGTTCTGTGAGGATGAATCTCATGAGGATGTTGGTCAGGCTGCAGTCATCTGAAGGTTTGACTGGAGCCGGAGGAGTGCCACTCATATGGCTGGCAAGTAATGGCCAGCTGGTAACAGGTTTCAGTTTCTCATAATGGGGGCCCATCCAGAGGTGGCTTGAGTGTCCTCACAGGTTAGTGACTAGTTCCCCCAAAGCAAGTAACCCAAGAAACTACAGTGGAAGTTGTGATGCTTTTTATGATCTAGATTCAGAAGTTATACACTGTCACTTTTATCATATCCTGTTGATCTCCTGGCCAGCCTTGTTTTAATGAGGGAGAAGACTACTCAAGAGCATGAGGACAAAGAACCAGGGGTATGTGGAAAGTATCTTGGAGGGTGCCTATCATTATAGATATGTTTTTTCAATAATTAATATATGTATATGATGCATGCCCATCATGTAAATGCCCTGAATGAAAAGCATTGTGTATAATAGGCTTATTGTAAATATATGTTGAATAACTTCAGTGAGATATTTACTTGAACATTTAATCCATGAAGAGTAAAAGTGGATACTTTATCAGTAGTAGTTATTTGTTATTAGAATCTGAACTTAACTCTGTATGCAAAATTAGACCTCTATAAGCATGTTTAAAATACTGAAGGGCAGACTCACCAGGAAGGCATTTATGCATGCCTGGGGAAGACTTGGAACCTCCCCCCATCAGAGGGATGAGTTTGACCAAGGAAATAAGTGAGGTTAAGGGCCAGTCTGATACCTGGCTGTGTCACTGATTTCCATCCTGAACTCTAGATCTTTTTCTTTTAAATTTTTAATCCCAAGTACAAATAATATGATAGTATTACTTCATGTTGCACTTACTTGACTACTAAGGAGGTTGATCATTTTCTTCATGGATTTATTGGTTATATCTAGTTTCTCTTCTGTGAAATTTCCAATCATAGATTTTTGCCCATTTTTCTATTCAATTGTTTGTCTTTTTATATCAGTCTTCCTTGCATAATGTTTTGCAAACTCTTCCTTAACTTTGTTATACATACAAGTCTATAAATGGATCTTATTGTTCATATTTTGCTAACAATAATCCATTTTTAGATTTATTAACATAAAATCATATATTCTGTCCTATTCTAAATTATCTCTCCCATTTATCAAGTCCAAAATGCTTTACATTTTATTAATGCTCCTTAGAAATTTGTTAATTTTTCTTCCATTTCTTTACATTTACTTATTTATTTTATTATTTTGGGGATGAGGGAGAAGGACAGAGGGAAAGGAAGAGAAAGAATATTAAGCAGGCTCCACATCCAGTGCAGAGCCAGTCATGGGGTTCAATCTCACAACCCCGAGATCATGCTCTAAGCCAAAATCAAGAATGGGATGTTTAATTGACTGAGCAACCCAGCTGCACTTCTTTAAAGACTTCTTGAATGGATTCTTACTTTATTAGTGTTTTTTCTGATGAATGTATTAAGATTCTAAATGTTTCTGAGAGTTACTATGATGACGCCTCTAAAGTTTGAGTATGTATTGTTCTCACAGACATTTATTTCTAAATGATGCTTAATTTCCATTTTTAATTTTCTCCTTTTCCTAAAATTATGCATAGAGAATACTTTTTAAATTGGGTAGGGATATATTTGAAAACTGTTCTTTTAATGACTATTTCTAGTTTTATAGCATTATAAGTGGAATGTGGCCTCTATAATTTGGCACTAGGCAATATTTTCTCTGTGGATTTATTAATGGTTGGTCTTTTTAAAATGTCTAACAAATATTTAAATATTATTGTGTTCCCTAGTAGTCTCCCCTCTCTGCATTCTTAATTTCTTTAGTAGAATTAAAGTGGCTCTTGAAGTTTCCCAAATATGCCATGCTTTTTGGCAGCTTTGGGGGCTTTTACTCACACATTTGCTATTCCTGCAATGTTCTCTTTCATACCCTTAATGTGGCTAACATCTATTGTCCTTTATGGTCATTTTAGAAAACATAGCCTGTGCAATTTCTATAAACTAGTAACTTCAAATGCTATTTTCTCTACAAAGGATTCTCTAAAATTCTTCAAGACTATACTTGGTCTACCTGTGAGGCTCTCCCCTAATGTTCCACTCTTCATCTTCTGAATATGGTACTTGAATGTCTACTTGACTTTTTGTCTTTAGGCTACAGACCACTTTGGAGTAAGGGTATTATCTCCCTTTCGTACCAGGGTGACTGGCACCTAGGAGGTGGTAACTATGTGTTGAATAACTCAGGAAACAAAGTAACTGCACAGATCATGAAAGAGATCTGATATTAGCATATAACAGAGAGCTACTGAACTTTTTCTCCATGTCAGATATTGTGTTATGCATCATCCATATATATAACTTCTAATCCTCAAAAGACAAGTGTCTGAAAGACAAGTGTCTATTTAATGTAGATAGAAAAACCTTAGGTCAAAGAGATAAACCATTATTGATGAAAAGTACGTGTGTTGCTTTAAAGGGCATTAAAATAATGGAGAATAATGAATATCACAAAGATTAAAGATAGTTCACTGATGGAGTGACACCAATGAAAATGATGGAGAAACACCAAAACACTGAGCAAACACTGTCACATTCAATTTTCTCAGACATTTGGAAAATTGTCAGAGCCTTACACTGAAAAGAAGACTGAATAAAGAAAAAGGCAACCCATAAATAGTGTCAAACCTCAGCATGCTCTATGGTGATAATTAGACATTGTAACCCAGGATAAAATAGCAGGACCTGGCCATCGTGTATTGTCAGAAACCTGGAGAATATGTGTGAGTATGGTTTCTGAAGACCAAAAATGAAGGAATATAACACTGAAGGTCTGTGGTGAAGAAAAATCCTCTTAAGGAGGCAGGAATCTATTTCATAGAGCATGTTTGTTGTCCACTACATCTGGAGTAGGAGCTGGCTGAAGCGAAGAGCTGTGCTGATTTATGGGGCACTTGCTAATGGTTTGGCTGGATGGTTAGAAACTTTGAAGAAATAAAAATGGAAGATGGGTGACAAATATAGGGAAGAAGTATGTGGATGGATATTTCAGAATATACATAGATTATGAAGATATTTCTGTCTCATGTAAATGCTAAAAAGAATGTCTACCATAGAGGAGACCCTTAAGTAGACAAAAACAATGTCTTTGTGAATGTCAGTCAGCCTCTTTCTCCAGCCAAACCAGTTTTTGCCTAATAGAGCCATGAACAGAGTGGCCATGATGGTAGGAATATAGGCCATGCATCGACCCAACATGAGCTTTCTCTTACCAAGGCTGACCTTGTTATCATTAACCTGAAGCCTAATCTGCCAACAGATTAGGCACCAATATGGCACCATTCCTGGGTACCACCCTGCCACCTAGTGGCAGATTAATTACATTGGCCCTCTTCCATTATGGAATTAACAAGGATTCGTCCTTACTGACACAGACAGATACTTTGGATGTGGATTTGTTTTCCCTGCCAGTAGTATTTTCTCTAACACCACTATCTGTGGAGTCACAGAATGCCTCATCCACCATTCTACGTAGCATTGCATCAGATCAAGAAATGTGTTTCACAAACCAAGGTAGGGCAACGATGGGCTCATTTCTGGAAATCAACTGGCCTCACCATATACCTCATCATCCAAAAATAGTTGGCCTATTTAAAAGATGGAATGGCTTACTAAGGATTGATGGTGTTGGGAAACAACACTCTGAAAAGACAAAGTTTTGTTTTACAGTATGTAGTCTGTGCTTTGAATCAGAGGCCATTGCCTGATATGGTTTTTCCCATAGCCAGAATCAACGGGTGAAAGTGAAAGTGGCTACTCTCACTATTGTAACCCATTGCATAATTTTTGCTTCTCATTTTGACATCTGTGAGCTCTGCTGAATTACCACAAAGGGGTAATACTTCTACAAGTGGATATGATGGCTCAACAACAATGGTTCCACCAGATTGGAAAATCAGAATTCCACCTAGTCATTTTGGGCACCCTATGCACCAAACTGGGAAAGAGAAAGTGGGAGGGATGTGCTTTAAAGGAGCAAACCTACTGGCTAGAGTGATTGATTTTGGTTACTCAGGGTAAAGAGTAAACTTGGTTGCTACTATACAATAAAGACAAGGAGAACTGTATCTGAAATTCACAGGCTTCTCTAGGCTGTCACTTAACACTTCCACATCCAATAATAAAAGTTAATGGAAACTACATCAAGTGAAAATTGGCCAGGTGCCTGAGTACTCAGAAATGAAGGTTTGGGTCATCTATCAAGTAAAGAACCTAGAACAGCTGAGATTCTGACTGAGATTAAAGGAAATAGGGAAGTATGAGATGATAGATGAAAGATGCCATGGATATCAACTATGACCTTGTGATCAGTTATAGAATAGAGGACTGTAGTAGCTTTGAAAACATTTTTTATGCTTGTTATACAATATGCTTATTCGCATATGTTAATCATACTTTACCTTTCCTCACCTTCCCACTAAAAAAATTCATATATGAGTTATTGGAGGCTAACAGATTTATTGGAGTAGTGAATCAGTGGAGTTTAGGTAGGTAACAATTACAAATCAACTTAAACTTTAAAAAATTCAACTTAAACTTAGTAAGACAGTGACTAAACTTAGGGAGTGATTAACATAGCCGATGATGGACACAATGACTATTGTCATTGGGACTATGTGTCTTCCTACTTGGGGAAAGAGTGGGAACTTCTTTGTGAAAAGGATAGCTGTGTCTTGCTGCTGAAGGGTTTGAACTTGTATAGAAGAATACAAGAGATAATTGAGTAGCAAAGGATGTGAACTGTGTCAGTTTTCAATTATTTTTCTCTGGTTTCTGAATATACCTTCAAATGATAGAAATACTTAGTATGATTTTTTTGAGTTCCAACAATTTCATGCTTTGGGTTACTTTTAACCCTCACTATGGCTTGGCTAATAGTCAATATATTTTCATTTGCACATTCCTGATAACTCCAATATCCTAAAATAAAATTTAGATCTTTTTCATATACTTTTTTTTTACCATTCCACATCCAACAAGCTGCTTGTTCCTTTAGTGCTATATCTTGAATTCCAATGCCTTAAATGGAGCATGTAGTTCTCTAGTCTTGAGAACTTGAGACAGTAACAGTCAACACAAGGCCACTTCTTCATTCACAATAGCATTCCTCATGCCTGTCTTTTTCTTTTAAGAAAGATAGGCAGCAGTTAATTCTTCCTTTCTTTTTTAAGAATTCAATGACCAGAGTCCATCTCTGTAACATCAATATTCAAAGTTGAATACCTGATATAACAAGGCAAATCATAAGTCCTTCAGAAAATGATTTATCTTTTTCCACATATGCGTTTAGTTTCACATTACTATCTTTGATTAAAACCCATAGTGCTATCAACAAAGACACAATACGAAATTGGCATTTTACTGCATGAGAAGATGGCCAAGTCTAAGTCTTCATAATACTCAGCCATTATTTTAATGAGAATATATTAACTTATTTCCATTCCAATGTATGCAAAAATCAGATGCAAAATAGTGATTGCTATGAATCCTACATTTTAATTTTTAAGTTATTTTTATTTCAGAGAGAGAGTGTGTGCACACAGTAGCGGAAGGGGCAAAGAGAGAAGGAGAGAAACCTCAAACTTATTCTCTGCTGAATGCAGAGCCTACATGGAGGGTTCAATCCCAGGACAGGAGATCTTCCCCAAGCCAAAATCAAGAATCAGATGCTCAACTGACTGAACCACCCAGGCACCCCAGTGATTGCTGTGAATTCTACATTTTAATTAGAGTCCCTATAAGCTGGTAACTTGGGGGAAAAAAAACTAGAGAATTTAACGATTTCCACATTACTTAGGTACTTAACCTAATTGCCCTTTTCCTTTGCTAATTTTCTCATAGACAAACTTCCCTGGGGACTTTCCTTAAAGTGAATCCCATCACTCAATTTGTGAGCTTCCCTAAAACATTCTAGGAAAACACAATATCTTGTCGACATTTAATCTAGAATTTCCAGATGTCCAGACTTCTAACCTAATGTGATAGTAATGCATCAGTGCATTCCTGTATATGTGTGTAGGTGTGCACCTGTGTAATGAAGGGGGCATGTGAGAAATGAAATATGAAAAATTTTATAATGATCTCACAACAATATAATTATTAAATATGGAAAAATAGTAACTTTAAAAAATGAAGGTGGTATCTTTAAAATCCACTTGAAACCGCATTAATAATCATGAATTCAGTATTTTTCAAGATAATAGTCTATTGAGGGAGTGATAGAAAATTACATTTAAAAACCTTTGCTCCCCAGATCTTGAGAAAAGTTTAAAAATAGACACATAGGTTGTGAAGTGACAAGGAGCAGTTTTCCTCTGAATACATCCGCCCCTCCCTCTGGCATTATGCTAGAAGAGGTGTTTATTTTAGTCCTGGCTGATCTTGACTTGGAAGTTAAAGTTACAGATAGACCATACTAGTGATATGACAAATAATATCTGGAAATAAAATTGATAGAGGAATGTAAATAGGTTTTGTTGAATATATTAATAAATTGTAGCCCTTTATAACTAGGTTCAAAATTACTGGATACACCAGTATTTAATAAGATAGTTTTTAACATTTCAGAGGAACAGCTTTTTACTTAAATGTTTTGGCTCTGAGACAGACAGATAGGCAGGAGTTATGGAGACAGGGATGTGAGAGCATTTCTATTAGGAAAGACATAGTAGAAAGGCAAAAAAAAAATCAAAAAGGAAAAGAGACTTAATATGTAATGGATTGTTAATTTTGTTTCATGCATTGAGACATATATGTTTTTTATTTTTATACATAAAATAAATCTTTTTCACCATAATTAACAACCACTTCTGCATAGGCATTGATCGATGAAAATGTTGTCCATTAAAAGCAGCATTATAACTTATATTTTTCTCATCTGCAAAATGATTCAATCATATTTGTCTCCCAGGGAAGTTTGAGGGTGGAATGAAACCCAGTATTAATCAAATGAGGCAAGGAAGTCATGCTTCAGTTTCATATTCTAGGAAACCCCTATGCATGTCTCAGTAAACATGAAATATCACCCCATAAGATCACATTGAACACCCACCAGAATGGCTAATGTGGTTCAGAATATGGAGTATCTGGAGCTCTCATATATTGCCTGCCAGAGTATAAAAAAGTGCAGCTTTCTTTGGAAAACTTATAACAACTATATACTCTGGAACTCCTGAATATATATCAAAGAGTTCATGCACCTACAAAATAACTTGTACAAAAATGTTCATAGTAGTCTTAGTCATAATAGCCAAGTATTAAACATATATCCATCAACAAACAAATACCTTTGACAGAAGAATGGAAAGACAAACTGTGATATGCTTCTGCAATTAGATGTAACAGAGCAATAAAGAGAACAAACTTGGGATAGATGCAACAACATGGATAAATAAATCTTAAAAAATTAATGTTGAAAGACAAGCCAGTCACAGGGGTGACAGGAGACAGAGTGGTGGTTGCTTGAGTCTTGAGGGTGTTACGGGGATTGACTGGGATGGGGTACAGGGAAACTTTGTGGGCTCCCTAGAAATGTTCTATATATTGATCAGAGTGACAGTTATATGGGCATATACATTGGTCCCACATTCTAGAACTTTAGTACTCATAGATTTGTGCATTTGCTATATGTAAATTATACTTTAGTAAAGTTCTATTATCTAAATAATGAATGGATAAATTAATAAATAAATACCATCTATTTAAAAATACTTGCTTATTGTACTACAACTAACTTCTAATTATTATTATTAATTATTATTATTATTAATGTTTTTCCATACTAGATGCCAAATGTCTATGCCATATCCAGTTCGGTGAGGGTGGCTTAAGTTAAAAAAGGAAGGTAATAGTCTCTAAGGCTCAACTCAATACAATGAGCTCTAGAGGTCCACTGTGATTGAATCCAGGCTCAGTTCTTTGTTGACTCTGAATTTAGGCAAGTTTGCCTAAGTTCCCTAAACCTTCATCCCCATTCTTAATACATGAATAATAATTATACCTGCTGCAGTTTTATGAGGATTAAAACATTTGTAAGCTAATCTATCACATATGAAACAATACCTGTTATTTATCATTTTTATTTTCATCATTAGAATTCTTGCTCAGGGTGCCTGGGTGGCTCAATCAGTTAAGCGTTCGACTCTTGATTTCGGCTCAGGTCACGTGACTGAGCCCTACATCATCAGGCTCTGCTCAGCACAGAGTCTGCTTGGTATTTTTTTTCTCTCTCTCTCTCTCCCTCTCCTTCCCCCTGATCACACGCACACTCTCTCTTAAATAAATAAATAAATAAATAAATAAATAAATAAATAAATAAAATCTTATAAACAAAAAAAAATAAAGTGCTTGTTAGTTTTTGACAGGTTATGTTTAAAATGGAATTTTATTTTATTTTTAAATATTTTATTTATTCATTCATGAGAGACACAGAAAGAGAGTCAGAGACATAGGCAGAGGGAGAAGCAGGCTCTCCACAGGGAGCCTGATGTGGGACTCGATCCTAGAACTGCCGGATCACGACCTGAGCCTAAGGCAGACGCTCAATCACTGAGCCACCCAGGTGCCCCAAATATGGAATTTTAACTTAGTTTTTGGTATTACATTTTTATAGCCTTGCCAAAGTCCTTTTATGTTTTTTTAAAGAGGTTTATAAAAAATCACTTTCAAATTAGTTTGTGTTATCTTCTGATTACTATTTATGGTTAATTACTCTGGTGACTGGTTGCCTTTTCTGAAGGTTGGTATAATCAACATGATTAGTATAATCTCCTCAGAAATTAAATAAGATTTTACTAAAATGCAGCTTGAAAGGAGAAACTTTATTGTATCCATGGTTATAGCCTTCTATTATGCACATGGCCCAGTGTATAGTACATGCATTCCTAACAAATGAATTGATAATTTAATATATCTGGTAAATAAAAACCCACTCCTTAGCCCTATAACATGCCTAGACTCTCCCCTTGTGAAAATGAAAAAGGACACAATTTCAAAAGACTGCTAGTCTATATATTTCCCTCAATGTATGAGGACTTGCTAAAATAGAAGTCTCAAAATAAGATGGACTTTGCTTCCAGGTAAAGAGTTTTATACCTGGATCAGAAATTATTTTCTTTGGGGCACGTGGGTGGCTCTGTCGGTTAAGCTTCTGACCTTCAGCTCAGGTCATAATCTCAGGGTCCTGGGATGGAGCCTACATCCTCAGGCTTCCTGCTCAGTCAGGAATCTACATCTTCCTCTCACTATGCCCCTCTGCCCGCTACCTCACTTATGTGCACAACCACTCTCCCAGCAATAAATAAATAAAAACTAAAAAAAAAAATTATTTTCTTTGGATGCATGGGACTTTGGATGATCACAAGACAGCAACAGTCTTGAGAGTGTGTGGGCATGACTGGAGGTGACTAGAGAGATGTGAGCTGGAGCTAAGTGGAGAGAGAGAGAGAGAGAGAGAGAGAAGGGGGGAAAAAACCCCCAAAACTCTATTACCAGTGGCAGCAAGTCAGAAAAGGGTGTTGGACCAACTTCTGGGCTCCTACAAATTTCTGTGAAGTTTGTCAGATTATTTTTCCACAAGTATTGTAGTTGTTTGAGTGGAGCTCAAAGTCAAAACCACTCTGTTGCACCTCTGACACCCTGGCTTTTCTTTACTTCTTTCCCTGTTTTGATGTCAATGGAATTTTATCCAGTTCTTTACTTCCATAGCAGATGACAAAATCCAGACTTAAAATACAGCCACAGATTAATGTGGAAGAGTTCTGGATTAAATATCCTGTCAAAAAACATAATTGAAATGTTAATTCTGTGAAAGTATTTGGACCGATGAGTCACAAGGAAAATAGGCTGAGTTGTGAGATATGTTAAAATAAGAAAATGTTTGTTTTCACTCAATGGAAACTAGAATGGAAAGGAAAGGTCATGGAAAGTAGTTTTAAGAAGCAAATATTTATGGAATTAGTTTTTATACTGTAAATAGGGAAAAATAATTACAAAATCAGATTGTGTCTATACCTCTTCAACCCACTTGTTCATTCAGGGAGGTAGTGTCTTCCCACCTCCAGTGGCATTGGAGAATGTGTAGGGGTGTTTATTATTTAACAAAATGGGGAATATTACTGGGATTGAGGGTGAGAGACTGTGTGTATGTTTGAGATGCCAATTTTTTTTTCAAAATGCTTATTTTTTTCTCGTCTCATTTCTACTCATTGAGAAACATGGTATTATGGGAAACAATGTTACACATAGCTTTGAAAATGATAATATAGTCACAAGGAAACCAGCATACAGCCTAAACTGAGTCATTCTGCAAAACAAATAGCATGTGCTCTTCAGTAATATCAATTTGATGAAAGAAGGAGAAAAGTAGGGACTGATGAAGATTGAAGGAGAATAGGGAGACGTATCAGCTACATGAAATGTGTGATTTTATGCTGGATTCTGAGCCATTATGGGGATAAAAGACAGTATTGGAACAATTGGTAAAAACCGAATTTGGATTATATATGAGATAATAATATTACAACAATGCCAGATTTCCTAAATTTGATCATTGTACCAAATGGAAAATTGGGAAAAAATGCCCTTGTTCTTAGAAGATATATGCTTTTTATATAAAACAAAATCAAATATTTAAAGCCATAAAAGTATATGAAGGCATATATTTTTGAAGCATATGAGATATATGAAGTATTTAAAGACAAGGAGGCATGGTGAATTCAACTGACTCTCAAATGGTTCAACCCACAGAACCTAAGATTGGATATATTGTAAGTTGGTATCCACAATGATACTGAGATCTATATCCATACCTATATCTACTTATATATGGAGTAAAACAAGTTGAAAAAATAGTAACAGTTTGCAACTTTAGGTGAAGAATATATGGTATTTCATTGTTTTCTTCTTGGAACTTTTTCTGTAAGTTTAATTTTGTTTTTAGTAAAAAAGTTTTTTTAAAGGAATGAGATTGGGAGATAACCACTTTGTCTAAGAGCTGCAGGGATACCGAGAGTGTAAATCAGCTTCTGAAACAGGACAATTGCAATGTCATGTATGACATATGATGTTTTTAATTAAATAGACTTTTGAAATATACTACTGACTAGAGCAGTCATATTTCTGAGACCCAAAGAAGTGACTCAATGCCAATGTTTTAAAATTTTCCTTAGAGGGCAGCCCTGGTGGCTCAGCGGGTTTAGCACCACCTCCAGCCCAGGGCCTGATCCCAGGGACTTGGGATCGAGTCCCACGTCGGGCTCCCTGTATGGAGCCTGCTTCTTCCTCTACCTGTGTCTCTGCCTCTCTCTCTGTCTGTGTCTCTATGAATAAATAAATAAAAAGTTTAAAAAAAATTTCCTTAGAGACAAGTCTATGTGACCTGAACACATCATTAAAATTCAGTTTTAAAATAATAAAGGTGATTGTCTTCCACCTTAACTAAAATAACAACAACATGATTGAATTTTTCAGTTTCTGAAATGCTGTTGGGAATTATGTAGCCTATAAAACCAATCCAGAGTACTGAGTTGAATTGAACCAAACTTGGAATTAACCTGGTACTATCTGCCCAGTGTAGACACAACCAGACCTTCTGGATACATTTTGATTCATGGTCAGGGTATTACTGTTTTGTGGTTAAATATGAGAAAAAAGGTCATAAAAACAATTTATAATCACTCTATCTCTTGTTCTCTCTTTCCCACTGCATGAATGTTCACATGAGCATGTGCTCTATGCTTTTATATACTGGTAAAAGTATATTTGAAATGTCACTGTCACTTCATGCTTTTTGTTGCTTGGGGGAGTACCTATATCACTTGTAACTTTTGACTGTGTCCCTGAGATATAGCCTTTGCAGTTAAGGGTAATTGGCAGTTAGAATACACTTTGTTCTGTATAGTGTTAAAAAATGGACCCCTTTGTTTGGCCAACCTTCATGAACTTCCGTTTACTTCAATGGCAAATGAAACATTTGTGTAAGAAAGAAATATTGTCTTCAATGGGAAATGCATTCCATGTGTGTTATATTTCATAGTATGACAGATTTTTCTTGAGCTTATACTATTTTTATTCACGGTATGAATATATGCCTTTTTCGAGGCTCAGTATTTTAAGGTAACCACAATTTGTATTTGTGGGAAATAAATGATAAATATTAAATGTTTTTATAGTTAAATACCGTTTTTAACTCATGTTCTCAATAAAACACTTCTATCCTTTTTACATGAAAATAACTTGAACAATTCCCTTTTGAATAAAAAAAAATGCCTGTTTTCATGAGACACAGGAATGGGAGCTTGAGGATGGAAGATGAGGCATCATGTCAATGTCTATATCCTATCACTCTCATGAATTTTGCTGATTAAAGTCACTTTGTCTTTCCCCCATTACTCAGCGAGTGATATTACACGGTCCACGATTCCAGAGAGACATGGCTAGTGGTGTCTCTACGTGGTCTGACATACTATTTGGAGAATTTCTGAGCTATGGGGCAGAGTCCTAGAGACTGATATTTGCAGTGAGAATAGAAGTCTTAGAGTTACATATGTCCCAGGAGAGAGGGTAGCTGTTGGAGTTGAGAAGGCATTGATTAGCTATTAACAGATAGAACCTCAGAATTTATAAAGGAAGGAGAAAAGTGAAAAACAAGGAGCAGACCCACTTTGATACCCTAAGAAGATTTATGGATTCTGTTCTTGGAGATGCATGTGCATGCACATGCTGATTGGAGAATTTGCAGTATCCGAGGACCCGATGTTTGCAACCTCAACAGGTGACGGTGTGGTAGGTTGACAGAGGCCTCTGGCCTTTCTTCCTCCCCTCTTTTCTTTCTTATGAAGCATCAGCATCTTCCCAGTCACTTTAAGAAGTCAACCTTTAGCCGTTTGGGACTCTTTTTAAGTACAGTAATTCCATTGCCCTAAACATAAACCCTTTGACACATCCCCTGACAGTAATCCATTCCTTGCAGAGCTTAGGGGCCTGAGCAGCCACAGAATGTTTTCATTATAGAGCTCTGGGCTTCCTCTTGTCTGGAGCTTTAAGTACCGATGTTCAGCCACTTAACAAAGACCGCATTGCGATCTTGGCCAAGTTTGTGACAAGGGAGTATAGTGTCCTGGGCTTATGGTCAGGCTGTATCTAAGAAATCTTGGATTTAATGTTTGCCCTTCTTCTTTTCAACTCCACCAACCCCCACTAAAAATATTCTGAACCTATTTTCTTAACTATTTCAATATAAGTCTAGAAAGTTGAACACCACCGCCCAGAGGGAGGCTAGCCTTTGTGTATATTCAACCCTACGTGAGGAGAGTATCTAGTGTTCAGAGATTCTGTGTGTATCTCCAAGATAATTTCTATTTATGTATCTGTGCTTTAACATTTCTTGTTCCCAGAGATTTGCATTCATAATGTAGTCCAGAACCAGCAGAGCCATCTCCTGAAAGATTGTTACAAATGTAAAATCTCAGGTAATGCACCAGACCTGCTGAATAAGAATCTGCCCTTTAACAAAATCCACAGATGATTCTAGTGCATTTTAAAGTTTGGGAAGTTGTCAAATACCCACCATTTGCTTCAACGTGGATGGAACTGGAGGGTATTATGCTGAGTGAAGTAAGTCAGTCGGAGAAGGACAAACATTATATGTTCTCATTCATTTGGGGAATATAAATAATAGTGAAAGGGAATATAAGGGAAGGGAGAAGAAATGTGTGGGAAATATCAGAAAGGGAGACAGAACGTAAAGACTGCTAACTCTGGGAAACGAACTAAGGGTGGTAGAAGGGGAGGAGGGCGGGGGGTGGGAGTGAATGGGTGACGGCACTGGGGGTTATTCTGTATGTTAGTAAATTGAACACCAATAAAAAATAAATAAAAAAAAATAAAAAATAAAAAAAATAAAAAGGTAAAAATAAAATAAAATAAAATAAGATAAAATAAAATAAAATAAAGTTTGGGAAGGTCTGGTTAGTCAAAGCTTCTGAATTACTTAGCTTATGAAGTAGTTATCTAATACATTTTTCTACACACAAATAACTAGATGACTCAGCATAAAAATTATTCTGATAAATGGATTTTTTCATTTTCTCCAAATTTATTTCAGAAACTGTTTTGTAACTTTTTCAAACTGTTGAAATAAGTCAGAAAATATTTTATTCATTAGCCATGAATCTCTAAGAAATAAGGCTCCAATAATCCTGACTGAAAAAAAAATACTCAGCATATAGGATTGTGACAGATATTTGCATTATGACTAGTGCTTTATATATTTATTCTAAACAAAAACTATATGATGTGAGTCTCACTCGTATTCCCCAAATGAACACAGGTAGCCTGATGAGGTTATGATCTTAGAGCACAGCACTCAGTAAGTCCATACTCTGGGATGTCTCACTATGGATCTCCTCCTCTTTCTGCATGGGAGACAATTCAGAAAAATAGGAAGACTTTAAGTCTAAGCCATCATTTAGAGCAGGTTTCTCAACCTTGGCACTATTGACTTGAAGCTAGATAATTCTTTGGTGTGGGGAACTATCCTGTTTGTTGTAGAATGTTTAGTAGCATCCTAGATCTCTACCCATTAGATGCCAGTAGCAAGCCACCCACCTCTCACCCTTCCTCCACCTCCCCCCTTGTCTTCTCCCCTACCACCCCCACCTTCCACCACTGTGAAAACTAAAAAGGTCTCCAGACAACGCGAAATGTCACTTGGGGCTAAAAGCCCCTCTCTTTGGGAACCACTGGCTTAGAGGTATGTGTAGTTTTACTTATTCCTAGCTTTAATCTGATTTTCTCTATTGTGCAAGTTTTGCTTATGAGACTGCCTCCTCTGGTTAGTTAAAAGTTCCAGATAACTGAGGCTTTGGGACTTCCACAATTGCTGTCAGTTTGTTTTCTCTGTTTTCTTAGACTTCTATAATTTCACACACAAAAAACAAACAAGCAAGCAAACAAAACCACGTTCATCTTCTGCTTAATTATCATGGTAGATGAGCTCACAAGTTTAAGATTCTTATTGTTCTTCAGTGGTTGCATTATGAGCTTGGCCAATAGGAAGATCAAGAGACACTCATATCATGGAGACAGTTCTAGTTCAGTAGATTAACAGGAAGGCTCGTGAGCCCACAGGCCTCTCCACCACTTCCTAGCTGTGTAATCCTAGGTAAGTCCCTTCCACTCTGTTTTCTCTGTGAAATGCAGTCCTACCTGATAAGGTTCTTGTGAGGATTAAACGAGATGTTCCATTGATACTTAGAATGGTTTCTAACACAGAGAATATCAGAATAATTATTATTCCTTTGGGTATTATCTGTACCTCAGGGTCTTGTCGAGGATAGAAGGAGGTCTAAGCTCTTTCTCCTAAACATATGCTCTGTGTATTTAAAATTGTATTCAAATCAAAGTTGCAGCCCATCTTTTACATATTTAAATTGTGTAACATATTCAGCTTCCATCACAGAAATTTCTGTATTGGAGGTAGGACTATCAGTGAGACTGTGAGCTGATTGTTAAATTGGCTACTCTTGATTCAATTCATAAAAAAGTTCAAAAGTGAACCGAACTAATCAATGTGAGAAAGGGTTACTATTGGTGCTCTGAGATGGCGGTAAATTGAAGGGAGCCCAGCACAGTTTCTGGAGTATTTGCATTCCATTTCTTTTGATCTGGGAGTTGGTTACAAGAAAGTGTTCAGTTTGTCAAAATCCATTAAACTACTCATTTATGATTTAGGCACCTTTCTTTATATATTATACTTTGGTAAAAGTTCAAACATATGCACAGATCAATTGTAGAAGAATAAAATCTTTGTCACACACCTAACAATATTGTTTATGAAAAAGGTAAATACTCTCAGCGATATTTCATTTTTGTTATTTTGTTGCATTATGGTTCCTGCATTATTCCAGTGGCTTTCTAGGGAGGCCTGATTTCATAAACTCTGTCTGTGCTTGTGTCATAAATATGGGGTGGGGCATGAAAAGAAGTTATTATATGGTTGTTTACATTCACGTAGCCAAATACAAACCTGAATTTTTTTTTTTTAACCCAGACATAGTATTGAGAAGTGCTATTTGGATGACTTCAACTGTATTTTTAGTTGCTCGTGCTATTGTTAATGTGAAAAATATAAAACTAAATTATAGGTCCCCCTATTTTCATTATGGGACAATTTTAAAGCTGTCAAAAAAGTTGTATTTCACACTTCCCACATTGACAAGGCTGCATTGGTAGCAAAGTTTATAAGTTTTTCCTTGACTTTTTCCTCAGTAGCTGGAAAGTTGATATAGCAATGATTTTTGTGCAGAGTTGTCAAAATAAATAGACCACACAAAGCAAAGACAGGAGACTTAACTCCCAGAAAAAGATGAAATTTAGGTTATAACTATGCTTGGTAAATAGAAGTGCTATGGGCAGAATCATCGTATTATGCCCAAACCTCTTTCAAGCCAACATTTTTACCCCATTTGCCTCCTTAGATCAACTGCGAAGGAGGCCGTTTGGCTGGTAGGGGTTCCATGTCTTTTTATTTCTTCTGCCCTATTTTTCCTATGGAAGTGCCAATATTCAGAGAACCAGAAGTAAGACCCGGGGGTATAGAGATAGATGGAGGAGGAGGAAAGTAGGAAAAAAAGCTGTTACACTCTTGGTTAAGCCATAAAATGGTTTAGAATAAATTGCTCATGAAAGAAAACTTAGTGAATGTGATAGCATCCTTAATTGAATAAAATTCTCCAGGACAACATAGAAAATATAATATTATTCATAGTTCCAGGAAAAAACCCCACACTTCCACAGCATAAAAACAATTAGAAAATGTCCAATAGGAATACTGAAGCATTCTTGGTCTTTTTTTATTATGCTTGCATTTAACAACAGAAGATTTTAGGATTTATTTACTAAATCCTAAAATGTAATCTTTATTTATAAGCAACAAATATTAATTTCACAATGAGAAGAAATCATCATAAATTTCAAGGCAGATTATGTTGAGGCTCAGATCAGGTAAGGTGTCATCACAGATCTCCTTCTTTTTCTCTTAAATATAAGCCATCTTTGTCTCCCCCAAGAGCATGGTGGTTTGGTACTCATTGGTCCAGTCAATTAATGATGTCTATAACTAACTTTTCTTTTAAAAAATGTCTTTGCCTTTTTCCCATTCTGTGTGCGGTAGGCCAGGCCTCTTCAAGTCCTTTTCACAAAGGAAGGGAAAGTGGTTAGTAAGAAACTGCACATGCATTGATTGGGGTTCAAAGGCTAAGCTGGCTTCGTCCCTGGGGTGGGAGGTGGAATTTTGGTGACAGCACTGGGCATGTCTTTTGTTTCCTCTGTTCACTCAGAGTCTTTGAAAGGTTCTCATTAAATGCTATTAACAAGCATTAATACGAAGCATGACTACAAAATTCCAGGGAGAATCAAACAGCAGAATGAGTGGTGAGAAGAATGTGAGACAATCAAAGTAGAGTCAGACATCCTTAGTGAAATAAAAATGCCAATGACAGACATGTCTCGAGGGTAGCAAGATTGTTTCTGAATCTGACATAGAGACTGTAAAGGGATCAGGACCACCAACTACTACTGTGCATGCGTCTGTATCATAGAAACTCTCGTATATGAGAGACACGTTTGTGTCTTAGAAACAAGTGATATACACATAACCGTAGAACTGAAGGTAGCAGTTGTAAAGAAAAGCACCAACCGCACAAATGAATGGGAATAGTCATGTAAGGGAAGCGATTTGGAAAGGGGGCATCTTTAAGAACTAAACCCAATAACACATTATCCTCTGTTGGAAGTTATATCATGTATGCCATTTGGGAGAAGGTTTCAAATGGCATTCCCAGGATTATTCCCTTATAGACCTCTTGGTTCTGTTAGTTCTTTCACCTCAGTCCAGAGCTTTTTAATTCTTGAATTTAGTGTTGACCCCCTATCTCAAATACCATCTCGCTGTGCATTTGCAGTTAATTCTCTAAAAATGAGGATCAACATAAAATAAGCAAAGTGAACATGAGGCTAACTTTCCTCCCAAGTCAAGGTGTCCAGTGAACTGCTCACAGTTTTTGGATAGCATCAAGCTCTGCAGTCTTTCAGGCCCTGGAGCAATCACCGTGAAGCTGAATAACCTCTGTCTTGGCCTGCCAAAAGGTTTCTCAGCTTAGTGCTACCCTTGAATGGCACTCTGTCATTATGCTATATTTAGGTCATGAAAGTTGTAATTAGCTTTGTTCTGCTGCAAACGGATCCAGCCTCACATGCAATATAAAAGGTAATAAAATAGGTAGGCAGATATAAAAACTTAAATAAGCATTCTATGTAGGGAAATTTCATGATTCCCGAACTGATGAAAGAACCAAGGAAAGGGAATTTTCATGGCTTCAAAAGCAGCAGGAGCCACCTAAGAAGCTGCTTCTAGGTAGAGCCAGCTTGCAGCAGAATGTTTAGTCAATTCCCTCATCTCATTCCCCACAGCACCCCCTTACTCCCACCCACTGAGATAACTGTTCTGTAACTTGATAATATTTGCTGGAAACTCTTTATTCTACTATGACATCTCATGCCTCTTTAAGGGGCAATTTGGTCTGAAAGTGAACTTTTAGAATTCCATTGTTCAGTATTCTTGCATTATCTGTTCTAGAAATTGTCTGGAATCTGAACCATCTGTTTGTTTGTTGTTGTTGGCTTTTTGTTTTTTTTGTGAGTTTTTTAGATTTATTTATTTATCCAAGAGAGAAAGAGAACTCAAAAACTAGGGGAGGGAAAGGGAGAGGAAGAGAATCTTCAGCAGCCTCCCTGCTGAGTGGGGTGTCTAACATAGGGCTCGATTCCACAACCCTGAGATTATGACCTAAGATGACCTGAGCTAAAAACCAAGAGTCGATTAAAAAAAAAAAAAAAACCAGAAACAAGAGTCGGACACCCAATCACCTGAGCCACCCAGGCGCCCCCCTGAGCTATCTCTTTTTTATCACACACAGACATATATGCTTACAGGAATGGATACTACTTATAAGAAAAAGCTGGCAGGAAGGTATCAAAAGATGAGGTCCACAGTGCCAAAATTGCCATTATAAGTTGATGAATCCTCTCTCACTTTCCACTTGTTTATAAGCTCCTTGAAGGTGAGATCTTCTATTATCTCTTTTCTTGGATTTTAGTTTAACATGAGTCAGCTGTAGATCATCAGTCAGTGCTCATTGAGTCATTCAGGTGACGTGCTGGGGAGGGGGGGAATGCTTCCTCAAAACCCAGGGTAAACATTTTTCATATAATCTTTATTCAGCTATTAACTGTGGATTTTCTTTTCTTTTTAAAAATATTTTGTTTATTTATTCATGAGACACACACACACACAGAGAGAGAGAGAGAGAGAGAGAGAGAGAGGCAGAGACACAGGTAGAGGGAGAAGCAGGCTCCATGCAGGAAGCCCTACATGGGACTCTATCCCGGGACTCCAGGATCACACCCTGGGCCAAAGGCAGGCACTAAACCTCTGAGCCACCCAGGGATCCCCTGGCTTTGCTTTCCAACATCATGGCAGACTTTGGGGAGCCTCCTATATTTGTTAGAATAAAAATCTAAATAAAAGTAATAGATGAATAAATATAATGAATGATTTTTAAAGAAAGAACAAGTATGAATTTTATGTATCGTGGGTATAAAGAGACAGAAGAGTGAAACAAATAAAGGAGGGCCAAAGGAAAGTAATGAAAATACATTAATGAGTTGGGATATAATGCATAACAGTGAACTTGAGGGCAGGAAAAATTATGGTTGCCATGTCTTTGGGAGCAGATTACAGAGTGAGCATTATTTCTGGTGTTTTGTGGGTTATGAGAGATGAAGTGGGTGGGGAAGGGCCTTTCACTCAATTTAAAGGAGGACCATAAGGGTACAAAGAGCAAATGGTGTCATGAAACAAGAAGGGACTTAGATACCAGGTAGATTTAGAAATGTTCCCTCTGTCCTCTTCTAACATTGGGTTTGTATGTAGTAAGATGAACTAGACACAGTGGACCTTCTAAGACAAAAAATTCAAACAATACCTTATATCCATGGAGCTTTTAATAATTTACCTATCTTTGCATTAATGTTCATATTCAATCTATGTAGCTCTTTGAAGAGGAAATGCTCAAGCTTATTTTTCAGATGAATGGACTGAGTCTAGAAGTCAAGAAACTTGATTAAGTTCTCAGCTACGTCAAAGCAGAGGCAGGATTCAAACCTAGATCTGCCTCCTTGTTTAATGCTCTTAAGTTCTTTTCTTCCTGTCTTAAAAAGACCTTAAACCGACCTGAAGGGAAACCAGATATCAAGGATGTTTAGTTTCCAATAGGGCTCTTAAAGAGCACTTGTAATACACAGCCAAAATTTCATCTGCATTTCTATAACCAGAGTGTGCAAAATCCCAGTGCTAGCAGTGTCAGCTTCCATTTCTTGATCAGCTTCAGGAAGCAAAAATACCTGTGTTCTTCCTTTTGGCCACTAATTAGAAAGCATGGAGTTTGGGGTTGACAAAGTAATTATAAAGGGAAATCCAGGACTTCTAGGAGTTGATAGTCAAATAAAGGCATTTGGTGATTTCTGCTCATTTCCATGATGACTCGACGATTTTGCCATTGTCTCTAAGTGAAGGTATCCAAAGTTCTAGTACAGATTTCTTCATGTTAACTCAATGCATTCATGTTGTTATAATAAATATGCTTTGGATGGGAGTGAAAGGCTGGAATATTATTTTTCTTTTCTGAATATTGCATATTCTAAGTTTAGACATTGACTATGGTCCAGCTTGTAAGAAGAAGAGAAGGAAAAATAGGATATACAAAAGACTTAATTACATTTATTTTGTGGAGCATAGTCTTGAATTTGAAGTTTGTGGAGTTTTAAAATCAATATGTGCCTTTTTATTTTTTTTTAAGTATTTTTTTTCAATTTTTATTTATTTATGATAGTCACAGAGAGAGAGAGAGAGAGAGAGAGAGAGGCAGAGACACAGGCCGAGGGAGAAGCAGGCTCCATGCACCGGGAGCCCGATGTGGGATTCGATCCCGGGTCTCCAGGATCACGCCCTGGGCCAAAGACAGGCACCAAACCGCTGCGCCACCCAGGGATCCCAATATGTGCCTTTTTAAAAGACAATGTAAAAATTTCTTTTATTCCATATCATTATAATAAAAAGTCCAGTTCTAAGTATTTACACTATTCATAAAAAATGATATATTTTTCATTCACAAAGGGCTTCATTTGCTTCCCCAAAGTTGACTTTTTCATATTCAGAACCAGACACTTGATGGATTTGACATATTATAGTTGATGACAGAAAATGGAAAAAACACAAGCCTCCCACCTCCTCTTCTGCTTTCATAGTTCTATCCTGGCTCGACATAATTTTTTTCTCCCCTCAAAATTTCCAAAACTTTTTATACTGTTGTGATAAGACCCCAAGTCAGTGAGTTTAAGACTGGAAAGAATTCCCCTTAGGAAATGTTGAAAACGTGATTGGAAGGAAAATGGGGGGGGGGGGGGTAGGAGAGCGAACACTTGTGATGCTATTTCTTTGACAAGGTGTCAGTTCAGCTCCCTTGGTACCATTCTAAAGGCTAGAAAGCCAAACAAGACATACTTTTTCACTCCAACTCTGATTTCAATGCTGTATGTTTCTTTTTCTTTAAAGAGGCGTGAAGGTTCTCTTTAAGAGGACTCTATCTATATATACACATACATGGGATACATGAACACTTTCAGCCCAAAATCCAAAGAAAGAAAATCAATTTTAAAAATGCAAGAGGTGCTTAGAATGTCTTATTATCAGGTCAAAAACAAATAAAATGTACTGTGAGATTAAATCTTGTAATCATCATGAACATTAGCTTTCCTTCTCTCTTTTTGACACAAAATTCTCACAGGTGGTTTTAATTAGACATAAGTAGTGACAGTGGCCAGTTTGACTAAATCCAGATCCCAGCCAACAGTAATGGAAAAAAGTTTCAACTTGCCTTCTTAAAAAATGGAATCTATATTGAGACAGTTCAAGGAAATGACGCCTACAACAAGATGTAAAAGCCACAGCTTGAGCCCCTTTGTGTTTTCTTGCTTTAGGGAGTCAAAGCAGCCTACAACACCTAATGCCATGTTTCTTACTGCTCATATTAAATTCCATGTTTTTAAGAGAAAGCTTATATTCTTCTAAGAATTCTATCCACTTTGCCATCTTGCAGGAAAAATACAAGACAAGTATGTTACATACATTGTCAGTCATTTCTATTCTTTTGTTTGGCATAGTTGAATTGCCATATGATAATCTTGTCAAGTCATTTCCTAAATAATTCACTGTTTTCATTAAAACTCTCTATCACCTTTAGTTTAGTTGAGCCCTACAGAAAAGGAAAATATCTTTTTTGGAAAGAGTTTCCAAAAATCAGTAAGTTAGTAAAAAAAAAAAAAAAAAAAAACAAAACTTGGATTGCTTAGTTTACATGTTCTATGATAATAAAATTTTACACTTAGTCATGTTCTCTTTTTTAGTAATTTAAAGTAGTATTCTAAGATGCAAAAACTCGTTCCTGGTTAAGAAATGTGCTTGAAAATCTATATAGGTATTTGATAGACATCCTGAGTAATTTTTGTATTTCTTTAAGACAATTTTCATAAGAGTTGATGAAGATATGTCTCCACTTTGTGTATACCTCTCTCTAAGATACAGAGTAAAATGGCAACAGTGTAAACAAATAGCCTTAAAACTCTACCTTTTATGAAACATATCTTCATTTTAGACATTTTGATGATAATAATAATTCTTGTCATTAAGTATTTTATCTCCTGCAAAACTATGCTTGAATTTATCATGTTCACAATTCCTGGATATTATCTTTAAGAAGGTGATTGCTCCTGAGTCAGCAAGAATAAAAAGTATGAAGGAAAGTAAATCAAAACAGTCTCAGCAGTTTACAAACAGCATATATTTGTAAATTTTACTTTTTAGTAGCTCAAGCTGATCTCAAATGAATACCCCTTGAAGTTCTTTCCAGCTCTTGCTCTTTGCAGATATAAAATATTTTTCCATATCAGTGCAAAAATGACTGCTCTTTATCAGAGGTTAGAATAGTAATGAAGCTCATCTCCTACAGCAGAAGGCCTGGAATGTAGGTCCCATCATTTCAACTAATAGTGACAAAACTGTTATTTCTGTTCTTTTGCTTTGGGGAATGCCTTTGATCTTAGCAGGGGATCCAGGGGTAATGAGAGGTGTCCTAGAAAGAAATGTCAATCTCTAAAGGTAGAACATATTATCCATATTGCACAAATCACCACCAATCTGAGGAATCCCAAGAGACCTGGAGAAGTTATATTAAGATTCAGCAGGTAATCTCCCAAGACTTTCCCAATCCAGGGGAGATGAGATAGAGAGAGATAGAGATAGAGATAGAGACAGAGATATAGAGATACCTATCTATATATAGAGATATCTATCTATCTATCTATCTATCTATCTATCTATCTATCTATAGAGAGAGAGAGAGAGAAGAATTAATTGTCTTGGGATATTATCAGGATTTAAAGAATAGTTTTTCAAGTAAGATTCAAGATTGGACATTTTCAGAAAGGAATCATTTTGAGCAGGCTTGTTCCTTAACTCCAGTCTGTCCCATGATGGATCTGTAGTGCCCCGTGGAAGAAATTCAATTTGCCTCCATCTCCTGTGTTCCACTCAAACCTGCTGTTAACAAGAAAAAATTTTAAGCAACTGATTTTGGAATAAGAAATCTTGGCTAGGAATTGTATGAAGCTAAAATCACCTTGGTTGTTTTTTTTTTTTCTTTCTACTCTCTCTTCCCCCTCCTCTCTTTACCTTGATCTTTTTTTTTTGGTTGATGCTTCTGTTTTATTTATTTCTTTATTTAGTCTCTTTAGTCAGTGGCAACAGATAGAAAAATTTCTAGACCATGAAGTGGCCTTCTGCATCAGGGCACAGAGAGATTTGGTCAGAGGTCCTTCTTGCTCTTCTCCTAGCCAGCAGGATACCTACTGGTCTAACCAGCCAGTCTAACAGATAGACTCTCCCTTCTCAAATGTCCAACTTCCCCTAGTGCAGTTCAGATATTCATTCTTTTATCTGTGGAGCTACCTATTAAAATCTACACTTAATGACTTTAGAATTTTATATTGCAACTTTTAACTTTAACGTATCAGTTCATCTTTCTCTTCTGTAGTGCTGGAAACTGCCCATCAGAATCTCTGTTTCTTGTTGACATTTCTATTGTCTCAAGGAAGGAAGTGAGGAAGGGACTTCAACCTTGTCCTATAATCCTAGACCTACTCCTCGTTTTACTTAAAATAGTGGTACTGATTGGCTTTTTCATGATAAGTTAACCATGGATTCTCTCCCTCAATTTTGTCATGAACTCACCTAAAAAAAACATAAACTTCACTTTTTTTTTCAAAACATAAAAAAGGACTATTCACAGTAAGTTCCTATAGGTAAGGCAAAAGCATGGTTAACAAGATGGGATTCCCAAATACAGTGATTAGATCATCTTTCTCATTGTGTGTTCGGAGATGACAAGTGAACAACTCTAGGTGTCAACTAGCTCTGAACTCTTCATAAGTCGCACCTCTGCTCTGCTCTTCATGTTTCCCATTTGTAATCATGGTGGTTGATGGTGATTATCTCATAGATCTTTTCCAATTCTAATGTGATATAATTCTAGATTTTAAATGTGTACATTTCATTTGAATTTTTCCCAAAAGATGAGATGATGTGACTCTTTCAACAAAAATTTTTTACTATGTCTCACAATGGCAGTAACCTTTAAAACTATTGTGTAAATATTTCTACCGGTAAGGTGATCCTAATAGTGAAGAATAACATCCATGGAATTGGAAGGGAGCAGCTTGAGGATATCAGTATTCTTTCTGTCCTAGGATTCTTATTGGCTGAGAGATAAGAAGGTAGACCTGGAGATGTCAAATATTAATACTATAATAAATCTAACTAGTTAGGTTATGGTAAAAAGGAAATAATTGAATATCTTTCATCTGTTATATTTGTGGAGTGTACTCATCCACTGTGAGATGTCATTATTCTTCAGGAAAGAATGAGCTGATTACTAACCTGATTTCTAGATTCCATGCCTCATGCTAGGGGTCCAACCCCAATAGGCATAGGGAATGGTGCAGAGGGCAAAGAGCTGGGAGCTAGTACAGTCCTAAGTCCACAGTGGAAAATTCTCTACTACCAAATGAGGAGGGCTTAGGAGCAGAGGCAGGAGCATTTCCTGAGGATGGGTGGTTATAAATATCAGGCACACACACTCTCCTGCTCACTCTTCTTCCTTTAGTCATAGGCAAGCTTTATCCTCTTTGTGACTCTGCCTATTGTCTGACCACTAAGCCAAAGTCACAACCAGAATTTTAACCTAGAAAACAGAGACAAGTGAGTTCTTTTCCTTCTATTCTCTTTTTTCTCTATTTAGAAATACACTGGGGGCACTTGGGTGGCTCATTCAGTTAAACATTAGGTCATGGGTCGTGAGATGGAGCCCTACATTGGGCTGTCTGCTCAGTGGGAAGTCCACTTGAAGATTTTCTCCCTCTACTCCTCCCCCCACTTGCATGCACACACTCTGTCCCCCTCTCTTTAAAATGAATAAATAAATTTAATAATTTAATTTAATATCAAAAAATAAATATTAGGAAAAAATACATTAAAAAGAAAGCTTCTCTTCTTAACACATATTGAGAAGTTATATAAAATTTTAACATTTAGGAGCCCCAGATATCTGTCACTCCAACTTCTGGTCTTATAGTTAACATACAAGTCTATTAGGAAGGAAGAATGGAAAGATCACATTCCTTGATCCTCAGATAAACTGGTTTTGTAATCCTTGGAAGTTTTTACAAAAGGGGCATGAAATCAACTTTGAAAGTTGTAGAAGGAGTGTTGTGTTTTTTGCTCATAAATGTTTCATTAAAACAGAATACTACAGGTACCTGGGTGGCACAGTGGGTAAGCGTCTGACTCTGGGCTTCAGCTCAGGTCATGATCTCAGTGTTGTGAAATTGAGCCCCTAGTCAGGCCTCTGCTCATTGTGGAGTCTGCTTAAGATTCTCTCCTCTCCCTCTGCCCCTTCTCCCTGCATGCATGCGGGACTATGTTCTCACTCTCATTCTCTCTCTCTCTAAATAAATAAATCTTTAAAAAAATCCCTCAAAAACCAGAATGTTAAATCTCACTACTACCATATGTTTGCTGCTTCCTCAGATATTTCAGGTGTTTATCTGGAAGGAAGGCCTTGGTCCAGCAGGCTAGTGTTAGGGTGTAAGGCTTGAGGGCCACTTTGTATTTCTAATACCTTAAACACTGCCTTACAAAGAGGATAAATTCCATAAGTTCTTGTTGAATAAATGAGTGACTAAATGCTCATTGAATGAATTGATGCCAAATGATCAGCAAACAAATGACATGCATAGAATCTGACTTGAGGACCTTAAAGTATGAGAGAAGTGAACTCAACATGAATGGGTTGGAAATGATGCAGAAATTCTATGCATGAAAATAAATGAATCAGAATAAAACCCAAAGACATATTTTATAGTAAACCATTTTTAAAAAGATTTTATTTATTTATTTAAGAAAGAGCAAATGGGCACTAGTGGGGGGAAGGACAAGCAAACTCCATTGAGCAGGGAGCCTAGAGGGTGGGGCTCAATTTCAGGACTCTGGGATCATGACCTGAGCTGAAGGCAGATGCTTTACCAACTGAGCTACGCAAGTGCCCCTCTATAAACCGTTTTCTAATGCAAAAATTATCTGTACACGCACACTAAAAAGCTAGTGACAATACATCTTCACAGAAAAGTTTGGAAAGCTACTTTTTTCCAGTGATTTTCCATTAGCTTTTTTCCCCCAGGTTAACCTGTACCATACATGCTCTGTGACTATAGAAGTTTGTATATTCTTTCTGGACTGTTCTTTTCAATTAGGTGGATGTCTGGAGAGCTGCATGTGATCTTAATAATGCTTAGATTTGATATAAGCCATTTTAATAGAGAAGGACTCTTTGAAGGTAAGTAAAAGGGATAATAACTCTTGGCAGTATTGTTGTTCAGGAAATTTCAATTCTTTCATAGGAAACTGAAAATACTTAGAGGATTAAAGCAAATACAATACACAGATGAAAATCCCCATTTGGAAGCTGGCTTTTCTCAAATAGTTCTTCTGTGTTGACTATTCTAACAATTGTCCCACTTAGCCTTAGACTCTTCCTTCTATAGAGTATAGCATTGTTTAAAAGATACTTTAGCCTGATAAATCAAGTGTTGAGATAAAGCATTATGTGTGATATGCTCACATGTAATATTCACAGGTACTCTGTTGAACGCTAACTCATGGCCAAGTATTTTTCAAGCAATGCAGTACTCTACCTGCATGTCAGGACCCCAGATTTAAAAAAAAAAAAAAAGGACCCCAGATTTCCCTGCCATCTCAGCAGAGAACACCATACACGGAGACAATGATAAATGATCTAAAGACTGAACATGTGTGCTATTCACAACGAGATAGTCTCCACACTGCTGATCCTTACATCTGTTTGGGCTCAGTATTCAATGGAGCAGTGCATCATTTGTGATTTCTCAAAATTTCATATTTTCTTTGCATAATATGAGCATTTGTTTGTATTCCACAACAAGTATAAAACCCAGGAACTGTACTTGAAATAGAATCATGGGAATCTATAAAAATGACCTAAGACTGTAGTTGTAATATGTTAATGTACATAAGGAATCCCTAATAATCATGTTTGATTACAGATACTCGGAGCTCACACCCAAACCTATTTTCATAATATGTACAGTTATTCATCTGAAAAGACTAACTACATTTATTTTATAGCTGTCTCCTATGTTCTGGCTTATTCTCTTGAGTTAATTCATTTATTTAGTTTGTGTCTCTATTGTATACCAGTTTCTTCAATTGATTATTTTGGCATATCTGTTTATACTTGCAACTGATGGCCTAATTTATCAATGTCAGTAATTGAAGTAGGTATTTATGACATAAATGGGAAAGAATTATACCCTGAGGGTAATTACATGCTCTCTGGCTCTGAAGAGAAGCTGGTAGGGTGGAGGAAGGCAGGTTGGAAGCAAGTAATATAAGAAGGTGGCCTCTCCTTTAGGGTGGAAGGAGAACTTGCTTTCTGGAGTGTTACGGGACAAGCCTTCTTATCCTTTGTCTTGACAGAAACTTGACTGCAGTACTGCTTTCCTTCTCACAGCCCCAGTACATCTTTGGAATTATTGCTGGGCAGATCCTTAGCTTTATTCAGAAAGACTGAATGCCCCTGAGGGCAAATGCCTTAGTTGTCAACTACCTTGGGAACCAGACTGCCCTGTTGTCTACTAACAGACCTCACTTCTCCTTAGCATAGTCTGCTCCTGAAGCTTCAGTATGTGAAGTTCTAGTAAGAAGTTTCACTGGGTTAAGAAACAATTCTGTCTAAGCCTGTGTTGTGCTGTGGGTTCTTCATGTCAGCATTGTATCTTCTGGACATTTCTCACTGGTTAAGCCAGCTGATGTAACCCTCTCAGTTTTCCACTGCTGCCTTAAACTTTTTAAATTTTTCTTTTCATATAGGTTTTTGGATGGGAGAAGAGATAAATGTATGTGTTTAATAGCCACCCTAAATATGAAACTGTCAACTGACCTTGATATATGGCTATTCCTTTACTCAGAATAATTTCTCACACTCCAAGATTTCCTGCTGTGGTCTACAATTCAATAAAACACTGCTGATTATATAGTTCAAGCCAAATGCTAGCCACTCCTGATACAGTAGTCCAGTTGCTGTGTTCCACCCCAATGCCTGGGCTCTAATAGCCAAGCCAAGCTTCTTATATTTTTCAGTTACCTCATTTCTACCTTTTTTTTTTTTTTTTTTTTTTTTTTGGTCAAGAGTGGAATTGGGGGTGGGTGCTGCTATAGGCTTAGAATTTGCCCAGTGGTAATTTTGAAGTGTCTGATGCAGAAAATTCACATGTTCAGTACCTGTTTTGATATCATAAATGTCTCCAATAAAATGAGGAGATAGAGGAATTATAATGCTTTGATTTTGGCAATGATGTCAGGAGAGTTTGATTCTGAATCCTCTTCAGGCATACCTTTAGTGTTACAGCATCTATTGGCTTTCTTGATTGAAAATAATAAAATTACAATTTATGTGTTAAGAAAGTCTCTTAACTTCTGAAGTTTCTTTTTTAAACTCATGCAAAGAAGAAGCAGCAGAATATGGTAATACAGAATATAGTAATAGAAATACTTTAGAAATGCTGTAGAATATAATAATACAGATATAGTAATATAGTATGTAGTCATATTCTATATTGTACTATCCTACATAGTGATATATATAAATCACATATATATAGTGATGTAGAATAATATAATAATATAGAATGTAGTGATAGAAATATAATATAGAAATGACAAATCAACATTAAGCCATCTTGGCATGGAGCCCAACACAGGACTCAAACTCAGAACCCTAAGATCAAGACCTGAGCTAAGATCAAGAGTCTGACACTTAACCAACTGAGCCAACTAGGCACCCATTGGCATTTTGGAGCTAACTACAACAGCTAATTAATTTTAATGCTTCTAGCCTCCATTTATAATATAGCATGTATATATATTTTTTCCTTACTTATTCTGCATTATTGAAATATGGAAAGGGAGCCCCTTTACATGAGTAGTTGTACACATTAATTTTGGACAAGAACTATGATTCCAAAACACTATAAATTCTTCTGTTCTTTCTTGTAACTTATAATATTGTTGCTTGAAGCATGGTGACAGCAAGGAGTACCACAAAAATATGTGATACACATTGTTAAATCCAGTTCACAGAGTCAGTTGCTTGCCACTGACTGACATGTGGAGTTGCGATTATCTGGCATGTGAATTATTTATTTTCTTTCCTTTGATTGTGCTATACTGTAAACTCCTTGTTCTTATGTTTCTTAGAATAACATTGATCTTTTTATAATTTCTTTAATAGTAGCATGGAGCTTCCTTTGTAACCCCATATTCTTTTTCTCAGCAAGCATCCATCCTTTTGTCTTTAGACCAAAGGCATTGTTGTCTTGGTGTGTGTGACAAAATAGAGGTACGGGGTTAGGCAATCACCAGCCTCATGCATAGTACCATGGATGTTGTCATTCAGGAGACGTGTTTTGACCCTTGAGCATTTATGAATCCATACACTGCAACAATAAGCCATAAAAAGTGGATCTCACCAATGAGAGTGCTAGCAAATCTCCAAAGAGTGAAAAGGAACCTCAGATTAAAAGGAGATGCAGCCAGTGAAGGCTGCTCAAGAGGAGTTGGATGTTGACATTTGCAGCTGTGCCAGGTGAAGCAAGGATGAAGAGGAGAATTGTATTCTATTCTCATCACCTCTGGCTGACTTGTAAATTGGTTGGATGGCCCCCAAATCACTCTTGAGCTTTAGATGACAGCTGTGGCTTTCAGTGGAATTTAACATGGGACTTTCCAAGATCTTGCAAATGATGACTCCCTTAATAAAATGAGTTACAGAATTATCTATCTTAATTTTAACCAACAACTTTAGGAAGGGAGAATAGATTTGTAACCTCTATGGGATGTGAGCTCTAAATGAGTGACAGGGTCAAAACAACTTAAACCTTCCCACTTCCTACATCATTAACTCAAGAACAGCTGCTCTAAAGCTTGCCCTCTGGACCCTCTGCTACCAAATGCAAGAAGTAGCTTGGGGTGATTATGAAATAGCAACTATGTCTTCATTGATAAAGACAGGACTTCAGTTTCAGAAGTTCATCATGATGTCAGTCATTGTCATTATTCCAGCATCAAGAATGAGTAGAGTGTGGGATAAGACTAACTGGAAGGACTTCAGTCATCCAGGAAACTCGGAGAAGGTGAAAATAATGTCTGTGAGTCTAAATGGCAAGGAGGTAAAATCTGAAATATCTTCGCCATGGCTCACAACAGGGTCGTGTAAGAGTAATTCTCCTGAATATCATTCTGTCTTAGAAGGTGCTGATGTAATTTTTTGTATCACTTCTGTTGGGTATATGAGATTTACTAAATCTTTGGATATTTTAGGTGGCTTTTGGAGGGTTAAGTGATGAAGATTTCATCATGCTTTAGTGGCAAGCAATTAGACCTAATTATAAACTGAAAAAGTGCTATTTACTAACCACAGAGTATGTATCCTTCAAGCAAACTGATCAGTGGCAGAGGAGGATATCTCATGTTTGTCAGCAACTAAATTTCTTTTTAAAGTATATGTGGGCTGTGCAGGGGCATAATGTGTTCTCAGTTTATAGGATTCTTTTGCTAGAGTAGGGTCTATTGCTCAAAATTCTCACTTCTTAATGCCAGTATGTTGTTTTTGATGGTTTCTTTTTTGTCATATGTAATGGGACTAAGATGATTTAATACCCAATTTAACTTGACATGAGACATTTTGAGTTTTTCCATCGTTGATTCATTTAATAATAAGGATGGGAGAGATGGAAGAAACTAACGAGGGTCCCAGAAATGGATGATAGGTTACTTATTGTTTTATTTTTTGTGTGTTATTTTTGAAAATTCTCCTTTGCTGACAAAATCAAAATCGATAAAGGCAGTGATTCACTCCCTGGGCTGTCAGGTGCCACCCTATCACCTTTAGCAGTGTTCACCCACATATAGACATGTCTTTTCAGTTCCCAGGTGGTTTTCCAAGAGGAGGTCCTCAGTTTAGTATCTCTCAGGCATTCTTTAAAAGGAAAAAAAAGAATCATATCACAAGAGATAATTCCATTTAGGGCATATTGGTTCCAAGAAAACAAAACAAAACAAAACAAAACAAAACAGTATGAGTAAATCTGTGCTCCTCTTCCCCCACCCCAGGGTCAAAGGTAGAAATTGTCTACATTTAAATGAAAATGAGTGTGTGCTTTCTTTTCCTTCCTGTCCTCAGACAATCAGATAAAACTCCCTGATGTCCTGCCAATCAACAGGACAGTTAGTTTGGAGATGAGACTAGTACTGTGATAGTGGTATTTGCAAGTCTGGCTAGATCTGCTCTGGAGACAGCAGGGCTGTGGGTGGTCAGTCTTCTCTCCTTTTTGAAATCTTATCATTGTCAGCCTGGCTGAGATAAAGTTCATTCCTGACTTCTTGTTTGTGGGGAAGATTTCTGTGGTCCTTTATTTGTACTGGCCACTCAAGAGCCTGGTCCCATAACCCAGGTGGCTATATTAGTCAAGGAGAAAAACGAATGATTGGTAGTTCTTTAACTTTTTCATTTAAATTAAAAATAAAAATCATAGTCCTTTAAGACTCAAGAGCTAAAGTTTGATGATGTAAAAGGCTTCACAAATTCCATTAAGGTTTTTTTGAGTTTTTATCAAGATGATCTGTTTAATTTTCCATTTAATTTCTAAAACTATGTAGCACTGAATGTATGGATGTGAAATATTTCTACAGGCATAGATTTATAAGAAAGTTTTATGTAAATGTTTGCTTATTTTACATGAAGATTAGGACCAAGTACACTTTTACAAAGTCTGAAATATTACAATATTTTGAGTGTTAAAAGTCCAAAACTAAAGGCTATTTATGGATGTGTTTTGCAAACTTCATTGGATGCAAGGTGTTTGAAATGGTTTTGGAACTGGGCCCCTCAGTGGATAATAAAAGAATAAAGATAAAGCCATTGTAACCATTTCTGAAGAATAGTTAGTGTAATTTAAAGACCAGAAATTAGAGGCAGATCAAATTTGAAATTATAAGACAATAATTTCTCTGAAAGTTTTTGAAATATTGAATAAAAGAGTAAAATTAACATTTAGATTTGGATCGTATATTAGGGAAAACTTATTTTTTTATAGCATTTGTGAGGCAAATCTGACTCACAAAGAGTAAGTGAAATAGTTTAGGAATTAAAATTTTGCCTCTGGGTAGCCATACTTTATAGTGTTACCTTAGAAATAAGTACGATCAACCTCTTCCACATGAGAGACCGAGTAATGGCTTTCCCTTATACCCCACCATTGCATTGCCTGAAATTCTCCTCGGAAGACATCCAAGATTTTGTCTTCAGCTCCAGGTAGCAATATTAGAACAAAACATATGGCAGCCCTGCTTAAAAGATTGAGGCCGTCTCAGATGGCCTTGCCATTTGATAGGAAGTCAGAATCAAAGTATGTGACACACTGCCCAAATCACAATTTTTTTCCATATAAACCCTGATTCCACTTCTGCAGTTATATTTCAATCTAAAAGAATTTAGAAAGAACTGAGTGTCTATTTTATTTATATTAGTGTAGGTGTATGAATGAATAAATGAATCAATAATAAAATGAATAAATGAATCAAAGAACTAGACTTTTCCTGAGATGACTGCAATGTGCCAGGCACCTTGTAAGGTCCTTTTCGAATATAAATATTTTATTTAATCTTCACCAAAATTGTCATTAAAGATTAGGAAACCGGTACCCAGAGTGGTCGGCCCATGTTCAGATAACCTAATTAATAGCAGAACTGGAATTCAAATCAAGGCCTATTCAGTTCTGGGCTTACTTAATTATACCTTAATTGCCAAAACCCCTGTAAGATCCAAAAGTTTCATTTTAATTTTGTACTATTTCTTTAATCTAAATATCTGTTTGCCTACCAGCCTCCTTGAGATGTTATTGGCCATTTGATCTTGAATGGAGAGATGGGAGATAAGCTGAAAAACATTTTTAGAGAGTCATTCAACATCTTTTCCAATGCAGCCAAAAAAAAAAACCCATTAATATTATATATTTGTGGCTGCTGTAGTTGCTCTCATGTTGGTTAGAAAGCCTGGACGTGAGGCCACAGCAAGCTTTTCTTTTAAATCAAAAGCAGTCAGCTACAACTTTTTAAATCCTACCTGGCACACATGAGTGTGCTTCTGTGAAAGTTTATAGTAAAATGAGGAACTCAAGTGTCCTACAGCTGACAGGTAGCAAAGGAACAAAAATGTAAAATATAGTTAAAACACATACTTTGAATAAGAAAAGGATAAACCCTGCAATTATTTTATTTTATTAAAAATAAAACAATTCATTCTTCAATACTTGCATTAAATTCTTATTCTTCAAGAAATGTTATTCCTAAAATGATTTAGACTTGCCATATATCTAAAAAGCTGTACATCACTCAACTAGTGGAAAACAGTTAATCTGTATCAACAGGTGTCTACTAAGTGTCCTTTCACGTTTGACCTGTAGTTTATACAAATTCCTTCTTGTTGCCACCCTTCTCTTCCTTCCACTGTGTCTCTGGAGGTTTTCTATTTTACTTCTGCTTATCTAGGCTTGTTCTTCTCCATGCAATCTTTCCCACTTTACCTATCCTTTATGGACTCTTAATTCTATTGCACACAGAATGATGGACCCCTTCCAGTAGCTGACTTTTCACTAATTGTTAATTCTTAGACCGCATCTTTCTTACGTGCTGGGATCATGTTATATACTTGTTCTGTGTTTGCTATAGCTATTCTTAATGGGCTAGAATGAGGGATTATCTTTGTACATTATTTACTAAGAACTAAGGCCAGGAAATATATGTTATATGTAGAAACCATTGGACTCAACATAAGTTAAGACATTCTAATGAATAGAGCTCTCCATGAAGGTGGGTAAAAACAATGTTTAGAGGCAGGGAGGGTTTTCAAATAGAGACCAAATGATCATTTAGAAGGGATTGAGGGAAACAGACTTGCAATTGACAATCAGTGAGGTATTCTGAGCCTGGGACCTGGGAGTAAGTGATGTTATTACCACGGATATTCCAAGGAAAGAAAAGAATGAAGGAGGAAGAGGGTAAAATCTGTTTCATCATACTTCTTGTTAAAGTGTAAATTCTCCCCAAAGCAATCCCAACTGCAAGCAAGGTCCTGGTCTCAAATTAGGTATTTCTTATTATCCATGCATTACAAAAAGTATTTGTGAATGGAGATGCTTTTATTTCATACTTATTAGAGTATAGTTTGCTGCCCCAGATAGTAGAAACCAAATAAAACTTGCCACCAGGCTGAAACTCATTTTACTTCAGTCTCTTTTGTCCTTCACTGAAAATATGAGTCTTTGATATATTGTTTTTCCTTATAAAAATAATTGTTAATTTTAACATTTAGGGGAAAAAAGATATCATAGAATTAGCTGGGTTTGTGGCTGTATGCTTCCTTCAGTTCTTACAGGATGAATTGAAGATAAGTGTGGATCCATTGCCTTATCTCTTTATTAAGGCAGAATGTAGTATCTTGGCCTGTCTGCAGGTCTCAGATGCTGACACCATGTGTATATAGATTCTGATAGCTTCCATTCTGTGAATGAAAGTGGGAAGAAAAAGGGAATCCTCAATCCAATCCATCATGAACACAAATACAACCACCTAGAGAAGTGTATAATGAGTATAAAAAGCATTCTATAGCCTTTGAGAGCATGAAATAAGTATAGCTCCACAGGAAAAGGGAAAGTATACAATAATCTGTCCCCAGCCAGGTAAGTTAACTACTATATTAGGCTTTTACTCTACAAACCTCCTGTTCCTTGTGAAATGCATCTACAATAAAGGAAAAAGCTGTAAAAACAATGGCCAGTGGCTCACTCTAATTACTATTATGTACCTATGCATACATATATTTATTCATTCATTTACTGAAATGTTGGTTTGGTTGAGAAAAACAAATGTGCCTAATTTTATGTCTTTACTACTCATATATTTACCTGTTAATCTGAGGATGCCAAACATTGTTTCTGATTTATTATCAGGCTTTTCTTACCCTCTATAAGAGTCTTTCAGGCTCCAGAAAGTTGTGAAGTCTTTAGCTGTGTTCCTAGGCAATGCATTCTCACTGATCATGCTCTAGAAAAAGAGTCCGTCCAGTCTAAAAGTCATGATTCTTCTCTGAAGAGATCCATAAAGTATTCCTCCAGCCTGTGGAAGTTTCTGTCCCTGTGACACCATTCTTTCTTGTTTTTGCAGGGTGATTAGTTCTGAAGGTTCCATGTGTTTGTTCCTTACTTAACTCTAAATATCGTTGGCAAGAGTCATTGCAGTTTTAATAAATTGTAATTGTAAATAGGATGTTCAGACTGGCTTTGGCATCATCAATTCAGGCCTCCAAGCATAAGAAGTTCACAAAGCCTCATACTTGCAAAGATGTGGGTCCTTAAGCCCATCCCAGGACATACCTGGTAACAACAGTGCTGATGACACTGATACAGAGCCTCTGTGTCGGGAAGCATGTACTGTTTAGGTGTATGCTGTATCTGCCATTACTGTGGTGCCAAAGGAATTATATCACCTCCCTGCAGCCTGGCAATACCAAAATACCTCTTTTGGCATCTAGCTGCAATCCTGTCATACAGATTCTCTTCCTTGAGACACACCAGCTATAAGCAATTAAACATGGAAGGTTAAGTTCAGACATAAATGTTTTATAGCTCTGAAAAATACTTTAGGAATAGTTTTATTTTCCCTTTGCAACTTTATCCTTTTAAAAAATTTTAAAAATCAGCTTTTAATTTTTCTTTATTTTGTCTGTGTTCCTTTTTTTTTCTATTCCAAGTGTAATAAGGCAAGACATAGAAACTGCAAAATATAGTCGAAATGAAGCCATGAGTCATTAAAATGTAGCTGTATTTTCTCAAAGATCAAGGTTGCCATTTTTATGCTATATCATTGAAGGTCTTTTAGGCTAGGTTATTAGCTGCCTGCTTATGAACTACCAATGGTTCATGTCTACGATGTGACATCAGCTATTTTCTTTTTGGATATTTGAGAGCAAATTGTTGCTGACAGGAGATTATATGTATTCTAGGGTTGTGATGTCTAATACAGTAACCATTAGCCTCATGTGGCTTGTGAACACTTGAAATGTGACTAGTCCAATTGAGATAATCATACATCAAATTTCAAAGTTTCAGTATGAAAAAAAGAATGTAAAATATGTCATTAACAATTTCCATGTTGATCCCATGTTGAAATGATCATATCTCAGATACACTGGGTTAAATGTAATATTCCACTAAAATTTATTAAAATCAATTTTGCTTTCTAAAAAATCTTTGACTACTAGAAAGTGTAAATTTACATAGGTAGTTCACATTATGTTCCTTCTAGCTGACATTGTCCTAGAGAGCCTGCCACGTGGTCAGGAAGGCACCAAATAAAGCCTCTTGGAAACATCTACCTCTTCAACAGGTGGCAGAGAAGCTTTCATTCCACAGAACCTCAGAGATCCGAGCGGCGCACGCAGTTCTTTCACACTGTGGGGCGTACGACATGCCCTCTGTGCTCAGGGCTGATGAGCTCTGCATGAAGACCATCTTCCAGTTCCCACAGTTCATGGTCAGAATAAGCATCATTTCGGTCTTCTTCCTATTCAATGCCATCTGAGGGAATGTATCGGGAGATGAAATTGCTCATGTCTTGTGCTGACTGCCAAGCTTTCATCTAAGAATTCTAAATAGCCACCTAAATCAGGATCTTTTATTGTCCTAAGAGGAACATAGCATTCTTATTTGAACTATCATGTAAAAGATGTGAAATTCTGTTGAAGTATAGACTGGTACGCACTAAGGGAAAAATTCCATGGATGCGGTCTTGTTGACTTTTCTTCTGTCAGGGGCCAGAATACATCAGGTAGAAAGGAACCAAATAGCCTTTTCACACATGGAAACTTTAGCTGCTCCTTCCCTCCACATGTGACATCCTGCTTATCAACAAAAAGTTACCTTGGTTATGAGAAAGTAGGTCCTATGCACAACTGACTCCCATTTTCATTGCTTTGGTTCCTGTACAAGTGCCATTTTCTCTTGCCTACACCACTGTGACAGCCTCTTCTTTTTCCCATCATGTCCCCTTCTGTACTCTCTGGCACAGCAGCCTGAGTAATATTCCAGAATTCTAGATCATGTCATGCCACTTTCCAGATTAAACCTCTCTGGTACTTTGTCATGGCGCTTCAAACAAAAGTCATGCCTTTACCTGGGGTGATGAGGCTGTGCATGCTCTGGTCTTTGCTTATCTCTGGTGTGTTCTCTCTTTCCTCACAAGGCCCTCTAGTACATTCTTCATTCTTAGAATAGACTAAGCTCATTCTTGCCTTTCGGCCTCTGCACTTGCTGTTTCCTTTGCCTGCCCTCTAACCTCCATTTTTCACATGCTTACTCTTCAGCTTTCAGCTTAGATGTCACCTCCCAAAAGAGACCTTCCATCATCTGGAAGCAGCCAACAAGTCACTTTCTGGCACATGATACTCTTCCCAAAGGTGCATATCATGATACCATTTTATCTTGTTTGCGGATTTATTTTCTTCTTGACTGTCTCTTCCTACATCCTCACAAACACTTCAGCCCACTTGAAGAAAAACCCTACATATTTTATCTTATTCCCTGGCATATCATCATCAAATAGAATAGTACCCGGGTATATAATGCATGGCCAGGGATTGTGAAATAAATGAAAGTATATATTGCAGTTATATCAAGACAGACTCTTCCTTGCTCCCATACCCACAAGTTTCTCTTAGTAGTTTGAAGATGTCATGCTTCAGAATCTTTCATTTCTTCATCACAAACTGGTGAACTTTTCCTTAGAGGAGACCTCTTGTCAGAAAGTAACAATGTGTAGATATTTTGTTCAATTTCAACTTGAAAAATGGGTAACGCACTGGTCACAGAAGGACAGAAGCTTTAGCTCTCTCTTGACTTTTACACTCCATTTGATATACTCAGGGTCTGTATTGCTATGGTGTCCATGACCCTGTGTGCCTGGGATTTATAGCCTCCATAGTATAAGTCAAGACCAGTAGTTATGTTCTTTTTTTTTTTTTTTTTTTTTGTAGGCTCCACATCCAGCATGGACCCCAGTGCGGGGCTTGAACTCATGAACTCAAGACCTGGGCTAAGATCAAGACTCAGATGCTTAACCAACTGAGCCACCCAGGCACCCCTGTGCTCTAATATTTTTATCTGACTTTGAATGATGTCAGGAATACAAACCTGATTCTTGGCTTATCTCACAGACTTAACCAATAGCCCTGTCTCTGTTTGCCATTTAAATGGTGAATTGTCAAATACATACTAAACTCAGGGCACCCAGGTGAGGAAGCAATGAATTCAGCTTTATCTTTTCCTCTACTCTGACCATGCATACTTTGTAGTGAGTTGCAAGTCTTCTTGCCCACTCCCTCTAAGGAAAAAAAAAAAAGAAATAGAAATTAAGGACGTAGATAAGTCTTTGATGACAGAAATACCTCATTGGACATGAACACCCTGAATAAGTTGTATATATTAAACAACTTTTTTTTAGTCTGCATAATTGATAATAAATACAGTCCAATAATTTTTAGGTTTTTTTTAGTGTACTTTAAAGAATTTCTTTGTGAGATTTTTTTTTTTTCAGAGCAGAGAATTCTGTACTTCTAATAGCCGACACATTTTAACATTCTATGAATTCAATTTAGAGATATAATGCTGGCATCATTCTTTAGGGGCACTGGGGAACAGAAGACAGGAAATAAATAGTTGGACAAAGTTGTGCCAATCAACAAACTATTTGCATAGTCTTATTTGAACTTAGTTATATATATAAAATGTAGCACTTTAATTCTAATTTTACTTTTGAATTATTGCTTTACTATTTGTGAAAGCATTTATGTTCTATTTATGCAGAATCATTTTGTCCCCAAATTAGTAAATCTTCTTTTCAAATGTGTCCTATCATGGTTCATGAATTCACAGCCGACTTGATTTACAGAGAGAATGGCTGCTCATAAAATCTGAGCATAACGAAATCTCTTAGATACAAAAGAGGTTGCCATTTTTGAGATTGCTGAAAAGATACCAAGAGGAGAAGCATGTCATTTTATTCTGATTCCTAGATGGAGCAGTGAATTCGATTTCTAAGAAGAACAAGATATTTAACTTCAGAATGTAGTCCAATTTTAGCAACATCATTCTTAAAATGTAGGGATTGTAAAAAAGTGTCTTGTTTTAGGCAACCTGTTCATTAGGCATAAAGAAAACTTCTGGTTTATTTATAGACTTCTTGAAATGTTTAGTACAGCTGAGGAATTCGAGTACCTCTCAATTAAAAGAAAAAACAAAGTCCATAAAAATAAAGATTTGGCTGGAGAAAAAGAGATGTCCTCTCAATATATCTTTTAAATGTTTTCTAAGGTGTTTTTTTTTTTTTCATTTTTAATGAACACCAGCAGTGGAGCTGAACTCCAGGCTGTGAATAGATTCATAGAACAAAAGCAAACAAAACAAACTAACCAATTAAAAAAATCTGTCTATAATATAGAAGTGTATTTATAATTATTTTGTATATTGGCTTAATAACTGAGAACGAAATGGAAGCATCTTTTGAAGGTTATGTTTAGCTTTAATCCCACCTTGCACTCTGACAAGTCTAGTCTGTCTCTTGGTGAGAGTGTTTTGGCAACCTCAGGTTGAGATGGAGCAGATTCACTCATTCCCCACAAACCCTAAAAATGTGCATCTGAAAAAAAAAATAGTGACAGGGACTAAGTCCCAGAGATATTCCCCAGGAACTCAACCCAATCTGTGGTACAGTATGTGGTCTGACCCAGCTGGGCATCAGGCCGGCCTTGGCCACCATCTCTTCTGGCTGGACTCCTCCCCAAGGTAGGGCTTACCATCACAAAATTGCCAACCAGGGCCCACGTGGGTACAGAACTAATTTAGCCTCCTGTACACTTGATGAATGAAGAATTTCCTCTTGGGACTAAATTATAGGGCTTGTTGGAGTTGCTCTTTCGTGATCTGTTATTTGGAGGTAATTTTCCAAAAGGGCTGGAACATATGGCCATGAGCTAGAATAGGATTCACCATGAGCAGCTGCCACATGCTGGCCAGCACATCCCACTGGGCTCATCCTCTCCACCAGCCTCCCCCGCCTCTACTCTTGCTTCTCAAGAGGAGGCCCAGCTAAGAGAACTGGACTTATGTTAGATCTTTACTTTCCTTCTTAATTAAACCACAAGAATGACATCTGCCCACCTTTTTCTACATCTGGGTTTCTAGAAATGTAACATCTTGTCCTAACACGCTTAAAAACAGATGAGCAGGCCTTCCCCTCAACCCCCAATGTGGATGATTACAACCTTCTGTCAAATTCCACTTACCCTCCCTCCCCTGTTGGCTGGAAGATAAGCTTCTGATCTTCCCTTGGCTTTTTGAACTGTTGGAAGCTGTGTAAACACAAGCTGCAGGTTAGTCAGATTCTGTTTGACCCAGGGCCTGCTGAGTGCAAAGAGATTACATTTGAAAACTCCCTTGTCTAATTAAGCAATGGTGACCTATTGCGGGGTGGTTGCTGATGAGGTCAAGTAGCAAGAGGTTCCAGGACAACCTGCTGCAGCTGGTCATTCGCTGATAAATAAGGAACAACTAATTTTTAGTGAGCCAGCTTTCCTACAGAGGTCTCATTTCATAAAATACTTGAATTCGGTTCTTTTTCTGAATTTCACGTGTGCATTTTGGCACTTCAGAAAAATCTTTAACAGCGAGAGTGATGAAGACCTGTCCTATAATGGCAGCCTTTCTGTCCTTGGCCTTTGCCCAGCAATGGCCCATTCAATGCTTTACCTGATCTGCTGTGCTGCTCTGCTGCACCTTGAGCTCTATTTGGACCACTGACTTTTTCCAAATCCTGAAAGTCAGATAAGGACCCCTTTGATTATTGACATGTATGGGGTTTAGTGGTGAGGGTGGGAAAGGAAGCCCCAAGAAATAGATCACCAGACCTGGATCAAATTGTGTAATCATGATCCCTTATTGAGTATCCACCACCTAACAGAAGCAGTTGTAGGATCTTCTTATATCTCCAACCCCTACCATGATCCTCAGAATAAGAGTTGTTATTCCTGTTTTACTGCTGAGGTTTCTAAGGCATACAGAGGTTAGCAGCTTTCACAAGAGCACACCACTACCACTAAATGAAAGGTGTTGGATATGACCCCACGTGGTTAGGCTCTAGGGCTTGCCCATTCCAGGGAACGGCACTGCTTCCTTGTGGAATTGAAAGTGTCTGGAGACCCCTGATGAGGGTTAACATTTGATGAATGCCGATTCTCCTTGTGGGCAAGTGATAAAAGTGAAGATAAGAACTTTGGAACCTTGGAAAAGTTATCAAAGAAGCCCTCCCATTCTCTATCATGCCCCTAGATAGGTTTATCCCTAAATCTCTTGTAGTGGGTATGTATTGTTTCTGCCAGCAGCATCTATTTCCCAGAGTTCTGGAAAAACATATGCAGAATTCCTTTGGGATACCATCCCTTCTTCAAAATTCAGCTCATATGTTCTGGCAGAGTCAGATCCCTCAAATGCCTTGCTTGCTGTGATTACATTTGGACCAATCGGAGTCCGTGAAATAAAATACATGTTTTTATGGAACACTGCAGAACAGACAGTTTGCCTTCCCCTCTGTCCTCAAGTCAGGAGGACAGGCTGGAGTTACTTCTGTCATCCTGCCACCATATGTTGCCATCTGAATGTATCTGAATGACAGAAGGAACCTGGGTCTTGATGATATTGCTGGAATCCCGATGCAGATGTGTGTGATCTCCCTCTGTGCTTCACTTTAGGAAATTCAGAATGTTTTAGATATTTTCAAACTCAAGAGTTCAAGAGGTTAAGTATTAATGTCCTGCCAGATCCATGCGTGCACCTATCTCGTGATAAGACAAGAGTATAATGATGTCTGTCTGTCTTAAGAGCCAATCCTTTTCCATGGAATCACACTGCTTTTTGAGTTAGAAAAAGGACATTGCCACACATTTTCAACAATGTGTTTTTCCTTTGTGAGCAACAGAGGATGAAGTGTGACAATTCTAAAATCACATCTCTTGTAAAACCTTTCATCATGTCTGTCAGCTCACTTTTTAGCCTTCTCATAGGTTGACCATATCAAGAGTTATAAATATTTCTGTTAATCATCCCCAAGAAAACAATGCAAACTCTCTGATGAAAACATTTTCTGATGCTCTGTAACTTTAGTTTTAGACAATTCGGAATAGTATCATACCTACATTTCTCTTGCTGTGATTTTTTAGCTAATGCTCTCTTTAGATTATATGTAAAACTATTTTTCATATCCTTCAAAAGCTAAAGCAAAATTTCCCCAAATTTTCCCCCAAATTTTTGGCAATTTTGAGGATAGTGAAAAGTATCTTGTCCTCTTATTTTTCATTAGAGGGCCTAGTTTCTAAACATCACAGACATTTATTTTTGCTCTCCTTGAAAGTCTTGCCAGCTTCTTTGTCATCCACTCTCAATAATGGGATTAAAAACTAGATCCAGGACTAATACAAATGCCACATCAATTCTGGGTATAAAAGAAAGATCGCAACTCTTTCATGCTCTGCTTCTAAATGTGCTAAAATTACTAAACTTTCTTAGAGGCAGCTTCTCGTTCACTAAAATAACCCCAATGTGTATCTGCTCCATTGAGATATTTGGTAGCATCATATACATCTCAAAACTAATAATGATCTGTTCTATTTGTCCAGGTTTACAGAGTTTGCAGTTTCATGAAATTAAGCTCTTATATTCCTTTTACAACCCTATAAGGTTGATATTATTATCTGCATTTTAGATATTAGTATTAAATGGTTTAGGGATTAAGTCATTTGCTTAAATCTTCCTAATCCCACCAATGGTGAGACTGTATTTTACACTCAGGTGTCTCGATCTAAATTCAGACTTTTTATGGTTCCAGATAACATATCAGTATTTGGAAAACTTCTTTGAATAGAGGGGAGGAGTTTGAAGTAAAACTGCCACCATGTTGCTTCTTTTCTCTCGGTTAAAGTGAGCTGATTCTCTAAACATTTGAGAATGGCTTATAATGTTTTCTGTTCATAGTTATCCCTTGTGGGAACCACAGGAATTTTGATTTTCCTGACCATTTGTCCTCCATTGGACCCAAATGTTTAAAGGACATTATTTTTATGTGCCAATGATTGCAGTATTTGCATGTGCAAATCAAGTAATTACTTAACTACCCAAATTGTGCATGCAACTAAGGTAATTATGAACCTAGAAAATTGCCATAAGAATTTGACCCTGGAAAAATTATGATAGCAGAAAATGAGTGTTGGAGTGGAAATTTCTTGCAAGGCTGATTTTGTTGTTGGCATTGTTGTTTAGTGGAAATCTAAGCTAGGCTGATTAAGTTGCTCTCTATGCCTCAGCTTTGACATCTGAAGAATGAAAATAATAATGCTTGCACTACCTACTTCCAATGCATAATTTCCACGTGAAGAGAATTAGGACAGTGCTAACAAGTGATTTGAAAAAGAATGACAAAATGTTTAAAAAGGGAATATTATTTTTAAGTAGACTCATTAACCTCCATTTTTGAAATAAATAGATATTAATATTTTTATATGAATCTTTGGCTCATCAACCCAAAATATGTCATATTGTGATTAAATAAATGTAAAAAATTTAAGATAAAGTTGTCAAAAAAGAAAATAATTGTTATCTATTTCTAGGGTGCATAATAATTTCTTATGTGGCTCTCCTAACAATTATATGTGGCACATGGAGAAAGACAGACTAACCATGGTTATCTATGAGGAAATTAAAACTTACTAAATTTGGAGGGCTTGTGCCAGTTATAGCAGCATCTAAGAGGCAGCAAGAATTTAGCACCAGGGTGTCTGACTCCAATTATCCTTTTTTATAATTTGGACATGCCTGTTAGAGAGACATTGGTAGCTATAGACATGAATAGGTCATGATACTAAAATGAGTCGAGAAATGGATCTGCTTCCCAATAATTTGGTGAATGTAGTAACTTGAATTGGATTGACTTGGAGATTACTATTGCATTATAGGCAGGAAAAGGATTTGCTAAGAAAACTAATGATGTACTTTTAAAAAGGTGGAGGCACCTAAAATTAACTTAAGAAAATAACTAAATCAGTGGATGTGATTGTGCTTTGTCAAAATAAGTACAAAGGGATAGAGACTAGATCTATCTCCTTGAGCAGTTAGCTTGAGTTCCTGTCCCACAAGAAGTAACTCACTTTACTCTAACAGTTTTCTGTAATTCAACTAACCTTTGCCTTCCAAATGTTCATTGAAATGAGGTCATTATCATAATTGTTAGAGTATCTGATAAAAGCATGCATGCATTGATACAATTCGGCAAACCATACTTAGGTTCCCAAGCCTTTCAGCTACTGTATTGGTTCTAAAGAGCATAAACAATGGAAGGAGTTTGACGTTTCCAGATCCAAATGATATTTTAAAGGTGATTCAGAGGGGGCAGCCTGGGTGGCTCAGCAGTTTAGTGCCACCTTCAGCCCAGGGCATGATCCTGGATCGAGTCCCACGTCAGGCTCCCTGCATGGAGCCTGCTTCTCCCTCTGCTGTGTCTCTGCCTCTTTTTCTCTCTGTGTCTCTCATGAATAAATAAATAAAATCTTTTAAAAAATAAAAAATAAATAAAGGTGATTCAGAGAATGTGTAGCAGGAATGGAGCATCAGTCATTGAGCCTGACTCTACATTCTGTTCTCTACTTATGTGGTATTGCCAATTATCAGGAGAGATCTCTCCAGACAGAAAAAGACCAAAGATTTCTTGAATAGTAAATAAGGGTACTTCACAGGATATGGGCCACTAAGTCATTTATACCCCATGACCTGACAGGAAGAAAAATCATCACCTCCTTTTAGAGTGACCATAAATCTCAAATTGTGTTTATTATGGTAAAATAAACAGTCATCAACATCATTCACATTTTTTCCAATTTTAGGAAATGTCAGATATATTATATACCATTATTATATTCTATCTTTGGCTCATCTTTTAAAGGTCAAGGATGTTATATGAATAGCTACCATTTTTTGAGCATTTACTGGGAACTGGTCCCTTTGCTAAGGATGTGATCCCTTATCTAATTTAGCCTCAACAATAGTCCTAGAAGTTAGGTATTACTGTATTCTTTTCCTACATTTACAGATAAGGAAATGGAGGCTTATCAAGCTGAAGTAATTTGTCTAAACTCACAATGATTGACTTTTATATTAAGTACTCCTGTGAGGTACTTCTGTAGGGTAAGAACAATACATCTATAGAATGAATTTTCTTTTAACTGAAGGCACACCAAGTTCTACTTTTTCTACTCATATTTATAGATTTTAGTTAGCTCAGATCGGTATAATAGACACAGGCACCTATCAAGATATAGCTATGTGCTGGGTGCTGGGGATATAAAGATGATGGAATAATCGATCAGGAGAGACATCATCACAACACATAGATGGAATTTGAAAGCTAATATTGAGAAAAGGCTCCTAGGCAAGGTTCTCCAGCTGTGGCAAGGTAAAGGAAATTCAGCCTAGATCAGTCCTATATAAATACCTTAATTTCTCTAATTTGGGGTTTCTCCATTTAATTTCTACATTACAACTTGTTGATGAAAATTAAAAGGTAAAGATTCTTCACCAACTCCCTAGAAGATCAGTGGTGAAGGGAAGGTTCGTGTGCTCCATTGTCCTGTTGTGATAGCACAGGGTCTCAAATAGCTCTAAAGTGGTACTAGAGCCCTAGCAAACTTATGATATATCACAGTCATCTAGAGCTATGTTGTCCAATACAAGAGCTAATAAACACTTGGAGGGTGGCTAGTGGGAGTGGAATATGAAATACACACTGGATTTCTGACATAATGTGTGAAAATAATGCATAAAATCTAGCAATTTTATAATGATTACATGGTGAAATGAGAATATGTTGGACATATTGGGATAAGTAAGATATACTATTAAAACGAATTTCATCTATTTCTTGTAACTTTTTTAATTTGACCATTAAAATATTTAAAATTACATATATGGCTCACTGTATTTCTGTAGGATAATGCTGATACAGAGCTTACTTACTCTACTCGATATAGATTCTTTTAAAAATATTTCCTTGGAAGAGAGAATTTATATTTTATATTGAATGGCTTCTCAAATAGCAGAGAAACATTTTGAACCAATGCTATTTCTTCCTCTACCACCCAGATTTTAATAAAACCTTTTAAATGTGATCTATTAAATGCAAGTGTTTTCAGAAATCTCAAAAGAAAAAATATTTGGAAAAAATAGTGAAAGCAAATTTTAGAAATTAAAAAATTGTTGAGGGACAAAGTTAGAATACAATGTTAAAAAAAATCCCTCTTCGGTCACAACTTTCTAAATTGTTTAAAATTAAATTTTACTTAAAAAAATAACAGATCATGGGATTTTCCTAATGTTGCTATCTCTTTAATTAACTTAAATGATTATGATTTGAGGTTTAGTGTTTGATAAAGACTTCTGTCAGGGGACTCAAGCCCTGGACCCGCTTTTCTCCAATGTGTCATTCACTCTCTTCCCTTAACTATTCATAGTAGGGAATGGAATAAAACAATCTTTATTTTTTTTCTTTAAGCTGGCTGTGTTTTTGTATGCACTATAAACTACATTTACAAAAAAATTATAACTGGAATGAAATTCCTAGTCTTCATGTGATTACCCTTCATGAAAGTTATCTGACTCAGTGTTTTCCGTTTTCTCCAAGTGTTGTGTTTGTTTAATTTTGATCTGTAGCCAAGGAAAAGTTGCATAATTTATAGATTACAATGTTTGAAAGAGTAATTTTATTTCTGCACATTGAATGTTCTCTTCACAAGAAGTAGGGGAATAGACTACATCCAAAAATGTTTTCAAAACCTCTTAAAAAGAGAATGTGGCATATGATCTTCTCAATAGATGCAGTGAAAGCATTTGACAGTATATACAGCATCAATTCCTGATTAAAACTCTTCAAAGTGTAGGGATAGAGTGAACATTCCTCAATAACTTAAAAGCCATTTATGAAAAATCCACAGTGAATATCATTCTCAATGGAGAAAAACTGAGAGCCTTTCCTCTAAGATCAGGAACACGACAGGGATGTCCACTCTCACTACTGCTATTCAAGATACTACTAGAAGTCCTAGCCTCAGCAATCTGGCAACAGAAAGAAATAAAAGGCATTCAAATTGCCAAAAAAGAAGTCAAACTCTCCCTCTTCGCAGATGACATGATACTGTATATAGAAAATCCACAAGACTCAACCCCAGGATTGCTAGAACTCATACAATTCAGCAATGTGGCAGGATACAAAATCAATGCACAGAAGTCAGTGACATTTCTATGCACTAATAATGAATCTGAAGAAAGAGAAATTAAGGAATCCATCCCATTTACAATTGCGCCCAAAAGCATAAGATGTCTAGGAATAAACCTAACCAAAGAGGTAAAGGATCTATACCCTAAAAACTACAGGATACTTCTGAAAGAAACTGAGGAGCACGTAAAGAGATGGAAAACATTCCATGGTCATGGATTGGAAGAATAGTTATTGTGAAAATGTCAATGCTACCCAGGGCAATTTACACATTTAATGCAATCTCTATCAAAATACCATGGACTTTCTTCAGAGAGTTGGAACAAATAATCTTAGGATTTGTATGGAATCAGAAAAGACTCTGAATAGACATAGGGATATTGAAAAAGAAAACCAATGCCAGGGACATCAGAATGCCAGATTTCAAGCTGTATTACAAAGCTGCAATCATCAAGACAGTGTGGTATTGGCACAAAAACGGACAAGTAGATCAGTGGAACAGAATAGAAAACCCAGAAATGGGCCCTCAACTCTATGGTCAGCTAATATTCAACAAAGCAGGAAAGAATATCCCCTGGAAAAAGGACAGTCTCTTCAATAAATGGTGTTGGAAAAATTGGACAGCCACATGCAGAAGAATGAAACTAGACCATTCTCTTACACCATACACAAAAATAAACTCAAAATGGTTGAAAGATCTAAATGTAAGACAAGAATTCATCAAAATCGTAGAGGAGAACACAGTCAACAACCTTTTTGAACTTGGCCACAGCAACTTCTTGCAAGATACATCTATGGAAGCAAGGGAAACACAAGCAAAAATGAACTATTGGGACTTAATCAGGATAAAAAGCTTCTGAACAGCAAAAGAAACAGTCAACAAAACTAAAAGCCTACAAAATGGGAGAAGATATTTGCAAGTGACATATCAGATAAGGACTAGTATCCAAGATCTATAAATAACTTCTTTTTTAACTCAACATCCAAGAAACAAAAAGTCCAATCATGAAATGGACAGAAGACATAAACAGACATTTCTCCAAAGAAGACATACACATGACCAACAAGCACATGAGAAAATGCTCTTCATCACTTGCCATCAGGGAAATACAAATCAAAACCACAATGAGATACCACCTCACACCAGTGAGAATGGTGAAAATTAAAAAGACAGGAAACAGCAAATGTTAGCTAGGATATGGAGAAAGGGGGAACCTTCTCACACTGTTGGTGGGAATGCAAACTGGTACAGCAATTCAGGAAAATAGTGTGAAGGTTCCTCAAGAAGTTAAAAATAGAGATACCCTACAACCCAGCAATTGCACTACTGGGGATTTACCCCAAAGATACAGATGTAGTGAAATGCCAGGACACCTGTACCCCAATGTTCATAGCAGCAATGTCCACAATAGCCAAACTGTGGAAGGAGCCTCGGTGTCCATTGACAGATGAATGGATAAAGAAGATATGGTCTATGTATACAATGGAATATTCCTCAGCCATTAGAAACGATGCATACCCACCATTTGCTTCAACGTGGATAGAACTGGAGGGTATTATGCTGAGTGAAGTAAGTCAGTCGGAGAAGGATGATCATCATATGGTTTCACTCATACAGGAAATATAAAAAATAGTGAAAGGGATTATAAGGGAAAGGAGGGGAACTGAGTAGGAAAAATTAAAGAGGGGGACAAACCATGAGAGCCTCCTAACTCTGGGAAACAAAGGATTGTGGAACTGGAGGTGGGCGAGGGGTTAGGGTAACTGGGTGATGGGCACTGAGGAGGGCACTTGATGGGATGAGCACTGAGTATTATACTATATGTTGGCAAATTGAACTTCAATAAAAAATGTAAGAAAAAAATAAAAAAGAGAATTTGAAATTGATTAAGAGAGACAAGAGACTATTGATGTGATGAATAAAATATATAAGTAATTAAATTCTGTTGAGGGAGGCCTCTATTTTTTTGTTACCAATCTAAATCTGTCATTTAAAAAAAACAACAAAATCAAACTTTTGCAGCTTAAAATTGCTATGAGAATTATAATAGAAAATAACTCATATGGTAGAACTATATTTTAAATGTATTTCATATCATTCATTATTAATGTTGGTAATAATAATAATTTTATAAGATTATATAAATTAGCACCTTTCCATTGACACACTTTGTGAATGCTTAATACTTCATGATCTCATAGCCCTATAATAACTATTGTATTAGAAACGCTAGTAATTCAGGTCTATAAAGCAAATGAAAGGCTATTATAGCTGTAATTTTGTTTCTTAAACTTGCCACTTTTTAAATGTAGACATTAAACCTATGACTCAAATATCTTACAATATTATGCTTTTGTCATTCCTTATATATTATATATATACATAGATAAAAACTATATTAAAATAGTAGTTCCCTGGTTAAAAAAAAAAGGTGACTTTTTTTCTTCATAAGTATGTACCAATTTGTTTTTTGAAGATTTATAAGCCATGTGACACATTTTCATAGTTTATAATCATATCAGTTTAATTAAAAATATTAAGATGGTGCCTTCAGTGTTTCTTAAGGTTCTCTTTAAATGTCAATGAATGCCAGAAAGAGTTCTGTCTTTTGCCTTACTGTTCCAACTGTCTGGTTCTAACTTGCTAAATGAGTAAGAATACTCATAACAGAGTAAATAGAAGATTGGGTTTGGGGAGATTGCAAATTTCAGCTATATTTGAACTGTAACTATTGCATATAAATGTCAATCACTATGAAATGTTTCATCCTTCTACCCAAAGGTGCATGCATGCCCTGTTCAGCTCAAGCCCCTGCCTTTAGTATGTGTTCTGAAGTCACTAAACTGAACTTCTGTACCAAAGCTCTGCATTATCTATATAATTGAAAGGTGTGGCCTCGTATCTTAGCCTGAATTGAAGTAGTTTTAACAACTTAGACCCTTTGGACAATAACCAAGGGATAAAATAAGTAAATAAATACTGAGAGTATTAAGGTGAGTTTACTGCTGGCTAAGGCAGGAAAATTTTATCCAACATACAGGAGGTGTGACCATGCTGGATGAGACATAAAGCATCAGATAATGTGAGAGAATTGTGAGTTAGCTTGTAAATAGGTATATGCACAAGAAAATAGTCCCTGAAGATACCACCTCTCCAACCAAGGTAAGGGGGTCCTTTGCAAAGGCTTAAGACTTTATAAGGAAAAGGGACTGGTTGGTTCAAACATGTCTTTGACTTGTCATTTCTGGATTGGGTGATTGTAGGGTACTTTGGTGCTGGCCAATGGCTGAATCCCACATCTATTTGTGGTTTTCAGGAGCTGTGTTGACCCACAAAGCCTATTAAGGTTAAGTTCAGATAGTTTAGAGTCACAGACTGCAAGGAGTAGTCAATCATCAGGCCACTTTTTTGCTGATTCTCATCTGTTTTCTAGAAGGGGCCACTCTTAAGTTTTTCTTTTGGAGGCAGTAACACTCACTGTTTCACAATCTCATTCTCTCCACGCACAGGGTCAAATAGCAGGTTCATTGTCCTTGAATCACAGCAAAGATTTTCTGTATCACAGGTGAAATAAGAGCTTCTTAAGAGCTTGCTGAGAAATAGCCATATGATGAGGTAAATGTTAGTGATGGAAAGGAAAGTCACTCAAGGTTAACCCAGTAGAAAAAGAAATGAAAGGTGATTAGTTCCTCTTTAAAAATATTACTATCATAAGTACTGTTACTAAGAACCCTGTATGTGAATGAGTAGGTCCATTCTTTCAGGTCTCACTTTGGTTATTGAATTCTCTGATTTTAGTTTTCTATATGAAATAATGGTACAATAAGCACTCTGTGCTTTAGTTACTGTGGCATAGAATGATTCTGAACACAGTAATTTTCATCCTGCATTATTAAAATAAAGCAATTTTCTCAATCACCTTGTCAAACTTCAGGGAAATGTGTCAGTACTTTTATGGGATATTTTTGAGTCTTTTATTTTTGGTTTTTGATGTTTATTTAAAGATATATTCATCTATTCAAATATTCAGGTACTGGCAATTGTGCTAATTAATGTCTTATATAAAACAGTTCTCTTTACTAGAAGGTGGAAAAGATATGTAAAGTTTAGTCTCTGTTCTTAAGGAATTTAAATCTGAGTGGAAAAGTAGCACAAGTTATCATTGTGGTGTTAGGCATAAAGAAGATTAGTAATAATTTTACCTGGCACATTAGAAAAAATCCTCACAGAATAGAAAAGCAAATTTTGAACTGTGTCTCAAAGTAGAGGTTGGGCAGGTGAAGAAAATAATGAAATTCTTTTCTAGAAGAAAATACTCCATAGATATTCCATAGAGAGATGGAACTGATTACCATGGCCTGGAAATAGTGAGCAGGGACATGCAGCATTAATAGAGTCAGTGGGAGACAAAAATCTGGAAGGATAGGAATAGAAGGGGAAAAGATAGACCCTTTAGATACCTAAGCATTCCCTTTGTTTTGTTACCTTTTTGTTTATGTTTATCTATTTTTGTAATAGGGAGCTCCAGATAAATTAAGTTGTCCCATCTTGCAAGTTAGGTAGACACCACTGTCATCATTGTAAAGGATGAATTAGAGAGCATTGAAGCTGATCGAAAGTCGTCACAGGAGTCTAGGGAAAAGATCATGAAAATCTAGATGCTGGTGAGGGGTGAGGGAGATTGATTTTTGAGGCATCTTTGAAGGAAGACAGACAGATGTTGTTCATCAATTAATAGAAGACAGAAGGGAGAAGGGGAAATCAAAGCAGAGTTGCTGTTTCTAGCAGGGACTCATGAGGATTGAAAAACCGTTCTTTTGGTTGATGATACCACTCAACACAGATTAAAATAATGTATTGGGGCAAAAAATAATATTTGGTGGTTAAGTGTCTGACTCGATATGGGCTCAGGTCTTAACCTCACAATCGTTGAGTTTGAGCCCCACATCGAGCTCCAGTGTAGATGCTTATAAGAGTAAGCCAAAATTTAAAAAATAATGTGATGGCTCATAACTAAAAAGTCCAGAAGTAAGATTTGGCTGAGATGTAGGCATCCAAAACACGCCAACATTTCCTGATCTTTCTTTATCTCTTGGCCTTATATCTTCCATGGTGGATTTATTCTCAGGCTGTAGGTGATGGCCACAAGGCTGACAACAAAACCAGCCCTAAACCCTCTTACACTGTTGATAGGAATGTGAACTGGTGCAGCCACTCTGGAAAATTGTGTGGAGGTTCCTCAAAGAGTTAAAAATAGACCTGCCCTACGACTCAGCAATTGCTGCTAGGAATTTACCCCAAAGATGCAGATGCAATGAAATGCTGGGACACCTGCACCCCGATGTTTCTAACAGCAAAGTCCACAATAGCCAAACTGTGGAAGGAGCCTCGGTGTCCAAAGAAAGATGAATGGATACAGAAGATGTGGTTTATGTATACAATGGAATATTACTCAGCCATTAGAAAGGACAAATACCCACCATTTGCTTCATCGTGGATGGAACTGGAGGGTATTATGTTGAGTGAAGTAAGTCAATCGGAGAAGGACAAACATTATATGGTCTCATTCATTTGGGGAATATAAATAATAGTGAAGGGAATAGAAGGGAAGGGAGAAGAAATGGGTGGGAAGTATCAGAAAGGGAGACAGAACATGAAGACTCCTAACTCTGGGAAACGAACTAGGGGTGTTGGAAGGGGAGGAGGGCGGGGGATGGGGGTGAATGGGTGACGGGCACTGAGGGGGGCACTTGACGGGATGAGCACTGGGTGTTATTCTGTATGTTGGCAAACTGAAAACCAATAAAAAATACATTTATTATTTAAAAAATAAAACAGCCCTACATCTTTTAACTGTCAAGTCCAGTAGCAAAGAGAGAGCTTCCCTCTCTTTCCCTGAAAAGTTTAATTTGGCACCATCTCTGAACTCATCACTGTGCGAGTGAACATGCATTCTCTGATTGAACCCTGTGAATAAGAATAACGGAGAGGGGTTCCTTAAGGAAAAATTGGGATCCTGTTTCCAAGAGAAAGGAAAATGGACTTTGAGCAAAACACTGCAAATCTTATCTTACAGTTTGTGAAACCACTAAGGTAGTAAATACAGAAGGAAGGAATGTCCAGGAGGGTGGATGAGGAAGGAGGAATGAGTGGTAAGAATGGTTTTGCATGTATTGCTTTTCACATCACAATGCTTATTAATAATTATCAAGAAGGACCATAGTCCTCATTCAGAGCCTGATTCTATCAAAACCAGGCAATATATGTAGTGCAAAGATATTATATTGTTTTGTATTTTTCCGTTACACGTGTAATTCCCCACCCCAAAAAAAATTTGATGTGCACAGGGAAGGCACTTCTTTATTAATCCATCATAAATCAGACAATAATTTTCAAATGTATTGTAATAATGTTTATGAATATATGCAAAGATGGTCAAACACTTGTATTATTTCAGCTTTATTAACGTGACTTTTTCTTTTTGCTTAAATGTCTGAAGACTGTGCCAGATAATACTTTTTTACTTTTTTTCTTTATTTGTCATTTTTCTGGAAATTTTAGTTAAGTGTATCATATAGAAATAGACTGCATACTGGCACATTTTATGATCAAGACTTTTATAGAAATTTTCCATTACATAAAATATTTGGGAACATATATTTTAATTAAATCATCAGTTTAGCTAATGGATAATTTCTTCATGTACCATGCATGAGTCTAAACAATGGGAATATGAGTTCAGTATACATACACTTTCCACCTGTAGTACTGAATGTTTATATTAAAATCTTGCAATACTAAGTTGCTATCACTATAGATATATTTTTGAAATGTCTGACCCATAATTAAAAGTGTAGAAGTTATAAGTCAGTGGGGATTTCTTTGTGCTGATCCTGTGATATAACCTGACAACCTAGTTTTAATTTGATTCTCAATAATATTTATTACATAATGGCATAGGCATAATTTTTACATTTTCACTATTCTCATAGAAAAGTTGCATTTAAAGTTAAATGGGACTCCAGGCTGGCTCATTTGGTGGAATGTGCAACTCATGATCTCAGGGTCATGAGTTCAAGCCCCGCACTGAGTGTGGAGCCTACTTTAAGAAAAAAAAAAAAAATATATATATATATATATTTTTTTTTTTAAATATATATTTAAATATAAAGTTAAACTTTAAATATAAAGTTAAATGTAGTTCTGAAATAGTCAAGCAATGTTAATAGAGCTTTGATAGTTAAAGTTTATGGAGATGTCACATAAGAAAGCACTGGATTCAGAAGACACAAATTCAAGTTCTAATACTCTTATATTTTTAGTAGTATAATGTAGAGTGAATCCCTCACATTCTTAGAACCCCAGTTCCTTTTCAATAAAATGGGGAGAGTGGACTTATTAAGGAAGATAAATATAAGGTGATACTTCAGTGGGTTGGTTTGGAAAGTGGAGAGTGGCCAGTGGTGAGTCCACTCAAAGCTTCATATAGGAACTCACAAGTTGTTAAAGTGGAGGAAGAACGAGTCACACACCATCTGTGGAAAGTTATGGAATTGGATATGGCAACACCTAGCCCCCCAATTTTCTCCCATACACGTTGTCCCAAGCTTGGTTTTAATGGGACATTAAACTGTGTGTGAGTATATTTGGCAAATGGTAAAGCACGCTGTGAATGTATGATATTATTTTACAACTCATCTCAGAAAAATTGATATTTTTTTCATATAAGATAAAATGATACACTTTCTTTTTCCACTTACATAAATCTAAAAAAATCAGTCGTTGTTTTGTTTTCATTAGATAATCTTAATGTATGCAATAAAGGAATGCAGTGTTAGGAATGCATTAATGTAAGGAATAAAATAATTTGAACCAATGGATAATGCCTAGTAAGTACATGAGAAAGACACAGGTTGCTAAGAAAATAGAGTTTACAGAATAGGGAGAAATATATTTTATAGTGAGACACACACACACACACACGACACAGTAAGAGAGTGAGCTTTATATATATGTGTATATATATTCTAGATTGGATTCTAGAAAGCATTCCTGATGGGTTTGTTGGAATCAAAGCTTGCCATATAGATAGAATATTTAATTAAAGTTAGGACATATGTTCAGGGGGGAAAAATCAACCTTTTGATGTAATCATTTTAGTCAATTTAGTGAAAAGGTTGGGCAGATTGGTACTTACTTGGTTTTAGGTTGACACAAATATCTATGTTGGTATTTGCAGTAAACCTGGAGGTTTTGATGAAATGTAGAGGTGATTGAGCGAATTATAGTTTGTGGATTCTCAAGAGTTTTGGAATCTTATTCTCTCTGTGTGGTGTGGAACTAGCTAAGCATGGTTTTAGTAACTAGTATGAAGTGATAGAAAGGGAAAAATAATTTCTTCTCTGTGGAAAAAGAAAATTTCCTAAATAATGGTTGCTGACTGTGGATGGATTAATAAAGCAATTAGTTAACAGAGTCTCTTAAAAAATGATGGTGAATTTTGACAACATTTCATTTTAATAAAGATTTATTTATTTATTTTAGAGAGAGAGGGAGAGTGTGTGAGTGGGAGAAGGAGCAGAGGGAGAAGAAGATTCCCCACTGAATCTGGAGCCTGTCACAGGGCTCGATCTCACAACCCTGAGATCATGATTTAAACTGAAACCAAGAGTTGGGGGATCAACTGACTGAGCCACGCAGGTGCCCCTGAATTTTGATAAAATATTTTAAACACTACATAGAGGGATGCCTGGGTGGTATTGTCCATTAAGCTGCTGACTTTTGGTTTCCACTCAGGTCATGATCTCAGTGTCTTGGGATCGAGCCCCACGTTGGGCTCCATGTGCAGCGGGGAATCATTCTTTTTCTCTTTCACATTTTTTTTCTTTCTCATCTTTTTCATCTTTCTCATTTTCTCTTTTCTCATTCTCTTTGCCATTTGCCCTGCTCCTGCCTCTGTGTGTGCTCCTTCTCTCTGTCTCGAAAGAAAGAAAGAAAGAAGGAAAGAAAGAAAGAAAGAAAGAAAGAAAGAAAGAAAGAAAAAGAAAGAAACAAAGAAACAAAGAAAGAGAAAGAAAGAAACAAAGAAACAAAGAAAGAAAAAAGAAAATGCATCTTTTTTTTTTTTTTTTTTAAAGAATCCTTCGATATGTATCAGAATTAAGATGCTTCCCGGCAGAATTCATGATTTGAAATAATTTGGCAAAAGTGAAGATTATAATAAATTTATATTTAACTTTTTTTTACTTATCAATTTACCTGGGATATTTAAAAAGAATAATTTCCAGTGCTGGATGAGGATACTTTGAAATGAAAGCTCTAGCATTACTGTTGTGTAGTATGATGTGACAATGAAAGTTGAATGTTTAAAAGATGTTCTATTCTTATAAATTTGCCCCCATAAAATGATGTTCAGAGATATAGGTACTTAGGGCACCTGGGTGGCTCAGTTAGTTAAGTGTCCAACTCTTGATATTGGCTCAGGTCTTGATCGTACAGTCATGAGTTTGACCCCCACATTGAGCTCCAATGTAGGTGCTTATAAGAGTAAACCAAAATTTAATATCACAATAGGGGAGTTTTTTGGTAAGTTAGTTATAATCACTTGACAAAACAATATACAGTATTGAAATCACATTCGGGAACAATTGGTGAAGATAATTGAAAATATTGACTTTATTTTGAATTTTCTAAATAAAAAAGCAAGTAAACAGCACATCAAGTAAAACAGTATAGAATGTAGAATGAACAGAAAAAAAAACATTTAAATACTGGGGAAAAAGTGGTTATCTCTAGATATTGGTAAAAGGAGGAATTTTTATTTTGTGAGTGTTTTACTCTAACTTCTAAATTTTGTAAAGTATATATTTTTACATTGTGATTTAGGAAATAAATATGATAAACATTTATTCTGGGCCATTCACTTTTTTGGTTAAATGTCTGGCCTCCAACTGTCTACCTTTAGACTTAAACTCCCTCTTCTCTCAGTGTGTCTTATTTACACTGAATTTTACTCACATTCCAAAGGATTTTTCTTACAAACACACCCAAAAGAAAGCAAAAGGGCTAAGGCAGGCAATAATCAGACATCATCATAACAATCTAATAGATGCCTACCCTGCTCTTTCTTAACTATTTTCAACGGTCTGAAATTTTCTATCAACTTCTGCCTCTCATTGGCCAAATATGCTCACCTTTCATCCCAAAACCCAGGTCCTCACAGATTGCTGAGGGCTGAAAGTCCACTGAGACAAGGGGATTTATTCTACAGTATCAGAAGAGGAAAATCATTCTGAATAAATGCCTTAGCATGCTCTGAGCATTGCCCTCTTCCTCTTTTCCCCTCTACAGTTTATTAACAGTCTAGATCTTTTGAGACTGTAAACATTTTTCTAGTTTTCCAACCAGCTCCACCTGCTGGTGCTAACCTGTGTTTCTAAATAATCTGTACCCTTGTCTCAGATAATGTAGAAGTTTTCTGCAAAATATGACATCCTTTTCACATTTTCTTATTTCTGCATCACTTAGTTCCTGGCATGAGAAGAAAGGGGGTTAGATCTGTTTTAGAATATTTTCTTTTGGTTTTAAACTGTGTTTTATTTGAGTCACATTTAATTGCTTTCAGGTAAACAGATGAACAATACTAGAAAATATACCTCAGAAGAGTACGCTGAGGTTAGGCTTGGAGGGACAAGCTGTCAATTACCTTCCTCTTAGGCTTCCTTAAGGATAACTTAGCAGGACTCTACTGTTTGGAGAACAGGATATTTTATTTGAGAATTCAGTAGACAGTGACTCAGATTTTGAATTTCTTGGATCTTTTATGATGTTTGACAAGCAGGTATGAGGCCCCTACCTGCTTTGAAAAGTGTAACTAGAGGTCAGCTGGTTATTTTTCAGAAGTTTCTTGTTCTCTCTTGAATTCTAGTGGATGATTCTAGCCACATTTCAGATAACTGTTTATCTAGGCATCTGCCAGGGGTCTTTATAAACTGACCACCCTCCACCTACATCTCTGAAAAGTCTAAATCAGTGTTAAAATACTTATTGGAAAATCCTTTGGGAAGCAATAAAAAGAAAAAAAAAACATAGTGAGTGAGTGTTTTGAAGGAGTTGATACTTGGCACATTGGCTGTTGTTCCTCTTAGGGGCCCGTTGATAATAATCACTCATTGATTTTTAGCATCCTCTTGCCCCATGCACTGTAGAGCCAGTAGTTGGCTTTGGGATTGATGCTGTTGGCTGGATTAGCATGTGCCTGGTGAGATAGCAAGGGGAAGGTGCCAAGAACCTGGGAGAGAGGCTATGTTTCCCAATGTTTACTCTTTGATCTTACTCTTCATGTTCTCAACTCTTTACTTGAAGGGGAAAAAGTTTGTTGTAGTCAATCCAAAGCTTCCTTCCTGGTTATTTTCCCAGAGACTTGGCCTCAAAAGTTTACTCTAGATATATTTATTTGGCATATGGTATATTTGTTCAGTGCCCTTTAGCAAAGATGGTTAGGTGCACACACACACACAACACACACACACACACACACACACACGAGTCACCTCTTGGTTCACTATGGATTTCAAGATCATAAATCATGTTGAGCTATAGCTACTAACAATGAATTATGGGCCTTTTCTTGACTTCTCCTCTACCTTGGGTTATCCTAGATTTTTAATTAGAATATCTGCAATCATTGATGCATGAACATAAAAGGACCCAAGTGAGAAGGACTGAAGATGTTAACACTTGGTTCTAACATGACTTTTGGTCATTTTTTGACTGTTTACTACTCTTTCATATTTACATTTAGTGTAATAGATTCTGAATCTATTATACACTAAAATATTTCTAAATCTAAGCAGACCTTACAACAATTCCTGAAAGACAGGAAGCATTTATGTTCTCTTCTCCAAATTTTTGAAGTCATTTTTGCTTGTGTGAAGGTAATCAAGTAAAAAGAGAAATCCAGACCAAGTTATTTCTGAATACTTCCTAACAAATGTGAACATTTCCCCCAGTATTCTCCTACTTATTAATGAAAGAAAGAGGCAGCTGCTCTTTCAGGTATCTTTGAGTGCTCACTAGGAATGATACCAACAAAGTTAACCAATTCCAGATATCTTCAGGTCTATGTATGTTGTAAGTATAAGGATAGTAGAGTATTGGTTTATGTCTAAGTTTGACATGGCAAATCCCTGCAGGCTTCATAATATCTTTATGACATTTTCTCTTTGCTTTCTCTGATCATTTTGCACAATAGGTCCTCTCCACTCTTCCTTATGGATTTAGCGTCTTTTTTTTTTTATCACTGCCACCTGGTTTTCTGCTGAAAAAAATATTCCCTTTAACCTCTTTTACTTTCTAAATTCCAGTGTTCTTGACTCTACCATTTGGTTTTAAGTAGTGTAACCTAAGGATATATTCATGTTCTGAGTTTCTCCAATTAAATTATTTTAGGGTTATCATTTTCAAAGTGGATATGGTTATAGATGTTATACATTTATAAGGTTTATTCTATATTCACTGGTATGTATACTTAACCTCTCTCCTTGATCTGGGAAGTTATTTTAATGCCATAGGATGATGATACTTCTATTTTTTAAAAAAACCCATGCAACTCTATTTTAAATGAAAAAAAATGTATTTGATTAATTGAGAGACTGTGTAAAAGTTCAAGGTTAAAGCCAACAACATTAGTTTATATCCCAACTTTACCAGCTATGACCTCTTTACAGGGGTGTGCTGGGAAATGTTCAAAACAATCAACTCTAGAGCAAAAACAGTTAGGGAGTTTGCCAATTTCCATGTAGTGTTTTCAAATCTACTATGACTAATTTTAAGCTACAGACAAGAAGTTGGTAAATTCATGTTGGGGAGGAACATGTATAATTGGCTCTCTCCAGCCTGTGTGATTCTGGTCTAACACATGTCCTGTAGACATTGGGTGTGACACATAACTTCCCTGAGTCTTAGTTCTGCTATGTAAAATGGATTTTATTAGGACAGAATGAAGTGGCCTATGAGAAAAACCTGAATATGGTATCACCAATAAATATTTTTCCTGAAACTGTCTTTTAATGTAGCTACTATATTTCAGGGATATATTGTACATATAAAATATATTGTTTTCTTTAAATCTTTGTTGTAAAATGTAATTTTTTACCTCAATACCAAACTTTATTTATCTTAGTAATATTTGGGTTTTAGTGTTTTATCCTGAAATCAATGAAACCTAAGATATATAAAAAGCAGAATTCTATAATTATGAAGCGCACTCTGTTCCTCAAGCAGTTTTATTTTGTAACAGCATTTAATGGTTCTGCATTAATAACTGGATATTACAACTGAGTTTGTAATCTTCCTCCTGAATCAGAAAGAGAGAGAGAAGACCCTTTCCTAATTTTGAGATCAAAATTAGGTCTATTTTTTTGCCCACTGGCAACTCTAGATCCCAAGGATTTGGGAAAAGAGCAACATGTCTCAAAGATTTGGGAAAAGAACTATATTACTGAAGAGATTTATTTAATTGAGTCATAAAATGTTTGCCCCAATCTCTAATGAATACTGCTAAGTTTTACTTTACATGAACTGTTAATTATTTTTAAGAAAAATCTGTCCTTTCCTTATCTTAACCCCTGAAAATTACGGGGTTTTACCATGTTGAGTCACTTGACCTTGCTCCTTTTTCTGTTCAGCTGTGCCAATGATAGAAGTACTCTAGCTCTCATTCAGTCTCTCTCTTTGACTTGACTGCTGGCTTTGTTGCAGTTGTCTGTTTCTTCTTTCCCAAAGAAAGTTCTGGAATGGTAAAGAGGAAGGTAACAAGAGAGTGAGTTAAACTGGTCAAAAATTAAGTGATTACCTAACATCTTCTAAGTCACATAGACTATGGTATACGTTCATAAAATCTTCAGAGGGAGAGGAAAAGAAAGAAGCCAAGTAGAGAAATATGGAAGGATGATATTTAAGGAAAGGTCCACAGGTGCAAGACACAAGAATAAACAGTAAGAGGTCTGTTTGTTATATACAGTATATGCCTGCTATTGTGCTACAGTGGTAGAGTTGATTATTTGCAACATGGCCCTTAGAACTACAACTATTTATTAGTTGGTTCTTTTCCAGAAAGTTTTGTTGACTAATTTATTACTCCATCCTATTGTAAGTTCTTTCTTTCTTTTTTACTTCTTTTAGTCTCTTAGAATCACTTCTCCTTAGATATTTATATGATATCCTTTTTTTTTTTTTTTTTTTGCTGAACATACTTTTTTTTAATTTATTTTTTATTGGTGTTCAATTTACTAACATACAGAATAACCCCCAGTGCCCGTCACCCATTCACTCCCACCCCCCGCCCTCCTCCCCTTCTACCACCCCTAGTTCGTTTCCCAGAGTTAGCAGTCTTTACGTTCTGTCTCCCTTTCTGATATTTCCCACACATTTCTTCTCCCTTCCCTTATATTCCCTTTCACTATTATTTATATTCCCCAAATGAATGAGAACATATAATGTTTGTCCTTATCCGACTGACTTACTTCACTCAGCATAATACCCTCCATCCTTTGAGTGAGTTTCTCATGGCTTTGACTGACTTTGCAGTGCTAGTTCTTAAGGTCATGACAATGATATATTTAGTTATTTGCATTTTTTTAAATAAAATTATGTTGTATATGTGCGACAACTTGCCCCTGCCTCTCCCCCACTCAGTGTATCATTTGCTATTTTCCAAATTGATACATTTTAACAGTTGTATAATATTAAATCTTATAGACAGAGCATGGATTTAACCAGTGTGTGGTTTGGTTGTTTCCATTTCTTAGCAATTGTAAATGGCTAAAAAAGACATCTTTATAGGTATATTTTTGTAGTACTATTCTAATAAGAAAGAAACTCTAAGAAGTGGAATTGCTGAATCAAAGAATATCTATTTAAAAATATTCATAGAGTGATTGCTGAAATGATCCCATCTTCTGCCTGTAGACATTTCCATGTCTTACAGCCCTCTGCCAAACTGCTATCAGAAAAAAAGAATCAACATTAAGACCAAAGGAAGGCACAAAGTATATAAAAGAGCTAAAAAATAAAAAATAAATAGCTTACACATTTGTTTCAAATTGAGTAAAATGTATACAATATTCATAGTGCCCAAAAGTGGATATGATATACATTTAACACTGTCTTTTTGTATTTCCCAAGGTAATATTTCTTTTTGGAAAGCTAATTAGTAATCTATCTGTCTGCTTCTTCCTTATTCAGGTCTGGGAGCTTCCTATCCATTCAAAATTCCATTTAGTGAAATTCCATGAAATTCTAATGAAATAAATATAATGGCAGCAGACATATTTCCCTACCATAATTCTCTTCCATTCTGACATACCAAAAGATGACTTCATGGATATTTATTTGATGTTAGGGCTGTGGGATTTGGATTTTGAAAGTTTATATTTTTTCTTTTCACCAAAAGTGAAAATTAGAGGAGGCAGATGACACAACAGTTAGAAATCAAACAGCTCAATGTAGGTAGGCATCTTTTTCATTTCAGCAAATTACTCAGTCCTACAAAGCCACAGATAGTGTTGTTTCAATGTCAGATTTCTAGATCTCTTGACCTTTTAAACTTCACAAGAGGAACTTTTTTTTTTTTTTAAATTGGGCTCTATGCCCAGCAAGGAGACTAACAGGAGTCTTGAACTCACAACCCTGAGATAAGGACCTGAGCTGAGAGCAACAGTCAGATGCCTAATTGAATGAGCCACCTGTGCCTCCACAAAAGGAACGCTTTTATATTTACATAGTTATCAAAATGCAGATTTCTTATGCAAAAAAATTTCAATCTTCTTTTTACACAAAGATGTTGATTTTCAGAAGTTGGGGAATTGATTAGTACTGTCCAGTTGGTTTCTGAAAGGTATTGTCTATTAATCTACCAATCATCTATCCCTAGTAGATTCAATTTTATTCAGGTAGCATTAAACCTAGGCAATTAAACTCATTTATTATAATTTATATATTGTTGTTAACAAAATCTGCAACTAATTATAAGCATAATTTGAATGTTTTGATATCTCTTTCATGCTATAGAGGCTGTACTTCCCTGACCTTTTGATTCAAGCTAGCTCAAAGAAAAGAAAGCTATTAAATGCCTAGCTTTGAGGATGTAACCAGTATCTTGAAAATCTGTATTGACAGTTTACATAGTATGATACTTGAGTCAGACTTGGGTCCAAATAGTAATATTCTATTTACTCATGTATAGCTTGATAAAATGACCAAACTCTCCAGGCTTTGTTTGATTTATTAACCAAATGGGATTAATTATATCATGGTTGCATGATTGCTCTGGGAATAAAGATGACCAATAAACAGGAATGATTGCAAGTCTTTTCCTTATTAGTTTCTGAATTTTCCATACAGACGTCTATTCTTGATATTTTTTAAAGATTTATTTATTTTAGAGAGAAAGAAATAGAGAGCCCATGAGCAAGGGGAGGGGCAGACAGAAAGGGAGAGAATCTCAAGCAGGCTCTGTCTCCCTGCTGGGCATAGAAAGCTGATGTGGGGCTGGATATCACCAACCTGAGATCATAACCTGAGCCAAAATCAAGAGTTGGATGCTTAACTGACTAAGCCACCTATGTGCCCTGACATTTCTTTTTTTTAAAGAAAGATGAATAGGAAAAGGGATTCCTGGAGTATAGTTGATAGGAGGCCACGTGGGTGTTGTTATTTCTGTCTTGAGGCTCTTCCAGTTGAGATTCTGAGAGCTGGCAGAGGAAAGTTCAAATAAAAACAGCTGCTTTTGTGTACCTTCTAACATGATGTGGCTGTTTGCATCAACTTCTTTTTATAGTGAACAAAGCTCTTCAGGAAATGGCAAAGGTTTGGCTTTAAGATAAGAATGAAATGGCACAAGAGTACTCAGGTATTCCATGTAACATTTATAGACTAAAAGGTGCGAGCTTGTGGCAAATGGCTCCAAGCACAAGATTAAAAAAAATATTTCCATCACAAAGAGGCAATGTAACAATAAGGAAATCTACAAGAGATGATTTTACGGTTTTCATCTCATTAAACTTCAGGTCCATCTTTCATCAGTAGCAAGAAAAAGGTTCTGATGATTGACAAATGTGTATAGAGCTTAGGAATGCCAAAAGCCTGCAGTGAATCTTATGGGGGAATAAAACATCAGTTTATTATGTGTATGCTCTGTCAGTTATTGTAAGGCATTTTATGTTCACTGTAATGTACATCACATTATTTTTAATGGGGATATTGATGATCAGAAAGATTGGATAACTAAAGTAATAGATTTGTACTGACTAATCTCAGAGGCCAGGATCCTTTCTATTTTATTCAGGTGCAATAGTGCAATAGGTGAATACTTTAGAATCTTTATAGTTAAATAAGCATATTCGTGAACAATATGTAAATCATGTTGAATGTTGTCTTAAGTTGGGTTCTTTAGAAGCAGAGCTTGAGACAGAAGTTGGTATGCATGATTTATTGCGGGAGTACTCTCATGTGATTGATGTAACTCCATGTAGAAAAGCAGAAATGTGTGAAGCAAGAATATGGGTTCATGGCCTCCTGTAGGAGGATCTCTTGAGCCTGAATGGCACCACAATTTGAGGCAAAAGGGTCAGATTCTGTACCCCTGTATCAGCCATTGGCTGTGGGTTAGCCCCAGTGGGGACAGAGACTGGCCTCCTAATCAGGGTGACTCCTGATTGGTCAAGGGCAAATCTATGAAGGAAGTAGCAGTGAGTTGGCAGCTGGGGCCTGGGTACACCAAGAGTGACCACTACATATCATAAGTGTTGTACACCTGTACCAAGAAATTAGATGCTATTTAACACATTCTCTACAACATAGAGCGACTTGCCAATTTATCTAAAGGCCACAATAGTAAAATTCAAGAAGCTGAATGGCCACTAATAGCACCTACTATGCCATTCTCCAGAGTTTAAATCTCACAGGATTCTCCCAGGGAGATGTAATTCTGCTATTCTTTAAGTGTGAAAACAAGTTATTTGGTGGTAAAATCTCTTCTGTATCAATACTGATTCATGTATTTTATAGACTTTATTACTTGAATTCATAGGAATATTTACATGTTTTAATGAAGGATTATTAATGAGTTTTAACACATAGTACCTTAGCTCCTACTACCAGTGTTGTATGATATACACAAAGTGTACTTTTTGCTATAACAATATCTGGAAAATTCTGAATTCCAAATCATGTGATTCACAATTCTAGAGAAGAGATTGTAGCCCTAGCTTATCATTCCCCTAAATGAGTGAGGAATGGAGCTCAGAAGCTTTAAGTGTCTTGTCCAAGACAAAATAGCCAATACAGGATCCTCCATTCAATTTGCATCTCTCTGAAAACATAATTACCTATATTGCATTTTCCAATATCAGGGTCCAGAGATGCTAAACCAAGACCTACTTCAGAAATATATGCCAGTTTTCCTTCCCAGAAGACAAACTACAAAAGCACTGAATTTTGAACTTGGACAGGATCTCTGAGAATCCATTAAGAGTATGACTCGCTTAATATAGGAATTTGTTTCACAACATCCAACCAGATTATCTGGCAGACATTTTGCACATATCCAAACTCATTGCTTTGTAAGGCAGGTCATTTCAGAGGACTCCAAGGTTTAGAAAGTCCTCTTTTGAATCAGAATCCATTTCCTATACACTCTACCCATGTACCCTAGTCTTGGTCTTGAGAAGCCTATAGACTGTTAAGTATTTCTTCTACCACATTTTACCCAGCAAATATGTGGATAAATGGCAAGTTCTACCTCACTAGGATTTTTATTTTTTAAACTCAGTGTCTCCATGCCTTTTGCCATTCTAGTGGATCTTTTTTTGGAAGATTCTTTTCACAAAGATCTGCTTTATGGCCTGAAGCTTTCAGGAACTTTAGCATAAAGTGAGGAGAAAGAAGGAAGTAAGTGGAAGGAGCACTGAAAGAAAGGACACATTCTTAGAGCCTTGTCCCTACTGAGAACCAGCCTTTTTCCTGCTTTTGAATCCAAAGGCAAATTCAACCACAGTTTAAGTAAGTGAATATCAGAAGATTTAGCCATGTGATGGGCATAGAAGTAGGTGAAACCACACGATGGAGGTTTTATGGTTCCATGAAGTTATTCTGTTCACTATGGAACTGCTTGATAGTGACTAGAAAATACTGGGGTCAGAACCCAGTCCCCCAGCAGAAGCTAACTAGAACTTCAGATGCCCATCAGGGTATTTTAGCACAATTTCCTCCTAGTGATTCTTGATTGGATTTCAGTCTTTCAAAGTCTGTAGAGATTTTTCTGGCACTGAGCACTATGTAAGTTTTCAACATATATTTACTGAATAAATAAATGAATGGATAATTGAATGGTTGGGTAAATTGATTTTTTCAGTTATTATTTTAAATGTACCCATTTGGGATATGCCTCTCTTCTGTTTTTCAATGCCTGTCCATTTTCCCATCTACCATTTTCCCATTATTCCTGACACATAAAGGGTACTATTTGTGGATCTGAGACTCTTAAATATTTCCAGAAATGTAATTTTTGTCTGATACCAGAGAGGTGGACTAATGCAATCAGTCTTTCTAATTTTTCAGAGGATAGTCTTGTTTGGCCACACTCAGGGTCATCAAAACCTACCATAACACATTTTAAGACAAAGCAATCAAGGCAAAGGGAAGCAGTGATTATCACTTAGCAGTCACATGGTAATTCTAGGATTTGTCTTAATCTAATAACATGGAGAACCATAAAAATAAAACAGGATCATAAGAAATAAAATTTACAAACTTGATTCATTATATGTCTGAAAAAATAAATTCTGCAGCTCAAATCCTATCCACTATAAATACCCCAAAACACATGGAAGATACATACTCTCTTTTGCAGTTTCTCTTTTTTCCTCCCCCAAAGATAATATCATTAAATTCTTTGAACCTGATGTTTGAGCTATTTAGAAAGTCTTGATAAATGTTTCCAATTAAGTATCTTGTAAAATAGATGCTTAAGATCAGGTTTTTTAAATATTTTATTTATTTATTTGACACAGAGAGAGAATTGTGGGAGAAGGCAAGAGGGGTGTGTGAGAGAGAGAGAGAGAGAGAAGGAGAAGCAGACTCCCAACTGAGCAGGAAGTCCAACAGCAGGAGTCTATCCCAGGACCCTGGGATCATGACCTGAGCCTACCCCAGGACCCTAGGATCATGACCTAAGGCAGACACTTAACTGACTGAGCCACCCAAGTGCCCTGCTTAAAATTAGTTTTATAAGAATATTTCCAAAAGGAAAGAAAAAATTGGCACATCAGGTTATAAACTGAACACCTTTATGTAAAAAGTGAAAGCTTTTTATTAATTCCAGTCTTTTGACATATTGAAAAGCTTATGTAAGACTTTATAACTTACTCTGACTGTGTTATGCATTATCATCTTTTAAAATATTCCTCCTGCCTCTTCTGTGATAAATACGCATTTAATAGCTTAATAACATATTGTTTTAGATATTGCCATTTGTGCTTCCAACAGCCATTATGTTCCCAACAGTTTTCTTTATGCTGATTAATGAGAGAGTGCATTGGAAAGACTACAAACTGGGAACGCGGAGAGAGAGGCTTTGTAATCCTAGAATTAATTTCAGATAACTCTATTGAGTTCTGATATCTGCTACATATTTGCAATATTCAGGAGAATAGTTACACTTTCTTGGACTTAATTGTGACTATATCCTTTTGATCTAGAAATCTGGAATTTTAGTTCCAAAGGATTTGAGCTTAGACTAGCATCTTCCATGTATAAATGGTGACTAGTATTATCATTTTCCTTCACTCCTTGAGATTAGTAATAAAAAATATTAGTGGCAAACAGATTTGTTTTTATAATAAAGTAATAAATGTTCACATAGAAAAATTGAGAAATGTAAAACAAAAAAATCACTTTATTTATTTAAAAAAATCTTTTTAACCACCATTTATACAACCCAGACATAACTACTATGAATGTGTAGATTCCCACACTTTTTACTGTCTTTTTAAAATATATTCAATCTTTAAAAATAAAAATACAAATATATGTGCAAAAATAGAACAACACAGAAAATTATAAAGTGAAATATTAAAATTCTCTTCTCTCCTTGCCACCTTCAGTTCACCTTCATACTTCCTGGTCTTAGTTTTCTCTAGTACTGTCTTTGCCAATGTGACATCTCTTGATTTGGCTTCTTTAGCCTGTACGTTATAACTCTTTACTGAGAAAAATGAGGAGTTTGTTCATTTTTCATCACACCTGTTGCCTCCTTTCTTTGCAGCTTTTGATTTTGCATCTACATTTAGGCTTCTCATGGGATCAAAGAATTAGATTAACTCTATAAGTCTTTAAATCTGAAATTCATGAGTTTTTTCTAATTATTGAGGATGATGGTTCAAGCACTCATGCAAACTAGATTCATATTTCTACTAGCTTACCCACAATTAATGGAGAGGGATCTTGGGAGATCATTTTTATTCTCTGGTTATTAGATTGTTTACTTATGAACTGTTAGATGTGAATTAAAAGTCCCTTGTGATTCTGAAATTTTACTATCCATGGGTTGTTGGGAAGAGAACCACTCTTACTCAATGCATTCAGTTAGAACAGTCATGGGGACTGAAGGGTTATCTCTAACACCAGAGGTTCCTATCTTATTTTATCTTTTTACTTTAACTTCAGTTGAAGTTAAATATATACATCTATATCCCAATGATTGATGAAGAGTTTATTGGAGGCACATACTCTTAGGAATTATGTCATAAATAATGGTATTTCCAGCGGTGTGCTTGGAGTGAGCTTGTACTGGCTTGTGGAGAGCTAATTGTTTGAATCTCTTCCCAACTCCATGTTCAGTGTCATCATGTTAATAGGTTGAAATTATCCCTGATAGGAGTCTTTACACCATGAAAATCAGCAAACAATATTAATTAAAACTCTTTTTATCTTTTTCCTAGAGAGTCAGTGTCCAGAAAAGAGTCCACATAGCAGGCCTTCAACTACTATCTTTACCTAGTGTCTGAGAGGCTGCATTTTGGGAGGCTTCTCACCCTTCCCTAACTGATAAGAGTCCACATGGTGTCTAAGCTGCTTGTGCAAATGATGTAGATTATGCAAAACACCTGCTTTCTTTCCAAGAGTCTGGATTCTTGATATGTGCTAGGCATGGGGTTATCTACATGACCAGTTTCAAATAAAAATCTTGGGAACTGGGCAGCCCGGGTGGCTCAGCGGTTTAGTGCCGCCTTCAGCCCAGGGCGTGATCCTGAAGACTCCCATGTCCGGCTCCCTGCATGGAGCCTGCTTCTCCCTCTGCCTGTGTCTCTGCCTCTGTGTGTGTGTGTGTCTCTCATGAATAAATAAATAAAATCTTATAAAAAAAATCTTGGGAACTGAGTCTCTAATGAGCTTTGCAGGTAGACAGTATTTCACATGTATCGTCTGAATTCAATATTGAAGGAACTAAGTGCATTGTCTGTAACTGCCCTGAGAGGAGTCTTAGAAGCTGACTCCTGGTTTCCTCTGGACCTTACTCCGTGTGTCTTTTACCTTTACTGATTTGGTTTTGTATACTTTGGCTGTAATAAATCATAGCTCTTAGTTCAACATGCTGAGTCCTGTCAATCTTCTAGCAAATCACCAAATTTGGAGGTGGACTTGAGGTCCCTCAACACAACCAGTTTATCAGCACACCAGTGGTCATATCATTAAATTCTTTTCAGTCTTTACTATGAAATATCACCATATATAATATCATGGAAGGAGGCTCATGACACATTGTAAAGGAGGAAACACACAAAGATATAATTCATTAAGTGTAAAATGTGTGTGTGTGTGTTTCTTTAAAGCTATAGAAAATGATATGAAAGATTATATGTTAAGCCATTAATATTTATTGGGTACTTTTGGATGATGATATTGAGTACAGAATATAGTACTTCCTCTTCATGCTTTGTATAATAATAATAATAATAATAATTAATAATAAGATAGTGGAATTTATCAATGACTCATTTTATTTTCCAATAATATTGAAATCAAAATACAGATTAGGCAAAATTTTATCACTGAATGACACTAGCTATAATGTATTTTTAAATAGTCTCTATCATGGGAAACTCCAAATTTTAGTCAGATATAACAAAATTTGGTGTGCTAAGGAGCCTCCAATGATAAATGACTAAAAGCATTGCTAATGGACATTTTGGGTATATGGCCCTTGTTGGTTCTATTGCAAACATCAGGGGAATTTTCATGTCCTATGTTTAATTTCCATGTGCAGTTTGCCAAATCTGTCTTCTCAAATACTGTTGGTCCAAATTTATCAATTTGCTCCATTTGGCTTCTGGTTGTTCAGCAAATTTTCTCTGGTATATATTTGTGAATAGAGATGGATAATCATAGGTCACTTCAGTATCAGGATGACAGGCATTTGAATAATTGATATAGGCATATTGAAAACAAGAAGTAGAAATATGATATATATAGAATTGAAGCTTAGATTAAACCTAATGGCACTATTAAGAATAATGACCTAAAGTTTTTTCTTCATTTTCTTCAATTCACTAATAAATAATTCAAAAGGTATTATTTTCCCCATTTAACTCAAATACTTATTGGTAAAATCATCCCCACATTTCTCCTCTTGGCCCCCACCTATAACTCCTCAAGGAGCTATTGTGTTCTAAGTAAATATTAGGTTATTACAGTTGCATTCATGCATATTTGCACAGTAGACAGTTAAATCAGTTCTGTTACTATGTTCTATAAAACTACATAATTACAGACCTTTCAGAGTGCATCTTATTAACTTGGTGCATGACTACTTCAAAGCAGACATGTGCAGATCAGTTGAGTCAATATTCACAAGGTATTTTTCAGCTTTCAGTCTTGGAGGAAGTAAAAATACTGAGGCTTCTGCATATGTTTTAATGAAGAATTGGACATTGAACTAAAAATTTCACACAATCATCCAAGATTTTTAAATATCCAGATGTTGGATCCTCTATTTTATAGCATTATATGTGAATAAAATATCAAGTGATTTCCTGAATATATAATTTTTATGTGAAATTTGAATCAATTATTAAATACACTGTAGCTAGGTTCAAGAGAAGCCAATTGACAAATCAGAATGTAGGTTTATTTTATTACAATAAAGAATATGCATTTCCAGTATATACACACCTACATCTGTGATATTCAAACCTGATGCTCTACATGGTCTCCAATCTTTGGCACCTGAGTTTTTAGAAAACTGAATTAGCCTGCAGAGGATTCTTTGGACATTTTGGAATAAGAACAAGGGATATGAATAAGGTTGGAGACCTTAGTGCAGACTCAGGTAAACCTAAGGAAACAGGTTCACCCTAATCAAGGAACACCTTGCTCATTCTCAAGTTCTTTCCATCCACATAATTGAGACAGTTCAAGAAACACCAGAGGCATACTGTTGGCTTTTTCATTCTTGTTTCCTGGTTGATCACATTTCTTCGGTTTGATGCATATTTCCCTTAAATGTCTTATCAATTAGACTATATGTTTTTGATGATGCTATACTCTTTAGTTAAATATTCCTTTCCCCACAAGGGACAAAGAGACAGGTTGCTTATTTCCTCACTTACTGATGCCGTGTCTGGATCAGGATTATACCACTGGATATCCAGCTATATTGTCACTGTCCCCATCTCATTCCAGTTGTTATCTTTTCCTTCTTTCACTGAAGAATGAGTGTGTTGTCTTCTTCACTCTAAGTCCTGCCATCATCCTTGGGGACTTCCACATTCACAAGTATAGCTCATCCAACCTCCTGACCCAAATCCATACCTGATTTTCAATAACTTGCCCTGACCCTAACTGAGCCACACTCTCTCATGGCTGAGCAGGCCAAAAGCAATACCTACTCTATTTCTGAACTATTGACTGAAAATGTTCGCTGAGTGACCGTATACCACCATTCCATCTTCAACCCCCTGCTTCATTGATGTCCTTAACAACCCATCTGGGAAAGCTGTAAAACTAGACCAATACAGACATTTGCTTTCTTTATCTCCACAGTTAGACAGCTGGACATAGAGGAGACGGAACAGTCCAAGCTTCCCAGTATCTGGAATGGTTTAAGGACTTGTAGTCTAAGCTTGAGGTCCTGGGCAGAGTTGAGTCAGAAAGCCTTTTGACTCTGACCACCCAGCTCATCCAAGAGCAGCTCCCCACCTGTGAAGCCGAGGATACCGTGACCTACGAGCAGAAGCTGTAGCAGTGGCATCTGGAGTGGGTGCACTTGATTTCATATGCAGCTTTCTCTTCCCTTCTCTACTGGAGCCATTTCAAATTTCCTTAAACACTTCTCTCTGAACTCAGTACCCATCCCTTCACAGATATTTTTACTTCCTATTTTAAAGATAAAATGAGTTCTGTCAGATGGGAACAATCGCTACTTCCAACCTTTGTTCCATATTCATAGTTACCTCTATAATACTTTGTTGACTATTTCTTTTCGGCCTTGTTTTCCTTGCCTTCTCTCTTTTATTTCCTGTCCAACAGTATTTCACCAAGTTCAGATCACTTGTAGATGAGTAATTAAAAAGAAAATAACAACCTACTTCAAGCACCAATTACCCCACAATACATGCTCTATTTCTTTTTTTCACTGAAGCCAACCTTCTTCTCCCCACTCCCCCCATTTTCTTATTGAGATGAAATTCACATAGCACAAAATTAACCATCTTAATGTGAACAATTTGGTGGCTGTTAGTACATTAAGAAAATTGAGCAACCGCACTTTTACCTAGTTCCCAAATATTTTCATCATATGAAAAGAAAGCTATGTTTCCTATTACTCCTTATTCCCCCTTTGTCCAAGCCTCTGACAACCAACAATCTTTTTTTTCCTGTTTTTTTTCAATTTACCTATTCTGGATATTTCAGGTAAATTTGCACAATTCACACAATGTGTGTCCTTCTGTGTCTTGTTTCATTTTACTCCGCACAGTGTTTTTAAGGTTCATTCATGTTGTAGTGTTTATTAGTACATCATTGCTTTTCATGGCTAAAAAATATTTTGTTGTGTATACTTACCATGATTTGTTATCTGTTCATCCACTGATGACAATTTGGGCTGTTTCCATCTCTTAGGTATTGTGAATACTACTATAAACAAACATGAATGTCCGCATATTTGAGTATCAATTTTCAGTTTTGGAGGGGTTATATATGTTGGGGTTGAATTGCTAGATCATATGGTAAGCCTATGTTTAACTTTTTGAAAAACTGCCAAACTATTTTGCAGAGTGGCTGAACCATTTTACATTCCCATCAGCAATGTATCAGGTTTCCAAATTTCTCCAAATCCCACTGATACTTTTTATTTTCAATATTTTGTTGTAGCCATCATAGATGGTGTGATGTAGTTCCTTATTACAGTGTGGTAGCTCAGGAGATCAGAGCTCCTCCTTCTCTAGTTTGCTGTTGTTGATATTTGATTGTCTAGATGTACATTTGTTAGTGACTTTTCCAAACATTTTTTGCAAGACTATATCCCTTGCTACATGTGGTCACTAAAGTGTTCTGTTATCTCAGTGATCAGCCAATGGCCTGACATGGATTTCCTCAAATTATTTCCTTAAAGTCTGCCTTTTATTTGGCTGTGGAATCATACTCACTGACTGCACAGAGTTTACAAGACCCACCACAGGTGGGTCCTAGAGTCCTCTGAGTCTTTTTTGCACATGTGTTGGTATTGGGCATTTTGGGTTTCACTCTGTCTATGTGACATGATGAAGTTTCAGTGAACTTCTCATAGAATTTCATCCATCCTGTTCTTCATTCAACAGTCTGCAGCTACAAAGATTTCTCATTAGATTCCAGAGTTCCAAAAAAATTAATCTGCTAATCTTTGTCAGTTTATGATTATTTCAGTGGAGGGACCAGTTTTTTAAGGCCTTATTCCACCATTTTCTGTGATGTGACATGTGAAGCCAAACTTCTTCTACATGTTGTCTAATACACTGCTAATCAAAGTATGATCTGTGGACAAGTACCAATCTGCAAAATATTGAGAATAACACAATATTAACACAAAATATTGAAAATAACACAATATTATCATAATGTTCAAGTGGCAATCAGTACATTTGTGTCCTTAAAAAATAATGTAAATCAGTGCTGCATAACAGAAATGTACTGCAATCCACATATTCTAGTAGTCTTTTTAAGAAAAAGCAAGTATCACTTCAAAATACTATCATTTCAGGCACCTGGGTGGCTCAGTGGTTGAGCATCTGCCTTTGGCTCAAGTCATGATCCTGGGATCCTGGGATCGAGTTCCGCATCAGACTCCCCACAGAGAGCCTGCTTCTCCTTCTGCCTGTGTCTCTCCTTCTCTTTGTGTGTCTCTTATGAATAAATAAGTAAAATCTTTTAAAAAAATACTATCATTTCAACATGAAATCAAGTGAATTTGTTATTTTATATTTTTTATCCTAAATCTTTGAAATGCCCAGATAGAGAAATAGATTTGTGTGCTTACATACATACACACACACACACACACACACACACACATTTCTCTCTATATATGTATACATAGAGAACATATCAATTTGCACAGTCACATCTCCAGTATTCAATACTAGTGGCTGCCACATTGGACAGTGCAGGACTGTGCAGGACTTGTGAATTGAGTTCCATGTAATGTGAGTTGTATATTTATAGGAGTCCACAAATAGTTTGAGAAGCATTGGATTAATGAACTGTCTCTAGGTTCTTACATCCTATTTACTTCTTAACTTATTACATTATGGCTTCTAACTCCACGATTCACTCAAATAACTCTTCTCAAGATCTTCATGAGTAACAATATGCTATTTATATCTCTTTGTGCATAAATAATATAGCAAATATTCCTTTGCTTGACTGCTTAACTACATTTAACTATATTGAATAATTCCTCTTCCTTGAAGCCTCCTGCTCACCTGGGTTTTATTAATTAATTTTATTGTTCATTAAACAAAAGTTTATTAAACAGTTGTTATTGACTCAGAAATGTGCACAGCACTGAGGATACAGTGGTAGTAAAATAGATCAACAGAGCTTTTATCTAATGGTGGAGGTAGCCATCGTCAGAAAATAACAACAACAACAACAACAACAAAAAACAACTGTAAAATTGAAATTGGCAAGTGCTGCAAAAGTGAGATACGTGGTGCAAATAGCAGAAAATAATATTGGTAGTAAATATTCATATAATACTTATAATGTGCCAGCCATTTTTCTAAACATGTTACATTTATGGACTCAATCTTCATAACAAGCCTGTGAAATAGATACTATTATTAGCCACACTTCATATATAAGGAAGCTTAACAGCAAGGTTACATAAATACCCAAGGGTATATATCCAATATACCCATAATATACCAAGTGTGGTATAAGAGTTTGAACCTAGGTAATTTGGTGCTTATAAGCCATGCACATGACCATATTACTAAAGGGATTAGTTGAAATGGAGAGGGAAGTTTTTATCCTCTAGGAGTGATCATTGAATCATACAGAGCCGTGTAGGTGTGATGAAAAGTCTGTTTTTCATCTTACAAGAAGAGAAACTATTAAAATTCTTTAAGAACAAGTATAATTTATAGGGCAATAGTGGGTGGACCACCATGAGGATAACGTATTATAAAAGGATGAGGATAGTTGGAGGAAGACCAGTTATAAGCCAATGCAGTTGTCCCTGAAAGAGAGGTAGCTTAAAAGGAAGACAGTGTGTGGAAGAAATGGAGAACATTTCTGTCCACAGAACACACTTCAGAAATGTGTAGGCTGTAAAAAATCAGTACTTAGTGATTACTTGGGTATATGCAATTTATGAAAAAGAAATTTCAGGAATTACTTCTAACTACATGATGATGTGCATTACTAGTGAGAAGTTCAGATGAAGAACTCTTGGAAAGAAACAGATGAGGAGCTGGGAGTTTGGTTTTAGATATGATGCAGTTGAGGAACCTTTAGGATGTGCAGTAGAGACCAGAGGAGAGCTCTCATAGGGATAAAATATATGATTATCTCTTAAAGGCAGTTGAGACCATGAGGTATCAGTCACCTGAAAAGGGAAATACAGAAAGAGAAGACAAGAGAGTCTAAGGTCAAGAGCTCCAGCATTTTATAATAAGATAAAGGAGGTTGATGAAGTGAAGGAGAGAAGGAATGAGAAGCTTAAAGAGTAAGAGGAAAACTGGGGTCATGTCATGCCACTGGAACCAAGGAAAGAACATGTTTCAACAACGCAGTGGTCATCACTATCTAATGCTGTTGAGGGGCCCGTGAGGATAAAGACTAAAAACTGTCTACTAAACAGAAGGACACCAAGTTACTGGAGGGTTTATTCAGATCTTTCATGAAGCTTTCATGAAACAGAGTTCCTAATTTGAGAACCTCTTTCAGTAGGATTTGACACAATTATAACTTAAATTTGTTCCTGTCATTTTTGGTGTATCTCTACCACTAGACCTTAAGTTCTAGGAGTGCATGGACTTCTTTTGTGTAGCAGCCTGTGACTTTATTTGCCATACATCAGCACTTACCCTACTGTCTAGGTCACTGTGGGAAGTGTGTGTTTGTGTCTGTGTGTCTGTGTTAAATAAATGAGCTATTTCGAAAAGAAGGATTAACTGTTATAACAGCAGCTCAAAATCCTGTTCTATTTTGCTTTCTCTTTTATATTAGACTGAAGCTCATTTGATCACTACTAAAAGTTACAAAAAGGCCTCCATCATTGCAAATGATGGTACAGGTCATTGCTATGTGGGTAGCTTTTCCTTAATATTTAGGGAAAACTTTCTCATTCATGAACAAAAAATATATTATTTGTTTATGCTAAATGCAATTTTATTTTATTTTTTAAAGATTTCATTTATTTATTCATGAGAGACAGAGAGAGAGAGACAGTGAGAAGCAGAGACACAGGCAGAGGGAGAAATAGGCTCCATGAGGAAGCCTGACTCAGGACTCGATTCCGGGTCTCCAGGATCACACATTAGGCTGGAGGTGGCCCTAAACCGCTGAGTCACCTGGGCTGCCCAATGCTATTTTGTACATGGTGTAGTCTTCTTCATTTTCCAGAACTTCCTTTCTGAATGTAAATACTATTTCAGTGTGACTGGACTTTGATTTAACTCTTACAGACTTTTCAATATTTTATTTTTCAAAAACTTGTATTCAAGTAGCTTTCTCAAAGAACTGAGTTTATAAGAATTTGTTAGATCCATCATACCTATTGATTTTCTACCCCCATTTATTCTCTCTTGCTTATTCTCATGATCAAACCCTGTCACTATCTCTACCAATTACTGCCATTCACCAGGATGCTAGATTGAAGGCAATCAAACCATGGATTTTGAAAATTTTTTTTCTCATGCATATTGGCATTTATATTTCTTTCTTTCTGGCTTCTAATGCCTAGATTTGTTTTCTCTTTGCCTTGAAAGTATATTGGGAATAGGACATTGTGTAAGTTCTGTTCTACTTGACTCATAAAAGAAGAACAATGTGCTCAGTGGTCTGACTCTGTAAATCATTCTCATTGTGCAAACCATCAATGTCTCAACAGAAAAAGAAGATAAATATTGCAAAAGAGAGAAGGCTCATCATGGATTGAGTAAAAGCTTAGAGACTATGATTATAGAGTAAGGAAGTACCATAGGTAAAATTACACACTAAAAACCAGGTTCCTAAATCTTGCATGTTACTTTGTCCACAGAAATATGTAGCTTCGTTTATAACTCTCAGTGATGTACTTTGCTCTACATCTTTACCATGCTGATAACTTGGACTCTGTAAAGCCTTCCGATTCCCATCCCCTCATTTTCTACCCACTTTGTTTACCTTCTCCTGTGCCATCATAGTAGTCTCTCCTCTCTCTGTTCTTTTTCTCATCACTCTAATATTTAACATGAACATTAAGGAGGCTTGATTTCAGATTTGTTCAGTCCTGGCATACTGGGAAAGTCTCTTTTTCATGGCAAGCAGTTTGGATTTCTCTAAGACGAATTTATTTTTAAAGTTCCACATTGCACATTGTTGGCTCTCCAATATCTTCTGGCAATAAGGCGCCAACAAGACAGAACACATAAAAAAGAAGAAAAACACCCAAACATTTTCTTTCCCCTTTTCCATATTCTCCCCAAGCCAAGTTTGGAATGGCTTAAGGGAGGGGTTTTTCTTTCCCTTTTTTCTTTGCCTAAAACTGGCCGCTGTTAAGCACCTTTTTGGATTCAGACACTTTCCTGTTGGCCTTTCCTGAGGGAATCTACCATTGAGTTCTAGCACATTTTACTTATGCAAGAAACACTGCTTAAGGGGGAAACAGGCCTTAGGTTGAAGAACAACAGGCTCTGCATTTTAAAGATCCTCTCTGTTGAGTGGAACTAACCACATTCCTTCAGACTTAAGGCTTGGTTAAGTCTTTAACCCATTCTGACCATTTGCAAGACCACACACAAAAAATAAAAATATCAAATGTGCATGTAATAGTTTGTCACTATGTAAGGTGAATCACTAGTAGAAGGCAAGTGTTTGGTCTTTGAAGATGGTTATAAGCAACAAACCTGAAGTTTCTGCTAAAGGTCTCAAGTCTTTCATTGAAAAGAACTGTACCCTTGGAGAAGGAGTTTAAATACACAATTCATCAGAGTTACCACTGAATCACTTCTCCTTTGTTTCTCCTTTTCTTTCTTTTTTTAAATTTTTAGTTATTTATGATAGTCACAGAGAGAGAGAGAGAGAGAGAGAGAGGCAGAGACATAGGCAGAGGGAGAAGCAGGATCCATGTACCGGGAGCCCGACATGGGATTCGATCTCCAGGATCACGCCCTGGGCCAAAGGCAGGTGCTAAACCGCTGCGCCACCCAGGGATCCCTCTCCTTTTCTTTCATCATTGCATACATCTGCAGTCCTAAGTCCTTATGAACATTCGTTCCCTACCCTAACCATTCCAGGTCATTGTCACAAAGGATGTTTTGTAGATAGAATTTTTCCCAGTGAGTAGTGCACAAGTCACTTCACTCCATGGTTTTGCCTTGGTCTCCGAGCATCTGTGTGCTATAGAATGAAAGTATATAGAATACTGGTTTACCCATTTTCTTCTTAATAAAGAAGAAGGAGAAGAAATAAGTAAATTCTTTTAACCCAGAAAAATTAGCCAGTCCAGAACAGATATCAAAGGCAGTGTTGTTTTTGTAGAACTTAGCTGAGACTTTGAATTACAAAGTAAACTGGCAGAGGCTGAGAAGTGAAATTAAGTTGAGACTGTACCACTGGGAGAACATCCTCTTTGTGTTTCCAATAGATTCTAGGAATCTAGAAACATGTTAAGCCCCTAGTTATCTTTTAAAGCATCCAAGACAAAATGATAATGAACAAATAAACTTGCATACCCACATACAGAAGCGCAGCAAAGAAATAGATATATACCACCTGAGCATTACTGAGCATTAATATCTATTAATGATGATGAAAAAGTCCTTCTCTGATTTATTTGAGATTAGAATATAGAGATGTTGGGGTCAATGTTTGTGAGCCCCTTTACAGTCAGTCTGATGTAAGCAGATCATAAGCCAACATTCACAGGCTACACAAAGGAAAGATTTATTGAGCAGCCAGAAATCCAGACAGCTAGCAGGTTTGGCATTATTCTGCTCACCACAGTAGAAATCACCCCAGACTGTGTTAATGCCTGTTTGGTTGCAAATGTCTCACTGCTGCTCCTATGGTGCTCCTTGGGCAATAATCCTCATTTGGAAGAGCTGTTGGCAACCCACATTTTTTTTTAAAGAATAAACTGCCAAGCACCAAATACACTCATCATCAAATAACAATGATGACAGCAAAAGCAAAACAAAGGGATTAGAATCATCTGATAGTCACTTTCTTTTTGGCCAATGAGGTTCTTTTTGTATACATTTATAGAGTCTTTATGTTTTTACCATATTTCTCGTTTAATTATTTTATCCCAGAAGACACCAATTACATTTGTTCTGTCTTAAATAATACTTCATATCCCCCAGTTGTGGCAGAATTGTATTTTCTTGACCAAGGTTTGCCAGAGGAATAAGATTTGTGAGTGCACCAGTCCCATTGTCATGCCCTTAAAGACACTGGATGCACTTCCAAGAACTCAGCTTAAGTGCTAAGAAAAATGATCTGCATCCTTATCAGGATCAAGCTCAGTTTCTTTTTCTTAATCTCTCATTTTCTGCATAGCACCAGTCCTCACACTGCAAGATTTACTCTGAGAAGGCACAATTCGAGTTTCAGTTAATTAAGTGAACATATCTTGCTTTTGGCTATCGAAGAACCTTTCACTCTTTTAGTTGGTGACAGCACTGTTTTCCTTTGTGAGCATCATCCCTCTTCCACTCTCATGAGATGTAGTCTGGTGACACTAACATAATAATTTCTGGATCTTCTGAACAGGAGGTGGGGGCAGAACCTATAGTAGACTCTGTTGGGGGTCTACCCATATCCCTTCACATCCCCTCTCCATTACTATTCCTATAATTCTGGCTTCCAGTAGCCAACAAAAGTATGATTGTTGGGAGACTGAATTCATGCTGATGAAACCTACTGTGCCCACACACAAGGCTCATGCATAGGCGGGTGAGACATACCTACAGGGAAAAAAGTCCCCCTGCAGGTAGCCCATACTTAGTAATTAATGGATGCAGGGTGTATAAATACCCCAAATATAGTCCAAATACCTCACTTCTTGGCAAGGGTAATTCTTACATATTTGTTTTGCCAGGGAATATTCCTGCAATATTAAGCTCTGATTTTTCACTGGTATCTGATTTAACATGCCTGTATTGGCTGACTTCCCTGTCACCCACCTATGTTCCTTGCAACTTCCTGAAACTGTTTTCCCTGAAATCCTTGGCTCAGGATCTATTTCTTGGGGAACCAGAACTAAGACCGAACCAAAGCCTGGCACCTAAGAACATTCCATTCCCTGGCTTCAGCGACTGATTATGGATGCAAAGCTGACCCACGCCAGAGCAATGACAGACCCAGGCCTTTTTCTGGAACTGTTAAATGAGAAGTTTTTTTCTTTCTATTGGGATTTCTTAGTGTATGAAATGTAAGCTGATACTGTTCCTCATCTTTCCTATGACATAAGAAGAGCCCTTTGAGAGCAAAGTCAGCACATAAGAAAACAGTGCCAGCAAGTAGAGAGGGAGATTTTCTTGATGGGTTCAGCCATGCCTGAAACTCTGATCTACTTCATTGCCTATTTTCTCCTCTCACCATTTTGAAAATCAGGTTAAATTTCTACTTTTTGAAACTGCGAGAGTTCTGATTAATGCAGATATGGAATTGAAGGTTCAATTTCTACTTGCTTTCAATGCAGTGGTAGCCAGAAAGCTGGGGGTCAGAGACCATAGTCCTTCAATTGATGATATATATGGTGGTCAGCTGTTAGCTGTGAATGAAAAGCATGGGCTCTGGAATCTGAATACAGAGGAGCTTGTTTTTTTCTGTTTTTACCACAAAAGTTGAAACAGGCCTTACTCCAATTTTGGTTGGGAAAGAGGAAAAAATTCTTAAATATTTCACCGCCTTTCTTCTTACATGAGGATTTTTGTAAGATATGAGTAAATGGTCTTTGAGGACAAAGTGTAATATAGTGAAGAACTTTGTCCACATGACATAAATAATTATCTTAAATTTTGCTGTGTAAATTGCAGGCTGCATTTTTCATTTTAATTAAGCAATGGCAAAAATGGTTTTGTGGCATTTTTCTTTCAGGATTGGGAACCTACACACATCAGCTTTGTGCATGAGAACCAGAAATTAAAACTGACCACAACTAATGGGAACCTGCTCAGGCCCATTTTATAGGCTCTGCTGAGGGAAGTGCAAAGAGAAAACAGACTAAGCAAAGAAGGAAAAACTTAATTCTGCCTTTTCAATAAGTTTTAATAATGTACAATCTCCCAGAAAGTAACATATGATCGGAATTACAAATTCTGGGTTTGTTGCTTTTCTACCATTAAGGATTTGTTAAGTACCCAAGGGGATTTGTTGGTCCTTTATATGTTTAATTCAACTCCAATGTCTTCAATTAGAGCATGCTGTCAAAGTAAATAGCATGCTGAAAATACGTGGTTGAGAAGGACTGATGCCAAATCTTGAGGTGTACCCACCCAAGTGGAAATTCAAGGGTAGGTGGTTATTTTTTTTAAGATTTTATTTATTTATTCATGAGAGAGAGAGAGAGACAGAGAGAGAGAGAGAGAGAGGCAGAGACACAGGCAGAGGGAGAAGCAGGCTCCACGCTCGATTCCGGGTCTCCAGGATCAGGCCCTGGGCTGAAAGCGGCGCTAAGCTAAACCGCTGAGCCACCCGGGCTGCCCAATGGTAGGTGATTAACTGAGGGAATCCTTGCTATCAAAGTGACCTCTTCTAGAATGGTCTGTTGAGTGTGCGCAACCTTGCTATTCTGTGCATATTCTGTATATGAAGCAACATAAAAACAAATGGGCATCCAGGAGATACTTGTCACAGTTCTTAGCCTTTTTTAGTGATCCCAGGAGGTATCTTCTGCTTGGGCTTTTTGAATCTCCTATGTTCTCTCTCTTTTTAGGCTAAGTTTTATAGAATGTTATGACATAGCTCTTCTATGAAGGCATATGGGAGCACCTAGGTCTTCGAAAGCTCTCAAGAGGGTTACAAAATATGCAGAGAGAGAGAGGTTTTATTAACAACTGTGGTGACTCCACAGCAAGAAAGGGCTGGCAAATGTACTTCTGATCTCTGCAAGTTGCTCTTGTCTTTGGGAATTTTTTCAGAATTCAGTTAGGGGACTGGTGTCCAGCTGCAGTTGTTTATGTTTATTTTTTAAAGCTTCCCTATTTATTCAGTTGGTTTTCTTACATTAGACTTCATTACACATTGTGGCATTGTTGCGGGTGTTTTTTTTCTTGTCCCTCTTTCTATGATTCTTCCCAAAGATGAGCTCCTTGCAAATGTGAGATGATCAAAACCAAAGAAAGCAGCCAGAGAGTTGTTTATAATTCAGTTGTAAATTCATTGAATGGAGAGAGATTCTATCAGTTACCCACTGAAATGTGACAAATCACCTCAAAACCTGGTGCATTTAAATGAAGATGTATTATTTTACATCATTAAGTAGACTATGAAGTAATCCTTCTGTTGGTTTTACCAGGGCTTCCTCAAGTGGCTGCATTTATCTGTGGATTGGCTGGAGTTGGAAGGTTTACAATAGCCTCATCTTCTCAGTAGTAAGGAAAATGCAAGTGGTAAATTCAGGAAAACCCTTGGTAAACTGCTTTCCTAATGAGTATGAGCTGGAGAAGATAGTCCCAGTACATCTTTCTCTGATATAAGGAATAGAAGGGTGTCTAGGCTGAAGCAGCAGAGCAGTTGAAAAATAATTACATTACTGGAGGTATTGTAAGGTAGAGCCTCATGCTAAGCTTCTGGCAAAGGTGAACAAAATTGTTTGGAACAAAGAAGCTTGCTTTTTCTATGGAGAAGAAAGAGGAGTATGTTGGTAAATGAAATGGTTAACACTTGGTTCTCTGCAAATTGTATCTTGATAAAGCTGCTATTAAGAACATTTAAAAAATGTGTTTAAAAAAACAACAACAAAACTCTTGATCTGAAGCATTTGCCAATTTCCTTTGTGTAAATGCTTCTTCTGTGACTAATACCACACTTTTGCTCAAGTTGGGGAAGCATGCACATAAGGGACTCTTGTGAGCCTGTGTGAGCCTGCTCTCGCACACTGATCAGAAATAATAAAAAAAAAAAAATAAAGCGTTATAAGGAAGTGGAAGATAGAAGGTCTCTTGTTTCTAAATACATTGGAATAGTGAGATAGAAATGTAAGAATAGGGTATGAGACAGATTCATTGGTGAAATATGCTACTTTTTTAAGAATAACTTAAGTGGTCTTGAAATGATAGCACAGGCCCAAATGCAAAACCAAAAACCAACAAAACAAAACAAAACAGAAAAGAAAAGAAAAAAGTATAACAGGAAAGAAGGGCAGGAAAGTTGAAATTGCTCAGTTTGACCCCAAAGTCATTATTAAAATGTGATATAGACACTTCAGTCCCTGGGTTTGGTTCACATATCAGCACCTCTGAGAGATTTGACCTGAAGTGGGGTATAGTATAAGATATACCCTTCATTGAAGGATATCTATGAAGGC